>NC_073383.1:52893021-54093021 GCF_028641065.1 Leucoraja erinaceus
GGTTGATGGCAGATAGTTGGACAAAGGACAGAGATGAAAACAGGGGTGAGACAAAAGTACTGGAGAGTTGCAAATGGTAAAGTTAGAGGAAGGAATGTGAGGAGGGTGGGGAAGGGAAATTTAGTTTAGATAATTCCTAAAATTGGAGAATTCAATGTTCATACTGTTGGATTGTAAGCTATCCAAGTAGAATGTGAGCTGCTGTTCCTCCAGCTTGTGTATGACCTCACTCTGGCAATGAATGAGGCCAAGGATAGAAAGGTTAGTGTAGGAATAGGAAAGGGAGTTAAAAAGGTTAACAACCATATTGGGAGATTGGTAAACTTTGGCAGGTTGAGTGCAAATGCTCAGTGAAATGATTGCTGAGTCTACACTTGATCTTGCTGATATACAGGAGGCCACATTGGGAACACTGGATGCAGTAGATGAGGTTGGAGGAAGCAGTACTCACATCAACTGTTGCCTTTAGATTTGGGTTTGTAGGTTGATTGGCCTCTGTAAGATTACGTCAAATGTGAAGGGACAGTCTAAGAAAGTGGGATGACATGAAAATGGGCTGAATGGATAATCGATGGTCAGCGTGGACTTGTTGGTCCAAAGCGCCTGATTCAATACTGCATCTCTGAACTAAATTAATTCAGATTAGTTTATTCTTCTTCTTGCCTATGATTCCAGACCGACTAACATGGTTAACTCTTAACTATCCTTTTAAGTTGCTGGGCAATTAGGAATAGGCAGTGGACTGCTGTGCTTGCCAGCACCATCCACATTCCATAAACTAATAAATAAAAATAAATACCGTATGGTGGAAGAATTTCAATGTAGATAGTGATATGTGTATGACATCTATTGTGATGTGTATGAAATAATGAGGGAGGGTCGATAGGGTGTATTCACAATATTTTACTCATAATAGGGAAATCAAGAACCAGAGGACATAGGTTTAAGGTGAGAGGGGATATTTATTCACACAAAGGGTAGTGGGTATATGCAAATGAGCAGCCAGAGGAGCTCTGTCAAAACTCAAGGGTTTTTCTCCTCAGTCGACAGCGCTCCTCCCGAGTAGCAGGAGCTGTTATATATTTGGCTGACCCAGCACGCGGTTTTCGAGTACTCGCTTTTGCTTGTTGTTTCCAAATAAAAATTTGTTTTACTCAGCCTGCCTGTCTGGCGGCCTCGGGGTTAACATTGGCTGGTCCCATTTGGTCCAGCATGTGTGTCGGTCCTCTGCGACATCTCCACCAGGAGACCACGCCCTATCGTCCCCATGGGTTGGCGGTGGCGTGTTTTCGACTGTCCATGGTCTGGCCCATCCGGGAGACAAGTTTGTCTGGCTGGGCCTCCGTAAACAGGTTGCAGCCTGGATCAGGGACTGTATTCCCTGTCAGACATCGAAAATCCAGCGGCATGTGCGGGCGCTGCTGCAGGATTTCATGGTTCCCCCCTGCCCTTTCCAGTACATCCATGTCGATTTGATGGGTCCGCTGCCGACGTCTCTCGGTGCCACCCACCTGCTGACTGTCGTGGATCGCTTCATGAGGTGGCCAGAGGCAGTTCCACTTGCTGACACCTCCGCCGCGTCTTGTGCTCGGGCTCTCGTGGCCCACTGGATTGCTCGTTTTGGTGTACCTGCCGACATCTCCACTGACCGTGCGGCTCAGTTTACTTCGGCTTTGTGGTCAGCTTTGGCACAGCTATATGGGGTGCAGCTGCATCACACCACCACCTATCACCCACAGACCAACGGGTTGGTGGAGCGCTTCCATTGGCTCTAGGGCTGCAGAAGCCCACTTTTTCTGTGTTGGCGAACCTCCGGGAGAAAGTGGGTGGCCTGGCTCCCATCCCGACCTCTCAGCATGGGGTTGCTCCGGTTTTTGTGCCGCCGGAGCTTAAAGACTGTTTATTTGTGTTTCTCCGCAGGGACATCCACTGGCCTCCGCTGCAGCGGACTTATGAAGATCCTTTCCGGGTGTTGCGCCCTGGCATCGCGACTTTTCTCTTGGATGTCGGTGGTCGTGAGGAAATCGTTTCGGTGGGTCGCCTCAGGCCCGCCCACCTGTATATCAATAGCCCGGTGGTGGTGGCTCAACCCCGGTGTAGAGCTCATCCACCGGCCGTTCCGGTTGCACCAGTTGTGCCTGTTTCCCCTATGACTTTGCCGATTGCTTGCTCTGTTCTGCCAGTTTCATCTGTACCGCCGGTTGTGCCTGTTCCTCTCGTTTCCACTCGGTCCGGTCGCATAATTCGGCCTCCCACTCGGTTCCTTACCTCGGGTTCTGGGGGGGGGGTCGTGTAGCGGCACCTCGTGGTGGCTTGGGGAAATGCGAACCCTCGCTATTGGCTGGTGCCATCACGTGATCGCGGGTGTGTTTTTGTGGACTTTTCTCCTCAGTCGACAGCACACCTCCCATGTAGCAGGAGCTGTTATATATTTGGCTGACCCAGCACGCGGTTTTCGAGTACTCCCTTTTGTTTGTTGTTTCCAAATAAAAATTTGCTTTACTCAACCTGCTTGTCTCGCCAAATTTTCATGTTTTACATTATTGTCATTTAATATTGGCAGAGACCATTTGGCCCATCAAGTCATTGTCAAGTTCCAGAACATACCCATCAATCTCAACCCCACAAGCCATTTACACTGCAGGCAATTTAACAGTAGCTAATTAACCAAACAATTAGCACATCTTTAGGACACAAGAAAAAATGAGCACCCGAGGGAATCTCACCGACATTGGGAGAAAGTGCAAACTCCATGCAAACAGTACAGGAATTCAGAATCAAAACTAGGTTACTGGAGCAATGAAATAGCTACTCTACCTGCAATGCCACTGTGCCAGAATAAATTATGTATTTCTGTAAAATGCAGATTCATTTACGTTTTTCAGACATTTAATGCATTAATGGCAAATATTACTATTAACCATACTTTCAAACAAAATGGATGAACAAATAAATAATGATTCAACACTATTGTAAAAGTGCAGGAAATAACTTGTGTTGTTACTGTACAATCACCTTGATTCAAACCACCCATTCACAGCATCAAGAATTTGTCTTCAATTGCATGTTTAAAAAAACATTCAATGCTACCAACAATGACATGCCTGCCAACTGGAGGGGTTAAAATTACACAACATTCAACTCGTTCACATTTATCAGGTCTCATCTCCACACTAATTCCTTTTTTTCCCCTCTTTCATTTACACTTTCATCTGTCATCCGTTTCCATTCACATAATATGAATCTAATTTATTTTAATTCACGTCTTTCTGATGTTCTACAATTCCTTTGACACAAACACACCTATTTTAGGATGTAGAATTGACTTTCATTAACCTACAGATTAGGTGTTCATGCCTGTGGCTTTGGCAAAACAGAAGAGCATATGTGGATGCTTTTAATCTTGCATCAATGCCAGATATAAAATATTGGCAGTGTGACATTCTTGCACATATATCACTTACGCGTGGTTTCATTTAACAGGTGGCGATTAGAGTTTCACTCTGGGTAGTCAAGAACATAATAAGAATGCTAAAATCAGGTCTGATTATGCAGTTCAGAACCTTTAATGTATAACCTTTAATGTTTTTATGCAAAACCCAGTGAAACTTTAATGCATAATCATATCTTCTGCAGACTGTCAGGGAAAACATGTGTCTTACAGAAACAAGCCCAGAAGAATGCCAGGACAATCAATTCACTTTGTTTCTTCCAAATCTTTGTGCAACTAAGTCCGGATGGTATTTTGAATTCTACAAGGAACCTTTTGACATCACTATGATGCAATGTGGCGGGAGATTGAAACCTTCACGTGGTCCGCCCTGTTTTAAGGAACGCAACCAACCTGGCGTGCACAAACAAATAAGATCAAAGAGAACAAGTTGTCCTACAACTTAGGCTGTGCACGCCATACGCAAGAAGAAGATGATGCAATGGTCGAGTTGCTAACTTACAGTGCCGGGGTCAGGGTTCGATCCTGACTACGGGGTCTGGCTGTACGGAGTTTGCATGTTCTCCCTGTGACCGTGTGGGTTTTCCGCGGAGGGTGTTGTGGGTGTGTTTGTGTGTGTATCTGGTTAATTCCTATTTATTTCCAAATGCTAGGCCACAGCCTTCCCATTTTCACACATTCTACTTACAATTTTCCCATTGAGGCGATAAACGTCTTTCCGTTGCACTCCCACCTATATTTCTGAAGTTCTTAATCGTATAAAGTTTTAAAAATAGCCCGAAAATTCACTCTTTCCGGAAAAAAAAAGAGTGACATCACAATGCACTCGCAAGGCAGGACGGGACACTCCAGGAGGGAGGTGCACTCCAGCACTCACGTGGTGGCGGCTGCCGGCGCAAGACGCCCGACACCTGACACCTGTTGGCGAGGGTGTTGCCGCATGCCATGGCTGGAGCCGAGCCTGGTGCTCGAGCTGGAGTGAGAGCCGGGCCCGGGGCTTGGGATGGGACTGTGACCGGGGCTGAGAAAGAAGCCGCCGCTGGAACCAAGGAAGAGCCTGGATCCATGGTCAGGGACGAATCCGGAGATGAAGTCAGGTCCTGGACTTCAACCCAGGCAGCGGCCGAGCTGACGACTGGAGTTTACAGTCATGGCCGGGCCGAGTACGAGAACCAGGCCGAGTTCCAGGCCTTGCCACTGCTCTATGACTGTGGTAGGTCCTGGGGCAGGGAATGGCAGTGAGGGGAGGAGGATGAGGGAAATGAGGGGAAGGCAAATGGGGTGGGGAGTGGGTTGGTAGAGGGAGATGGGAGATGTGGAGGAGGGAGATGGGGGGTGGAGGAGGGAGATGCACACTCCCTCTCTTCCCTCACACCCGCACTCTCTACCCCCCTCCCTCTTTACCCCTTCCCTCTCTACCCCCCCCCTCCCTCCTCTCCCTCTCAATCCTCCCTCCCCTCACTCCACTCTCTCTCTCTTTCTCTATCTCTCTCCATGCTCTCCCTCTCTACCACCTCTCCCTCTCTAGGGATTGGAGGGAGGGTGAAGAGGAGGAGGAGGGAGTGCTGGGATGTGAGGGGAAATGAGCCACGCCTGCACAGTTGGGGGCTATGCACGAGTGGTGCAATATTGCGTTGCGGGATTGGCTTGCATTGGGGGAACGGGTGAGTGGTGAAATCTTGCATTGGGGGAGCAGACCTGCCCCCTCCTCCCTCTCCCCCTCTCCTCTCCTCTCTCCTCCTCTCCGCCTCCCTCTCTCTGCTCTCGCTCTCCCCCTCCCCTCTCTCCCATCTCTCTCTCTCTCCTCGCTCCCCCTCCTCCCCTCCCCCCCTCATCCTCACTCCTCCCCCTCACATCCTTCTCTCTCTCCTTCTCTCTCTCATCGGGGCAAAGGGTCTCTGCTCTCTCTCTCGCGCCCCCTCCATGCCCTCGATTCTGTCCATAGGGGGAACTCCTCTGTGGTGGAGCTTGGTCTAGTTACTTAAGCTAGCCTCTAAAGTTGGGGCTATGCATGAGTTGCTGAGTTAAAAAAATGGCTTACTTTGGCACTCATGCAATGAGCTATTGGGGGAGGGCCTGCTTCTGCACTCCTCACTCTAAAGCTCCTGGAGTTAAAATGGCTGCCTATACATGAGCTATGGTGGGCCTGCTTCACTTCTCACAGCTCCATGCCTATACATCTATACATTTCTGTTATAATATTCTCAATCAATTTCTGTACTTTGTAGTCCAGATTATGTTTATTCGGAGGAGCATAGGGCCTGTCTCACTTAGGCGACTTTTTAGGGGACTGCAGGAGACTATGCAGTCGTCACATGGTCGCCATATGTTTGTGGGTGGTTGCCGGGGAGCCACCTTCATGGTCGTGGGGAGTTCCCGCATTCTGGGAACTAGTCGCGGCCTCATTATGGTCGGCGAGTGTTGAAAATTTGCAGCGACCAGAATGAAGCTGTCAGGGAGAGTAGCGAGAATTCTCGTGCCGTAGGTGGGTCGCCAGGAAGACCTAATGGGCTGCCAGGAGCTCGTAGGTTCTCGTAGGTTGTAGCATGTGCTGACTGGTGAATTTCATTGGCTCATTCGAAAAAAATACTTAAGCAGTAGTTTTCAGAACCAAGGATAACCAACCGGTAATGTTAAATGTCCGCCGAGCTTCACAGCCGTGTATCTCTTGCTTCTTAAGATAAACGGCTGTGTATCCTTCTCCCTACTTCTCCCTTCTCTCTCGTCCCCTCTTTTAAAGGACTTACCATACACTGTGCTTTAGCCGTCTTAATTACAGCGCCAACCTTCCTGTTCATCCTGGTGTGTGTCTGTATCACCTTGGCTTTGCGACGTTTGAATTTCACTCAGACAGCTCTCCAACCGCTTGCCCTGTCCCCCGCCTGCATAACGGGCTGGTAAAAGATGCGATGTGTGTGTGTGCATTCCACTCTGACAGTCGCTGTTCCAGTTGCCGGTTTTTCAGGTGACTGCCGGCAACTTGACAGTCGCTGGCAGTCATCTGAAAAATCGCCTAAGTGGGACAGGCTCATAATAGGTATTATACTAAAGTATAATTATTCTATGCTACTACAAAGACACTGAATTCCTCCAGGAGATTGTTTGTTACACTCAATAGCCAGTCATTTTTAAATTTAATTAGCTCTAGTATCCATTAACTTATTTGTAGTACTTGCTATTGCATTGTCGAGAATGATAACTTCCATTACTCTCTGGCATTTTAGAAATCTCTGATTCGTATATATGTCTTCTCACTCAATGCCCCTCAGTTTCCATTGTGTAGAGAACTCTTATCAAAAAATAAGAGGCTACAGGTTTAAGGCAAGAGGAGGAAATTTCATAGGGGTATCTGCGAGGTAGGTTTTATTTGACAGTCAAGAAGTCAATAGTGTTTATTTGTCAAATGTAATGGAATGGAGCAATGAAATTCTTACTTGCAGGAGCATAACAGGTACTCAACAGATAACACAATAAAGAAAATACGTTCCATAAATAAAAACTCACAGGTTATACACAGAGTGGTTGGTGTCTGGAATGCACTGCCAGAGGAGGTGATGGTATCAGATGCAATGATTATGTTTAAGATCATTTAACAGACAATTCAATGGCAAGCCATAGAAGGATACAGTCCCAATGCAGGCAGACGGGATTAGTTTAGATGGGCAATATGTTTGGCAGAGACATGGTGGGCTGTGATGTAGTTTTCTGTTACACAAATGGCTGATTCACTTAAATTATCATTTCGTTTCAGAGGATTTATTCTGAAGGTTCTATTGTTTGAGCGTATTGTTAACAAACCAAGAGTAACATCCTTTGTGATACTTCTGTGAACACAACCAGTCATGCCTGAATAACAGACTGTGGTGTAAGTTTGCTGTTATAAATATTTTTGTCTGATTATCTTCAGGGGCCAATATGACCTTTTACATTTGTATCCACTTTCTCCATGTGGTGTCCTTCCACTGACATTCTTTCCTCTAGCTTCACAATTTGAAACTCTTCAATCCCTTTATCTCACACATTCTGTCTTTCCATTTCCTCCCCAAGCCCCTCCCCCACTTCCTCATTGTATTCACCTATTACTTACCAGGCATTGTTCTCTTCCAGCTTTGTTCCCCCCCTACCAATCAGTTTGAATAAGTGTGCAGACCCAAAATATCACATATCCATGTTCTCCAAAGATGCTGTGTAACCTCCTGAATTACTCTGGCACTTTGTCATTTTCTGCAAACCTGCATATGCAGTTCCTTGTATCAACATATCATTCAATGAGTTGTTCTAACTTCAAAGGATGATGGTGCATTTAAGAGAACTACAAAAAGTGAAACAAAGAAAATAGCTCCGAGAACTTGAGGTTTAAGGTATAAAGAATGACAATGTAGCTTCTTTTCACGGGATAAATAACCTTGAATTTGCTGGCAATGGCAATTTGGCTGAGCTTGTCATTCGCTAATTTAGTAATCCTGCAGTCACCTTGTGCTAAACCCTCTAAATTGCTTGGAGTAGCTGATCCAGACCTCATCAGCTAGGACCAACAAGTACATGAGCTTCTTGATGGAAAATCCATCAATGGTAGGGCTAAAATTGGCTCAGTCAACAAAAGTGTAGAAAGTGTAGAAAATATTTGACATTCTTCTGAACTATGCATCCTAGTTTAGTCAGCTATCAAAAATATTACGTTTCCACTGCTACTGAATTTCTTTGATTATTAACCTCAGTTTCCTGAATATAGACATATGAGTGGTTAACCTTAATTTTCATTAAAATAAATTAAATTTCAATGGTGAAATCCATCAGTAAATTTCTAATGGATTGTTTAACTTCTTTCTATTGGAAGTTGGGGGAGAATGAAAATGTTTCTCAATAAAAATCCAGGTCAGGATTTACAAAGAATGTGATCCATTGTAATATTGTGAATGGAGGTAACTATTTAGATTTGAAAGGTAATTTCAAAAAATCTTCAATGAGAAGATACTGATGTCCTCAAAGTAGTTGATGCATTGCTGATTAACTTCATAGACTACTGATTATTATCCATTATAAACCCACTGACTCCATTGGCTATCTGGGCTACACTTCTTCCCACCCTGCTGCCTGTAAGGACTCCATCCCCTACTCCCAATTCCTCCGTCTACACCGCATCAGCACCCAGGATGAGGTGTTCCACACCAGGGCATCGGAGATGTCCTCATTCTTCAGGGAACGGGGGTTCCCCTCTTCTACTATAGATGAGACTCTCACCAGGGTCTCTTCTATACCCCATCACTCTGTTTTCATTCCCCATCCCCCCACTCGTAACAAGGGCAGAGTCCCCCTTGTCCTCACCTTCCACCATAGCAGCCATCACATACAACAAATAATCCTCTGACATTTTCGCCACCTCCAACGAGATTCCACCAGCAGCCACATCTTCCTATCTCCCCCCATGTCTGCTTTCCGCAGAGACCGCTCCCTCCGTAAATCCCTGGTCAAAATCGTTCCTTCCCACCCAAACCACCCCCTCTCCTGGTACTTTCCCTTGCAACCGCAGGAAATGCTACACTTGGCACTTTACCTCCCCCCTTGACTCCATTCAAGGACCCAAGCAGTCTTTCCAGGTGTGACAGAGGTTCACCTGCACCTCATCCAACCTTATCTATTGCATCCATTGCTCTAGGTATCAGCCGCTCTACATCGGTGAGACCAAGCGTAGCCTTGGCGATTGCTTCGCCCAACACCTCCCTCGGTTCGCATTAACCTACCTGATCTCCCAGTGGCTCAGCACTTCAACTACCCCTCCCATTCCAAATCCGATCTTTTTGTCCTGGGCCTCCTGCATGGCCAGAGTGAGAAGACCACCGTAAATTGGAGGAGCAGCACCTCATATTTCGCTTGGGCAGTTTACACCCCAGCGGTATGAACATTGACTTCTATAATTTCAGGTAGCCCCTGCTTTCTCCTCCACTTCTCAGCTCTCCCTCAGCCCACTGTCTCTGCCTCTTCCTTTCTTCTTCCCCCCCCCCCTCCCCACATCAGTCTGAAGAAGGGTCTCGACCCGAGACGTTGCCTATTTCCTTAGATCCATAGATGCTGCCTCACCCGCTGAGTTTCTCCAGCATTTTTGTCTAACTTTGTTTCAGAAGTTGTTTGAAAATTACAGTTTGGAAGATTTTGGTTCTATAGATTAGGATAAGTAGCGATCAACTAAATGTTCAACAGCAGGTTAAATATTCAATCCTACTATGATTAATGTAATGTTTTTAAGAATATAATCTGTAAACACAATCGGTCATGGCTGAATGACATAGATTGTTGTGTAAGATTGCTGTTGTAATATTTTCATTAGATTACCTTCAGGGGCCAATACAACCTTTTGCATATTTATCAATGTTTATTAATTGTTATTCATTATTCACAGGACAATGTTTCCCCCTCCACTCTCAAGCTCTGTGCCACACAACTGGCACCGGTCTTCACAGACATTTTCAACCAGTCCCTGCAAACCTGTACTGTCCCTGCCTGCTTCAAAGTCTCCACTATTGTCCCTATAGCCAAAAAGGCAAGGAGTACTGGTCTTAAAGACTACAGGCCTGTCGCACTGACCTCCGTAGTCATGAAGACCCTTGAAAGGCTTGTGCTGGCCAAGCTGAAAAATATCACAAACCCCCTGCTGAACCCTCTGCAGTTTGCATATCAGGCCAATAGATCTGTGGATGACACAGTCAACCTGGGCCTGCACTTCATCCTCCAGCACCTAGACCACCAGGGGACCTATGCGAGGATATTGCTTATTGATTTTAGCTCTGCATTCAACACCATTGTGCCAGAGCTACTACATTCCAAACTTTCCAAGTTGACTGTGCCTGAACCCCTCTGTCGGTGAATCACCAACTTCCTGACAGACAGGAAGCAGCATGAGAGGCTGGGAAAGCACATCTCAGACCCGCAGACTCTCAGCATAGGAGCACCGCAAGGCTGCGTAGTCTCCCCTCTCCTCTACTCTCTCCACACCAATGACTGCACCTCCACTGACTCCTCTGTCAAGTTTCTCAAGTTTGCGGACGACACAACCCTGATTGGACTGATTCAGGATGGGGAGGAATCTGCCGACAGACAGGAAGTGTCACAGCTGGCGTCCTGGTCCCATCACAACAACCTGGAGCTCAATACACTTAAGACGGTGGAATTGATTGTAGACTTTAGGAAAGCTCCCCCGCCCCTCACCCCACTCATCATCAACAACCACTGTCACATCTGTGGAGTCTTTTAAGTTCCTGGGAACCATCATCTCCAAGGATCTTAAGTGGGAGACCACCATCAACTTCACAGTCAAAAAGACACAACAGAGGGCGTACTTCCTGCAGCAGCTGAGGAAGCACAATCTGCCACAGGCAATGATGGTCCAATTCTATAGGGCCATCATAGAGTTTGTCCTCACCTTCTCCATCATGGTCTGGTTTAGCTCAGCCACCAAGCACGACACCCGGAGGCTGCAGCGAATCGTCTGATTAGCAGAGAAGATTATTGGCTGCAACCTTCCCTCCATTGGTGAACTGTACACTGCAAGGGCTAGGAAGCGAGCGGGTAAGATCATCTCTGACCCCTCTCACCCTGACTACAAACTCTTTGAATCACTTCATTCTGGAAGACGACTCTGGATTGTCAAAGCTGCCACAGGCAGACATAAAAATATCTTTTGTCCACGAGTAGTAGCTCTACTCAATAACTAAAAATCTGTAGCCTCCTTTTGCTCTGGTATTTTATTTAATTCACACGTTTAATCAATAATGTTTTATTATTATTGTTTAATGATTTGTGTATCATTCTTAACTGTCACTCATTGTCGTGTTATTACTTGCGGGCGGAGCACCAAGGCAAATTCCTTGTATGTGAATACTTGGCCAATAAACTTATTCATTCATTCGTTCATTAAACTTATTCATTTACCTTCTCCATCTGGTGAAAATAATTGAATGCCATTAAAGGCAGGTCACAGTAGACCTGAGGAAACAATGTCTATAATCTATATGGGGCATTTAGCACATAGCTCCTTATAAAACCAACTGCTCTAAAAAAACTAAAACTAAACTAATTTATCTTAAAACATTTTTGTGGGTTTTGTTTTGGGTTATTTTTTTAATCATCATGGATTATTCTGAATAATTTCTCTATGGTGATGCATCCATAATTTTAAGGTTAAATTCCTTTGTAGCACAACTATATTAACCTTGTCAGATTATTTTCTTCTTTTAGTTTTGAGAGGTCACATAACAACAAACTTCATGTGTGCGATCAACCAGTCAACCTGAAATAGCCATTTGCTTCTTCTAAAATAACTATTTCTACGTGTAACTTAATACTGTGCTGCTGCATTTTATGAATTCTTTCAGCTTTGAGACATAATGAATCATTCAAAATACACCACAGTCGTTATAGTAATTATTGACAGGCCTGCTATGCAAAGCTTAAAAATTATCATGCTGGTCAATTACAAAGGACAATTTTTGCACCTATTAACTAGCTCTTCATGTGGTGCTGTCATCTAATAGAATTGAGCACAAAATTATTCATTGAATAAAATTATTTCAAACGATTTCACCTAATTTCTGCCATGAACTGATCTGTAACAAAGAACTTAAAAGATATGCTATTTCGAGGGCTGTACCAATCGTATTAAATATCCCATAACATCTTCAAGATAACACAAAGTGCATCTTGTAAGCCATTTATCAACATCAAGGAAATGGATCCGTTTTCTTTACAAATATGCAATTTGAGTGTACTGCTGTCAATCAATTTAATCATTTTGCATGGAGATATATAATGCAAAATTACTTCTCACATTGTAATTCAAGGCAATGAATGAGGTATTCAATAATCTGTCTGGTCCCATTGCATGTACGTGTACAGTACAGGATTATTTCAACTAAAAACAGGACAATTGAAGTACTTACTTTTTTTAAGAGCTTTTAATTAAAATTAAATCAATATGGAGACATGAAGCTATCTGATTATACCTCAAAAACAACTAATTCTATTCTGCTCTTTCAAGAGGGAAGTTCACTGTCCTGAACCAATCTGGCTTTCACCTGTTTCCAGCAACATTGCCTTAACATGAGACTGAAATGGCCACGCAAGCCTTCAGATGCAGCCAAGTACAACACAACATCACTAAATATAAAACTAAGTGGAACATGGGGTATTGATCTATGCATCTGATTTGATCGTGGAAAAGGCACAGCCTGTCCAGTTAATCTGACAAAGTCGATTTTCATTTCCACTTGGGAACATGCAACAAAATTAGAGGAGATCTCCCACAGATTAGGCAAGTAACAGACAAATATAACTGCAGAATCACTTCAGACAATGTACCCGACTCCTGCATTTCTATCCAAGTCTTTCTTCATTGGCTAGACCACGGAATGCATGAAGTCCCATGCCAGCATCTCAGCATGGGCTAGGAAACCTGCTGATTGTCACCAGGAACCTTTCTTCCCGCAGCTGAGGCTGGGTTCTTATCCATGTTGAAGTGCACTTCTAAGAGGTACTGAGGATAATGAGGCAACATAGTGCACTGGCAATGAAGCATTCTATGCCAATCTCAAAATAATTGCTCAATAACAATATTGCTGATAAAACTGTTAAACAGGGGCCTTTGCAGAATCATTTAAAAGGAACATGTTGCTGTATATAATTCTCATCAATTTAGATGCCATTTAGACACCATTCAGGTGCCAGAGGTTATGGGGCGAAGGCAGGAGAATGGGATTAGATTCAGATTCAGATTCAGATTCAATTTAATTGTCATTGTCAGTGTACAGTACAGAGACAACGAAATGCATTTAGCATCTCCCTTGAAGAGCGACATAGCAAACGATTTGAATTAAAAAAAATAATAAGTGTCCGGGGGGGTTGGTGATTGGCAGTCACCGAGGTACGTTGTTGAGTAGAGTGACAGCCGCCGGAAAGAAGCTGTCCAAGATTAAGAGGGAGAGATAGATCAGCTATGATTGAATGGCGGAGTAGACTTGATGGGCCGAATGGCCTAATTCCACTCCTATTCCTTATGACTTTATGACCTTATAAATATAAATTTGACCACAATGACAAAAAGAGGAAATAATACTATGCACAGTTGATGGAGATATAACCATATAACAATTACAGCACGGAAACAGGTCAACTCGGCCCTTCTAGTCCGTGCCGAACACTTATTCTCTCCTAGTCCCATCTACCTGCACTCAGACCATAACCCTCCATTCCTTTCCCGTCCATATGCCTATCCAATTTATTTTTAAATGATAAAATCGAACCTGCTTCCACCACTTCCACTGGAAGCTCATTCCACACAGCTACCACTCTCTGAGTAAAGAAGTCCCCCCTCATGTTACCCCTAAACTTCTGTCCCTTAATTCTCAAGTCATGTCCTCTTGTTTGAATCTTCCCTACTCTTAATGGGAAAAGCTTATCCACGTCAACTCTGTCTATCCCTCTCATCATTTTAAAGACCTCTATCAAGTCCCCCCTTAACCTTCTGCGCTCCAAAGAATAAAGACCTAACTTGTTCAACCTTTCTCTGTACCTTAGTTGCTGAAACCCAGGTAACATTCTAGTAAATCTCCTCTGTACTCTCTCTATTTTGTTGACATCCTTCCTGTAATTAGGCGACCAAAATTGTACACCATACTCCAGAATTGGCCTCACCAATGCCTTGTACAATCTTAACATTACATCCCAACTTCTATACTCAATGCTCTGATTTATAAAGGCCAGCACACCAAAAGCTTTCTTTACCACCTTAGCTACATGAGATTCCACCTTCAGGGAACTGTGCACAGATAAATGCCTTCACATTGCCAAAACCCTCCTTTGCATCTGGGGGCTAACCCATCGTGCTAAATTGTAGCAAATGTAGGGTCATAATATCAGAATCATACAATCAGGCCAGTTGGCTGAAATAATTAATGCCGATCAAAATACTCATCTAACCTAGTCCCATTTGCCCATGTTTCACCCAAACCCCTCAACCTTTCTTATCCAAGTACATGTCCAAATGTTGTTATTGTATCTCTCTCAACCATTCCTCTGGCAATTTGTTCCATATACCGACCACCCTCTGTGGTAAAACAATAACCCTCAGGTTCCAGTTAAATCTTTCTCCTCTCACCTTAAACTTAAGACTATTGGTTCTACAATCCCCTACTCTGGGTAAAAAGGCTGTGCATTCACCCTTTCCAAGCCCCACAAATTTTCATAAACCTCGATAAGATCACCGATCTGCCTCCACCATTCTCAGGAATAAAGTACCAACCTGCCCAATCTCTCCCTATAAAACAATCTCTCGAATGCTGGCAATATATTCATACTTATTTTCTGTACTCTTTCCAGCTTGTGTTTTTCCTGTAACAGGGCAGCCAAAACTAAACACAATACTCCAAATGCAGCCTCGCTAGTGTCTTGTAAAACTGCAGCACAATGTCCGATTTTCTATACTCAATGTCCTTATTGATGAACGCTACCATGATAAAAGACTTCTTCAACGCCCTGTCCACCCGTGTGCCACTTTCAAGGAACTATGTACAGTACTTCTACTTCCAGGTCCATCAATACTCCAGCATTTTAAAACCAGGCATCTATGATGTGAATGCTAATCTGTTACAATCTGTAATCTTAATGAAAAACCCTACAGGTGCTGAAAATCTGAAATAAAAATAAACTATTTTAGAAATATTCAACAGGACAAGTAGCATCTATGGAAAGAGAAATGCTTCACATTTCAAGTCATGACACTTGTAATGGTTTGACCTAGCGTAATCTCATATGGTGGTTGACTTCAGGAGGGCGGGAAAACAACACCATACACCTCTGCACATCGATGGAGCTGATGTGGAAAGGGTCAGCAGCGTGAAGTTCCTAGGACTACACCTGTCAGATAACCTGACGTCCACAACCAACACCACAGCACTGGTCAAGAGAGCCCAGCAGCGACTACACCCTCTCCGAAGACTACGTAAAGCAGGTCGCCCCACTACACACCTACGAACTTTTTATAGGGGGACAATCGAGAGCACATTAACCTACGGCATCACTTCCTGGTTCAGGAGCTGCAAGGCGTACGAACGGCACCAACTAGACAGGATTGTGAAGACCGCCAGCAGGATTATTGGTGCTCCACTCCCTTTCCTGCTGGACATATACAGGAAGAGATGTATCAGCAGAGCCATCTCCATCATCAAAGACCCCTACCACCCATCGCATGACATATTCTCCATCCTGCCATCTGGGAAGAGGTACAGGAGCATTAGCTGCAAAACCAGCAGGATGCTCCTCAGCTTCTTCCCGCAGGCTATAAGACTGATAAACGGACTTTGCCCCCTGCCAAAGTATCGCGCACCAACCACCAACCTGGACACACTGCAGCAGAGCCACTGTCGTGCCGCTGCCGATCGGAACGCCTGTTGATGTTTAGTAGAGTGTTAATTTGTTCATGATATATGTATTTTTATTTCTATTTATTTTTAATGCACACTGAATGGACACATGGTTGAGCACCGTTTTTTTTGTTTCCTCTGGGTATGTGAATACTCAGGAAATGACAATAAAGATATACAAAACAATACAATACAATATTCTGGGATATTCTGACATTACCTTGACAGAAGTGTAATCCTGGTTCGGTGAGAAGTGTAGAGAGTTCACCACGAAGAAAAAAATAAATAAACTGCTAAAAATGAAAAACCTACAACACTAAACAATAGCTAAATAACAGATGTAGCATTCAATGAGCTAAACTAATCAGCATCTGATAATTCTTATCAATGTTTTGCTATTTTGCCCCATCTAGTCATAAAAGTAAGTGGACAATTAAACCACGTATCACAGAATCATAATGGAGGCCACTTGTCACTTCAAGTTCCAGTGTTGTAGAGAGTGGTTCACAAAATGCAGGACACAATAGGCAACAATTACCCAACAGTCTGATCTCAACAGACAGCAGCGATGGAAGCTATTGTCAAAAGCACAATCCAGTAGCATTTATTCACCTATAACTTGCTCACTGATGTCAGGCTTTTGTTCTTTCAGTGGTACTTGCCTCATTACAAACTTGCTTCAGATGAGGACCATAGAGCTGATCTCCAGATCTGAGATTTGTGTGTCAGAATCCAAATCTAGTTAAAATATGAGTTTTAAACGCGGTGTCATAAAATCAGAGTGGTGTCTAAGTCAGTGGAAATCTAAAGGGAATCCATGCCACTGGCTAGAATCATGGCAATTGAAAAGGAACATAGTTTTGGCACTGGGCACCAATCATCTCTGTTCCACAACATAGCTATAGACAATCACCATATTGATTCATTTAATACATCACTTTTATCATAGGTTCAGAAATTGGGATGTTTACTTATTTTAGGTTATATTTGCAATGCTTAAGTTAATGACACATTCTGTGGATAAACTTAGTAAAATTGACATGGGATGAAATTGTAGCCTACTCTGATAAGAAGCAAGCAAACTGTATCAAGTGTCAAGAATCACTCCAACAAGCATTTCCAACAAGACAGTCAAGAACCATTCACCTAACATAATGTGACATTTATAACCGACTCATCCACAGCCTACAGCACCCATATTGACTCTCCCCTACATCAAGATGCTGAGCGACATTCTTAATCAGAAGCCTAATTGGATCAGATAATTCCTGCAACTACAACAGCAGGTCGGAGGTGTTCTCCTGCAGCTGAGCACTTTCTGACCCTCAATTTTTTTTACCGCACAGATAACCTATCAGAAATGTAACTACATGCTTCCTATTTGTCTCCCAACCCCCAAAACAGGCCCACTTGATTAACAAATGAAAAGCCAAAATATTGCTGATGCAGGTAATCTGAAATAAAACCAGAAAGTGCTGGAAACTTTCAGCGGGGGCAGACAGCATCTGTGGAAAGGGGAGTCTTTTAAGTCCAAGAACTGGTAAAAATCTGGAGTGAGAAAGGTTGACTCGGTTTCCCTTTTCATAGATACAGACTGATTTGCATTGTTTCAAGCATTTTCTGGTTTTATTCAACTTCAGTTTCCACATTAAACATTTCTTTCTCTACTGCTCCAATGTGGATTGTGAATGATCAGCCATGATCACAGTGGTGCTAGCTTGAAAGGCCGAATGGCCTACTCCTGTACCTATTGTCTACTTTGCAGTATTGACCATCCATGAGATGTATTGCTGAGGCAGACCAGCTTCTTCAATGGTGTCCATGTATGTTTTTGCACAATATAACCACCCTTTTTCTAATTTGTGTGTTTTTTTTAAAAGAAACATTTAATTAATAGGCAGGATGTTCCTTGATTTAAAGTAACGTGCATGAACTTGCAGAGGTAATATAGCTTTGCATTATAAAGCTAGCAGGGAATGTAATTATTTGTAGCAATGTTGCATTGCACAAAGTATTCTAATGAAATATCTTTCTGGATATTATCTGAAATTATCTTTCCACTTTCTGGAGTTAAGATTCATATCAGAGTTAGAATAAAGGTTAATTTTACAGCAAGAATTTGCCAGCATTTTGTCATGAAGGGCCCACAAATTTACAGATGTGTGTGTGTACGAATACATAGATCCAGTGCAGGTTTATTTACTGCCCAAGGACTGTAATTTAGGATAAATCAACTGGGAGAAATTCGTATAGGAGCAGGTGCTTTCATTCCAAGCTAATAATGGAAAAAAATACATTACTAACAAAACGTATGTCAGCATCAGTTTGGGTATATGGAAAAATTGAACGAATAACCATTGCTCGAGAGGAATTGCAAAAGATTTGGTTAATTTAGTGTGCTGCTGTGTTGCACTTACAAATAACATGTCCCAGTAGTTCTGAGCTCTGGCAGCACTGTATGAAATAGTAATTTACACTAACAAGCTTGAAGTTTACTATTCATGACTGGTCAGCTATGTTCAGATATTGTTCAAGAAGGAACTGCAGGAGCTGGAAAATCGAAGGTAGACAAAATTGCTGGAGAAACTCAGCGGGTGCGGCTGCATCTATGGAGTGAAGGAAATAGGCAGCGTTTCGGGCCGAAACCCTTCTTCAGATTTATTTAAATAGTGGATGTCGGTCAAAGGTCCATCACCTGCGATGCAGATAGTGAGGTCAAGAAATGGTAAGGAAGTGTCGGAAATGGTCCAGGTATATTTGAGTGTCGGATGGAAGTTAGTGGCAAAATTGATGAAGTTAGTGAGTTGTGTGTGCTTGCAGGAGGTAGCACTAATGAAATCATCGATGTAGCGGAGGTAGAGGTCGGGGATGGGGCCCTGGTACGTCTCGAACAAGGATTGTTCGACGTACCCTACAATGAGGCAGGCATAGCTGAGGTCCATGCGCGTGCCCATAGCTTTGTGTTTGGAGGAAATGGGAGGAGTCAAACAAAAAGTTATTGAGGGTAAGGACCAACTCCGCTAGGCGGAGGAGACGGGTATTGGTTGGTTCTCCGATCGTGGAAGAAGATCAGATTCAGATTCAGATTCAGATTCAATTTTAATTGTCATTGTCAGTGTACAGTACAGAGACAACGAAATGCATTTAGCATCTCCCTTGAAGAGCGACATAGCAAACGATTTTGAATAAAAATAAATAAATAATAAGTGTCCGGGGGGGGGGGGTGATTGGCAGTCACCGAGGTACGTTGTTTAGTAGAGTGACAGCGGCCGGAAAGAAGCTGTTCCTCGACCTGCTGGTTCGGCAACGGAGAGACCTGTAGCGCCTCCCGGATGGTAGGAGGGTAAACAGTCCATGGTTGGGGTGAGAGCAGTCCTTGGCGATGCTGAGCGCCCTCCGCAGGCAGCGCTTGCTTTGGACAGACTCAATGGAGGGGAGCGTGGAACCGGTGATGCGTTGGGCAATTTTCACCACCCTCTGCAATGCCTTCCGGTCGGAGACAGAGCAGTTGCCATACCATACTGTGATGCAGTTGGTAAGGATGCTCTCGATGGTGCAGCGGGAGAAGTTCACCAGGATCTGAGGAGACAGATGGACCTTCTTCAGTCTCCTCAGGAAGAAGAGACGCTGATGAGCCTTCTTGATCAGAGTAGAGGTATTGTGGGTCCAAGAGAGGTCATCGGAGATGTTGACTCCCAGGAACCTGAAGCTAGAAACACGTTCCACCTCCGTCCCGTTAATGTGGATGGGGGTGTGCGTGCCGCCTCTGGACTTCCTGAAGTCTACAATGAGCTCCTTGGTCTTCTTGGAGTTAAGGGCCAGGTTGTTGTCAGCGCACCATGCTGCTAAGTGCTGGACCTCCTCCCTGTAGGCCAGCTCATCGTTGTTGCTGAGTAGGCCAATCACCGTTGTATCATCTGCATACTTGATGATGGTGTTAGTACCATGTACAGGTGTGCAGTCATAGGTGAAGAGGGAGTAGAGGAGGGGGCTCAGCACACAGCCCTGAGGAACGCCGGTGTTCAGGGTGGGGGTTGAAGAGGTGTGCTTGTCTAACCTCACAGACTGGGGTCTGTTGGTTAGAAAGTCCAGTATCCAGTTGCAGAGGGAGGGGTCGATGCCCAGGTTACCGGAGGGTTTTGAGACCATCCTGCTGGGGGATGGAGGTGTAGAGTGACTGGACGTCCATGGTGAAGATGAGGGGATGGGCGCCTAGAAAATGGAATGCCTGGAGACGACGGTGCATTGAGGTGTCTTGAACATAGGTCAGGCGGGATTTAACCAGGGGGGATAGAATGGAGTCAAGGTACATGGAAATAAGTTTGATAGGGCACGAATAGGCAGAGACAATGGGTCTACCAGGACAGTCAGGTTTGTAGATTTTGGGGAGAAGGTAAAATCAGTGGGGCTGGGGAACGATGAGGGTCAGCGCTTGAGGGTCAGGGAGCCGGAGTTGATGAAGTCAGTGATGGTGCTAGAGATAGCAACCTGGTGCTCGTCAGTGAGGTCATGGTCCAGGGGTAAGTAGGAGGAGGTATCTGAGAGTTGGCGCGTGGCCTTAGACTACCATGGCCCCTCCTTTGTCGGCGGGTTTGATAACCCAGTCTGGGTTGTTGCGGAGTGAGTCGATGGCAGAGCGTTCAGGGGGGGATAGGTTAGAGTGAGACAGGGGAGTGGAGAAGTTGAGGCGGTTGATGTCCCACCGGCAGTTTTGAATAAAAAGTTCTAAAGCAGGATTATTCCTGTCTCATCAGCCATGTTAGAAATAATTTTAACATTTACACATGCAACTTAAGAATTTTTCTATTTGTAGATAGAATTTTTTATAGTGGAGTACAAACAGCACTTTTTTCCCTTTTTGGTCAGATTGATATTCCCTCAAAGATCCACAAATAATTTCTGATCGATGAATTTTATACACTTTTATCAGGTCTCCCATTTATCTCTGACACTCCAGAGAAAATAATTACCATTTGTAGCTAATGCCCTCTAATCCAGTCAGTAATCTGATGAATATTTTCTGTGCCCTCTCCCAAGCCTATATCATACCTGAAGATGAACATCCATAGCTGCACACAATACTCTGAATGCAGCCAAACCAAAGTCCTATAAAACAGACTGAATCTAATGTCCAGGGTCCAATTCTGCATGGATCCCATGCATCTTAATCTTCTGGATCAGCCTACTTTTATGAACTTCTACAATGCATTACTAAAATCCACGTGGACAACATCATCCGCCCTACCCTCATCCATCACTTTTGTCCTTCTCAATAAACACAATCATGTTAGAAACATAGAAACATAGAAATTAGGTGCAGGAGTAGGCCATTCGGCCCTTCGAGCCTGCACCGCCATTCAATATGATCATGGCTGATCATCCAACTCAGTATCCCGTACCTGTCTTCTCTCCATACCCCCTGATCCCCTTAGCCACAAGGGCCACATCTAACTCCCTCTTAAATATAGCCAATTAACTGGCCTCAACTACCCTCTGTGGCAGAGAGTTCCAGAGATTCACCACTCTCTGTGTGAAAAAAGTTCTTCTCATCTCGGTTATAAAGGATTTCCCCCTTATCCTTAAGCTGTGACCCCTTGTCCTGGACTTCCCCAACATCGGGAACAATCTTCCTGCATCTAGCCTGTCCAACCCCTTAAGAATTTTGTAAGTTTCTATAAGATCCCCTCTCAATCTCCTAAATTCTAGAGAGTATAAACCATATACCATGTTCATAAGACTTCACCCATGGTGGGCGGATCCTAATTAGCTCATTCTTCTAAATGCAAATAAATCCTAGCCTGAAGAATTCTCTCCAATAGCTTCCCTGCCACTGATGTAAGATTTAACAATCTATAAATTCCTGGATTTTCGCTATTTCCCTTCTTGAACAAAGGAACAACATTGGCTATTATCCACTCCTCCAGGACCTCATGCTGAAGAACATATAAAGATATTCTTCAAGGTCCCTGCAATCTCCTTGCTTGCCTTTTTATGTGTATAATGTCATATGTGAACTTAATATCAAACACCATGCTATGTGCATCGAGGAGAATGTATTCTCTTTACAAAAGTGGTTTTGCAGATATCCTGAGATAGCTCATGACAGAACTCATTAAGGCAAAAACCCTCTCTGCAAGAACAGAGAAGTGATCATGTCTAAAGGGGTAATCGTAGAACATAGAACAATACAGTACAGCACACGAAGAGACCATTTGGTCCATAATTCCAAGCCAAACATAATGCCATGACCAATTCTTATCTGCCAGTATATAATCCATATCCATCCTTTTCCAGTAAATCCATGTGTCTATTCACAAGCCTCATTAATGCCACTATCATAACGGCCTCCACCACTACCCTTGGCAGCGCATTTCAGGCACTCGGCACCCTCTGCGTAAAAAAAACATGCCCCCCCCCCCCACATCTCCTTTAAACGTTGCCCCTCTGACGTTAATGCTATACCCTCTAGACTTTGCCATGTACAAAGCCATGCTCTCACCCAAATTAACCCATTCTCTTTGAAACTGGAATAATCCTATCCTTAAGATTCCCCAACAAAAGCTTTCCGACCACTCATGTGAAGCACACCAGCCTATAATTCCTTGGTTCTCACTACTTAAACAACACCAGCTACCCTTCTGTCCTGCAGGACCTTGCCTACAGCCAGAGAGGATGCAAAGTTCGCACTCAAGAATCCTGCAATCTCTTCTCTTGCCTCTCTCAATAACCTAGGATAGATCCCATCAGGCCCTGGAAATGTATCCATCTTAATGCTCTTTAAGAGCCCCAACATTTCCTCCTTCTTAATCTCAAATTGTCCTTGCATATTACTATTCTCCACACTGATCTCACTGTCCTCCACATCCTTATCCTTGGTGAATACTGATGCTAAATTCTCGTTTAATACCTCGTCTACATCCCCTGACTACATCCTATTGACTCTTAACACAAATTCCCTTCTTTATCGTGTGAGAACTGGAGGGCAGAGAAACAATCATAAAACTTCACAAGCAGCAAACTCTACAGGAACTGAAAAAGCAGACAGATGTAGTGGCCTGGACGCGGTCAGAAAAAGATTAGACGCCAGGCAGATTCAAAGGTTTTTTAATGATGGTTGTGAGCATCCACTCACAACGAGTTCCACCGAAGGGAAAAACTGCTCTCAGAAAACCCCTGAGCAGAAACCAGAAGCCTGTGGGCAGTCCCTCATCCCTGTCCCTCAAGTGCCGAGGGGGATGACCCATGGAGTGGCCTAATATCCAGGGACTGCCACACAGAGCTAATCTAAAATATCTTCCAAAATATGGCATCATGTCTAACTTTATGGGACTCCTACAGTACTGAACAGAATTTTCAGCCTAGAATTTTGTGGTCTACTGTGGGAGACCTCTACAAGAAGGGGACTCTCTCTTCTTTTCAAGAACTACAGGAGAAATATCACTTGAATGCCGATAATTTTTTTAGATACCTTCAAATCCAAGATTACGTGAACACATATACACAAGACTGTCCTCTTATGGGTCCAGATATATTAGACGATAGTTTGAATAGACATGCCGATACAAGTAAGTTGATATCTTACATTTATAACACTCTTCTAAATATTGACACCCCACCCTTTGAGATTTATAGGCGAGCATGGGAGGATGAGCTGGGTTCACCCATTTCGAAAGATATATGGGAGGAAAGCCTACAATACATACACTACTATTCTTTAAATGCCAGGCATTGCCTGATACAATTTAAAGTATTGCATAGGTTATACTACTCAAAGACCAAATTGAACAAGATCTTCCCAACTGTCTCTCCTCTCTGTGATAAATGTCACTTTCAATCAATCGACCTTTATTATCATCTTGCAAAGCAACAGTTGTACAGTGCAAAATGAGAAGACGTTTCACAGGAAATACCGGAGCATTGCACATGAAACTTAAAAACATTTCACACATAATAACAATAAAAACAATCCAGTCCCTTATGAAACAGTATAAATAGTTACAGGTAAAACAGCAACATTAAAATACAGTAAAACCAGTCATTAAATTGTCCAGGGCAGCTGATTTGAGTGGCCAGTGCCAGAGTTATTAAAATGTTACTCCAAAGCCGCAGAATCAGGTGACTGTGAGTACAGAGTGACTGTTTAGCAGCCTCACAGCCTGTGGCAGGAAGCTGTTTAGCAGTCTTGTCGTCCGGGCTTTGATGCTACGGTATCTCTTGCCTGATGGTTTGAGATCCAGGTGTGTGTGGAGGGGGTGCAGTTTGGCCATAGCAATTCTCTGAGCTTTTTTCAGACAGCGGCTCTGGAATAGTTCTTGTACCGAGGGTAGGGAGACGCCAATGATCCTCTCTGCTCCCCTCACTACCCTCTGCAGAGCCTTCCTGTCTGAGCAGTTGCAGTTGGAGTACCACGTGTTTATGCAGTACGTGAGTACAGACTCCACCGTGCCCCTGTAAAAAGGCCTGAGGATGTTGGTGGGGAGTGAGGCCTGTTTGAGTTTCCTCAGGAAGTGCAGTCGCTGATGGGCCCGTTTGACAATCCCAGTGTTGTTCCTGGACCAGGTGAGACTGTCTGTAATTTGCACTCCGAGGAACTTTATGCTCTCCTCTCTGTCCACTGTGGTGCCACTGATGTTGAGGGGTGTGTGTTTGGGCTGCGCCCTCCTGAAGTCGACAACCATCTCCTTTGTTTTGTCGACATTTAATGCTAGATTGGTGTTGCCGCACCAGTCCACTAGTCATTTTACTTCCTCCCTGTACATTGATTTGTCATCTCCGCTGATGAGTCCCACCACTGTTGTGTCATCCGCAAATTTTATGATCTTATTGTTCCTGAATCTGGCAGCACAGTCATGTGTGAGCAATGTGAACAACAGCGGGCTGAGCACACAGCCTTGAGGGGCGCCGGTGCTCAAGTGTTCTTGCCAACACGGACTGACTGCGGTCTCTTTGTCAGAAAGTCCAAGATCCAGTGACACAGGGTGGTGTTGAGGCCCAGCAGGGTTAGTTTCTCCACAAGTCTCTGTGGGATGATGGTACTAAAAGCTGAGCTGAAGTCAATGTACAGGATTCTGGCGTAGGTGTTTTTGTTTTCCAGATGAGTGAGTACTGTGTGCAGCGTGCAGAATGTTGGCCGACTGAATTAATTTGCAGGACCACATTTTGTATTTGGTCAAAGCTTTCAAAAGCACAGCATTAAAAACTGTCCACATTCCCATAAATGAGTAGGGAGAATTTTTCATGTTCAATTGGTCTGTGTGTACTTTTGCTTTGCACAAATTCAGGCTGGTAAATTGATTCAGAATATTATTTCCAGACATCAAGCTTTACTCATTTTAGTTTGTTTTAATATAAATGGTGTTCATGCTTCCGTGACTCTCTAAACCATTTCATAGGGCATTTAAAGTGCACATTGTGATGCATTTTGTGCTACACGAGTGTGGCCACACAAAGGCTAATCGGAGAACAGTTAATTTCTCTCCCTAAAAGCATATTAGAAAACCAGATGGGTTTTTGAGACAACTACAAATTTTATGCTCACCATAAAATGTTCTTGTTACTAGCCTACTAGCCTACTCTTAGTCATACAGTATGGAAACCATCCCTTCGGCCCAACTTGCCCTCATCGGCCAACAATGTCCCAGCTACATTAGTCCCGCTTGCCCGCACTTGGTCCATATCCCTCCAAACCTGTCCTATGCATGCACCTGTCCAACTGTTTCTTAAACAATGGGATAGTCCCTGCCTCAACTACCTCCTCTGGCAGTTTTTCCCATACACCCATCACCCATTGTGCGAAATATTTATCCCTCGGATCCCTATCAAATCTTTTCCCCTTCACCTTGAACCTATGTCCTCAGGTACTTGATACCCCTACTCTGGGCAAGAGACACTGTGCATCTACCAGATCTATTCCTCTCATGATTTTGTACACCTCTATAAGATCACCCCTTATCCTCCTGCGCTCCATGAAATGGAGACACAGCCTCCTCAACCTCTCCCTATAGCTCACACCCTCTAGTCCAGGCAACATCCTCATCAATCTTTTCTAAACCCTTTCAAGCTTGACAATATCTTTCCTATAACATGGTGCCCAGAACTGAACACAATATTCTAAATACGGTCTCACCAACGTCTTATACAACTGCAACTTGTACACTCAATACACTGACTGATGAAGGCCAATGTACCAAAAGCCTTTTTGATCTACCTGCAACTCGAACTTCAGGGAACCATGCACTTGTACTCCTAGATCCCTCTGCTCTACAACACTACCCAGAAGCCTACCATTACTGTGTAGGCCCTGCCCTTGTTCGACGTCCCAAAATGCAACACCTCACACTTCTCTGTATTAAATTCCATCAACCATTCCTCCGCCCACCTGGCCAATCGATCCAGATCCTGCTGCAATCTTTCACAACCATCTTCACTATCTGCAAAACCACTCACTTTTATTTATATCATGAGTAAACTTGCTAATCTTGCCCTGTATGTTCTCATTCAAATTAAGGGACAGAAGTTTAGGGGTAATATGAGGGGGAACTTCTTTACTCAGAGAGTGGTAGCGGTGTGGAATGAGCTTCCAGTGGAAGTGGTGGAGGCAGGTTCATTGGTGTCATTTTAAAATAAATTGGATAGGCATATGGATGAGAAGGGAATGGAGGGTTATGGTATGAGTGCAGGCATGTGGGACTAAGGGAAATAAAGTTGTTCGGCACGGACTTGTAGGGCCGAGATGGCCTGTTTCCGTGCTGTAATTGTTATATGGTTATATATATGGTTAAATCATTGACGCAGATGACAAACAGTAACGGGCCCAGCACCGAACACTGAGGCACTCCACTAGTCACAGGCCTCCAGTCCGAGAAGCAACCTTCCATCATCACCCTCTGCTTCCATCCGTGGAACCAATTTGCTATCCAGTCAGCTATCTCTTCTAGGATCCCATGCAATTTAACCTTCCAAAGCAGCCCAACATGCAGAACCTTTTCAAATGCCTTACTGAAATCCATGTATGCAACATCTACAGCTTTGCTCTAATCGACTTTAAGGTTACATCTTCAGAAAAATCAATCATATTTGTTAGACAAGACCCACGTACAAAACCATGATGACTATCCCTAATCAGCCCTTGCCCATCCAAATGCCTGCATAACCTATCCCTCAGAATATTCTCCAATAACTTTCCAACTGCAGATGTTAATCTCACCAGCCTATAGTTCCCAGCATTTTGCCTGCAGCCCTTCTTGAAAAGAGGAACAGCATTTGCCACCCTCCAGTCTTCCAGCACATTTCCTATATTGAAGGACAACTCGTGAATTTCAACCATGGCTCCCTCAATTTCCTCTCTAGTTTCCCACAATGTCCTTGGATATATATCTGATCAGGCCCTGGAGATTTGTCTACCTTCATACACGACAGTACCTTCAGTACGTCGTCGACGGTAACACTGACTGCTCTCAAGACATTTCCATTGACTGTAAGTATTGCATAGTATTGCATAGGTTATACTACTCCAAGACCAAATTGAACAAGATCTTCCCAACTGTCTCTCCTCTCTGTGATAAATGTCACTTTCAATCAATCGACCTTTATTATCATCTTGCAAAGCAACAGTTGTACAGTGCAAAATGAGAAGACGTTTCACAGGAAATACCGGAGCATCGCACATGAAACTTAAAAACATTTCACACATAATAACAATAAAAACAATCCAGTCCCTGATGAAACAGTATAAATAGTTACAGGTAAAACAGCAACATTAAAATACAGTAAAACCAGTCATTAAATTGTCCAGGGCAGCTGATTTGAGTGGCCAGTGCCAGAGTTATTAAAATGTCAGTGCAAAGCCGCAGAATCAGGTGACTGTGAGTACAGAATGACTGTTTAGCAGCCTCACAGCCTGTGGCAGGAAGCCGTTTAGCAGCATTGTCGTCCGGGCTTTGATGCTCGGTATCTCTTGCCTGATGGCTTCAGATCCAGGTGTGTGTGGAGGGGGTGCAGTTTGGCCTTAGCAATTCTCTGAGCTTTTTTCAGACAGCGGCTCTGGAATAGTTCTTGTACCGAGGGTAGGGAGACGCCAATGATCCTCTCTGCTCCCCTCACTACCCTCTGCAGAGCCTTCCTGTCTGAGCAGTTGCAGTTGGAGTACCACGTGTTTATGCAGTACGTGAGTACAGACTCCACCGTGCCCCTGTAAAAAGGCCTGAGGATGTTGGTGGGGAGTGAGGCCTGTTTGAGTTTCCTCAGGAAGTGCAGTCGCTGATGGGCCCGTTTGACAATCCCAGTGTTGTTCCTGGACCAGGTGAGACTGTCTGTAATTTGCACTCCGAGGAACTTTATGCTCTCCTCTCTGTCCACTGTGGTGCCACTGATGTTGAGGGGTGTGTGTTTTGGCTGCGCCCTCCTGAAGTCGACAACCATCTCCTTTGTTTTGTCGACATTTAATGCTAGATTGGTGTTGCCGCACCAGTCCACTAGGCGTTTTACTTCCTCCCTGTACATTGATTTGTCATCTCCGCTGATGAGTCCCACCACTGTTGTGTCATCCGCAAATTTTATGATCTAATTGTTCCTGAATCTGGCAGCACAGTCATGTGTGAGCAATGTGAACAACAGCGGGCTGAGCACACAGCCTTGAGGGGAGCCGGTGCTCAAGTGTTCTTGCCAACACGGACTGACTGCGGTCTCTCTGTCAGAAAGTCCAAAATCCAGTGACACAGGGTGGTGTTGAGGCCCAGCAGGGTTATTCTCCACAAGTCTCTGTGGGATGATGGTACTAAAAGCTGAGCTGAAGTCAATGTACAGGATTCTGGCGTAGGTGTTTTTGTTTTCCAGATGAGTGAGTACTGTGTGCAGCGTGGTTGAGATGGCATCTTCTGTAGAACGGTTGGGGCGATAGGCAAACTGGAGGGGGTCTAACGATCAGGGGAGGCTGGCAGTAATGTGAGGTTTCACCAGGCGTTCAAAACACTTCATTATTATTGGGGTCAGGGCGACAGGGCTGTAGTCATTTAGGCAGGCAACCACTGGTTTCTTTGCTATTGGGATTATTGTGGAAGTTTTGAGGCATGTGGGGACTATGGCTTGGCTAAGGAAGATGTTGAAGATGTCTGTTAGCACATCTGTTGACCCCTCAGCACATTCCTTGAGCACACGTCCTGGGATGTTGTCGGGTCCGACTGCTTTCCACGGGTTGACCTTAGACAGGATTCTCCGTGTGTCCATTGAGTCTATGGTCAGGACTGGCTGGTCGGTTTGTAAGCAGGGGCTGGCTCTCCCCTTGGGTGTGGTGTTTGCTGCATCAAAACGTGCAAAGAAGTTATTCAGTTTATCTGGAAGAGAAGTGTCGGTGTCGGTTACCTGCTGCCTTGCCTTGTACCCCGTCAGTGTTTGGATTCCCTTCCACATCCTCCTGGAGTCCCCTGTGTCACAGAGGTGTCCCTGGATTTCCCTGCATAGGCACGTTTCACTGCCCTGATTCCTTTTTCCAGTGCAGTCCTGGTAGATCGAAGAGCGGCTGTGTTACCGGCTCTGTAGGCTGCATCACGGGCCCTCAGCAGCGAGCGCACCTCTGCTGTCATCCATGGCTTTTCATTTCCACGTGCAGTGAAAGTTTTAATGACAGTGACATCCTCGGTGCACTTAGCAATGTAGCTTGTTACAGTCTCTGCGTACTCCTCGATGTTGATGAGGTCATCATAGGATGCTGCTGTCCTGAACACATCCCAGTCAGTGTGCAGGAAGCAATCCTGCAGTGCTGAGGCTGCTCCCTCTGGCCAGACCCTGGTGTGTTTTCTCTCCGCTCTGACTTGTTTTTGCAGTGCTTTGTAGGCTGGTGTTAAAAACACTGAAATGTGGTCAGAGTGGCCCAGGTGAGGGTGTGGGGCTGCCTTATAGGCCTCTGGGGTGTTGGTGTAAACCAAGTCCAAGAAGCCACTCATTATTTTGTATCCTGTATAAAAATACTAAACTTCTGGACGGAAATATTCAAAATCATTTCTAAAACACTTAAAATTCAATTGGAGCCCAATTCAAAACTAATAATATTAGGAATGTCAGAGGGCTGTCCTAATCTAACGATATCTCAAAGACGCTTCCTTGACTACGCTTTAATAACTGCGAAAAAACTTATTCTGGAAAAAGATAACAGTCCCCACAGTGAAGATGTGGATCACAGAAATGGACACTACATCTAGAAAAAATAAGGCTTGTCTTGACTGACAAACCAGATCAATTTTCCAAAATATTGTCTCCTTTTATTGAATTTCTTCAATAACATAATGGTTGAACACAAACTCAAAACCAACACTAGGGTCGGGCGAGCGGGCGTATGGAAGGGTAGTGGGATATATCTCCGCTTCTTTCACTTCTTCGTTAGTTCTGGGGTTTTTTCTTTTTTCTTTTTCGTGTCTTTCGCGAAATCCTTTCTTTTCTTTTTCTTTTCTTCTTTCTTTCCCTTTTTTCCTTTATCCTTTTTTCCGATTTAGTCATTAGTTTATATAATGTTAAAATTGAAGCAGTACAAAAATTGTATAACTGTTATGTCAATTACTTTCTCTTTGTACAATTGCTTCTAATAAAATAAATAATTAAAAACAAATAAAAAAATAATTTTGTGGTCAAGCTCAACGAGAACAATTTGAAACCAGACCAGTTGAAAGTGCCAACAATTGAGCAACAGCTGACATAAAAGATAGCTCATCATTTCTTTAAAAAGCCTCTAGAATGGACAGAAAGGTACATTTGTGGAATCTATCATTTTGGTAATGTCAAGTTCAGCTGCACAAGCTGTCGGCTGCAATGCAGTGTTCAGACATAGTAGCACAGGCATCAAATGAGCTTTGTACTCTGATTTGAATCATCTTCCTGTTGCTTTAAATCCCATGCAGTTGTTAGGCATACACTAACCTCTGTGCCAACTTGGTATTTTGTGTCTTTCCTATTGGAAGTGTGTTCTATTATCCTGCTTCCAACCTTAGATACATATGGCTGCACGCCAGCTTAAAAACTAAATTCTACAGAGCTCAATTTAGTCTATTCACCACTTCTGTGATACATCTATTGAAAGCCACAGTCTTAAGCTGTCAGCATTTTCTATTATTAACTGGTGTACCATTTAAAAATAATCTGGTAGAATTTAATAGTACTTCTGCAAACCGCAGTGGAAGCCTTGCTGCAATATTTTTTTGGAAAGCATGCTAAATGTATTCAGTTGTAAGTTACAAATTCCAAAAAATGTTTACTTTGTTCTCTGCAAATAAGTAATAGGTTAAATGTACAAATTAAATCTTGGTGGTGCAATATAATAATGCACATATATTATCTCAATAAATTTGTTCAAAACTCTCCATTGCTGATATGGAGTGTTGTTAAAGGGAGAAGCTAGGATTTTTTTTGTTTCTGGACTGAGATACAATGTTATAATAAGCCATCAACTAGTAAGTAAGCAATTAAAAAAAATTTATATAGCACGTTTAAATCAACTCGCGTTGAAACCAAAGTGCTTTACATAGAAGAAATAACTAGGCTTCCGTACATCCGTAGAAAAATTAAAAAAAATAAAAATGACACAACACATTATAGAATTTAACACGAACGTCCCCCCACAGCAGAATCAAAATTTTCCAATGTGGTGAAAGGCATCAGAAAATTCAGTCCTCTTCCTTTGTGATCACCCGATGTCGGGGCCTATTTGGGGCCTCCGCAGCCAGTCCGATGTTTTCAGGCCCTCTTGCCGGATGATGGAGCTCCAGCGTCAGGAGAAACACTCCTCAGCGGCTTTGAGTGTCTGGAACAGCCGGTCCCTCCCCGGAGACTGCGACTCGATGTCCGTAGGCCATGCTGGTTGGGGCTCCGACTCTGGCGATCTCGGCGAGAGATCCTAGGCTCCATGGCGTTTTAAATCCAGCGCCGCCCACGGCTGGACGCTCTGCAGACCGCAGTTCCTCGATGTTGGAGTCGCCAGTCACAGCACTCCGGGGCTTTCCACATGGCGACCCGGTAAGGCATCACCTGCTCCGTGATGGTGTCTCAGTGCTGCGCCCCCGCCGAAGCTGGGGTTCTGGCCGGTCCCGACAGGAGACGCCGCTCCAGTCCGATGGTAGGCTGCGAGGAAGGGGCGCAGAAGCAGCTCGGAGGGAAGCCGTCTCTCCGACCAGGTAGGGACTAGGAAATAAAGTTTCCCCCCTTCCCCTCCCCCCACCCACCACATAAAAGACCTCCAACAAAAATTTTTTTTTTTAACAGAATTAAAATAAAAAATAAAAAAGGGTGAAAGGACGGACTGCAGGCAGAACAGCCATACACTTCTGAAGAAGGGTTTCGGCCCGAAACGTTGCCTATTTCCTTCGCTCCATAGATGCTGCTACACCCGCTGAGTTTCTCCAGCATTTATGTATACCAGCCATACACAACGGCGCCCCACTCCTGCAATCCGCCATCTTTGTGTGAGGAGGGGGGGGGGAGTGGGGGGGGGGGGTGTGGGGAAGGGCGGTGTGTGGGGTGGGGGGGGGGGTGTGGGGGAGGGGGGATTATTATTTGCAAAGTTGATCATTGCCTGCATCTCGTGTGGCATAAATGTTACTTTCTACTTTGAAGCTCATGGGTGAATTGCATCCATCTTTTGCTCTGTGAACGCATGGACTACTTTATGATCAGAGGAGTTGCAAATTGAACTCTACATTCCATAGTAAACATCGCAAACTCTCAATATCATGAATGGATGATTATTGGTGAAACAATTGAACATAGTTGGCTTGAAAACACAGTCTCTTGGAATTCCTCAAATGATGCCCCATGGCTGAGATCCCACCTTAAATTTGAATGACTGAGAAAACAGGCATTTGGCCCATCATGTCCGTGCTGGTTCCCAGAACAAAACAATCCAATTGGTCTCATTGCCCTTCTTACGGTATATCCTTGCACTCTTGTAAATAATTTTACCTCCTATATTCCCCATCAACCCCTCTTTGATTCTTTCAGCCATTGCACTAAGGGGCAATTTAGAGCAGTCAGTCACCTCTAGTATTTGGGATTGTGGGAAGAAGCCAGGGCAGCTCGGGAAAACTTATGTGGTGAATGGGTGAACTTGGAAATTCAGCACAGAGGGCACTTGAGCTCAAGACTGAACCTAGGTCACTGTCGTTGTGAGATAGTAGCACCGACTATTCCACATCTAATGAATAGTCTCCAAAAAAATACAACCCTTTCCTTTGTGCAGGACATTCAAATGTTTTCTTCCTGGTTCCCAATTATTTAAAAGACATTTGGACAGGTATATTGACAAGAAAGGGTTAGAGTAATCTGGGCCAAACACGGTTAAATAGGACTAGGAGACATAAGAAACTGCAGATGCTCATATTTCCATCAAAACACAAAGTTCTGGAGGAACTCAGTGCTTCAGGTATCATCTGCAGAGGGAAAGGATAGGCAATATTTTGGGTCAGGACTTTTCTTCTGACCGACCAGTCAAAGTGTAATTTTCCCTCCACAGATGCTATTGTCAGTCTGCATGAATTGGGGTGAAGGGTCTTTAATCTGGCTGTGTGCCTTTACGACTCTACTTAGATTTTTCTAGTAGTGTTTAACTACTGTCTTAATGCACAGTCACTCTCATATCCTCTCTAGTATTCAATACATTTGCGTTCGCCAGACATCCAGGTTCGATCCTGACTACAGGTGCTGCCTGTATGAAGGTTGTACGTTCTCCCTGTGACTGGCATGAACATAGTTGACTTGATATACACTCCAAAGATGTACAGGTTTGTAGGCTAATTGGCTTGGTATAATTGTAAATTGTCCCTCGTGTATGTGTAGGATAGTGCTAGTGTGCCGGGATTTCCGGTCGATGCGGCTAAGTGGGCCTAAGGGCCAGTTTCCGTGCCCTATCTCTAAACTGAACTAAACTAAACTTATTTGGGCAATTTATCCATTGTCAAGTGGATGTGGGAGGAAACCAGAGCATTCTGAGGAAATGCACACAATCAGAAGAGAAGTGCTAACTCCACACAAGCAGCAACGTGGCCAGGTCAGGATTGATCCAGGATCCCTGAACTCAGATGCAGCAGTTCAACAAACTGCACCACTCTGCTGCCCTATATTTTTAGCAACAGCTGGTGCATGCTCTCTATACTCACATGCATCACTTGACTGTACTCAAGGTGTGGACAATTCAAGCTCTGAGGTTGGAGATTGAGCTGCAGGAGTGCAGTCCTGCTGCTGATGATGACCGGCACACTTCCACATGAATACATGATTTATATCGGCTGTATTTGTCCTGAACACATTTATTCTGAAGAGCGGGTGACACACAACACATTGGAACACATTCTTAGTGCAGGATAGAATAGGTCTGCTTAGTCAGTGATGCCACCAAGCCATCGTTGGCAATTGAAATCTAGCTTTCCTACCTAGATTACATTCTCTGGCTTTATTGATCAGCGTTAATCATGGAGGGGAATAACTCACTCGTTGAGGAGGAATGTGGTGGTCATGGATAAGGATCGATGTGGGATTTCCTTCAACCCAGTTTTATGAAACAGATGGTAGGGGACATATCTAGACCTGGTGTCATTAGAGTGTGGAATGTTGGCCGACTGAATTAATTTGCAGGACCACATTTTGTATTTGGTCAAAGCTTTCAAAAGCACAGCATTAAAAACTGTCCACATTCCCATAAATGAGTAGGGAGAATTTTTCATGTTCAATTGGCCTGTGTGTACTTTTGCTTTGCACAAATTACGGCTGGTAAATTGATTCAGAATATTATTTCCAGACATCAAGCTTTACTCATTTTAGTTTGTTTTAATATGAATGGTGTTCATGCTTCCGTGACTCTCTAAACCATTTCATAGGGCATTTAAGGCGCACATTGTGATGCATTTTGTGCTACACGAGTGTGGCCACACAAAGGCTAATCGGAGAACAGTTAATTTCTCTCCCTAAAAGCATATTAGAAAACCAGATGGGTTTTTGAGACGACTACAAATTTTATGCTCACCATAAAATGTTCTTGTTACTAGCCTACTAGCCTACTCTTAGTCATACAGTATGGAAACCATCCCTTCGGCCCAACTTGCCCTCATCGGCCAACAATGTCCCAGCTACATTAGTCCCGCTTGCCCGCACTTGGACCATATCCCTCCAAACCTGTCCTATGCATGCACCTGTCCAACTGTTTCTTAAGCGATGGGATAGTCCCAGCCTCAACTACCTCCTCTGGCAGTTTTTTCCATACACCCATCACCCATTGTGTGAAATATTTATCCCTCAGATCCCTATTAAATCTTTTCCCCTTCACCTTGAACCTATGTCCTCAGGTACTTGATACCCCTACTCTGGGCAAGAGACACTGTGCATCTACCAGATCTATTCCTCTCATGATTTTGTACACCTCTATAAGATCACCCTTTATCCTCCTGCGCTCCATGGAATGGAGACACAGCCTCCTCAACCTCTCCCTATAGCTCACACCCTCTAGTCCAGGCAACATCCTCATCAATCTTTTCTAAACCCTTTCAAGCTTGACAATATCTTTCCTATAACATGGTGCCCAGAACTGAACACAATATTCTAAATACGGTCTCACCAACGTCTTATACAACTGCAACTTCTATACTCAATACTCTGACTGATGAAGGCCAATGTACCAAAAGCCTTTTTGATCTACCTGCAACTCGACCTTCAGGGAACCATGCACTTGTACTCCTAGATCCCTCTGCTCTACAACACTACCCAGAAGCCTACCATTACTGTGTAGGCCCTGCCCTTGTTCGACATCCCAAAATGCAACATCTCACACTTCTCTGTATTAAATTCCATCAACCATTCCTCCGCCCACCTGGCCAATCGATCCAGATCCTGCTGCAATCTTTCACAACCATCTTCACTATCTGCAAAACCACTCACTTTTATTTATATCATGAGTAAACTTGCTAATCTTGCCCTGTATGTTCTCATTCAAATTAAGGGACAGAAGTTTAGGGGTAATATGAGGGGGAACTTCTTTACTCAGAGAGTGGTAGCGGTGTGGAATGAGCTTCCAGTGGAAGTGGTGGAGGCAGGTTCATTGGTATCATTTAAAAATAAATTGGATAGGCATATGGATGAGAAGGGAATGGAGGGTTATGGTATGAGTGCAGGCAGGTGGGACTAAGGGAAAAAAAGTTGTTCGGCACGGACTTGTAGGGCCGAGATGGCCTGTTTCCGTGCTGTAATTGTTATATGGTTATATATATGGTTAAATCATTGTCGCAGATGACAAACAGTAACGGGCCCAGCACCGAACCCTGAGGCACTCCACTAGTCACAGGTCTCCAGTCCGAGAAGCAACCTTCCATCATCACCCTCTGCTTCCATCCGTGGAACCAATTTGCTATCCAGTCAGCTATCTCTTCTAGGATCCCATGCAATTTAACCTTCCAAAGCAGCCCAACATGCAGAACCTTTTCAAATGCCTTACTGAAATTCATGTATGCAACATCTACAGCTTTGCTCTAATCGACTTTAAGGTTACATCTTCAGAAAAATCAATCATATTTGTTAGACAAGACCCACGTACAAAACCATGATGACTATCCCTAATCAGCCCTTGCCCATCCAAATGCCTGCATAACCTATCCCTCAGAATATTCTCTAATAACTTTCCAACTGCAGATGTTAATATCACCAGCCTATAGTTCCCAGCATTTTCCCTGCAGCCCTTCTTGAAAAGAGGAACAGCATTTGCCACCCTCCAGTCTTCCAGCACATTTCCTATATTGAAGGACAACTCGTGAATTTCAACCAGGGCTCCCTCAATTTCCTCTCTAGTTTCCCACAATGTCCTTGGATATATATCTGATCAGGCCCTGGAGATTTGTCTACCTTCATACACGACAGTACCTTCAGTACGTCTTCGACGGTAACACTGACTGCTCTCAAGGCATTTCCATTGACTGCCGTAAGTTCCTCCGTCCTACTGTCTTTCTCCTCGGTAAATACAGAGGAGAAATACTCATTGAGGACCTTGCCCATCTCCTGTGGCTCCACACAGAGGTGACCGCTTTGATTCCTGAGAGGTCCCACTCTCTCTCTAGTTACCTTATTTCCGTTATGTATTTATAAAATATTTTGGGATTGTCCTTAATGCTATCTGCCAGAACTATCTCGTGGCCCCTTTTTGCTCTTCTGATCTCCTTTTTTCAGTTTACTCTTTAGTTCCTGAAACTCCTCCCGAGAGGCACTTGATTCCAACTGCCTATACTTGTCACACGCATCCTTCTTGTTTTTGACCAACGCCTAAATTTCCCTCATCAGCCAAACTTCCTTACATTTGCCTACTTTGTCCTTCTCTCTAACTCGTTCAAATCCTGAGCTTTCGTCAGCACACTTTTAAAAACATCCTATTTGGCCGATATCCCTTTCCCCTCTAATAACCTGCTCCAGTCAACTTAAGCGAGACCTCTCATACCGTCAAAGTTAGCCTTACCCCAGTTGAGCATTTTTACACGTGGACACTCACCATCCCTATCCATAACTATCTTAAACCAAATCAGACTGTGGTCACTGGTCCCAAAAGGCTCCTCCACAAACACTTCATTAACTAGCCCTTCCCAATACTAGATCCAACTTTGCCCTCTCATGCGCATATTATCGTAGATTTAAAATATTATCGTAGATTTACCTTGTTAACAGACTTCAATTTCCTCAGCTCCCTTGGTACCGTGTGATTGTTATTAAAGGCCTCCAGAACTTCAATTCAATTATACAATGCTACTATGTCAGCGAAACATATCTAATATACCACCCTATTTATTTTTTACTATCTCAGGTGGAAGCCATCAGCTCCTGTATATGGAGCCTTTTTATTTTCTCACTTACTCTCTTTCTCCACTGTGAAAACAGGCAGACTGCTCATTAGATGTCTGGGTCCCAACCCAAAACATCACCTATCTATGTTCTCCAAAGATGCTGCCTGACTTACTCCAGCACATTCTGTCTTTGGTTCCGTTGTTTCCTATTTTTGTTTAAAAGTTCTGCCTCTGCATTTCTTTAAAGTGCACAAAACCTTGCCTTTTCCTATTTTTATAGAAGTTTCTGCTGTTATCTTTGATGAAAGACACAACAGAGGATGTACTTCCTGCAGCAGCTGAGGAAGCACAATCTGCCACAGGCAACGATGGTCCAATTCTACACGGCCATCATAGAGTCTGTTCTCACCTTCTCCATCATGGTCTGGTTTGGCTCAGCCACCAAGCACGACACCTGGAGGCTGCAGCGAATCGTCCGATCAGCAGAGAAGATTATTGGCTGCAACCTTCCCTCCATTGATGAACTGTACACTGCAAGGGCCAGGAAGCGAGCGGGCAAGATCATCTCTGACCCCTCTCACCCTGGCCACAAACTCTTTGAATTACTTCCTTCTGGAAGGCGACTCTGGACTGTCATAGCTGCCACAGCCAAACATAAAAACAGTTTTTATCCACGAGTAGTTGCTCTACTTAACAGCCAAAAATCTGTAGCGTCTCTTTGATCTGGTATTTTGTTGGTTCACATGCTTGATCAATGGTGTTTTATCATTAATGTTTTATTATTATTAATGTTTAGTGTTTTCTGAGTCATTCATAACTGTCACTGTATGTCATGTTGTTACTTGTGGGCGGAGCGCCAAGGCAAATTCCTTGTATATAAATACTTGGCCAATAAACTTACTTACTTAGCATACTTACTTAGCTAGCTTTGTAATGATTTGTTTATGTCATTATTTTGTAATGATGTTATTTGTATCCCTTTGTATGTTGGCCTAACAGCAAGCTGCATTTCAATTTTTTTTTGCATCTTTCTAGCTCTGACTTTGAGCTTGATTCTTTCTTTTTTTTTTCCTTCCAGCCACACAGAAGGGGTTTCCTTTTCTGGATACGTGCTGGTTTAGTATTTTTAGTCAGACTGTACAAAGCATCATTGCTTGCATCATTATGTTTCACATTTGTTAGTCAAATTGACCAATTGTCAAGAATGCAGCTGTGCCTTAGATCAAATGATATTTGGATACCAAAGGAATCAATGGATATGAGCTTGGACTAAATAGTAACCTTGATGTACAGGATCTGCCATGATCTTATTGAACGATGGAGCTGTATGTGCTACGATTGCTTTTATTTCTTACCATCTTATGTATAATGCCTCAGAGCAAGACACTCGTATTCTTTTGCTTCTGGAGTGGCGGTGATACAAGAGGCGGGAGGTGTTGAGGGGGGAAGATAGGGTTGTGTATACAATAATACGCTTGTCTGAATCTAGTGCAGTAAAAGATGCCTTTGATTTTAAGAGTTTTGCAGAGGGTATGTGTCTAAATCTCCAGGACTGCAGTTTGAAACAAGCAGCCTGATTAGCCTAAGCAGCCTCTTACATGCTGAGGTGACTATGAAGTCCTGATGATAGAACAACAGAAATAAATGGTGAATTGCCTAAGGACAGGATTAGATGTAAACTTGCTATCTTTAACTTAAATAAATGCAGGACCTTTCTCCTGGCAATGTTGACCCTGTCATCCACTAAATCATTTTTTTTTTGTTCAATATTTCTCTGTCATTTTACAAACAAACACAGCATAGGTCAAGATGAGGTCCAGCTGATTTTTGTGCTAGACAACACAGGAGCTGAGTAATGATGATTGTAACTATAAATGATGTTAAGCAAATACAGACAACATTTTTGCTGGGCTACCAGTAATCTTGTGTTTTGTGCTGACATGTTAAGTGTTTTCTGAAAAGACTTCAAGGGAGCAATATCTCTAACAGTGCTAACATTTGAATTAGCTCCTGAATTCCCATATAATTTTTGCTGATTAGACCACAAGTGATTTTGGAAAACCATGTCACTGTCCAGAGGGACACAAAGGATTGCAGATACTGGAATATTGAGGGGAAATAAAAATAATTAAATGGTTCAGGCACAGGCAGCATCTGAGGTGGGAAAATGGAAGAAAGGACACAACCACAAACACCATCTTCAGTATGATATAGACACAAGAAATTGCAGATACGGGTTTACAAAAAAAACAAAAAAGTGCTGGAGCAACTCATTGGGTCAGGCAGCATCTCTGGAGAACATGAATGAGTGGTGCTGCTGGCTGGGTTCCTTCAGATTGATTGTTAGAGGGGGAAGAAAGCTGGAAGACAGGTGGGGTTGCAACAAAGCATGGCAACGGATTAGAGGATGCAGGTGAGGAGGGATTTGATGGGTGGACAAAGGGTGGAAATATGAAGGTGACAAAGGCTGAGAGATAAGGATATAAGGAATAAAGTGGCGCAAAATATGGTTATAGAGAAAGGGATATAGGCGGAAGAGGATGGAGGATAACTTAAAATTGAAAAATTCAACATTCATACCATTGGGTTGTAAACATTACTAGCGGAATATGAGGTGCTGTTATTCAGGTTTGCATGTGGCCTCACTCTGGCAGTGGAGGAGGCCCAGGATAGAAAGGTTGGTAACAGAATGGGAAGAAGAGATAAAATGGTTTGTAACTGAGAGATCCAGGAGACTTTGGAGGACTGAGCGTGAGTGTTCAGCGAAACAGTCGCCTCGTCTAAGCTTGGTCTGAACAGCGTAAATAAGGCAACATCAGGAGCATCAAATGCACTTAATGAGGTGGGAGGAGGAGCACATGAACATATGTCTCAACTGGAAAGAGTGCTGGGATCCCTGGATGGTGGGATCCACTTGAAGGTGGTGGAGCTGTCGGAGAATGATGTGTTGGGTGTGGAGGCTGTTGAAGTGAAAGGCAAGGACCAAGGGAACTCTATCCTTATTCCACCTGGCAAGAGATGGAGTCAGAGCAGAACTTTGGGACATAGAGTCATCGTGGGTGAGGGATCCATCTATGACAGCAAGGCGAGAAACTACATTTACGAAAGAAAGAGGGCACCCCGGATATGCTAGAATGGACATCCTCATCTTGGGAGCAGATGCAGCAGCGATGCAGAAATGGATAGATTGTTTGCGTGGTTCACATAAACTTTTAACATAGCTTTTGATAAAATATTTATTGAAAAGCTTGCTGAGAAACTAAGAAAATAAAAGCTTACTTCTGGCAGCAGCATGCAGAAAAGTCAAATCATGCCCTGACAAGAAGAAGATGAATTATAGGATTATTTGGAAAATATTGTCAAAAGCAAAAGGGACCTTGGCAGTCTCCTCAGGTCAGTGGCTCAGGACATTAAGCTAATGTTCAGAAGCTGTGGAGAAAGCAAATGAGCTGAAAGGTGACAGAAATGCATAAAATAAAATGAACATTGTGATTAGCCATCGTGCTTCTGTGCAAAGTATCCGTCAGATTGAAGTGGTGCAGAAATCGTTGGACAGGATAAGGAGAACTCATTATGTTAGACTGATTGGGTGCTCATTATATGAGGTAAGTGGAGGTTACTGTGTAGAAGATTGGTTCGATGATATGCTGTCAGTCTATACCACCGCTATTATACTTCTGATTTCTAAATGCGGCCTTAGGGTAGTCCGAGTTATCCTTTAGAAATTTCATCCCTCTCTCTTGCATTGTATAAATGATTTATCTACAATCAGGATCTCATTTTGTAGAGATCAGCATCAAAGCAGCTGTATTTTGCTACATCATGATGTGACATTCCATTACGTTAACATCTGTATCTCAATGCTCAGTGTTCAGTTATTCATATATTCTCTCACTATATACAGTCGTTATAAAAGTGACTGCACTTTCCCCATATACTCTCACTTAGGCCACGGGCATCTATCATAAAGTTATCATAAAGTCCCTCAAGACCCTCTCCATACTTCCTCCTCCCTGAAAACTATAACATGCAACCTGCACTCATCAATCTTCCTCTGCATTGTTGGAATGAGCAGAGGAAAGATCTGTGTACATGTTAAGATATACTGCCAATTCTATTACACATAATACCTGGGAACCTGTGAGCCACAGAAATTTGCTGTGACTGACATTCACATAAAATCTATTCTGCCTCACTACAAACCTTTAGTTTAATTTGCCTTCCCCAATATGAATGAATCACAGTTTGAATTAGGCATATTAATGAAATATTTGCCACATATATTTAGTTTATTTTAGAGATACAGGCTCTGTGGCCCACAGAGTCCGCGCCGACCAGCAATCCCCGTAGACTCGCATGATCATATACACTCAGACCAATTTACAATGTATTGCTAAAGCTAATTAACCACCAAACCAGTATGTCTTTGGAGTGTGGGAGGAAACCAGAGCACCCAGGGAAAGCCCACGCGGTCATGGGGAGAACATACAAACTCCTTACAAACAGCACCCGTAATCAGGATCAAACCGGGTTTCTGGTCATGTAAGGCAGCAACTCTACCACTGTGCCCACTATGCCGCCCAGTTATGTTACACATAACCATAGGATTTATTTTTTTGTCCGAAATTTAAATGCAACACATACAGAGGCAAATAATTTAGAATTCTTTCCAGATTCTGCCTCAGGATATGAGTTACATTTAATGGGAAACATCTTCAGTTGTTTTTAGTTTGTAAAGCAAAAAAATGAACATGTTAGCAATGATTGATTACTGGGACTAACTAAATAATATCAATTTTCCATTTCTTTCACAGCATGTTTTTAAATCATTTCACAAAGAACTGAAATACTAAAAAAGCATACTTGTTTTATAAAGAAAGAAAATATATTGATTTCTAACAGCACCTTTATTACCTTTCTCAAATTCCTTCAATGATTACGAGCCTTTGCTATGTATTGAGAGTCGCAACATAAATGTTATAAATGTTCTGAAATGTTCTGTAGATTGAAGGCTAAATATTGGTACGCTCCTTTTGCTACTTGGATAGAACAATAAGAACATATGTCCATTTGAGGGTGAAGAAAGCGCTTTGATTTAACAACTCACCAGGACGCTGCACCTGCAGCAAATGCAGCAATTCCTCAAGTGTTGTATTGAAGTGCCAGCTACGATCATCTGCTCAAGTAGGATTTGAGCGCAAAGCTCAAAGATGTCATTGACTCATAGATGGCAAAGATACCTCTTGACTCATAGATGTCAAAGAACAAAGAATGCGTGTGACTTTGAAACCATAATTGTACCAGATTACATGTGACTGTTGCTCATCAATTGGAAATCTAAATGGTAGAATTCTGCACAATTTTTTTTTTTAACAAAGCTAATGTACTGTAGGTATTCTTGAATGAGATATTTATAAAGCCAGTTATTTATAAAATTATATTTCACAAGATCCATGAGTGTAGTTAGCTCTGTTATCCAGGCTATCAATTATGTGAAAGATCTCTGAGGTGTGTTAAGCTTTATGCCTGTGACTTCAGCTCCACAATAACGGGGAAACACTGATGTGCCATCGTGTTAATAAATTGTGCTTCCATGAGCAACACTGTGAAGGTGACCGTCAGTGCTAATGAGGCATCTCACCTAAACTTCCATGGACTACAGATGGTGGCAAAGAAGATGTTGTTGAAAGCTTGTGGAAAATGGGCAAAGCAGATGAAAAAAAGCCTATTTAGTTGCTAGGGAATAATTTGTCTTTCCTCTCAAATTGAATATGTTGCATCATTCATCAGAGGCATGCCATGGTTAGTTCAATTAGGGCTAGATGCATCCCTATTAGTCATTTAACATCCCTCCTCTACACTTGATAAAATGGGTTCAGGAAACTATCTGACCTTCATGTGAAAATACTAGAAAAGAACTATTTCGAAGAAAAAAACACTGAGTCAAAGCTAAAGAAAAAAAATCAATGGAACCTACAATGATTGTATAGAATCTAGTAGCAATTAAAATTTATGTCGGTCCTACATTTTTGGGCATTAAAAGCACAAATCTCATGAGAGATAGATGAGACGTAGCTGAAAGTCTGTGGCAAAGATATTAAGCATCTAATGAAAGCAGCTGGCTGGCTCCCCAGAAGGGATCAAAACCCATAATGTTTATCATTTTATGTAGTTAAAATTGTCATTTTGTAGTGGCTCTTTCTTTGCTCTGAATCTTTCTAAATCATTCAACCATCTTAGTTCCATAAATTATGTACACAGAGCAGAATATTGCCAAATCTTAACCTTCCAATGATAAAATGTACAGTAACTCGGAAATACAAGGTGAAGCCACAGCCTTGTGTGTGCTTAGCCAAGCAGAACAGAAAAGTAACAAACTTCCAACGAGGCAATTAAATGGGGTAAATACATTTTTCCTGAAAATGTATCAATATTCAAAACACCATTTGTTGCAATATTTTGCTTTATATCTTTAATAATGTGTGTATTAGGTTTTGCCCACATGATTTCAATACCTCTTAGAAATGATTTCCAAGAAAGCTACTGACTGGAGGCTTTTGGAATTTTCATCATTGCTGTCCCGTCCGAGTAGAATAAATCTGAAATTTGACCATCAGATCCAACAAGCCATCAGATTCAAATTCAGCACTGAAGTAAATTAAGTTATCCAAATAGCCACAATCTGAAACTCATCCACTTTAGGAAAATTGAATCAAACATTCTATGCAATGATAAAGTAAATGTTTCACCTCATAGTGAGAGGCCTAAAAATAGCTCCCTGAAAGTATAATTCTGACATAAATCAAAACTAACAAAAGATCCTTAAATATCAGGTTGTATTTAGCCAAAATATTCTTATCTCTGGTTTGTGATGTCCTCTTCAAAGTTCATCTCTGACTTCTACATCCACACATTGAAATGTGAAAGTCAGTTCTGAACTACAGGTTGGATGCCGCTACTTTGACCCTCCGTTCTACCACGCAACTCACCACAGAGTGTCCAGAGCCGAGAGACTGCTCTGGATATACATTTGTTGGGGTGCATGTCTTATGTCAATGGTGTCACATACTGTCACTTAAAGTAAGTAAGTAAGTGATCCAACTCAGTATCCTTTACCTGCCTTCTCTCCATACCTCCTGATCCCTTTAGCCACAAGGGCCACATCTAACTCCCTCTTAAATATAGCCAATGAACTGGCCTCAACTACCTTCTGTGGCAGAGAATTCCAGAGATTCACCACTCTCTGTGTGAAAATCTTTTTCCTCATCTTGGTCCTAAAATATTTCCCCCTTATCCTTAAACTGTGACCCCTTGTTCTGCACTTCCCCAACATCGGGAACAATCTTCCTGCATCTAGCCTGTCCAACCCCTTAAGAATTTTGTAAGTTTCTATAAGATACCCCCTCAATCTTCTAAATTCTGGCGAGTACAAACCGAGTCTTTCTTCATATGAAAGTCCTGACATCCCAGGAATCAGTCTGGTGAACCTTCTCTGTAGTTCCTCTATGGCAAGAATGTCTTTCCTCAGATTAGGAGACCAAAACTGTATGGACCTAAGGGGCAACCTTTTCATTTAGAGAATGTATTGTACATGGAATGAGCAGCCAGGGAAATGGTAGAGGTGGGTGCAACTACGACATTCAAAAGATACTTAGGCAGCTACATGGACAGGAAAGACTTGAAGGGATATGAGCCAGGCTTAGGCAAGTGGGATTAGCTTGGTTAGGCAACTTCGTTGGCATGGATGATTTGGGCCGAATGGTCAGTTTCCGTGCTGAATAGCTCTATGATTCTGTTATCTGACAACAGTTAAAAAAGCCTTTTGTTCGGGTCAGTATAAGGACAGGATCTAAGAAGTCACCTTCTGCTGACTAGTTATTGCTCATGGACACTCATGGCAACAAGTCATCTGAGTCAATCCATTCTACAGAGTCATAAAACACAGGTGTGGTCTTAGGAAATGGTGAGTGTGGGGAGACAAGTGTGGGCAGTGGGCTGGACCATGTATCATCCAGTCCATTGCAACTGTTGAGAATTATCAGGTCTCACGTGACACTACTTATATTGAATAATTTTAATAAAATAGCTGGGGTAGATTTTAATTGTCAGTGTTAAGCTTGGCTTTGTAAATCAGCTTTAGCTCACTTTCCTTCAGCTCACTTTTTTTTTCCTCATTGATTTCAGAAAGAAACATTGATGAAACAACACTAGAATGTCAGCCTGGAAATTGGATCAATGTGCATTCATTTCTTAAGTGCTAATTGAGCATTAATTGGTTTTATTCAGACTAGATTGAACAAGCTATCATTTCCAGGTGAAATCTTGTGCATTGCAAAATTGGATTGGGCATTTCCATACACAATCCACACTCGAGTGTTTGACAGTTTCCTGACATCCGATACACAGGCAATGATTCCCCATTTGTCAAATGCCCAATTTTGGTTTTCTTGGCATAAAATGTGAGCTGAAAAACTTCATTTGTCATAGAATGTCAGCCACCAAGTACAACCAAAGACACATTATTTTTTTCTCCTCACTGCTTAAAGTAGCATTCTACTGACATAGGGAAACCTGATTAGGTGCTTTCAGAACTGATAGCAGGTTGTTCAAACGCCATCCAAAATCCACAATGGGCGCAACTAACAGAGTGTTTGCTCTAGTAGTGCGACTGAAGTACTCACATAATAAATGTTTTGCGGTAATACTTCGGAGCAATATTCCGCTACCAAAACCTTTATTATGATGTTTACTGTTCACCAATGGTGCTCTAGTGATCTTCGGGTACCCATCTCTACCCATCTTTGTAGAGACTACTTCACAGAGTTCCTCAAGTCAATTCAAGGCAAGTTTATTGCCATATGCACAAGTAAAATGAGGTACAGGTACAATTAAAATGTTGCTTACAGCAGTAATCACAGACACATATACTCAGATAAACACACACAAACAAATGACACGAAGTTCTGCAAGACAGCAAAAAGAAAAAAAGAACTGTGTAAGAAGAAAGACATTGGCACAAACCACACAAGATACAAGATAAGATACAAGATACATTTAATTGTCATGACACAAAAAAAACAAGTGCTAAATGCGGCTGTAGTGTTCTGTTGCTGAAGTACTGGGATCTACATCCAGCATTCACATCACAGATAAAACCTTCCAGGTCTTTCTATGAATTCTCAAGCTCTGTTGCAGCCTTTCACTCTCATCCATGGCTGTCCCAGTGCACTGCTGCTGCTCTCTGGCTGTCACAGTATGAGCCTTTAAGAGCTGATAGAGACATATGTAGTCACAAGCTGTTTTGAGTTCTACCCTGTCCCATTGGGAATGGTGCAGCTCCCCTTTACTCACCCTACTACAATTTTTAACTTCTCTTTGGTAAATTGTTGGAGACCCAATGATATTAGCATTAAATGCATTAAACAGAAAAAAAAACACAATTTCTACTTTACTCATAGAATGGTACAAAAGAGGAACAAGCCCGTTGGTCCACAATGTTTGTGCTAAGCTTGGTATTCTCCTGCGACTGTACGTGATCCATATCCCTCCATTTTTTGCATATACAAGTGCTAAGTAAAAGTCTGCTAGAATGCCACTATTGAATTGATCCTGTTCTGTCCGCAATCATATCTGCCTCCCTGGTACCACCCCTGGTAGTGTGTGCAGATACCCACCACTCTCTGTGTAAAAGCCTACCCCTTCCATCTCCTTTAACCCCCCCCCCCCCCCCCCCCCCCCCTCCCCCCCCATAAAGCTATGCCCTCTATTCTTTGACATTTCCACCTTGGTGAAAGGTTGTCTTTTGATCCTATCCATGCCTCGTAATTTTAAATACTTCGATCAGGTCATCCCTCAACCCCCAATGCACCGGAGAAAACAATCTAAGTTTACTCGAATGCTGCCTCTATTAGAGGGTGATAATGTTGGACAAACTTGGATTGTTTTCTCCGGTGCATTGGGGGTTGTGGGATGACCTGGTCGAAGTATTTACTCTCTTCAAAACCTCCACATCCATTTTGTAATGGAGCAGCCAGAACTGCACACAACACCCCGATGCAGCCTAATAAAGCATTATAAAGCAACAACATGACTTCTTCACTCTTATATTCAATGATGAAGCAGGCATACCAAATGCCTTCTTTATCGATGGTGTTGACACTTTCAGGGAGCTATGGATTTAGACCACATTTTTTTCTGCCTATTGTTTTAAAGCTGTTGAAATATCATTGTATACAGGTAGGATATAACAAAATCTGCTTACTGTTTCCTGTATCTAATGTTTCTCTGCACATTGTAACCTTTACCTAACCCCAAAATACCCCTAAATATCCCATAAAGGTCTGTACAGTGGCACAGCTGATGCAGCTGCTGCCTCAAAGCAAAAGTCCCGGGTTCGATTCTGACCTCGGGTGCTGTCTGTACAGGTTCTCCCTGCGACCGTGTGGAATATCTTCAGTTGTTTAGGTTCACGCCCACGTTCCAAAGACGCAATTAGATTATTGTAGTCAAAAAGGCACAACAGAGGATGTACTTGGTGCGGCAGCTGAGGAAGCACAATCTGCCACAGGCAATGATGGTCCAATTCTATAGGTCCATCGTAGAGTCTGTCCTCACCTTCTCCAACATGGTCTGGTTTGCCTCAACCACCAAGCACAACACCTGGAGGCTGCAGCGAATCGTCCAAGCAGCAGAGAAGGTTATTGGCTGCAACCTTCCCTCCATTGATGAACTGTACACTGCAAGGGCCAGGAAGCGAGCGGGCAAGATCATCTCTGATCCCTCTCACCCTGGCCACAAACTCTTTGAATCACTTCCCTCTGGAAGGCGACTCTGGACTGTCAAAGCTGCCACAGCTAGACATAAAAACAGTTTTTATCCACGAGTAGATGCTCTACTCAACAGCCAAAAATCTGTAGCCTCCCTTTGATGTGGTATTTTGTTGGTTCACATGCTTGATCAATGGTGTTTTATCATTAATGTTTTATTATTATTAATGTTTAATGTTTTCTGAGTCATTCATAACTGTCACTGTATGTTATGTTGTTACTTGTGGGCGGAGCACCAAGGCAAATTCCTTGTATGTGAATACTTGGCCAATAAACGTACTTACTTACTTACTTACTTACTTACTTACTTACTTACTTACTTACTTACTTACTTACTTACTTACTTACTTACTTACTTACTTACTTACTTACATACCCCCAAATATTTAGGGAGTGAATGTGAAGGTGGGATAACATACTGTAGAACTAGTATGAACAGGTGATCAGTGTGGATTTGGTGGACCAAAGGGCCTGCTTCCATGCTGTATCTTTCAATTCAAGCAATCAATACTGTAAGGGCAATTAAAGCAATTCCCAATCCTACTGTAAGCCTTGCACCTTCCTGAGGTGAAACCAGTTCAAACTGTATAGTTATGAAATTCAGTTTTTCATCATTTTTGTAACATTGATCGTCCATTTTATGTTCTTGTTGACACCTTTCTCTTCTTCACATTCACTCCCCATAGGCATCTTATAAATAGCAATAACTTTGCATCCAATGTACATTACTCTACTTGATGAGATAAAAAGGAATGATTGAGTAAGTTATTTTTCTATTTTGATACTCCTTCACTTTCCTCCTGCACATCATCAGGAGCCCCCAACATTCCATTCTCTCCTCTTATGAATTTCAAAGAATCTGTATCACATAAAAAGCTGATTTTTGTTCATTCAACGTTAAGGTAAAACTGGAGAACTCCTTGATGGAGATAAAATGTACAGGTCTGTAGAAAAGACAAAGGGACGTGTTTCATTGGATAGTTCAAATACAATGTCCCAGAGGGAAAAATAATACCATTTTTGTGGTATCATTTTGTGAATTAAGTAAGACAGTAACATATTTTGAAATTAGTTATTTTGACCAGTGCTCATTAACATCTGCTGGTACCAGAGTATGATTGATTTCTAGTTTTCTAGTATAGCATTGTCTCAGGCTTTAACAGAAGGGTAAATTTGGCAGTGTTATTTGGCAAGGCTCATCATCCACACAAAGCTCTTATCTAGGACTTTGTAACATTAGAGAATCATCATTCTGTTGATCTCTAAATTGGAATCCAAACTCTGTTCCATCTTCCCTCTCCTGCGAATTACATATTTACTTAACATGTTGTCAAAATGCCCTGCGTTAAAATTAAATAATTTATTGAACACAATATAATTTGGCTTTGACAGAGCAAAACATTTTCTATGCTAAACATGTTCTGCTCAGTGTACCACATACAAAAAGAATGAATCCTAATGCTGATACCGGCATGAAATAAAATGGTAATTTCCTTACAGCATAAATTTGACATTTCAAATTGATTCAAATTATGAAAATGGAAAAAGCTTTTACACAGTTTGAATCAGCAGTTTTATGTACTTCATACCAAATGCGCTTATTGTAGATGGTTGCTTACATCCAAAAAGCAAATGACGCAAAGAGATAGTGTACTAGTTTTCAATTTTGTCAATTTGCTATAAATGGAAATGCCTTACAAAATATTAAATGGAGTTATTCTGCATAATTTCTATCTATATTTAATGCTTTAATAAATCTAGTTAACTTTCAAGCACAAAGACAAAGAGGTAAAAATTATTTATATCGTTCTGAACTTTGCACATTTTTAAACCACCAATTATGCTTACTGGTCAGAATTAATTACGTTTCAGATAAAATCACATCGCTCACAAAGGAGTCACAATGAATCACATCATATTAGACCTCCTTTATTAATTGGCAAGTGTGTTCCGAGGCATACAGACAAGGATATTCCTGGCTTCATCCCTTGCCTGTGAAGTTAGCAGATCACAGCAGAATGTTACCATTGACCTCTATTGGCTTGTATGATGCCTGGGAAAAATTAAATCAGCCAGGCTTCCCATTCCTGATCATTGTACAATGATCTGCTGGAAAATGCACATATGGACACCAAATGAAGAAACAACAAACCTTGTCGTTGATGTTCTCCATGGACGATTACCTGCCAGCTCTTGTTGCCCAGATTCAAAACTGAAGAGGGCCATTTGAATGAGTCACTGACATTTAGCCAGCCCCTTTAGAATGCCAGCTCAGCAAAAACACCATTGGTGGAGAGGTAATTGCAATATAAAAAGTAAAATTAACCACACCATTACTTCTTATCGAGTCAACATCAAAAGATTAGAAATTGTTCAGCCAGAGCTGAACACACTTCTCGGCATCTGCATACAATGGTGTCCTGCGCTTCTTGTGCTTCTTGTGCGTGGTGGTGGAAAAATTGGTGGAAACAGGGCCGCAATGTGAACGCTCTTTCCTTGACCATTACTAATCCCCCATATTATAAATAGTCAAACAAAAGTAAAAACTGACTTTTTTAAATGTTTTTAATTAAATCAAAGAACACTACATGAATATACTACAGCTCTGCCTTTAATACCATTACACCATCCAAACTTATCACCAAACTTGGTGTCAGCAATCATCTCTGCAACTGGATCCTCAACTTCCTGACCAACAGACCCCAATCAGTGAGGATAGTGAACACATCATCCTCAACATGGGGATTATCCGCAAGGATCCATTCTCAGACCCCTTCTTTACTCCTTGTACACACGACTGTGCAGCCATGTACAAATCTAAGTCAATTTTCAAATTTGCAGACGACACTACCATTGTGGGCTGGATATCAAATAATGATGAGACAGAGTAATGAAGGAGATTGAGAACTTTGTGTCCTGGTGTCGAGACAACAACCTTTCTCTTAATGACAATGCTAGACAAAAGAGATTGTGACTGACTTCAGGAAGCGCGGCGGTACGCATACCCCAGTTTGTATTGTCAGTGCCGATGTAGAGATGTTTGAAAACTTCACATTCCCAGGAGTCAAAATTACCAACAATTTCTCCTAGACCACCCATATTGAAGCACACCAACCCACCATGAAAGCACACCAATGCTTCTACTTCCTTTGAATGCTTAGGAAGTTTGGCATTTCCACTATAAATGTCATCAACTTCTAAAGATGCACCATAGAAAGCATTTTATCAGGATGCATCACAGCTTGGTTTGGAAACAGCTCCACCCAAGGTCACAAGAAATTGCAGTAAATTGTTGACACAGCCCAGATCATCGCACAAACCAACCTCCCTTCTATTAACTTAATTTATACCTCAAGCTGCCTCGGCAAAGCCAGCAGCATAATCAAGGATGATTCGCACCCTGGCCACTCTCTCTTCCATCAGGCAAAAGGTATAGAAGTGTGAAAATGCACACCACCAGATTCGGGGACAGTTCCTTCCCAACTGTTATCATACAGTGGAATCATCCTACCACAACCAGATAACTATTAGCTACATCTTTGATGACCCTCGGACTATCCTTGACTTTGCTGGCTTTACCTTGCACTAAACATTATTCCCTTATCATGTATCTATACAGTACAAATGGATCACTTGTAATCACGTATTGTCCTTCTGCTGACTGATTCGCACGCAAAAAAAGCTTTTCACTGAACCTCTGTGCACGTGACAATAAACTAGATTGAAACTAAACTGAAACTGAAACTAAACAGGCGTTCCTTATGGCTTCAATAAAACTTCTAAGAAAACATATTTGAGAATTCCAATTTTTTATCTTTGGAAAAATCAGTAACCATTTTACACTAATTCTTAATTTTTGCCATATATAAAGCAAATCAGACTGCATTTGATCAGTCAATTTTTGTACCGCTGATTTTTTTCCCTGAGGTAAATTTTAAGTTCACTTCTATTATCTTTATATATGCTGCGACTAAGGCTGGTGCTAAAAGAATTTAGTAAACAATTGATTTTTCCAACTTGTAAACATAGAAACAAAGAAACATAGAAGATAGGTGCAGGAGGAGGCCATTTGACCCTTTGAGCCAGCACCGCCATTGATTATTATCATGGCTGATCGACCCCTATGAATAACCCGTGCCTGCCTTCTCCCCATATCCCTTGATTCCACTAGCCCCTAGAGCTCTATCTAACTCTCTCTTAACTCCATCCAGTGATTTGGCCTCCACTGCCCTCTGTGGCAGAGAATTCCACAAATTCACAACTTCCTGGGTGAAAACGTTTTTTTCTTACCTCAGTCTTAAATGACCTCCCCTTTATTCTAAGACTGTGGCCCCTGGTTCTGGACTCACCCAACATTGGGAACATTTTTTCCTGCATCTAGTTTGTCCAATCCTTTTATAATTTTATATGTCACCATAAGACTCCCCTCATCCTTCTAAACTCCAGTGAATACAAACCTAGTCCTTTCAATCTTTCCTCATATGACAGTCCCGCCATCCCAGGGATCAATCTTGTGAACCTACGCTGCCCTGCCTCAATCACAAGGAAGTCCTTCCTCAAATTAGGAGACCAAAACTGTATGCAATACTCCAGATGTGGTCTTACCAGAGCATTATACAACTGCAGAAGAACCTCTCTACTCCTATACTGAAATCCTCTTGTATTGAAGGCCAACATTCCATTAGGTTTCTTCACTGCCTGCTGTACCTGCACGCCAACTTTCAATGACCGGTGTACAAATACACCCAGGTCTCGCTGTACCTCCACCTTACCTAACCTAACCCCATTGAGATAATAATCTGCACCCCTGTTTTTGCCACCAAAGTGGATAACCTCACATTTATCTATATTATATTGCATCTACCACGCATCTGCCCACTCACTCAACCTGTCCAGGTCACCCTGCACCCTCTTAACATCTTATTCACAGTCCACCCAGCTCTGTGTCATCTGCAAACTTGCTAGTTGCTCCTAATTCCCTCTTCCAAATTATTAATATATATGGTAAACAGTTGCGGCCCCAACACCGAGCCTTGCGGCACTCCACTCGCCACTGCTGCCATTTGGAAAAGGACCCGTTCACTCCTACTCTTTGCTTCCTGTCTGTCAGCCAATTTTCTATCCATGTCAAACTAAGGAACTAATGTTCAGATAAGTACTTCTGAGCTCCACAGAACATATCAATGGGTCAAAGTTTTGAAATGATAAACAATTTGAGAACCATCATAAAATATCACGAAAAATGGCTCAACTGCATCAAAAGTAGCATGAGGGACATTCTTTAAACAGCAAATGGTTATGGTTTGGAAAGCCTGGCCAGGGATTGATAGTGGAAGCAGATTCAACTAACTTAAAGGTTTTGTGGAAAAATCTGTGAAAGGAAAATATTTGTAGGGCTAAGAGGTGAGAACAAGGGAATGGATTTCTTGAGTTTGAGTTTAGTTTGAATTTAGTTTATTGTCACGTGTACGGTGAAAAGCTTTTGTTGCATGCTAACCAGTCAGCATAAAGACAATACGTGACTACAATCGAGCCATCCACAGTTTGCAGATACAGGATAAAGCTGTTGGAAAGTATCATGCGTCAACAAAACAAATCCCTCCTTTTGTGCTTTAACTACGCATGTATTTTAACTACACCTGATAGCCGTATTTTTGATTAGTATGGGTGTCAGGGGTTATGGGGAGAAGGCAGGAGAATGGGGTTAGGACAGTGATAGATCAGCCATGATTGAATCTCAGAGGAGACTTGATGGGCCAAATGGTATAATTCTGTTCCGATCACCAGGCATGGAAATTGCTATCAAAATATGGAGGGGACCGGGGCACAGGGGGGACACAAGCAATTTATTGGTGGCCGCGAGCGCATGCGCACACTCACATACACACGCACAAGGCTTCAGAGGCTCAATCCAGCGCTAAATGCAGCTCAACTCGCCGGGTTAACCTACAGGCCTGCCTGGACTGATGGGACACCAGCACTGCTTCTCCGCGCTGGATGTAACCCTAGGCCATATTTCCCGCAAGTCCAGGCAGGGCTGTAGGTTAACCTGGCGGGACAGGCAGAGTTGAGCTAGGTTTAGTGCTGCTTCTCTGCGCTGGCTGTGAGCCTGGGGTTACAGCTCCCATCTGACTCCCGACCTCTCTGGCCACCCGTGGGGGGTGGGCACTCGGGTGGGGATGGTGCAGCGCCAGAGAGCCAGGATTGATCCTGGCTGCGGATGAGGAGCAGGTCTGTGCCGAGAATGTTTTGGCACGCATCCATCCTCCAATCACCGAGCTCTATCCTCAGTCTCATCCCCCACTCCTCCCTCCTCCAATCATCTCGCTGAATCATAATGTCCCGCCCCCATTGCCTGCTGACTGACGTCTCTCTCGTCCAATCGGCGCCCTCGATCAGCAGTCCCGCCCCCACTATCTCGCGGAAAGCGGGGATTTCACCAGGTTTTAAAATCCGGATTACAAATACTTGGGGGAGGGGGGGGGGGAATCGTCCCCCACCTCTCAAAACAGAGGCGGGCCACCCCCCTGGCTCCCCCAGGATTTCCACCCCTGCCGATCACTTATGAACTTATAAACTATTCTCTGGCAGACTAATACATTGCCCTTGGCCAAGGATTGAGATTGACATCTAAGGGGTGTTCATTGCATTAACAAGATGATTTACCGTAAACTGACCATCTTCACATTTTAGGTTTTCACATGTAATTATATTTTCGGAATATATTTAACAGTGAACAATCCCTACGATGACAAAAAGGAATCCTCTCTGTGTCATATAATCCACATCATCATGATGAAGTCCAAATGTCCAAAGCAAACCATCACAACCTGGCCCAGAAATCTGCATATAACGTGCTGTATCCTGAATCAGTACATGCATGAAAATCAGCTAATTGTAGAATTGCAAACTAGGGCTCCTCTAAATTTGACCAGATATTTTCTGTTGTAATTATGTTTCCATAAACGATGCAATTTCTATGTGAAATATGAATGTAATAATATCATGCAATTCTCTTTATACCCCAGATAATTAAGTTAAGTTGCTATGTAGTGAGCCTATTCCTATACACTCATAAAATAATCACATGCTCATAGCATCACTCTTCTTGTTTAGATAGCCCACAGCCTAGAATTTCATACTCAATCCAATCCTTTGGGCTCTCAGCCTCCCTTTCCCAACCACTCTCTCACTCATTGAATGTCCACTGCTCTATTACTCGGAATAGGTGAATAAAGAACCCGGTGACATGGGTTTAGAGTGAGAAGGGCAAGATTTAATAGAAACCTGAGGGCAACTTTTCCACACAGAGGATGGTAGGTATAGGGAACCCAGAGGGAAAGGGTGGCCAGAGAAGGTAGTTGAGGCAGGGAAGGTTTAGAGGAATATGGGCCAAATGTAGGCTCCCGGGACGAGTGTGGATGGAGCATCTTGGTCGGCATGGACAAGTACGGCCTAAGGACTGCTTCCGTGCTGTACGACTATCGGCACACCTCACAGAATCACTCCACTCTCCCTGCTTCTGAAAACTGTCCTGGACTTCACTGATGCTCTCCTTAGTACACATAAACCCACCCCACCGCTCTCCCCACCTCTTCTCTCCTATTCATCTCAATTTTTCTACCTTTCTGTGACAGCAATGAATTTGTTGACAAAGTTTGGGATTTGTAAGATATGTTAAAATTAAATTATCTGGAATTTTGCTTAAGATATTGAAAAACAATGAAAATATTTCTTAATTTCATTCCCTTGAGAATGCATTCAAGGAAATGCATTTCCCAGTAATCCAGGTTCGAAATAACGATATGGTGCATAGTTTATGAGCCCTTTATTTTACTGTACAAATTTCATTACCCAAGTTCAAGCAAAGTCTTTCAGCTTCATTATATCTCAACAGGGATTACCTGCATGATGGATGCAAAAGGGTTTCCGTGGATAAAACAATATTCAATATCAGTAATTCTCAACATGAATCATGTTTTGTTTTAGTTTGGTTCAGGATTATTAGAAAGTAAGCAAGAAGGTTATGTGTAGGAAAGAACTGCAGATGCTGGTTTAAATTGAAGGTAGACACAAAATTCTGGAGTAACTCAGCGGGACAGGCAGCATCTCTGGAGAAGGAATGGGTGATGTTTCGGGTCGAGACCCTTCTACAGACTAATGTCAAGGGAGTGGGCGGGACAGAGATAGAATGTAGTTGGAGACTGTAAGACTGGTGGAAGAACTGGGATGGGGAGGAGATGAAGAGAGTGGGAAAGGCAACGACTATTTGAAGTTAGAGAAGTCAATGTTCATATCGCTGGGGTGTAAGGTACCCAAGCTAAATATGAGGTGCTGTTCCTCCAATTTGCGTTGGGTCTCACTCTGTCAATGGAGGAGGCCCAGGACAGAAAGGTCAGATTGAGAATGGGAGGGGGAGTTAAAATGCTGAGCAACCGGGAGATCAGGTAGATTAATGCGGACTGAGCGGATGTGTTCAGCGAAACAAACATCGAGCCTGTGATTATTCGAATAAGCAAGAAGGTTATTATTTCATTCTGTCTCACTCAATATCAGGGATGCTCAAATCATTTACAGTCACTGATGGACCGCTTCTATCGGGCTTGCAAGAAATTCGGGCTGACCATCAGCCTGAAGAAGATGAACATCCTGGGGCTGGATACAGAGGCACCACCTCTCATCACCGTCGACATTATGAACTGAATGCCGTCCATCAGTTCACGTACCTCGGCTACACCATCACCGACAACCTCTCTTTGGACACAAAGATTGACAAGTGGATCGGGGAAGGCAGCTACAACTCTCACTCGCCTCACAACTCGATTGTGGACCAACCCAAAGCTGACAGTGAAGACAAAGATAGCAGACTACAAAGCCTGGGTCAACAGCACACTGCTGTACAGCAGTGAGACATGGACTACATATACCAGGCAGGAGAGAAGACTCAACAACTTCCAACTTAGGAGCATCAGCCGTATCCTGGGCATATCCTGGCAAGACAGAGTATCCAACGCCGAGATCCTGTATCGCACTGGCCTTCCCAGTATGTACACTCTACTCAGGCAGCGCAGACTGCGGTGGCTGGGCCATGTCCACCGCATGGAGGATGGCCATATTCCATAATAAATCCTCTATGGAGAGCTGACATCTGGGAGGAGAACCATCGGCCGCCCCCAGCTACGTTACCAGGATGTCTGCAAGAGAGGTATGAAGGCGCTCAACATTGATGTGGAGTCCTGGGAGAGCCTTGCAGCTGACCGCATGAGGTGGAGAGGTACCCTGAACCAACATCTCAAAATGGGGGAAGAGAAATTGATGAACGCAGTGGCAGACAAGCGGGCACGCAGAAAGGAGCGCAGCAACTTCAACAGACTAGAGACCACACACAAATGTGACCTTTGCCACAGAGACTGTCACTCCCGCATTGGTCTCTTCAGCCACAAGCGACGCTACTCTAGCCGAGGTTTGGAGCCAGCAGCCAAAAACTAGGATGCATCACCCATGGTTTGTGATGACAGAGGGGGGCCTACAAATAATTATTATTCCCTTTCCCGTGTATCGAAAGTCTACAAATCACCTTGAAAAGGTATTTTGGGTTAATATCATATTACATAATCCTGTTTATCTGCTAATCCTTAATCAATAATCATAGTTTGTCCTACAATTTTAAACACATTCATACAGATTCAGATGTATTGCTGCAAGATTGAAAATAGTTTTAAAATTTGTAAAATACAGCATACTGTATGTTACATTAGATACTATACACAGCAACAACCTCCATCCATATTATTGCTTCAGCAGAGAAAACAATAGACAAAAGACAATAGACAATAGGTTCAGGAGTAGGCCATTCGGCCCTTTGAACCAGCACCGCCATTCAATGTGATCATGGCTGATCATCCACAATCAGTACCCCGTTCCTGCCTTCTCCCCATATCCCCTGACTCCACTATCTTTCAGAGCCCTATCTTGCTCTCTCTTGAAAGTATCCAGAGAACTGGCCTCCACCACCCTCTGAGGCAGAGAATTCCCACAACAACTCACAATTCTCTGTGTGAAAAAGTATTTCCCCATCTCTGTTCTTGCAGAAACCTGCAGAAAAATTATTTAAAAAATTTACAATTAAGCTTAGAAACATGAAGTTAGGTTCAGTGAAGAAAATAATTCTGACTTTTTTTAAGGAGGATTTTAAAGTATAGAATTCAAGATAATTAGGTTTAAATAGCTGGAGGCAAGGCTGGCAGTCAAGCGATAAAGGAAAAGATAATGCACAAGACCCCTGAGTTAGAGGACTAAGTAGTTTGGGGACATTTGTGACACTGAAGAATTAGCTAGACTAGGAAGGATTGTGAAGGATTTAATGACGGAACTATAGAAGTAATCCAGATTGATGGCTTCAAGGTCACAGATGGGGCCTTGTGGGCTAAGATGGGGCCAAAAAATGAGTACATTTCCAGAATTGTGATGGAAAGTGTATTAACCAAGTTCACCTTGTAAGTACAACAAACCATTAGGTTGAGTACACGCAGCTACACTGAACAAAGTGTCCAGAGTTGTTGACAAAGCACATTAATTTTACAAAAAAATATAGCTGGAGAACACAACAGCATGCCTAAGACTGAATTCAAGTAATGGAGGGATTGAGAGAGATGGGGGGAGAGCAGAGGAGGGTATATTAAATATACAGACGGAAGATGCACCTTGCCAGCAAGTGATTTACTGAGAGCCAATGCCTAAATGAAGAGCATGGGCCAAGAATAAGTTTCTATGGCACTCCTGAGATAATAAAAGGGAAGTTTCGATTAAGAAGCCCGGAAGTGGTGGCGCTGCCTTGCAGCTGCGGCTCGCCTGCAGTCCGTTTGTCTTTTCTGTTTTTTGTTTTCTCTTGTCCCGTTTTTACAGTTTATTTCGGTTTATTTAGTTGTGTATGTGTGGGGGGGGAGTGGGTGTGACATGTTTTTTGACTATTCCTTCGGGGCGGTTGCGACCTTTCCTGCCGTATCCCCCATCTCCGTGTCCTTATGCGCTGAGGCCTATCGCGGAGCTGGCGGCCTCCAACTGCGACTGACCTCGAGGCTGCGGAGGCAGAGCCAGGACTTACCAATGCGAGGCTGGCCGACTTCGGGGCTGTGGTTGCGGGGCGACCCAACTTCCGACCCGACTTTGGAGCCTCGGAGGCTCGGCCGCGGGCCATTGGACGACATCATCGGGAGCTCGAGTTCTGTTTTCTGGAGCTCCCGCAACTACAGCTGCGTCCGCTGGACTGGAGGACGGCAGCTTCGGCAGCTTCGACCGCCCCGGGTCGCGGAGTTTGAACCGGCCCGTTTGCGGAGCATGGATTCAGCCGCGGGACTTACCTACCATCACCCGGCGGGGTCATAACATCGGAGGCTTGGATTGCCTCAGCGCAGAGGGAGAGCAAGGAGGGAAGAGACAATGACTTTGGGACTTAAACTGTGTTGAGTGTTTGCTATTTATTCTATGTTATGACTGCAGGCTAAACCATTTCGTTGCACTGAAAAGTGCAATGACAATAAATTGAATCAAATCAAATAAAAAAATGACATTTCTAGCGAATGCTTTGGCTATGGCTATTGTAGGTATAAAAACAGAACAGATCAGTGTGCCTATATACCATAGACCATATATGTACACATAAATAAACAGATAAAATGCTGTTATAGTTCAGAGTTTGTTTGAAGTTGTGTTTAATAGTCTGATGGCTGTGGGGAAGTAGCTATTCCTGAACCTGGATGTTGCAGATTTCAGGCTCCTGTACCTTCTACCTGATGGCAGCGGAGAGATGAGTGTGTGGCCAGGATGGTGTGGATCCTTGATGATGTTGGCAGCCTTTTTGAGGCAACAACTGCAATAGATCCCCTCGATGGTAGGGAGGTCAGAGCTGGGGATGGCCTAGGCAGTGTTTACAACTTTTTGTAGCCTTTTCTGCTCCTGGATGCTCAAGTTGCCGAACCAAGCCACTATGCAACCGGTCAGCATGCTCTCTACCGTGCACCTGTAGAAGTTCAAGAGAGTCCTCCTTGACATAGCGATGTAATCTTCTCAGGAAGTAGAGGCACTGATGTGCTTTCTTTATAATTGCATCAGAGTGCTGTGACCAGGAGAGATCTTCGGAAATATGCACGCCCAGGAATTTGAAGCTCTTGACCATTTCCACCATCGACCCGTTGATAAAAACGGGACTGTGGGTCCCCATCCTACCCCTTTCCAAAGCCCACAATCAGATCCTTTGTTTTGCTGGTGTTTGCCTCTATATACTGCCTAAGAAAACTCTCCTGAACACTTTTGAGGAATTGCACCCCATTTATCCCTTCACACTATGATTTTCCGAGTCTAAATTGGGAAAGTTTAAATCCCCTACTACAACAACTTTATTTGACCTGCAGCTGTCTGCAATCTCCTGATTATTTGTTTTTCTAATTCCCTTTAACTATTCAGGGGTCTGTAGTACACCGCCAACAAGGTGATCATCCCTTTCTTATTTTTCAGCTACACCCATACTGCCTCACGAGACAAACTGTCCATAAAGTCACCTATGATCACTGCCGTGACATCCTCCTTAACCAACAATGCAACTCCCCCTCCTCTTTTTCCCTCACCAGTCTCTCCTGAAGCTCCAGTACGCCAGAACATTGAGCTGCCAGTCCTGCCCCTCCCTTAACTAGGTTTATGTCATGGCTACAACGTCCCAGTCACTCGTACCTATCCATGCACCAAGCCCATCTGCGTTACCCATCAGGCCCCTTGCATTAAAATATGTGCAGTTTAAACCAACCCTCCTTCCTCGCTCTCTGCCTTTCACCTGCCTATTCTGTCCACTAACCTTTCCCACATCACTCTCCATACCAACTTCTAGCCTCTCACGTCCCTCTGTCCTGTACGAGATCCCACCCTCCTGCCAATTTCTAGTGAATTAAGGGGGAGGGGGAAAGGTATACTTGGAGATGATGCAGAATTTAAGCATTGGTTTTCAGCTCCAGAACCACCAGAACCTCATTTAAATACCATTAATCCAAACCCTACTAGAAATAGATCAGTTAACTACAGGAGGCACTGCATCAGTGATGAAATTATAAACAATTAAAAATTATGTTACATAGAAACATAGAAAATATGTGCAGGAGTAGGCTATTCGGCCCTTCGAACCTGCACCGCCATTCTGGAGTATGGTGTACAATTTTGGTCGCCTAATTATAGGAAGGATATCAACAAAATAGAGAGAGTACAGAGGAGAATTACAAGAATGTTGCCTGGGTTTCAGCAACTAAGTTACAGAGAAAGGTTGAACAAGTTAGGGCTTTATTCTTTGGAGCGCAGAAGGTTAAGGGGGGACTTGATAGAGGTTTTTAAAATGATGAGAGGGATAGACAGAGTTGACGTGGAAAAGCTTTTCCCACTGAGAGTAGGGAAGATTCAAACAAGGGGACATGACTTGAGAATTAAGGGACTGAAGTTTAGGGGTAACATGAGGGGGAACTTCTTTACTCAGAGAGTGGTAGCTGTGTGGAATGAGCTGCCAGTGAAGGTGGTGGAGGCAGGTTTGTTTTTATCATTTAAAAATAAATTGGATAGTTATATGGATGGGAAGGGAATGGAGGGTTATGGTCTGAGCGCAGGTATATGGGACTAGGGGAGATTATGTGTTCGGCACGGACTAGAAGGGTCGAGATGGCCTGTTTCCGTGCTGTAATTGTTATATGGTTATATGGTTATATGGTTAATATGATCATGGCTGATCATCCAACTCAGTATCCTGTACCTGCCTTCTCTCCTGCCATACCCCTTGATCCCTTTAGCCACAAGGCCCACATCTAACTCCCTCTTAAATATAGCATTCCCTCTTAAATATAGTTGTTTCATTCCAATTGATACTTGTGTAATGAAATATGCCCCAATTATTTTCTACAGTTGAATTGGCATGAAAATAATTAAGGCACCCTCAAAAGTCAGAAGAATCTAGCACCAGGTCTCAAAATGCAGAGATTGCATTGGGTACATGATAGTCAGAAGCTGTGTGAAACATTTTGGACGATGGACCATTCTGATATCCATATTATTTAAGGTAGACTAAAGTACTGGAGAAACTAAGCGGGTACGGCAGCATCTATGGAGCGAAGGGAATAGGCAATGTTTCTGGCTGAAACCCTTCTTCACCCTTAACACATCTTCACAATGGAAAGCTGGAAAGGGTACAAAGAAGATTTACAAGAATTCAGCCAGTATTAGAGGGTCTGAGGTGTAGGGAGAGATTGAGTAGGCAGGGACTCTATTCCTTGGAGCGCAGAAGGATGAGGGCTGATCTTACAGAGGTGTATAAAACCATTCGAGACATAGATCGGGTCGATGCACAGAGTCTCTTGCCCAGAGTAGGTGAATAGATGACAAGAGGACATAGTTTTAAGGTAAATGGGGAAAAGATTTAATAGGAATCTAAGGGATAACCTTTCCACACAAAGGGTGGTGGGTGTATGGAACAAGCTACCAGAGGAGGTATTTGAGGCAGGGAATATCCCAACATTTAAGAAATAGGTACATAGATAGGAGAGGTTTGGAGGAATATGGGCCAAACCAAGTCAGGTGGAACAAGTATATCTGGGACATGTTGGCCGGTGTGGGCAAGTTGGGCTGAATTCCACGCTGTATCACTATGACTCTATGTGAGGCAATGAAAAACTAAAATCTTTGTTGTAAGCTCGGTACTTTAGTCTCATTAATATATTGCATGATAGAATACAAGGCTATCCATATATTGTTTAAAATACTGTGTAAACATACATTTGACTATATCTCATTTTGTTAATATATTTGGAATATGACTGACATAATTGCAATTTAGCTTTCTAAGTCCCCTTCAGATGTGTGTTGACTTGTGAGTGATAGAATAACAGAAGGACCAGGTGCAGTGGGTTGACTGAATACCATTCATATTATTTCAAATGCTATTTCCACCCCTACTTGCTCGAAGGATGCACTCTTAATACGGGGCAATCTTGAAAGTGCCAATGTAAAGGTGACAACATTACAGGGACTTCATGTTGCTTTTATGCAAATATAAGAACAAGGTGGCAGTTAAACAACGATTAACAGCATGGCTCTCTCGCTAATGTTCACATGACAGATAGATAAAATGATCTTATTTTCTTTCTTCCTAACCTCTGCAGGCAAGAATGCATTGTCCTAGGTTAATGCTCCATATCAAGATAGGACATTATTCAAAGATATCATTTTATAATGTGCGCTTGGTTCAGTGAATTCAGGTAGATGTTGGAACTAATGGCACAGATAAGGCTATAGCTCAATAGCTTGCATTGAGTGTGCACTTATCTTCATGATCATACATTGTAATCAGCTTCCAAAAGTCAATCATGTTGAAGTCAAGACAGCTGAATCTTGGAACTGGAGTACAATGTGCAATTGCCACCATATAGGTAATGAAAATAATACATTTCTGCCTAGAAATGTCCAGACAAATGGATATAGATTTGTCTTGGGCAAAACAATTCAGATTATATTTACTGCCTTTTTTACAGCCTGTCCAATGTACATTTGCGTTGAGGTAAAAAGGAAATAAAAAATAGAATGCTGGGTCTACCCAACAAGTCAGGCAGCATTTATGGAAGGAGAAACAGAGTTAACATGGTCAGTCAATGAGGTTTCATCAGAACTGAGTAAAGTTACAAATCAAATATGTTCAATTTTCGGAAAAGGGGAATAAAAAAGGGGAGACCAAAAGAACCTGAACAATACAAATGGTGGTTGGATCAACTGAGAGAATGTGGTAGCCTTGAGAAATGCATGTGATCTGTTTGGAGGAGGTATAAGAGAGGAATCAACACACAGCGTGTGAATTGCGGAAAAAGGGAGGCAATTAATAATATCAGGACAAAGACATTCAAGGCAGAGGTCTAAAGCATCCCAGATGCTAGAAATTAAAAAATAAAGCAAAACAAATGCTCAGCAGCAGGTCAAGTGTAATGGCGTAATAGGGTGAACTGTTTTAAATATCTGGGAGTCCACATCTCTGAGGATATGACATGGTCATCACACGCCTCAGCACTGGTGAGTAAGGCAAGGCAGCGCCTTTACCACCTCAGGCAATTGAGGAAATTCAGAGTGTCTCCGAGGATCCTCCAGTGCTTCTACGCAGCGGCGGTGGAAAGCATCTTGTCCGGGAACATTACCATCTGGTTCGGGAATTGCTCTGCCAAGGACAAGAAGGCTCTGCAGAGAGTAGTGCGTTCGGCCGAACGCACTATGGGAACTTCACTCACCCCCCTGCAGGAACTATACAACAGGAGGTGCAACTCCAGAGCAAACAAAATCATGAGAGACCTCTTCCACCCCTGCAACGGACTGTTCCAGCCGCTACGGTCAGGCAAACGCCTCCGTTGCCATGCAGTGAGAACAGAGAGGTTGAGAAGGAGTTTCTTCCCAGAGGCAATTCGGACTGTAAACGCCTTTCTCACCAGGGACTAACTGTACAGAATGTTTTTCCTTCTATTATTTATTATGTAAAATAATATGTGTGTTATGATTGTGTTTATAATTTGTTTGGTTGTTTTGTTGTTCCGCGAGCATTGCCACTTTCATTTCACTGCACATCTCGTATGTGTATGTGACAAATAAATTTGACTTGACTTGACTTGGCACCATGAGCTATAGTGATAGGATGAATTCAAATTGATCACCCTTACTTATGCTAGCTATTTTTTGAGACACAGAAAATGCCCTTTTACCTCTTCTCTTCCCACCATTCCGGGACACCTTCACCTTCACAAATGTAATGACAATTCTCATGTCAACACTTTCAATTTGGAGTACAAGATTCAATGCTCACAAATATGATATTGCAGAACATCTCTGTTTAGGATGCATAGACGACTCTGAGCTTCAAATTGCTTGCCACTGTAACTCTCCATCACACTCTAATCTCTGTCCTTGGCCTCACCTCGGTGTTCAAAATGCTCAAAATAATCCGCACGAACAGCGTCTCATCAAACATGTTACAACCCTCAGGATTTAACAATGAATGCAACTATTTCAGGTCATCATGCTTCCCATTTGTGTCAGAATTGCCCAGGTCTGATGATAGGCCATCAACATGAAATATGAACTCAATTTTTCTCTCTCCACAAATGCTACCTGGACTCTTGAGTTTCCCCAGCATTTTCTTTTATTTTATTTCTGATTTCCATCACTTTTTGAAAAGACACCCAAGGCATTGCATACAGATTGGAAAATATGAAACATTGAGACAAGATAAATAAATCATCAGTTCCCAATGGCTTCTGCGCAAGAGATGGCCATATTAGTTATTTTCAGCAAATCTCAGATTTTCTCAGATTCAGCCATCTGAACTCGAAATGACAAACGTCTCATCATCATTAAAGATGAAAGGGAGAGAAGAACCCGAGAACAGCCTTTCCAAGTGTCTAATCACAGGTAATGGAAATTATTGAAACTTATTATCCATGAGGGAAACCAAGATATTAATAGGGCATTGCAGAAGGTGAATGGGAGCTTGATAGTATGTTAATAATGAAGCAAGCCATGGTTAGAAATGTCCTATCCATCTTTTATAGAAGGCTGCCATCGCTCATCTCATCACTGGCCAATTGTCCAATTGATCGATGGGTGGGATCACAGACAAACTACAGGATCTTGCAGATAGTGACAGCCTGCATCATTAGGTAGAAAAACAAAACATTGTTCAGGGAAGGAAAGGAGAAATGTTAGCTGAGGCTTGATAGGTGGAGTTGGGGGACTAGTGTGGGTTTTTGTTTCGTGATTCAGGGCTGGGGAGGTTTTGAAATAAGGAGTGTTCTTGCTGGGATCAGAAGAAGTGGTGGTGCGAGAGAGCCGCAAAGTTTCCGGGAGGCCTGGAAGATCAAGCAGCCTTTCCAAGTTCACAGGGCAGCTGATAAAATTTTATTTTTAATTTCAAAATAGACTTTATTCAGGTAATAAATATATACGATATATGAACTGTGCCAAAAATTCATCCGACATTTTCAGAGGCTATACAAATTGTTCAGTACAGTCTACATACATTGCTCAAATTTCACGAATATGTCCCCCACCCTTGCCACTCATGTGGCCCACTGGCGTGGCATCCCTTCCCTTATTTTGAAGGGCGTCTCCACCATACCGTGCCCCCCATGTCCAGCAGCGGAAGGACCCTAGACTGTGGTCCTCCCCCACCGAGCCTTGGCGTTGGCTGCACTGAGCTTCAGTGCGTCCCTCAGCACGTACTCCAGCAATTTGCAGCGGGCCAGTCGGCAACATTCCCTGATGGACATCTCGCTCTGCTGGGTGGTGAACAACACTCGGGCAGACCAAAGAGCGTCTTTCACCGAGTTGATGACCCTCCAGCAGCACACAATGTCAGTCTCTGAATGTGTCACTGGGAACAGTCCGTAAATCACAGAGTCCTCTGTGACGGAGCTGTTCGGAATAAACCGTGACAGGGACCCTTGCAGACTTCTCCAGACTCTCTTTGCGAATCCACAATCTGCAAAGAGGTGGGCAACGTCTCCTCTCCATAGCAGCCATCCCGAGGGCAGCGTGCGCTGGTAGTGAGGTTCCGACGGTGCATGAAGGATCTGACTGGGAGAGCTCCTCTCAACGCCATCCAAGCTAGGTCTTGGCACTTGTTGGTGAGTTCTGGCGATGAGGCATTTTGCCAGACAAGCTGGGCAGTCTGCTCTGGGAACCACGCCACCGGATCCATGGAGTCCTTTCCCTGCAGTGTCTGCAGAATGTTCCATGCTGACCACTGCCCGATGGACATGTGGTCAAAGCTGTTGGTCCGAAAGAACCTTTCCACAAATGACAGATGGGGCGGCAATGTCCAACTGACTGGCATATTGTGTGGCATCTGCGCCAGGCCCATCATTTGCAACACCGGGGACAGGTAGAACCTCAGCAGGTAATGACACTTGGTGCCCACGTGCCTTGGCTCTACACTCCGCCTGATGCAGCCACACACGAAGGTGGCCATCAGGGTGAGGGCGACGTTGGGCACGCTTTTACCCCCTATGTCTGCCGACTTGTGCATTGTGGCCCGTCGCACCCAGTCTATCCTCGAGTAAAACTCCCGGAAGCGACGGCTTACCGGCCGAGTTGTATTCGGCTCTGTGGGACTGGGCAGGCCCGGACCTGCTGGAAGTGTACAACGACATGCTTCTAGCTGGGTATGTCCGACTCCATGAGGAAGGGCAGCATCACCCTAATCTACAAGCAGAAGGGGGAGAGGAAGGATATAAGGAATTGGAGACCCATCACATTGTTGAATGTCGATTACAAGATCCTGTCTAAGGCCATCGCCAACCGGGTCAAGTCTGCCCTGGGACGGGTGATCCATCTGGACCAAACCTGTGCTGTACCTGGCAGGAAAATCTCAGGCAGCCTGACGCTGCCGAGAGATACCATTGCCTACATGCAAGTAGGGTGGATACCTGCCTAGTCAGCTTGGACCAGGAGAAGGCCTTTGACAGGATATCGCACTCGTACATGAGCGACGTGCTCTCCAAAATGGGTTTTGGGGAGGGAATCAGAAATTGGATCCAACTACTCTATACCGATATCTGTAGTGCAGTCCAAATCAATGGGTGGGAATCAGACAGCTTCCCCGTCAGGTCTGGAGTCAGGTAGGGTTGCCCTCTCTCCCTGTCTTGGTCGACTGTTGTATTGAACCTTTGCCGAGTCCATCAGGAAGGACGCGAGCATAAGAGGAGTGACATAGCCAGGCAGTGGGGGCACTCAGGTCAACCTCCCTATACATGAAGGATGTCGCCGTCTTCTGCTCGGATCCAGGGTTGCTCCGCAGATTGATCAGCATCTGCGACCAGTTTGAGTCGGCCACGGGAGCCAGGGTGATCCGCAGGAAGACCGAGGCCACGCTCTTTGGCAACTGGCCCGACTGATCTTCCGTCCCCTTCACCATCAAGCCTGACTTCTTGAAGGTGCTGGGGATCTGGTTCAGGGGGGCTGAGGCATGTGGCACGAATTGGCTGGAACAGATACCCAAGGTGGGGAAGAAGCTGGAGCTCTGGAAGCAACGCTCCCTCTCCATAACGGGGAAGATTTGGTCATCAGGTGTGAGGTGCTCTCGGGGCTGCTGTACTTGGCGCAAGTGTGGCCTGTCCCTCCCTCCTACGTCACAGGGATCACCCGGGCCATCTTCCTGTTCATCTGGGGGTCGAGGATAGAGGCAGCTGATAACATATTTTGAAACTTCCCTCTGGCTCTGACTCCCAGTGGAGAATGCCTGGCAGAGAAGCTGTCAATAATCTCACTAGCAACACCCCTTACGCCTCTGGGTGAAATTGCAGATTGAAGCATAATATAATGTGATGCACTGGCTCTGCTTCCTTTCTGTTTAAGGGCGTAAGTTAGCATGGAATTGTGTAGCCAAGTGGGTTAAGGGATTGGCAAATGGGATTTAACCCAGACAATTGAGAAGCAATGCATTTTTGGGAAATTTTAACTGGGAAAAAAAATTAATTGAGAAGGTCCTGGAGAGTACTAGAGCAGAAAAAGTATTAATTGTTTGTTAAAGTGCTGTAGGATGTTTGTGAGACTGCAGCTGGAATATTGTGTGCAGTTCTCATTGCCACAATATAGGAAGGGTGTGATCAAGTTTGAGTGGTTGCAGAAAAGATTTGCAAGGAGGCCAGGACTGGAGTGCTTGAGTTGCAAGGAGAGCTTGGATAAGCCTGGGTTGTTTCCCTGGAGAGAAGGAGGATGAGGGTTGACCTTGTGGAGGTTTACAAAATCAGGAGGACATAGATGAAGTGGGTGTTCAATCTTTTTCCCCTGGGCAGGGGAGTCTAAAACTAGAGGACATGAGTTTAAGGTAAGAGGGGAATGTTTAAAGGGAACCAGAAGTGGGAGATTTTTCACACTGAATGAAGATGGTGAGGATAGTGAATGAGCTGCTAAAGAAAATGGTGGACCAGGTACAATTATAATGTTCAAAAGATGCTTTCATTAAAAATGGAGGCAGATGCAACCAACGTGTTTAAAAGACATTTAGAGTGGTCCATGGATAGGAAAGGGTGAAAGGGATATGGGTAAAATGCAGACAAATGGAAGCAGCTCAGGAAGATATCATGGTTGGAATAGATGAATTGGGACAAAGGGCTTGTTTCTGACAACTTTGATTATAATTAAAGTCAACAAACAGTGAGATAAAATTGGGGCTAATTATTCGATGTTTATGGAATTAACCTTTCCAGAGATTTTACTCCACATCCAAGGAGTTTAGTTTAGTTTAGTGATGTAGCCTGGAAACAGGCCCTTCGGCCCACCGAGGCCATACTGACCATGGATCACCCGCTCACACTAGTTCTATGTTATCCCACTTTCTCATACACTCACTTGCAAACTAGGGGTAATTTACAGAGGCTAATTGACCTACAAGCCTACAGGTCTTTGAGCCCTGCAAGACCAGCACTGCCAACTGTGTCACTGGGCTTTCGCAATTAAATGAATACAAGTGAACTGCTATGAGAAACTCCAATAATAGCCAATAATTTTAAAAGATCTCACTAAGACATAATACAGTGAAAAGATTTTTGGACTTTATTTGAAAAAAATCTAATTTTAATAATATTACTAAACGCCACAGACTGTTTGCGATGTGCTCACTTAAAAGTAGCAGGTTCACCAGTGCTTGATATCTTATTACAAATTCCAAGCCTACAATTTCTTGTTTTAGAATAAATAGCAAATGTGCAAGTGAATGACATGCGATTAATAATAATTAGACTTTATTTGAATGATTGCGAGTTATATTTACCACAATATCAATCTATTTTAAAAAAAAAATGTCAAATGGCTAAATGATAAAAAAATAATCCTGTTTGCCTGGAAACTGAATTTTAGCTTCTTTAGGTGCCTTTTGAGCTGGTCCATTCCGATAATCTTAAAAATATGGTGAAATTGTGCAAAAAGGAACTGATATTTTGCTCAGTATCACAAGCTAAAATGGGAGCTACATATATACTTTTAATTGCCACATCATTGCGATGTTTATTAATGGAAAGAAAGTCACACCTCTCAGAAAAAGATGCCATGGATGGAAGGCCTTATGAGCGGCTCAGTGATGCATCTGGTGGAGGTGCTGTCTCATAGCGCAAGGTTTGATCCTGACCTCAGGTGTTGTGTGGAGTTTGCACGTTCTCTTTGTAACCACATGAGTTTCCTCTGGGTGCACTGGTTTCCTCCCACATCCCAAAGACATGCATGTCTGTAGGTTAATTCACTTCTGTAAATTGCTCAGAGTAAGTAGTGCTGGGAAAGGTTGGATAACATAAAATTGGTGTGAACAGATGATTAATGGTCGGCATGATCTTGGTGGACTGAGGGACCTGTTTCCATGCCGTATCTTTCAATAATTTCAATCAAAAAACAAACTGTGACATAATTACCTGCATAACTAAAACTGGAAAAACAGCACCCGTACCAAGAGGATGCACGCACGATTGTGCTATGGCCAGTTACAGGATCTCACATATTCTAACCGAGGTAAGACTGATTTTACGCATAGCGGTCACATGGAAATATATAAAATAAAATCATTTTCTAGATTGTTTTGTAACAGCAATATGATAACTTGACTCTCAATAGAAATTTTAGAACAGTGCCTAAATGTGACATTTTCATGAGATTGTCCAGATTTTGAGAAATTTGAACCCTCTTTGTGAATTTGAGACGATTAATGGACGGCTCTATGATGTTTTTATACAAAACTAAATATCATTCTTGGTTTAAACAAATCAAGTCAGGAATCTATTCAATCCAACAAATTATTTCTGAAATTCCACTGCCCAAAGGGATAAAATCAGATTGAACCAATCCAAAAGTGATTTAAGAGGGGTGTTTAGCTTCCTAATACGATTACTGCTTGGGGGAGTTTGAAATTCAAAGGATAATAACTACAACAGTGGAATCTTTAGAATATGTCTGTGACTGCAGTAGAAAATGCAGTTACTCTTTTTCTTTCCAGGGTAAATTATTCCAATTGTTTAAAAGTTCATTGTTGTCAGAAGGAAAACCAGAACAAATTGAAGTTCTCAAATTCCTTACAGCACTAATATTATTAATTTTTCTAAGCACAGCTTAATCTCTAGGCTTTTGATCTTTTTCGTTGGTGCTTGACCTCTCAATCGACAGCCTTCGGTAACTACAGGTGAAATAAATGGATTAATACCTGGATATAAATAGCAAATACAGGAATGTGGTAGGCTGGGTTAACTCTTTGCACATGAATTTCATTGGCAGGATGCTTTACTTCCATATATTCTATATTTATGCTTTTAAATGACTGGGATTAAGACCAAAATTATAAATCATAGGAGCAGAATTAGGCTATTCGGCCCATCTAGTCTACTAAATAAGCAATCACAAGATGCAAAAGTTAATGAAGCTTTTGCCGGCATTCCTTTGAAAAATGTTCTTTGTTCAGGGTGCACACTAATTAAGTATGAATAAAGTGACTTAGCCATTTATCACAATATCCAATTTGCATTTTCCAGATATTCAGCCTTGGGCGCAGAAATTCTGTGTACGACAGCTTAGTTTTTATGGCGTCAGCTGCTGCCCGCCACGAGAAAACCCAAGGCCGTTATTTCATATGATATTTTTATAGATGACAAAGAGAACAATTAAGGAACAAAGTACATTCTTCTGTTCAAGAAATCAATTAAAAAATATATCTGTTTAGGCTCTGGTCCGGATAAAGAAGCGGGTATGCGAGAGCCATAAGCAGATGAGCTCAAGTGTATCCCTGGAGGTGTTCAGGTAGTAAGGAGCATACTTGAGATAGAAATCACGAGGGCAAAAAGGGGGCAGGAGATAACTGGCAGATAATATTAAGGAGAATCAAAAGAGATATAAGTACATTATATGTACTTTTAGATGTACTTTTATAAGTACAGTAAGGGACAGAGGGTAACTAGAGAGAGAATAGGGCCCCTCAGAAACCTAAGCAGTCATCTCTATGTGGAGCTACAGGAGAAATACTAAAAGACTGAAATACTTGGGACAGTTGATGAAAATGTCTTGAGGACAGAGTGTATTACGGCCGAGGAGGTGCTGAATGCCCTAAGGTGCGTGAGGGTGGATAAACCTTCCAAGCCGGATCTAATATATCCTACCACACTGTGGTAAGCTGGAGAATAAATTGCAGGCATCCTGGCTGAGTTATATGAATCATCATTAGTCATGGGTGAGGTGCTGGAAAACTGGTGAGTTGGCTAATATTGTGCTTTGACTTAAAAAGAGCTGCAAGGAAAAGTCTGGGAACTTTTGACCAGTGAGCCTCAAATCTGCGGTAGGCAAGTTACTGGAAAGTATTCTGAGGTATAAGATTTATATATCCATTTAGATAAACGGGCTGATTAGGGATGGTCAGCATGGTTTTGTACATGGGAGATTGTGTCTTATGAATCTGATTTACTTTTTTGAAGAAGTAACCAAAAGGTTAATGAAGGCAGAGTCATAAATGTTGTTATCTATATGGACTTCAGCAAGGTATTTGATAAGGTTCCACATGGTCGGCTCTGGAAGGTTAGATCGTATGGGATCCAGGGAGAGTTAGCTGACTGGATAGAGAATTGGCTTCATGTTCAGTTTTGGTCATCCTGCTACAGGAAGGGTGTGGTTAAGCTGGAAAGAGCAATTTAACAGGAGATTTACAAGAATGTTGCCAGGATTAAGTATCTAAACTATCGGGAGAGGTTGGGTGGGAAAGGACTTTATTCCTTGAATCGAACTGGGATGAGGGGTTATCTTATAGAGGTGTATAAGATCATGAGGGAGATTGGTGTACAAAATCATGAGGATAATTTCACAGTCTGTTACCCAGAGTAGGGGAATCAAGAACCAGAGAACATAGGTGTAAGGTGAGAGGTTACACCAACATTTTTTTCCCTTCATTTATTATATTGTTTACAGTGTACTATGTTTACATATTCTGTTGTGCTGCTGCAAATAAGAATGTCATTGTTCTATCTGGGACATATGACAATAAAACACTCTTCCCTCTTGAAGATTAATTAAATAATACATTTCTGTAACTTCCAGCAAACTGCTAATTTTGTTGTCAAAAATATAAATGTTTGGAACCAAGAATTGGCCACCACAATTGAAAATACTTATGATTTAATAAGAATATGTACTTTATTAACTGTTTATTTCGCTCAGTTTTTTCTATAATTAAAACAGATTCTAAATTTTAATAAGGTATCTATTGCATGGGGATTTTGGGTGGAAATGGCTATGTGTATATGCTCACATATTTTTGTTTTACATTAAATATACATAATATGTGTTGGAATCCTGCAGAAGGACTTGATAGGTTGGGAGAGTGGGCAAATAAGTGGCAGATGGAATGCAGCATAGCAAAATGTGTGGCCATGTACTTTAGTAGTAGGAATAAAAGCACGGGTTATTTTTTTTAATTGGGAGAGGATTCTGAAATTGGAGGACTTGGGTGTGTAGCTGCAGGATTCCCAAAAAGTTAATCTGCAGGTTGAATCAGTAGTAAAATGCTGTATCTCTAAAGTCTAAAGGACAACAACAGCCAGGGCCGGCCTTAAGCCGATTGGACCGATTGCTCCCAATTGGGACCGCGCCAGAGTAATCCAATGCTCCGCTCTAGGATCTTTGGAGTGATCGACTCTCATTTTTTTTTAAAATTTCTGTTCCAGAAACTTTAATCAATGGTCAGGAAAGAAAAGGTGATAGTGGCAGCATGACAAATCAGGGACCACAGCTTGATTTTGCAGAGACCTGCTCAGGAAGTGGTTTGTACATAGTTCTGAGCAACTGAGAAACTTTGGAGGACATGACACATTGCTTGGGCAGGACAGGCCCTGAAACTTCAACCCGGTGTTACCACTAAGACAATGTATCTTTATGGCAACGTTAAGACTCTAGCAATTGTCTTTTAAGTTTGGACTTGAAAGGTAAAATATGTGGTTACGGTTAAAACGTGATGACTCTCGTGGTTGTCTACTACCTTACACTCTTATATTCAGTATGAATGTGCCTAATGTATAGTAGGATTGTCACTGAACTGTATTTTAAAAAAATGTATCTGTACCTAGGCTCATGCAACCTAAATCTTTTAATATTGAGGAAAGCTTAAAGGTAAACCATGAAGATGCATACTGCAAAACTGTGGAAAAACAATGATAAGGGGAAAGGATGCTTCAAATAAACCAGCCATGTGTGCATTAGACTATACCAGCGGGTGTCAACCGTTTTCGTTCTGTTTACCTCAGGCAACTTTAATAGCACATAACAATGTTATTTCACTTATTTATGAACAACTAATGATGAACAGATACCGGTATACCAGAACCAAACACAGTCAGTCAATGAGAAACAATATGTACAAATCCAGAATCAACAGATTTACCCCCTGGGTAGGTGAAATTTACCCCTGAGGGCAAATTTACTCCAGGTTGGAACCCTTGGACTATACTGATACCTAGGCTCATTACCCACATATTGATGCATGGCACTCGACAGAGTCAATTTATCACTTACCAGATCTGCTAATGCCTAACATTTCCCTTCTCAACATTGATTATCATTTACTTGAATCTAGAATGCTGGAGTCTCCACCACAATGGAGGGGTCTCGACCCAAAAAGTCACCCATCCCTTCTCTCCAGAGATGCTGAGTTACTCCAGCTTTTTGTGTCTATCTTCAACTTCATTATAACTTCCATCTTGGCTTTGAAGCCGTGTAGTTTCTTTGTCTTACACTACGAGAGCTTTTCACCAAGCTGCTCTGTCCTCATGCAGACTAGGACGATTCTCAAGAATGTCTTTGACTCAATGGATAGGTATTAACTTCCCAGTTGAGTTTAGCAGCCAGCCACTGGCCTTATTGTTGCCAGCTAGCCAGATGGGCAATTTGCTCTGCTAAAGAATTGACATTTCAGGTTCATATGTTGCCAATTCCACAAAAGAATCCCAATTTTGGCAATGAATGCGATAATCAAATTTAGCTGATGCTCATGCATGGAGGCTAAACCGCATATATACCTTTTTTCCCGCAGTCTTTTGGAAATGAATAACAAAGCTCTTATGTTGCACATCCATTTACAAAACCATGCAAGAAACACCATTGCAAATGTGCATTGCAAATCCTCTCCAAAATTGCTTGTCATTTAATTTTACATGCCTCCCTTATTATGAGATTTAGCTGAAAGTCAAACTTCAATCATTAATTTGTTTTCCTTGTTCGATCTTTTTGTTTGATCTTAATCAAACATTCCAAATGTATCTTGGTAAACAAGTATAATTCAATTTTGAGAAATATAAGCAGGGTTAGGATGTTTGGCTAGTCAATAAGATTATAGCCAATTATGTGCCTTATCCTTTTTCTGACATAATTTCCTTGAATATTTCGAGACTTTACAAAGTGGTACAATATTGGCCACTAATGTTGTACTTACAGCCACAAACTAGAGCAATGTCTGGCATTGAGAACTATCACACATCTCTAATGCACTGACAAAAAGTGCTGAATCACATTTCTGCACTCATTAGTTCTCACATTTTGAAACCTTTCCAAATGAAGCTGTTAAATGCAGCCACACACTCTCTTCTGGATAAGAAAGACCCACTTAACGCTTTCAAGTGGTCAAAAGCACTGCAGAATTGGCACGAGGTTACGAGCACATCGCTTTCCTCTGATCATGCTCAGGGCTTCTGCCTGTCTCTTGACTTGTGCTCATAAGCAGTAGGCAGTGAGATGCTGTCAGTACCGGTTTTTAGCACCAGTTTTGCGTCCACTTGTTGTATTGCACAATCAAGGGATTAGGATCTGCTTGACAGCCAAAGGAAGAATTTAAAGTTTGACTGAAGTTATGGAGGCTGGCATTTGAATTGCCTATTTCATTGGATCACAGGATATAATGATTGCCCTGTGTCAAGAGAAGGACAATGTATTGAGCCCAGCACAATATCCCACACGTGAAGTGTAGTGAAATTCTAGACTTATTCTAAATGCAACAGTATACTAATGCCTCAGAAAAAGTACAGTACACACAGTCTCTTGGTTATGAAAGGGTTCAGTAACCTAATTTTTTCATAAATCGAAAATGTACAAAAAACAATGTGTATGGGAGAGGATCTTCGACACAGCTGGGAAGTGAAAGTGAGCAAGCACGGAAAGAGAGGATGACAGCTGGCCTCATTGACTCAGTGAGTGTGCAAGTGAGTTTGCTCAGTGCTCTCAGCTCCATTCACCCTCTACTCAGAACCTGATTGTGGGGAAGGATAGAACAACCATGCAGAAATGTCCTGTTCCCAAACACCAGTCGATGCCCGCAGCAGACAGGAAATCCTTCCCTATCCTGCTCTTCAACCTCCTAAAACACCTGGGAAAATACCTGCTTGACCCTGGAGAAGATCACCTGCAACCCCACAGCAGATGGCAAATCCATTCCCATTTGGTCCTCCAAAGAGCCAGCACAAGGGCTCAAGCCATTAATTCCCACTAACATTATCGCCTCTATCTCTGCAACATCCAGCCACACAGCCTCCAACTGCACTGGTCAGCTCAAAATGACTCTATTTGCCTCCAGACTCACCTGTGAAGCTCTGCTATAAATCAAGGGAAGCTAAATTTATTCAAATAAATTGTTTAAAAATTCATCTGAAAATGTTAATACAGTCAAAAATTAATGTCAGTGCTTTTGTAATCAAGGGTCTGCCTGCATAAATTCTGCATTCCTGCCAGGCAGAAAAAATAATGAATTTGTTATTCATTAGATTAAATGAAAATCCTTTTTTGGAACATAGTAATGATAAAATATTAAGAATCCTGAGGAGTACCAGTGTTGAGGCAGATTGAGGTCCCAAGATAAAGGTACAGGGACAAATTAAAGTGGTCTTAAGATGTTTATTTCCAGCATTCCCAAATTATCTCCTATCCATATTCTCCAGAGATGTTGCTGGACCCGCCTTACTCCAGCACTATGCCTTTTGATTGAAGATTGGGGTTGCGCACATCGGCAAGGAAGTTGGGGAAGTGGTTCAGGTGGGTAATGTGGACCTCTGCAGTCAGAAACTGGGAGAATATGATGAATCAGTTTAAGATTGGAATTAGATTAGATTAGTTTGATCTGCAGCAGAGAATGAATTTTATTATTCATGCAAGGTTTCTGGTTAGGCCAGACTAATTGTCTTTGTCCGAACATGTTTGCCAATGCATTTCTTAATGAAAACTGACAACTGAGCTATACTCATTGAAGCTGTATGAAGTAGTCTTGAACATGTTTCAATCTACTGACTCAAGGCAGTCCTGAAGTAGACACTTGGCATCCACAGACCATTGCCATATTACTCTTTTTATAGGTGCATCGTGCATCTCTTTAACTGTAAGCTGTTAGAAGCAACACCAACTGATGCAAACAGTGGCTAATAGTTTAATTTAGAGATATTGCATGAAAACCCTTCAGACCATTGATTCCATGCCGACCAATGGTCACCCATTCACACTAGGAGCTATTTATAGAGGCCAACTAACCAACAAACCTGCACGTCTTTGGTATGAGAGAGGAAACCCTGCAGTCATGGGGGAACAAGCAAAATCCGTGTATCTGGTGCTGTGAGGCAGTGGCTCATCATCTCCTCCACCCAATGAGCACGTGATGAAGGGTAGGTGTACGTGATGCTGGTGTTTTAGTGATCTAGACGTGTTAATATCCAAATGGGGCAGGAAACATGGTGATGGCTTTTGGGGAGTATGTTTCTGAAGTTGTCTCAATTAAAGTCAATGGCGATAAAGAATAGGGCATCAGGGTTTGCTGTCTGAAGAGAGTTTACCTCCAAGTATAATTCACCCAGTGCCATCCAGGCATGGTCCTAGAATGGTATGAAAGATGGTAGAGGTGAATTTCCTTGGTAACTTGATAGATAAAAACATTGCCATTTTATAATCAGGTCTTCCAGATCAGGGAGCAGAATAGAGCCAAGCCCATCACATTAGTGCACCATGAAGCAATGATCATTAATCAGATACCGCTGCCTTTCCCCTTGCCTGAAGATTCTATACAGTCCATGTGATAAATGATGAAAACCTCAAGCTGTGTGGCAGGATTAGGTGAGTTATGTTTCAGTGAAAAAAAGAACATTGCAGACCCTAATCTCCCTTTGAAGAAGCAGTATTGATCTAAGCTCTTTAAATTACATTTAGTTTAGGGACACAGTAAGGAAACAAGCTCTTCGGCCCATGAAATCCATGCTGACCATCCACCTATTCCCACTTACTCATCAACTGAATGAACATCATCTGGAGAAAGGAAATATACCCTGTTCAGCCACACCCCGGAGGTGTGGCATGATTCCACGGTTTGTTTGTACTTGCAGCTATGTTGGAAGCATCAGGTCTCATTTGATCAATAGTTCCAAGAGCTGCTTTAATTGAGCAATAAGTGACAACAGATTTTTAGCATTGGAACTAATAACTTTCTCAGCACTGAATCCAACAGATATAAATAGTAAAAATGATGGTTTTATAAGACTGTTTTAAGAGGAGCTTCATGTAAAATATCACCCATCTCTGGTGCCATCTTAAAGGATAGTTTGGAGAATGAGGAGGGGAGAAAATTGGGAAGCAGCAATATGCAGGAAGAGAGGGATGGAGGTAAGCTGAAATTCTGGTGAGGGAATGCCAGTGCAGTGCAGATGGGGTGCATAAAGACTACTCATTTAATCAGTTGTGCCAAATTCTCACTGAACTAGTGAAAGTATTGTTGTCCCAGAAGTGCTCTTGAGATAACACTAGTCCTAGTTACTCTGCAATCATCAAAGAAGTGTTACATATCATTAACATTATCTTGTGCTTGCCTCTTGCAGAAATTGTATAGGAATGCAAGGATGATCATATTCTTTTTTTTATGATACTGCCTGTAAGGGAAATTCATTTAGTTGTCTCAAATTGAGACAATGACAATAAATTTGAATACAATACAATACAATACAATACATTAAGTGATTGTTAGCAATTCAGACATGATTGTTAGCTCTGGTCATTCCAAAAATATACCAATTTTTGTTTGTGTAGGATTTAATCTACCACGTAATCATTTATCAGGCCTTCAGTTCCCTGAACAATATTTTATAGACAAGGTATAGTACAAAATGTCTCCCAGAGGTGATCGTACCATACAGTGAACACTGAGTCTTGCAGATTAGGCCCAATGCCTGCTTTGTACAGAATTATATCTAACTAGTAGATGTCAATTTTCTCACATTATACTGAATGTTACTGTGATCCAGTGACTCCTGCCGGAATGTGCACATGTTGCCGTCTGATGAAGAAATCTCACAGCTCAGCTGTGTTGAATAACATAGTTGGAGTTGTAAGTCCAGTTCCCTGCAGTATTCCACTCACTTTATATCAAGGGTACACTAACACACCATCATATTAATCAGCCCAGACAGTAATAAGCCAGTGGATAGGCCATGGTGCCATCATCAGCATTTTTATCCTAGAAAGCTTGAATTAAACTAATCTCTCTCTAGCCACAAAATGAGCTAAGGAACTTTGCTGAAGATCTAGAAGCTTGTTCATGTTATTTCAGTGTCAGCATCTCCAGGAGAAGAGTGGAAAAACTAGGGAAATATCTGTGTCAATATAGTTCCCATTCATGGTGCAGTAGTCTTGGATAATTGGATCTATTTCTTGCCACTTACACTACTAGAAACAAATTAACTGAACATTGCTGTGAGGAACTGAAATGTGATACACCTAAAGGCTACCGATTTGAATTTTCAACATCCTGTTGTCAGCTTTTTTGGCCACTATTCCTGATGTCAGGGTGAATGAGATACTTGGAGGCAGGAGTCCAGACTTCCAATGATGTGGTAGTGGGCTCCCTCTGTAATGTAAGGCAAATACTATTTGTGTTTACAATTGTCAATAGAGAGACAAATTATTGCCCCTGCACCCAGAGCGATCAAATCAAATTCATCTCTTTGGTTTTTATGCACATTTGATTTCTGTTCAACTCTTTTTCAGAGGAGTAACCATATCTATGTTGTGTCAGCATGGTCAGCACTTACCACACATATATCTGTGAGTATTCATGAGTAAGAACTGAAATGTTCTAGGCATTCATCCAAATCACAGTAAAGCTGTATAGAGTGCCAAGATGCAGCAGAATCTAGCCTCTCTCCTTTGAATAAAACATCTTTAGAAATCTAATGCTGCCAGATGGTAGCCGTTCCAAATTCTGTCATACGAATGAATAAAATGCTGAGCAGGACCCAAAACTGAATACTTACCCAACAAAGAGATCAGTTGGCCGAAGATTTATCATGGATTCATTAAAAAAACAATGTACTTCATCAGCTTCCAAAGGATGTGGTGTCTCTATGGATTACTACATCCCATCAAAGTCCAAAAGCTTTTATAAAGCCTCAGCAGGGTTCACATAATCAAAAGCAAAAGTGAGTCCCATTCAGGCCTAACATGAGTGTAAGGAATGGTGGAGTAGCTCAAAACAGTTTTCTGACGTACCTTTTTATTCTGAGGCAGAAAGAAGATCTCTCCATGATTTCCTCCCAACTAGAAATTAAAGATCCATAATATACAAGGCAGAATATCACTGAAACTTAAAATTTCATTGTAACTTTGATTCTTTGTGAAAATTTGCTTTTTTACTTTCTCTAGCTCTAAGTATTTGGGAGGTTTGGTTTTATCTAATATGTCTTGCCATCACATCACTGGCCAGGGGAGACGGGCTGGTGGGGGGATTTCTAATTTTCCTTCGCTGCTTTTGGACTTTCCTGAATATAAAATAAAATCCCGTGTGATTGGACCTTTCGGTTGATTTAACAAAATGATAATCCAAATTGGTTCCATAGATATTTACACCAACAGTAACGCTGTAACAATTATATTTTGACTACCACAATACATATACTACCGTGCATCTTGAAGGCAAGTAGTCCTTTGGGTGTGAATCGAGAAACCAGACAAAAAAATATTATTGATTTTTTAAAGAATATCTTAGCTCCCTGAGTCAGTTCAGTGATATAATAGTACGGGTCGTTTTGTGCTCAGCGATTTCCTTCGGGTTGGAAAAGTGGGTCAGTTGTAGAGAAAACCCTTATCAAATGCATTGGGCAAAATTAAACAAATTTCGGAACCAGCTTTCGTCTGATCTAACCGACCGCTTCAATTATATTCTGCTTTCCAATAGGAAATACACTGAGGGTGATGAGGGAAATTGTAAAATATATGCAGTAATGCCAACTATTGCCATGGGTTTGTAACTGAAGGTGCAGGTGCAAAGGCAAGGAGGTTGTGTTGAACTTCGTTAAAATATTGGTTTCATTAAGGCTGGGATATTGGGCACTCCACTGTACAGCGCGAAAGCAAGGCAGCGCAGACAAGGTTTACTAGAACAGTATAGGAAGGAGCTGCAGATGCTGGTTTACACCAAAGGTAGACTGGTGTAACTCAACGGGACAGGCAGCATCTCTGGAGAGAAGGAATGGGTGACATTTTGGATCAAGCCCCTTCTTCGGCCTGAAGAAGGGTCTCGACCCGAAACATCACCCATTCCTTCTCTCCAGAGATGCTGCCTGTCCCGACTGAGTTACTGCAGCATTTTGCGTCTATTTCTTAGAACAGCCCTGCGACCTGGAACTTTGGTGGCAATACTGGATAATGTATTTTAGGAGGAGAGAAGGCTGAGAGGAGATTTGGTTCAAAATCATCGCGAGCAGCGGGATTAAGGTGGAACGGTCTGCACCGGAGTTTGGGCTGTTTGCTCTAATGTTTTGATTTAATTGCACAGTATTTTTCTTTTCACTGTCTTGTACAATTTATGTATAAGTTATGTTTGTGGGTGTTGTCTATGTGTGCCTACGATGCTGCTGCAAGCAAGATTTCATTGTTCCTGTACCTCAATACACTTGCGCATCTGAAAATAAACTAGACTTGAGAACTGGAGACTATAGACTTCAAGTGATTGTCAAAAGAAACAGGGATGTCGCGAAGAAAAAACTTAATGAGTAACTAGGATCTGAATACAAAGCCTGACGAGGTAGAAGGACCTTTAATCGTGTTTTTGATATGCGATTTGGTAAGCATCTGAACTGAAACAGGTTACGGGAGATACATAAACAATGGCAGTAAATTGACTACTCTTACAGAAAGCATATGGACATCAGACACTCCACCTCTCCCATCCCACCATCAGTCCAAACAAGTTACATAATTCCTTACAACGCCTCCACGGGGTCCATATACCATAGAGATACAAAGAGAACATATGAATAGACACAAAATTCTGGAGTAACTCAGTGGGACAGGCAGCGAGTCTGGAGAGAAGGAATGGGTGACATTTCAGGTCGAGACCTTCTTCAGACTGAACTGAACTCTCGTCGGTGAGAGTACTTGTGATTGTCTGAAGAAGAGTCTCTACCCGAAACGGGGAGAGGGAGAGCGATGGGGATGGGGATGGGGAGGGGGAGGGGGAGGGGGAGTTATTTGGATTATAGGCATCGTGCCCTTTCGGTTATTTGGCTTTAAGGCGTCATGTACGTTCGGTTATTTGGCTTTTAGGCGTCATTGCTGTTTGGTGTCTTGGCTTCCACTTCTTCACATTGGCTTCTCGCCCTTCAACGTCCTATCCGCACATGCGTATTAATAGCCTTTTATTTTAGAAAATAACTGCAATGACCTTAGAAACGTTTACTGAGCAGGTAATTATGGTCAGGGGTGTAAATTGCCCAGAATGGTTTCAAATGATAGGAGAGGATTAAGATGATGCAGCTTTGTGCATCAGTGACACATTTGGAAATATCATGGTGAGAAAATTGACAAAATCAATGATAGTCCCAAAGGCTATTACAGTTGATAAGATCATGTACTTCTGTGAGGAATTGGTCAGCTGTTCCTAGTGTTACCCAGAGAAAATTGCAGCTCAAGATCAAATTAATGGTCACAGGAGAATAATTTGTGTTTTCTCATATATTAAGATGTCATTGAGAATAGCAAGCCCTCAAAGCAGAAGATTTTAGGTTACTGAATTACTGCAGGCTTAAAAATACTTAACAGCTATTCTTCATCGCTATAATGGAAAATATTGTTTGAAAAGAACATAAGACAATACTAGTTATCAGCTCCTCACCACATTATAATTAACATTAGTGAGAGATTCCTGTTTCCATAATTTCTACAACACAAAAATATAAAATGAATTTTGCAGTGGTAACAAAGAAACTAGTATATCATTCAGAATACATTGAAGCCTTTTTGAAAACACAAAGAAACTCTCTTGAATTGAAAATAAGGTTTCATTGTTTTAAGATAATAGTTAGTTAAAGACTTATTGTTGGTCATAGACTAGACAAGACTAATGCAATCACAGTAAAGCCAAGAGTCTTCCTCTTTTGTGATGCTTATCCCATCTAATATTTCATTTGTCTTATCTACAAAATCTCGCCTTTGTGAAGACAGTCACGCTAAACAGTCAATTTGATTTATTCCAAAAATAGAGAAATAAAAATCAAAGAAAATCTACTGCACAGAAGGCTAAAAAGGCTATTCAATTGAATCCCAGTTTCTGGCACTAGACCTATAGCCACGGAGATCAAGACACTTCAAATAAATAGCTAAATGTGCTTTAACTGTGTTTTGGGTTGCAGCCTTTCAACACTGAGTGCAGAATAGGCCCTGTTTCTCTTTTAATCTTTTGGAACTCTATGTAACAACTTTCAATTCATAAAAACATTCAGTCACCATTACCTTTGCTTTCTGCCACAAATCCAAATTTTAATCTAATTTGCCACTCTGTCTTGGATTCAATGGTCTTCCGTATATTTTGTCCAGTATGTTATTTGGGATTTTGTCAAAACACAAACTAAAAATCCTTGAAGTACATGAAATGCTTCACACTCATTGCCCTAGTTGATACATCCTCAAAAACATCAATCAGATTTATTAATGTTTTTTTATGCATTTTGATTGTCTCCTAACTAGTTTGTCCTTTCTAAAAGTACTTTATAGTGTCTAAAATAGATTCTTCTAAATTGCTCACTATTGAAGTTAAGCAATCTGGTCTTTGATTGATTGGTTTCTCCTGTTTGAATAAAAAATTGTCCGACATGAGATGTTATCCAGTCCTCTGCTTCACCTCTTCAGCCATAAATTTTAGTCGGTCTCTTTGTAATTTCCTTCTATCTTACTTTCTTTCAATGGCCTGTTCTACATCATATTGGATACTGGTGATTCATCAATTTTCAAAAGAGCCCTGCAAGGCTTCCTCTTTTGTGATACTTATGCCATCCAATATTTAATCTGCATTAACTACATAACCTCATTCTTTTGTGAACATATTTTCAAAGTATTCATTAAGAAGCTCATCAATATCCTCCACCTCCATGCACAAGTTATCTTTTTGGTTTCGAGCATTAGGTCCTTATCTTTCTTCAGTTATCCTCCTGTGTGTTATGCAGACATCAAAAACCTTTGGATTTTATTTGATTTTACTTGCAATTTTGTTTAATTCCCTCTCTGCTCTCCTATTTTCCATTTCAATCTTACTCCTACCCTTTCAATACTTTTCCAGGCGTTCTGTTGTATTAGGTCTCTGTTCTTACATTAACTTCAATTTATCCTTTACCCTCTGTGTACCTTGACATCCAGGCTGATCTAGTTCAGCAGTCAATTATTTTTCTTTGTGGAAATGTGTTTGTGCTGAATACCTCCATTCTTCTTTTAGAATACTTCCCATTGTTCTGAGACAAATTTACCGTCAAGTACAAGTTTCCAGCCTAATAAAATAGGCTTTACTTGAACTTAATCTGTACTTTTCAAAAACAATGTTAAATCTAACTAAATTCAGATAATTACACCAAAAATACTTTCCTTCATATATTTCTGTGGTCTACTAGTTATATTACACACGAGTAAACAGGGAATTGCCACTCCTTTGTTTTGAGTCTACAACATACTGGTTACAAAAAGACAGAGCACTGGATACAGAAACAGTAATGGCACCAGGCAACATCCCAACTGTGGTGTTGAAGACTTACATCACCTTTATCTTTAGCCAAGTTATTCCAGTGTAGTTTCAACACTTACATTTCCATGAAAACATGGACAAATTCCTGTTTTCACATTTCACGAAAGGTAGGTCTTAAAGATACTATGGCTTAAATATACTATCTAAATGGCATCTAGTTGGGAAAAGGGGAAGTACAACGGGATCTGGGGGGCCTTGTACATACATCAGTCTATGAAAGTAAGCATGCAGGTACAGCAGGCAGTGAAGAAAGCGAATGGCATGTTGGCCTTTATAACAAGAGGAATCCAATATAGGAGCAAAGAGGTCTTTCTGCAGTTGCACAGAGCCCTAGTGAGACCACACCTGGAGTATTGTGTGCAGTTTTGGTCCCCTAATTTGAAGAAGGATATTCTTGCTATTGAGGTAGTGCAGCGTAGGTTTACAAGGTTAATTCCCGGGATGGCGGAACTGTCATATGCTGAGAGAATGGAGCAGCTGGGCCTGTACACTCTGGAGTTTAGAAGGATGAGAGGGTATCTCATTAAAACATATAAGATTGTTAAGGGCTTGGACACGCTAGAGGCAGGAAACATGTTCCTGATGTTGCTTTCAAGAAAGAGCTAGATAGGGCTCTTAAATATAGCAGAGTCAGGGGATATGGAGAGAAGGCAGGAATGGGGTACTGATTGGGGATGATCAGCCATGATCACATTGAATGGTGGTGCTGGCTCGAAGGGCCAAATGGCCTAGTCCTGCACCTATTGTCTATTGTAGGTCAAATCACCTCCAAGCTAATTGCAGCCCAAGTATGCTCAATCATCACTTACACACCAATAACCTTCTCACTTATACCCAGTTTGAATCTGTTCAGTTTCAGACCATCACCTACTGCATTATCAATGGACTTCCTTCCATCATGACAGAAATGGGAATACCTAATGATATTTGCACAATGTTCAATTTCATTTGTAATTCATCAGAAAATAAACAGCATCCCTTTCCATTAGTAAAAATATATTACTTTCCTCAATCATCCTTTGCGGTATTATATTACACAGAACATAGAACAGTACAGCACAGGAACAGGCCCTTTTGCCCACAAAGTCCATGCCAAAAATGATGCTAAGTTAAACGATTCCTCTGCCTATACTTGATCTATAGTCTTCCATCCCTAGCATATACATGTGCCTTTCTAAAAGTATCTTAAATGCCATTATCAAGTCTGCCCACCACCAGCCCTGACGTTGCATTTTGTGTAAAATGTTGCCCTGTACATCTCCTTTGAACTTTGCTATATTTAAACTCTCAAAACTATCAAGTCTATACATTTCCACCCTGGGATAAAGATTATGTCTCCCCTATGTCTACCTATTTTTTGGGGTGTAGTAGCTTTTCTTGAATTCCCTGGATTAGTAACTATTTTAACTCATAGGATTTGATCCACTGAACGATAATCACCCAAAAACGAATTGGAGTATTGAGTGTCTGGTGCATTTGAAGCAGACTCATAGGTAAGTGGTGTAATTTTGACTTCTAGTTTTGGAATATCGCCAACATTGTCTTCATGCCTACCTTATCAAACACCTTCATTATCTAAAACAATAGTTTCAGTTCTGTTCCAAACTTCCAGCATGAATATATCCCTCACATATTCAGCATTTCCTAATAAATTGGTCTTTTGTAACTGGTGGCTTAGTTGCAAATCTTATTGCCTCCACTTTAATCCCAAAATCATTGTTTATAATATGGAGTCTAGAACGTCAGTAAGTCAGTAAGTCAGTAAGTCAGTAAGTTAGTAAGTTAGTTAGTTTATTGGTCAAGTATTCACATACAAGGAATTTGCCTTTAGTATTCTCTATAATGAAACCAAATTTCAATACATTTATCTTTTGCAATATCATTATTTTGACAGTCCATTATTGGCTCTTGAAAACACACCATTCAGGTTACAACATGTAAAAACACGAGAAGAACATGAAAAATTAGAAGCAGGAGCAGGTCAACTGGCCCCTTAAACCTGTCCCACCAATGTGATCATTACTAATCTGTCTCAGGCCTCAACTCTTCTAGATTCCCATAGTTCTCAATTCCATGATCTCCGAAAAAATGTATTTAACTCCACTTTAAATACCTCTGATGATCTTGCCTCAACAATCCTTCACAGTATTGGATTCTAGAAATTCATCAGCCTTCAAGGATACATTTCAATGTACTTCAGTTTTAAATTAACAGCCTGTATCGTATATCTATATTCCTATTCGAGACTCTCCCTCTGGTGGAAACATCAAAACCTTGCTATGCCCCCTTATGTTCTTATGATTCATGAGTTCATCCTTCATTCATCAGAATTATCAGGTATGGTAGTGAAGAATGTATGAGTGAAATATTAATTTGTGTGTGCATTATTGAACAAAGAGGAAGGATGTCGTAGATAGTTCCCCAAATAAGATAATATAGGTGCAGTTTAGAAATGAAAGGGACATGATCTTAAGCCACTCACCCTACAACCTAAGATTGTGAGCACTTCTCCAGCAAGATGCCTCACCAACAGATCAATAATATGGAATTGGGGAGTTAGTGGAAGTGTACGAGTCTGGCGATTATTTTGAAAAGATTGGTCTGGTGATTATTTCATAAATTCTAACCTTTTTAATTTGGACAAATGTTATTCAATGAAAAAAGATGCTTCTGAAGAGAGTCAAACAGATATTTGATATTTCCAGAGTAAAGGGGAGGTGACAAATAAATTCAGAGAAGGACGATGATACAACAACACCCGGTGAGTTTACAATTTCAACACAATTAGTAGCTGTACCACTGTGAGAACACAGAAAGCATGGAAACTTGCATTAAATTTGCACATTTAGCATGATATAAACAGTTTGTTCCTTTTAAATAAAGGAACATTGATATTAATCATTAATACTGGTTATGCAATATAATTGTTATTTTAAAGGTAATGTCACATTGTGGAAGTTAATAATGATTTAAAAATACAAAATGGATTCCGATGAAACTAAGACAGGCTTTCACCGTCTTCTATTAAATTGCTAGCTAGTAAAAAAGCACTAACCCTTGATTTCAGTACATTAACAAAGTCAGCAGACTGTCGATGTTCCTCTTTCCAATAACATAAGCGAGATAACAAGCACAAGTTTTACAAATGTCTCCTCTATAACATAAACATAGGAACTAACCCTTGTTCCACAAGATTATGATGTGCGTCATAAGTAGAAAAAAAACAAAATGCTTGTACTGCAGAAATATAACCTTCTCATATAACCATATATGGCTAACCCTTCTTCTGTCAGAAGAACCTGTCAATCTTCTGATGCTGTCAATCTTAAGGATCTGGCAATCTTAAGGAGCACGAGGCTGTACTAAACCTTATAGATAACGTATTGCTGAATCGTCGAGTAAAGTGGTATATATACATGTACTGAAATCATTGTCCCTTTGTGTGGGACTTCTCTGTATAGTCTGTTATCAGCGTACTGTTTACCACACCCGCCTGGCAAAATAAAGAGATTACTGATTTTATTTGCGTTTCTGTCTAAGCATATTTGGACCACGACAACATGAACACCAATCTTTTAAAAACAGGTTCCAGAACTATACTGTATCAAGGTAACGTAGGAGTTACCAGTCTGAAGAAGGGTCCTGATCTGAAACTTCGCCTGTCCAGTCCCTCTACATATGCTGCCTGACCCAATTATTCCTGTAGCACTCAGGATTGCAATATCTGTAGTTCCGTGTGTCTCCAAGCTACCATAGGAGTCAAGGTCATGATTGAGTCAATGGATGTTTAGTGGGAACTGACAGCACATGCAGTTCACTTCACCAACGCCTATTTCAACAAACTAATGGAAAAGCTGGATAATTGGAAAAGGGTCCTGCATATTCGGGAACTGGAAGACCTTTGCAACAGTGATGGGGAGATGCAGTTTAGAGAGGTTAATGGCTATGGTGATATTCTAAGAAAGTGCTACTAATGCTGTTTATTGACTCAAACGAGAGACGATGTTAATGGAATTAGCAACAAATCTCACCCAACATCACATGCAGTCCTTCACATTTGACACCATGCTACTGTATATACTTGCAGCTATCCATCCTTAGTTCCGGTCTGCTTCTCCCTCTAAATCAAGAAAGGAAAAGGGGCAATGCAGAGGGGGTGGCGGTTATCATCTGTGGTCGGAGGGTCAAATCAGTGTCATCATGAACACTGCTACAATAAGAACCAGTGGTTAATAGTGAAGACCACAAAACAACATGATCCGTCTCCATCTCACATTCTTCTTCCTTTCATTTCATGGTCTCTTCTGCATGTAAAGATCAGATAGCTTAGTTGTGCACACTTCCTTGTCCAACTCTCTCATCTAGTCTTACGAATCTGATTGAGCTTTTTGAAATCGTAACCAAAAAGGGTGGCACGGACAAATGCATCATCGTCATCTATATGGATTTCAGCAAGGCTTTTGTTAAGGTTCGGCATGGTAGGTTGCTCTGGTTAGATCACATGGGATCCAGGGAGAGATAGCTGACTGGATAGATAGCAGATGGTGATGGTGGAAGAAAGCAGATGGTGATGGTGGAAGATTGTTTCTTGAGCTGGAGGGCTGGGATTAGTGGTGAGCCTCAGGGATCAGGGCTGGGCCCATTGTTGTTTGTGGTTTATATCAATAAGTTGAATGAAAATGTACAATGTACCAGAGGAGATAGGTTTAATGTGAGAGCAGAAAGATTTAATAGGGACCGAAGGGCAAATTTTTCAGGGTGGTGGGTATATGGGAAAAGCTGCCAAAAGAGATAGTTGAGCCAGTTACTGTAGTCGCATTTAAAAGATAATTGGGCAGGTACATATATAAAAAAGGTTCAGAGCCATCGTGTCATAGAGTGGAAACAGGCCCTTCGGCCCAACTTGCCGACACTGGCCAACATGTCTCAGCTACACTAGTCTCACCTGTCTGCATTTGGCCCATATCCCTCCCAACCTGTCCTATCCATGTACCTGTCTAGCGGTTTCTTAAATTTTGGGATATTCCCTGCCTCAACTACCTCCTCTGGCAGCTTGTTCCATAGTTCCACCACCCTTTGTGTGGAAAAAGTTACCCCTCAGATTCCAATTAAATATTTTCCCCTTCACCTTAAACCTATGTTCTCTGGTCCTTGATTCACCTACATCGGGCAAGAGACTGTGCATCTACCTAACCTATTCCTCTCATGTTTTTATACACCTCTATAAGATCACCCATCATTTCCCTGCATTCCAATGAATAGAGTCCCAGCCTACTCAACATATCCCTTTAGCTCAGTACCCCTCGTCCTGGCAACATCCTCATAAATCTTTTCTGTATCCTTTCCAGCTTGACAACATTTATGCTTATGATACTCTGTTGTGCTGCAAGCAAGCATTTCATTGTCCTATCTGGGACACATGGCAATAAACTCTCTTGACTTCTTGACATCTTTCCTATAAAATGGTCCCCAGAAATGAACACAACAAAGTTCAGAGGGATATGGGCAAATTGCGGGCAGGTGGGATATGTAGTCCCACACGTGAGGAATGTAGATGGGCATCTTGGTCAGTATGAACAAGTTGGGCCAAAGGGCCAGTTTCCATGCACTGTGACTGTGGCTATAACAGTTATCTTTTTCGGCATCCTAGACCCACCACCTGAACAGATCCACACAGCAGAGACATAATCAATTGGAAAAGAAAGAAAAAGACAGCACATCATTGCATTTGACACGCATGTTCACCAATAACAGAGAAATTAGAGGGTTGGTTAAGCACATAGAATATAAAATAACATGTACTTTTAGGCCGCTGATATTAAAAAGTATCAACATATTTTTTTGGGATAGATTCAAGAGACTGTGAAGAGCCAGTCTTGGGAATTGATAGTAGGGAATAAAATTCTTAATAAGAAGAAAGTTTAGCGGTTCAAATTAAAGGCAACTTAAATTAATTTATAACCATATGAAAGCATAGTAAAAGCAAGCCTTAGACACTTGTCCACCAACAATACATTTCTGTGGAATCAAAGGGCATGGCAGAGTTACTAAGTACATCAGTTTATAATAGAGAGGATAGGATTAGATATAGATAAGTGTAAACACTTAATGTTTCCAATATTCAAAATGGAAAAGATATTTAAATATTCAGTTCATCTTAAATTATTCATGCAAGTGGGACTTGAAATTGCAGAGCCCTACATCAAAAGCTTGCTAATTATCATTAAAAACAAGTTATAGTCCTTTATTTCACACCAATTAGAGGACTGGAACTTTTACAAACTGAGTAGAAAGGCACAAATATGTGCATAGTGATCATTTGGTCAAAACAGCCTCAAATTTCACTGTACCTTAATTGGCACACGTGACAATAAACTGACCTTGAAACCTTGAACCCTGACTACAGAAGTGACCTTCATCGCTGAACTCATATTTGCCATTTGAAATTTGTTACAGGCTAAATCATCCTATTGGACTGTGGTAAGAATGAAGCAACTGGTTTGCCTAACGGGCTCAGGGTGTTTGACCAAAAATGTAAACTATTCAAATACCGTACATTAAAGTATGGATTGTGATTTCCATGGGGGGCTAAAGAGGCTGTCTCTGCTCTGTAAGATTCTAGGACTCTCAATCTTCAAATCAGTTTTAAACATTCTATGACAATGAATTTCCGAAGATAATTTCCCCCCCAAACCTTATTCAATAATCAAATAATATGTTTCTTCCAGTGAATAGGCTAACATGTATATTGATTTAATGGATGAAATTAGTGATCACTGAGGTGAAAGAAATCTATTGCTCAGACAGCAAACGAGATTCATCGAGCAGAGTAAACCACTTTGACAATGGCCTTAGGATTAGACCTTAACAATCAGGTCCCGAAGAACAGGATAGAATATCTTTGGGTTTTCCGTTCTCTTCCATCCAGTGAGAGGGTACAATATAGTTCACATCGAGTTCAGCTAGCCCTCCTCAGCCCAGGGATCAAAATGTGAATCAAAATGAAATACATTGTATTTAACGCAAAGCGCCAAAAGTGTAATAAGTGCAACAGTCCAAAGAAATGACTGAAATCAATGTGGTTAGTTACAATGATGCATTATGCAGGTAAAATAAAGATCTACACAGAAAGTGTACTAATTTCTCAATAAAATTTAAACTAGCATTCACATTCAAGTTCTTCTTTGCCCATTTGCTACAACAGCACCCCCTTTAAGGTTAGTTCATAAGTTCATAAGTTCCAGCAGGGTAAGGCCATTCGGTACATTAAGTCTCATCCTCCATTCAATCATGGCTGATCTATCTTTCCCTCTCAACCCCATTCTCCTGTCTTCGCACCATAACCCCTAACACCATTACTAATCAAGAATCTGTCAATCTCTGCCTGAAAAATATCCATTGACTTGACCTCCACAGCTGTCTGTGGCAATTAATTCCACAGATTCACCACCTTCTGACTAAAGAAATTCCTTTTCATCTCCTTTCTAAAGGTACGTCCTATTATTCTGAGGGTATGGCCTCTGGTCCTTGACTCTCCAACTGGCAAAAGCATCATCTCCACATTAATTCTATCCAAGCTTAGGTTTAAGTTGTCATTTTAGAATGGGTAATTTTCTTCCATATCAGATCCCTTACATACATAACGTCAGGGGGCTTGATACACATAAAATAGAGCAAGAAAGGACAATTATATTTTGAACAATGAACATTCAAAAGTTCACGTCCAGAAAGAGATAATTTCAATCCATCTGATGATCGTGGAAGTTCAAAACAGAACACATTGTGCATTATGTATATCTCTGAAATGATTTTCTCAACAAATAATTCTAATGCTCCTTTTCAAAATTACTGATGCTATCAGCTTCACTGCTAAGCTGAACATTACAAACATTGACTGCTCGCTGTGCAAATGATCTAAATCTGATTTGTCCTTTCAGTTCACTTCTGAGCTTTATCGTGTGTCGCCCTACAGATTTTCTCAAGGCCATAGTAAACTATTTATTCATATTCAACTTGTCAAAAAAGATGTTACCTGTTAAGGACATCCTTGCTATTGAGGCAGTGCAGCGTAGGTTCATGTGGTTAATCCCCGGGATGGCAGGACTGCCATATGAGAAAAGATTGGAAAGACTGGGCTTGAATTTAGAAGGATGAGAGGGGTTATTATAGAAACATATGAAGTTATAAAAGCCCTGGACAAGCTTGATGCAGGAAACATTTTCCCAATGTTGGGGGAGTCCAGAACCAGGGGCCAAAGTCTAACAATAAAGGGGAGGCCATTTAAAACTGAGATGAGAAAACACTTTTTCACCCAGAGAGTTGTGAATTTGTGGAAATCTCTGCCACAGAAGGCAGTAGAGGCCAATTCACTGAATGAATTTAAAAGAGAGTTAGGTAGAGCTTTTGGGGCTAGTGGAATCAAGGGATATGGGGAGAAGGCAGGCACGGGTTACTGATTGTGGATGATCAGCCATGAATGGCAGTGCAGGCTCGAAGGGCCAAATGGCCTGCTTCTGCACCGATTTTCTATGTTTCTATGTTTCTACTTTATTAAGATTAAGTAACATCTTTCTGTTTCTTTTTTACAGTGTAACAAACTTTATAATATTATCTTGCATCTTCGATATCTGATTTCAAGGATTAGGTGGATACTTTTCTGATAGCACAATATCCTCCTTGTAATATAGTGTCAAGGAAAATACTCAGATTCAATGAGTGAAGCATCGTGAAATTATTATTTTCATGTATGAACTACAAATTAAGAGCACATTTGGTCTGGCAGCATCTGTGGAGGGAATGGAATGGAAAGACAAGGTCTTCAGTTAGAATGCTTCTTCAGTCTGAAGAAAGGTCCCATCTCGAAACATTGTCTGTCCATAGATACTGACTGACCCACTAAATTTCTCTGGTACTGTATTTTGCTCAAGATTTCAACATCTGCAGTTCCTTATGTCTCTTTGAGCAGTTTGCTTGATTACAAGATACAAGATACAAGATACAATTTATTTGTCATTTGGACCCCTTGAGGTCCAAACGAAATGACGTTTCTGCAGCCATACATTACAAACAAATAGACCCAAGACACAACATAATTTACATAAACATCCATCACATTGCTGTGATGGAAGGCCAAAAAAAATTATCTCTCCACTGCACCCCCCCCCCCCCCCCCCCGCCGATGTCAGAGTCAAAGTCAAAGCCCTCGGCTGGCGATGGCGATTGTCCCGCGGCCATTAAAGCCACGCCGGGTGATGCAAGGTCGCACACCGGGTTCTTGATGTTAGAGCCCCCGGCGTGTGCTCGCAGAGTCCCGCAGCCATTCCAAGCCGCGCGGGGCAGTGCTGTAAGGCCCCGCTCCAGGAGCTCTTCGACCCCGCAACTCGGGCGGGAGAAGTCGCCGTTGCGGGAGCCCTGAAAAGCGGTCTCCCTCCAGGGACCCACGGGCTCCCGGTGCCGCCGTCCGCCAGACCCGCAGTTGCAGCCTCCGAATCTCCGGAGGTCGGGCCGCAGCAGCGCTCCACCACCGCTCCACCACCGCTACACCCGCTCTGGACTCGGCCAGCTCCGCGACGGTGAGGTGAGTAGTCGGCACCAGAGCCCCCGATCTTCCTGTTGGAGGCCGCTCCTCGTTGCAGCCCCAACGACAACGGAGACCCGACAAAGAAAAGGTCGGGTCTCCCGTGCAGGGAGAGATTTAAAAGTTACCCCCCTCCCTCCCACCCCACCCCCCACCCCCCCACACACATACCCCAACAAAAAATAACAAAAACTACATAAAAACATAGACAAAAAATAATAAAAACGCAGACGGGTTGCAGAGGCCGCTGCTGACGAGAGTCGCGCCGCCTACCGTATACATTACATTTACAACCCATTTACAACAGAAAATATAAATTTTCTGTCCCCTGATGACCAATACAGTTTAATTGTGTTACATCTTGCAGTATATCATTAATTTGCAGCCCAAATATATATTCTTCCACTGTGACATTATATTTAGTTTTTGTTAACACAGAGCCTCAATTGTCATATCTCAACCCATTTTTTGGTTATTGAAAACCTTCTGCATCTGATTGACGTTTGGTTGATTGTTTGTAATCGTCTACTTAGGGGTCATTTGCAAATTCTGGCAGTTTAATTTCTATCAATATGCCAATACATTCAAATAACCTCTGTTTCCTTTGATATCTATTCCAATTGAATAATGTCCACGCAATTCCATGGCTTGCTAAACCAATATGCAACCTCCTGAGAGTATGAACATTTACTGTGTTTAGTAATAAATTTGAAAAGCTCCTGCATCTTAAGATGGTCCAGAGGGTTTGGGCACATGAAGTCCAAGTGTTTTGGATCGATGCTGAGATCTTTGTTATTACGCCTATATAAATGTCTTGTATGATACTGTCTGTGCTCTGACCAATACTTTCCTGATAACACAAAGACATACTGTAGATAGCAAGGATACAGAGGGATAAAGATCAGCTGGAAAGTTGGGTGGAGCAGTAGCGTTATGGTCCTATTGGATGTTGCCTGTCTCAAAACATTGGAGATGGGCTTTGATCCTTGGTTATGATAATGAAGGAGGAAATATGGTGGTTATTGATGATGAGCCAATGCTCACACATGTGCATTGGGGATTCAAGGGCTGAAATGTAAATAATGCACTTACTGGATAGCAGATCCAGTTTCAGCACTTTTGTTGTTTAGACAGTTGTCCTGAGTGTGACCAACAATGGATTATTCAAGGCAGCCTGGTTTATCCTCACCCGCAATGCCCCAAAAGGACAAAAAGCTTTCAGTGTACCTCGGTACACGTGACCATAAACTAAGCAGCAGTGCATAGGTTATTGTATCATTTTGTGCACCAGTCTAACAGAAATCCCATCAAGACCATAAAGGTGATTTAGAAGTACGCAGCCACTTTTCCAGACAAAAAAAGACCCATTCATTGTCAATATTATATTTCACTTCAGACAATAAAAAAAAACTATTGTATAATGCTGAAAGAAATAACATAAAACAATTTAATTTTTAGGTCGTAATTTATTTGGATTTCACAGTGAAATTTGTTGCTCAAAAGCAGCTGTTTTTTTAGCTATTAAAGTGGAAATGTTGGTGTTTAACTGATAACAATATAATCAGACAAATAAAACTGTAGAAAGTATCCAATATTTCAATAGTATTTTTGGCCAGAATTGGAATTTAATTTTGTATAAACCAATTAAAACCTATTCAGAAAACTGCAGGTGTTGGAAATCTGAAATAAACAGTAGAAAATGTTGCAAACACAGCATGTCTACAGCATCTTTGAAAGGAGAAACAAAGTTAAAAATTCTGTTCTCCCATATCAATGGGCAAGTGGGCACTGTAGGAAGCAAGTCCCACCAGTTGTCAATCTAGTTCAATAGTGCTCCACAGTGACATCTACAGATATGTTAGCTGCAGACAGAGTTGAGTTTAGTTGTCAATCCGATTAGGAAAAGGGAATTTGCAACAAGACCTGGGTGTCATGGTACACCAGTCATTGAAAGTAGGCATGCAGTTGCAAGCTGTTGCAATTTGGGAAATCAAACCAGGGTAGGATTTTCACAATCAGCATTAGGTTACTGGGGAGTGTTATAGAATAAAGGGACCAACTCGTTCAAGTACATGCTTTCATAAAAGCGGCATCATGGGTAGACAGAATGGTTTAGGGTTTTGGCATGCTGGCCTTTTTCAATCAGGATAACGCATATGGAAGTTGGGATATTATATCACAGTTGTACAAGACATTGAAAATGCCACATTTGAATTATTGTGTTCAGTTTTGGTCACCCTGTTGTCGGAAAGATATTAAGCTGGAAATTGTGCAATTAATATTTACGAGGATGTCAGGACTCAACAAACTGACATAAAGCGAGATGATGGGCAGGCTAGGACTTTAACAGCACAGAAACCTTTATGCACGCACCACCAAACGCAGGAACAGCTTCTTCCCCCTGTTATCAGGCTTCTAAACAATCCTTCCATACGCTAGGGTACTGTCCGATTCACCTCTATTGTGGATATTGGACTTTGTCTATTGACCAGGTGTGCTGCAATGCTCAGAACTACGGTATATTCTACATTCTACTCCATTCATTTGACTTGATTGTATTTACATATAGAATTATTGGATCTGATTGGATAGTGCGGATAACAAAGCTTACACTGACCTCATACATGTGACAACAATGGAGCAGGAGCATAAGAGGAAATCTTAGAGCTGTTTAAGAACTTGATGGGCAGAGGTACAATGAATGCAGTTTTTTCTCAGGGAATGGTAATCAAAAACTAGAGGGCATTAGTTTAAGGTAAGAGGGAAAAGATTGAAAGGGGTCCAAGATCCAAATTATTCATCATCATCACCATCGATGGTCACTCTAAAAGAGTATGTCTGTCCTCTTTTGGGAGGACGCCTGTGCGTGACTTTGTTTAACGTGGGGAGACTGGTGCACAGGCAGCCACCACACGGTTCTTGACAGATCTGGGTCAGGATCCAGTGGCATGGAGTCCAAGATGACCGGGGACCCTTTTCTGCTGCTGCCTTTATCCGCCATCCCAGCCGTTGTGACGCTCCACTAAGGTCAGCCATCATCCTCTGCCTGTTCCACCGTTGAAATCTTGGTTGGATTGCACTTTGTCAGGGACCTCCCCCTCGACCTTACTGCTATGGGTTGCCCTACCAGGAGCATAACTCCAGACGGCATCACTCTCAGGATCTCAGGACCACACAAGCTTCTTCACCATAACAAGGTGACAATCCGCTGATTGCAAATTATTCACACAAGAGTGTGATGCATAAATGGAGCAAGTTGCCAGAGAGAGTTGTTGAAGCAGGTACCATAGAAATATTTGAAAGACATTTGGGCAAATGCCTGGATAGGAATTATTTTGATTTGGGCCTAAAATAGGCAGATGGGGCTAGCTTCGAAGGGCATTTTGGTCAGCATGAAGAGCCTCTTGCTATGCTGTATTCCACTAGAACTCTAATACTCTCTGAGTGTTTATGTGCAGAAATGTTGGGTTCTGAGACTTGAATATATATATTACTAAAACTCTCATCTTGTTTATTAATATGTCTGTGATTCTGCCCATGTGCTCCCGGAACTATGCCAAAACGATACACGATAGCGCTACAATATTTGGCCCACCTTACTCACCATTTTCCTGTGGTGTGTTTTTATAAAATCAAGTTTTGTTCAGATTGATGGTATATTTTACAAGTTATTCACATTTTAAACTTTTCAAAATCCAGTTTGTTAAAAATCACTTGAACTTGCAGTGGCAATTGTCAGCAATGGGATCTCATTTACATAAACTGCCCATCAGCAGTGCTCCACCCCACAATTACATTAAAAAAAACAGCAGCTTCCACCTCACAATGATGTCAAGGGGGTAGGGAGGGGAGAGGGGTTATGGAGGGAGGGAGTGACTGAGGGTAGGGGAAAAGGGGGAGGGAGAGGTGAGGTGGGGAGCGGAGGATCAGAGGGGAAACAAGAGGGAGGTTGAAAAGGAGGGGGTGTGAGTGCTGGGGGATGAGGGGAAATGAGCCGCGCCTGCACATTTGGGGACTATGGGCGAGTGGTGGAATATTACGTTGGGAGCACATTTTAAACTTTACAAAACCTCACTTTGACAAAATTAACTTGCATGCACTGACAGTTAGCTGCTTATGACAACACAATGGGATCCCAAATCTCATTTACATATATAAAGATTGCTCTTTTCAAAAAAATTCTGTTACAATGTTAATAAAGACATGACTCCCAGTGCAATGAGATATTTGTTACATTGTGGTAAGGAGAGGGAGTGAGGGAGGGAGGGAGGGGGTGGGGGAGGGGAGGAGGAGAAAAAGGTTATTTAAACATATTTGTTTAGATAGGGGGAGGGGGGTGGGTAGGGAGGTGAGAGGGGTTGAGGAGGGAGGAGGGAGTGACTGAGGGTAGGGGAAAGGAGAGGGAGGGAGAGGTGGGGGAGGGAGTGGGGGAGGGGAGGAGGAGAGGGGAAAGAAGAGGGAGTGAAGAGGACAGGGAGGGTGAAGAGGAGGGGGAGGGAGTGCTGGGGGGTGAGGGGAAATGAGCCGCACCTACGCAGTTGGGGGCTAAGGGTGAGTGGTGGAATATTGTGTTGGGAGAACAGGTCCCACTTGGTCTAGTCCTTTATTAAAATCAAAATAGAAAAATGGCAGAAGCGCTCAACAAGTTAGGCTCACTTGCTGAAGAAGAAACAATTAACATTTGAGATCAAATACATTTTGTCAAAACTGGGAATAGTCATCGTGTCCTTTGGCCCAACTTGCCCATGCCAACCAAGATACCCATCTACACTATTCCCACCCATGAACATTTGGCCCATCTCCTCCGCAATCGCACCTATTCATGTATCTGCCTAAATGTATTTTAAATGTTGTTATAGTACCTTTAAATGTTGTTATAGTACAAGAGAAACACAAGAGAGTTTTCAGGAGGAGAGAAGATGGAGATGGGCTGGGTGGAACTTAGACTGGGTGCCCAAATGATTTCCTTGCTTGAATATTCAAGGTCCTCCCTTATTCTTTGGTTATATTCATTCCTTTTTACCCCTCCGTCAATTTATATATCCATCTCCTGCCATGCTCCCCCAGCATTCTTACTTATTTAACATTAGTTCATTTTTTTCTCATCCTCCAAGTTTACTTGACCAGAATGCTGCACTTTTCATTGATTCCTTCTGCATCCTCAACAGCACACATTGTTTAAAACATAAAATATTGGAAGCACTTAGCAGGCAAGGCAGCCTCTGTGGAAAGAGAAACAGGTAAGACTTCAGGTCCAGCACCTTCATTAGTAGTGGGAAAGAGAGAAAATAAGTTAGTTTTAGGTTCCAGAGAGTTTGGGGGAATGGGTAGATGGAATGAAGAGGATATCATCTTTCGAATGAGACCAAATCCCAATGTGGTGATTAAGGAGGAGTTACTATCAGAACAAGATTGTTTGTCTATGTCATGTGCAGATATGTTAGGCTGTGGGACATACCCAGAAGGCTCGACGATGCAAAATCAAGAGAAAAACTGAGGCAAAATGATGACCGTCTGCAACGGCCAGTCCTGTTAGAGAGAGAAAGAGTAAGCTACCTATAGTTGGATAACTTAATAGAGTTTGCATAGCTGCAATGTACCAGCTAGAAGATGAGGTGCCGTTCCTTTAGCTTGCTTTGAGCCTCATGGAAAGAGTGCAGGAGGCCAGAGATGGAAAGGTCAGTGCAGGGATGGGATGGAGAACTCCAGTGGCTGTGTAGAATTGTCACAAAGCTATACCACAAGGCTGAACTCAATGCTAGCATTTATTTCAAGATGGCTTGTGTACAAAAACAGGAATGTAATTTTGAGGCTCTATAAGGCGCTGGTAAGGTCACATTTCGAATATTGTGAGCAATTTTGGGCACCATATCTGTGGAAGGATGTGCTGCCTCTGGAGAGGGTCCAGAGGAGGTTTACAAGAATGATCCAAGGAATGAGTAGGTTAACCTACGATGAGCATTTGTCGACTGCATTCGCTGGAGTTTAGAAGAATGAGGGAGGACCTCATTGAAACATACAGAATAGTGAAAGACTTGGATAGAGTGGATGTGGAGCGGATGTTTCCACAAGTGGGAGAGTTTAAGACTAGAGGTCATAGCCTCAGAATTTAAAGGATGGTTTAGGAAGGAGGAATATCTTTGGTCAGAGGGTTGTGAATCTGTGGAATTCTTTGGGCCGAACAAATTTGGGCCGACTTGATGGGCCAAATGGCCTATTTCTACTCCTATTCTTCATGACCTTATGAACATGAGAATAAAGAACAGGTGAAATTTAGGTGAAATACAGTAGCATAAAATGTAAGAATGTAATTTTTGAAATGTTGGTCATGAATTATGAACAAGAAAAGCTGGCATTTATTACAGTCCTAATTGTCCTCAAATTGTCTGCACTGAGGCCTAATGGCGGAGCTGGCGGCCTCCAACTGGGACCGACCTCGAGGCCCCGGAGGCAGAGCCAGCCAGGACTTACCAGCACGAGGCTGGACAACTTCGGGGCTGAGGCGGCGGCCCGACTCGGGGCTGAGGCTGCATTCCGGCGGCGGCCCGACTCGGGGCTGAGGCAGCGTTCCGGCTTTCGGCAGCGGCCCGACTCGGAACTGAGGCGGCGTTCCAGCTTTTGGCAGCGGCCCGACTCGCAACTGAGGCGGCAGCGTTGGCGGCCCGACTCGGGGCTGAAGCGGCTGCGACTCGACTCGGAGCTGAGCGGCGGCAACCAGACTTCGGAGGCTCGGCCGTGGGCCAGTGGACGACATCGTCGGGAGCTCGCAGGTCACAGATTGGTGACCTGTTTTTCCGGAGCTCCCGCAACACCAGCTTCGTCCGCTGGACTGGAGGCTGGCAACTTCGGCAGCTTCGACCACCCCGGGCCACGGAGTTTGAACCGGCCCGTTTGCGGATCACGATTGAGCCGTGACACTTACTTATCATCACCCGGTGGGGTCGCAACATCGGAGGCCTGGATCGCCGCAGCGCAGAGGGAGAGCAAGGAGGAAAGAGACAATGACTTTAAAACTTTTGCCTTCCATCACAGTGAACTCACCGTGTTGGATGTTAAATTTGTGTTTATTGTGTGTTTTGTTATTTTATTATATGTATGACTGCAAGGCAACAAAATTTCGTTCAGACAGAAAGGTCTGAATGGCAATAAAGGATACTTTGGATATGGTCATCCCCACCAAGCCCACCACCAAACTCCACCAGCTAGGCCTCTGCTCGCCGCTATGCGATTGGATCCTGAACTTTCTGACGGAGCGACCGCAGGCAGTGAGACTGGGCCCGCACCTGTCCTCCACACTATCACCCTGAGCACCGGCACACCACAGGGCTGTGACTAAGCCCCATGCTCTACTCCCTCTTCACTCACAACTGTGTTCCTGCATTCGACACCAACACCATCGTGAAGTTTGCAGACGACACAACAGTGATTAGGCTGATCACCGATGGTGATGAAACAAATTACAGAGCGGAGGTGCAGAACCTGACAGCCTGGTGTGCATGTAACAACTTGTCACTAAACACCTCCAAGACCAAGGAGCTGATTATTGACTACAGGAGGTCCCATAATGGAGAATACGCCACAATCTCCATCTACGGGGAAAGTGGGGAGAGAGTGTCCAGCTTTAAGTTTCTGGGCACTCACATTTCAGAGGACCTCACATGGTCCACCAACACTGCTGCGCTGGTCAAGAAGGCACAGCAACAACTGTCCTTCCTGAGGACATTAAAAAAGACTGGTCTGCCCTAACAGCTGCTGACAACCTTCTACTGCTGCACCACAGAGAGCATATTAACGTATGGCATCTCTGTGTGGTATCTCAGCTGCACGGAGGCAGAGAAGAGAGCTCTTCAGCGCATCGTACACAGAGCGCAGAGGATTATTGGGACACAGCTACCAGCCTTGGAGGGCATCTACCACACATGGTGCCTCAGGAAGGCTGTCAGCATCCATAAAGACTCCTCACACCCTTGTAATGGACTGTTCGAACTACTTCCCTCCGGCAGACGTTGCAAGGCCTTCTACGCCCGAACCTCCAGACTCAGAAACAGCTTCATTCCCAGAGCTATAGCAGCTCTGAACCGGCCCTGCTGAGTGCCCCCCACCCCCCCTGGACTGTCTCCCTCAGATGGTCACGTCGCACAGCTTATTTATTTTTTATTTTTTTGACATCGGTTGGAAGCTGCATACCAAATCTTGTTGCACTGATGTGCAATGACAATAAAAAATATTATTATTATTATTATTATTATTATTATTATTATTATTATTATTATTATTATTATTATTATACTTTGACTTTTGACAAAGGAGTTTTCTATCCACATTCACAGCTCTATCCACATTGATTAACAAGATATTTCTCTTGTTTTCTTACATTGGCTCAACCAGCAATTATTTTGATTACATTTCATATATATCTGATATGAATGTATAAGAGCTAGTTGTTGTGTTGCGAAGAATAATTGCTTTCTACCTGCATTAGATTTTCACCACTCTTTTGCTTTGCTTGTAAAAGTTTTCAAATATTTTGTTCCGGAACCTGGTAACGTCTTTTTAATGGGCCTGTCCCACCGATGATTTTTCAGCGGACTGCCGGCGCCTGAAAAACCGGGAACTGCCACTGTCAGAGTGGAGCACACGCGCACACACGCACACACACAGCAAGTGGGGGGAGCGCTGCCTGAAATTCACACGGTGCAAAGCCAAGGTGATACAGACACGCACCGCGATGAACAGGAAGGTTGGCGCTGTGAGTAAGACGGCTAGTACGATAAGTCCTTTAAGGGGGGGGGGGGGGGAGGGAGAGGAGGGGGGGGGGGGGGGGGAGAAGGGGGGAGAAGGCGTGGAGACAACTTTTAAGAAGCCAGACACCTTTCAATAAGCCAGAGATACACAGCTGTGAAGGTCGGTGGACATTTAACATTACTGGTCGGTTATCCTTGCTTCTGAAAACTACTGCTTACATTTTTTTTCCCCAATGAGCCAATGAAATTCACCGGTCAGCATCGGCTACAACCTACAACCTACGAGAACTTAAGAGAACCTTCAACATCCTGGCAACCCACTAAGACCTCCTTGCGACCCACCTACGGCTCGAGAATTCTCGTTACTCTCCATGACGGCTTCATTCTAGTCGCCGCTAATTTTTTAACATGTTGAAAAACTAGTCCCCAGAATGCAGGAACTCCTCACGACCGTGAAGACGACTCCCCGGGAATCATCCGTGAACATGTGGCGCCATGTGGCGACTGCATAGTCTCCTGCAGTCGCCTAAAAAGTCGCCTAAGTGGGACATGCCCATTAGATAAACAGTTTAAAGGAAAAAAAGTATTGCCATTAATTTTAATAGTAAGGTACAAAGCTGGGCACCTATGTACAATTGATACATGGAATATGCAATTCACTATCTTTGGTAAAAATAATATAAATTTACACGTTTTATAGATCCAATCAGCTACACAATGTGCACAAATTATAAGATGTCTTTAAATAATTCCACTGCACTACGTTTAGAGTAATGGGCCTGTCCCACTTAGGCGACTTTTTAGGCGACTGCAGGAAACTATGCAGTCGCCACATGGTCACAGATGGTTGCCGGGGAGTCGCCTTCATGGTCGTGAGGAGTTCCCGCATTCTGGGAACTGGTCATGGCCTCATTATGGTCGCCTCAAATTTTTCACCATGAAAAATTAGCGGCGACTAGAATGAAGCCGCCATGGAGAGTAGCGAGAATTCTCGTGCCGTAGGTGAGTCCCCAGGAGGTCCTAGTGGGTTGCCAGGAGGTTGAAGGTTCTCATAGGTTGTAGCCGGTGCTGACCGGTGAATTTCATTGGCTCATTGGGAAAAAAACATAAGCAGTAGTTTTCAGAACCAAGGATAACCGACTGGTAATGTTAATGTGAGCTTAATGCTTCTTAATAGTTGGGTCCATTCCTCCTCCCCCCTTCTCCCCCTCCTTCAAAGGGCTTACCGTACACTGTGCTTTTTTGTGTGTGTGTGTGTGTGTGTGTGTGTATGTGTGTGTGTGTGTGTGTGTGTGTGTGTGCGTGTGTGTGTGTGTGTGTGTATTCGTGTGTGTGTGTGTGTGTGTGTGTGTGTGTGTGTGTGTGTGTGTGTGTGTGTGTGTGTGTGTGTGTGTGTGTGTGTGTGCGTGTGTGTGTGTGTGTGTGTGTGTGTGTGTGTGTGTGTGTGTATTCGTGCGTGTGTGTGTGTGTGTGTGTGTGTGTGTTCGGGCGTGTGTTCTCCTCTCTGACAGTCGCCCTTCCAGTTGCCGGTTTTTCAAGCCGACTGCCGGCAAATTGACCGTCACCAGCAGGCCCATTACAGTCCAGAAGTTGTATTGTCTTGTATTACAGTCCAGAAGTTGTATTGTGCCTGGAGAAGTCTATTGAAAAGGCTATGCAGTGTGGGTCTCTTGAAACTGGAGCCGTCAGCAATATGAACAAGGCTTTTCCACCTTGGTGATCATGGGTCAGGATCTGTGTTAAGGCAAAGCTTTCTATTCATCTTGACAGCTGAAGTTATTTGCAGTCCACATAGGTAAGGCTGGTACATTTCCTTCCAGAATCTGTTGGTGAACCATATTGGGCTTTTCAGGATTTCAGTTATTTCATATTCAGCAATACTGATGTTAACTTGTTTTCATTTTAAAACCTGATTTATTTAATGACTTAAATTTAAATTCACCAGCTGATATGGTAAGATTGGTACTCACTCCAGCTCGTGAATCCGGGACCTTAGATATTTATCCAGTAACCACTGTGTTATTACACTCCTTAAAATGACTAAATTGCAAATAACATTGTGAACTGCAACATCAGAACATAAGTGGATTTGTGCGATCTGTGACTAGCGTAAACTATTTGAATAGGTACCTGTACATGGCGCTGACGGACGAGGAGCCTAAACAAACAAGTGGAAGCAAAATAACCGAATGGAAACAAAGCCAAAACGCCAACTAATGGAAAGGGCGGGATGCCTAAATGCAAACTAACCGAAAGGGCAGGATGCCTAAAAGTCAACTAACCGAAAGGCTGCGTCGGCTAAAAGCAAGCTCACCGAATGGCCGCTCTGCCGAAACGCCACCTACCCGAAAGGCGGCGTTGCTTTTTGTGTCCATCTTTGGTTAACACAGTTTACAAATTCTGGTGTTTTGTGCGTGGGAGCTTGTGTGTGTTCCGCAAGCAACCAGAGGGTAATACATAAAACGTGCTTCTTGTTGTCAGGGGGAGGGCGAGGTGAGTGGGAGGAGATAAAATTGTTCGTTGTAATGCATACTTGTCATCGGCCCGCCAGTGAATGTGTCCCCCACCCCATATTTTAAAAGCGATTTACTATGCCCCACACACAAAACACAGCAAGCTCCCACGCACAAAACACCAGAATCTGTAAACTTTTAACCGAAGATGGACACAAAAAGCTGTAGTGACTCAGTGGGACAGGCAGCATCTCTGGAGAGAAGGAATGGGTGACGTTTCGTGTCGAGACCATTCTTCAGACCTGAAGACTGGGTCTGAAGAGTCTCGACCCGAAACGCCACCCATTCCTTCTCTCCAGAGATGCTGCCTGTCCCACTGAGTCACTACAGCATTTTCTGTCGATCTTTGCTGTCAGTGCCAGTTTTCTCAACTTCCACAGCCACTCTGCATAACTGGGGGAGAGAGGGAGAAGGGGGGAGAGAGAGAGAAAAGGGGAGAGAGAGAAAAGGGAGGGAGAGAGAGGTCAGAAGAGAGAGAAAAGGGGAGAGAAAGAGAGAAGCAGATAGAGAGGAGAGAGAAGGAGGAGAGAGATAGGAGGGGAGAGATAGGAAGGGTGAGAGAAGGGAGAGAGAGGGGGGAAGAGAGAGAGGGGTGAGAGAAAGAAGAGGGGAGAGAAAGAGAGAAGGGGAGAGAGAGGAGAGAGAAGAGGGGGAGAGAGTGGAGGCGAGAGAGAAAGGGAGAGAGAGAAGGGGAGAGAGAGAAGGAGGAGAGAGAGGGGAGGGGGAGAGAGAGGGAGGGGTGAGAGGGAGAAAGGCATACCAGAGAGAGAAGAGAGAGGGGGGAGAGAGAGAAAAGGGGAGAGAGAAGGGGAGATGGAGGCGTGGGGGTCATTTTCCCACACAAGCCATAGGTGACTGGTCAATCTGAACCCAAGCACCAAGTTGTACGCATCCGAAGGTGCGCATCAATTGGGACAGCCCCCCATCTCCCACGGCCTCCCTCCGCGGGCTGTGGGTTGAGTGGAGCGGAGGTTTGGGACAATGTTCATCCCTCCACAGTGATGTGATGGACATGGGGGTTTGGACCAATCGCTGATAAGTCCCGCCCTCTGGCAACGTCATGTCCGTTATTGGACTTTTCTGTTGATCGGCATTCGGTCCGTTGGCTTGTAGGCAACGCCGCCTTTCGGGTAGGTGGCGTTTCAGCAGAGCGGCCATTCGGTGAGTTTGCTTTTAGGCAACGCAGCCTTTCGGTTAGTTGGGTTTTAGGCGTCCCGCCCTTTCGGTTTAGTTTGCATTTAGGCGTCCCACCCTTTCGGTTAGTTGGCGTTTCGGCTTAGTTTCCATTATGTTATTTGGCGTTTCGGTTTTGTTTCCTTTCGGTTATTTGGCTTCCACTTCTTTGCTTTGGCTTCTCGTCTGTCGGCACCATGTCCGCACACGATTTGAATAAATGGTTATTTTTACACTGGATGATATATTGAGCATGCCAGTAAATCTAATTCATTTAATGAGGCACACAATAAGGTGAAAATCATGCAGGTGGTTGAAAAGACCAAATTAATTAATAAAGAGATTGACCAGACTGAGGTATAAACAATCAACAGTTGAAATCATTAAGACAGAAATAAGATGAAATGTCTCATTAATCTTTCAACTAACAATTAATTAATCATGTAACTGTCAAATGATCAGTCCATTTTGCAAAATCTACTGTGACAATGCGCCTGAACACTTGCAACACGAGCAAAGGTGTTCCAATATATTTGCTTGCTTTCTTCATTTGTTTGATCTGTGGGAATTAATCTAATTTAGGTACTGGTAAAAATATTGAACCAAACTTGAGCTGTGAATAAATGTCCTTCTCAATGATATAACAGGGCATGATCAGAAGTCCTGGTTTGCAAGTAAATAGCACTCGCGTGCTTAACTACAAACCACAAAAGACATTTCCCTTCTGTTTTTGTACATTGGCGCAATCAGCAGTTATTTTGATTGCATTTCATAAACATGTGTTATGAATGCAAAAGAGGTAAAGTTATAGCAAGTGGTGCTAGATGCTAGAATCTCCCGGCATTACATTTACACCACTTGGCTGTAAATGTTTTCAAACAATATTTTGCTCCCAATCCTGATTTAAAAAAAAAGAGATAATCAGTTTAAAGAGAGGAAATAAGTCTCATTGTTAATTGTAATAGTAAGACACAAAGCTGGGCACGTGACCAATTGACACATGGAATATACTGTTCACCATCTTTGGCAAAAATAATATCAATTTACATGTTTTACTGATCAAATCAACTATGCATTGTGCATGAATTATGAGGTGTCTTTAAATAATTCCATCTTTAGAGCTATCAGGTCATAAGTGATAGGAGTATAATTAGGCCATTCGGCCCATCAAGTCTACACCATTCAATCATGGCTGATCTATCTCTTCCTCCTAACCCCATTCTCCTGCCTTCTCCCCATAACCCCTGACACCTGTACTAATCATAATTTTATCAATCTCTGCCTTAAAAACATCCATTGATTTGGCCTCCACAGGCAAAGAATTTAACAGATTCGCTACCCTCTGACTAAAGAAATTCCTCATCACCTTCTTAAAGGAACGTCCTTTAATTCTGAGGCTATGACCTCTAGTCCTAGACTCTCCCACTGGGGGGGGGGGGGGGGCGAGACAAATTGGAAATATAAGGATGGACTTAAAAGGAAAGAGAGTATAGGAAAGTTAAGAAATACACCAGAATTAACGGGACAGAAAGCTCACGAAGGGATAGGAGAGTATGGCCAAATGAAATAGGAATCAATGTGAAAGGTGAGGTTATGGCTTCAGCTGATACACAGACCACTTATGGTTGAACACTCGTCAGTAGCTACGAGGGCTGGCACGTGACATCATGGGCTAGGGGGAGTGTCCTGCTACATAAGCTCATCTGACCTCAAGACTTAAAGCAGGTCCCGAGAGGTAGCTGAGCAGCCGATAATTACGTTAGAGAACAACCTCGCTCAGCTCCAGCAGCTGAAAGATAATTACGTTGGTGCAGACCAATTTAACATGTACAAAAACTACCTGAATCGCCTGGGAATATACAAACGATTTTCCAGTTTAAAACGCCTGCCTGATGTCTGGCCTTAAATTCATCGCCAAGATGTATTTTGTTTTATAGGCCTCGATAATATACAATGGTGACCCAGACTATCCAAATTGAAATTTGGATTTTTCTCCTGATGCTATATATGCAGCCTCTCCCGGAGATTTTTTGATTTGAGGGTCTGCAGCGCGACTTCTAAACCAGCCCAGCAGAAACGACACTGCCGCCAACCATTTGGCCCTACACCGGTCTTGAATTATCGCTGGACTTAGGCTAGGCCACTTTAGATCACAGCTTTTTTGGCCGACAAAAAGGCCGCTGTGGCCTCCTGAGATAAAAGTGAAGCGGCTGCCCGGCTATAAAAAAAATGGCTGACCCAGACGGCCGGCCGGAAGAAAAGCTCGACCTTCCCTGATCGCCGTCCACAGGGTCACCATCTGGCCGAAATAAGTGGCCAGTTGCCGTCACAGCAACCTGACCACCGGCAACAGCGCCACCGTCAGATCGACTGCCGCCACTGCAGCCTGTCCACCGTCCACAGCGCCATCTTCAGGCCGGATGCCGTCACTGCAGCCTGACCACCAGCAACAGCACCTCATTCAGGTCGTAGGCTGTCACTGCAACCTCTGGTTTTCCAGCACAACTTCCCATCCTGCACCATGGACACTGGACAATTTGAACCAAAGCTCCTATGGCAGAGCAAGATGGGTTACTCTCACGCAAACGCGTAGTACGCTCATGGGCGGATTCATGGGTGATTTTATGACTCATTTTAGCAACCTGCCTCCGCTATCTTGTTCCGCCATCTTGCTCAGACATCTCGCTTCCGGCCAAAGATTGGATCCGCAGCGGGGAGAGGGAGTGCGCGGCCCGGGGCAGCGGGAGAGAGAGTGTGCGGCCCGGGGCAGCAGGAGAGAGAGTGGGCGGCCTGGGGCAGCGGGAGAGGAGAGTGCGCGGCCCGGGGCAGGGGGAGAGAGAGTGCGCGGCCCGGGGCAGCGGGAGAGGGAGTGTGGGGTCCAGGGCAGCGAGAGAGGGAGTGCGGGGTCCGGGGCAGCGGGCAGGGAGAGGGAGTGCGCAGCCTGGGGCAGCGGGAGAGGGAGTGCGGGGTCTGGGGCAGCGGGAGAGGGGATAAGGCCTAGTGTGTGTGAAGTTGCGTGGAGGTTTACAATGTTTCTTATTTAATGTCCCGTGTCTAGTCTGAAATAAAGTTCATTATTGGATCAGAATATAATTGTGTGTGTTATATGATTATATACATTTATATAATTTTCATGTATGTGTGTTTATAAACATTTTATTCTTTAACAAGAATTAACAGAATTATGAACAAACAGAATTATGAATCTAACCCTATATCGCACACAAAAAAGTTCCCCCGCAATGTCAATTACCCTGCGAGTCTTGTCGGTTTCCGGTTACTACAAAATCAACTCAAACACTGTTTGTGAGCCATTTAAAAAGAAATGTTTTAAAAAACATAAAAAAAGACAATTACCAGAGTCAAATTTTATTCTTGACAAGAAGTATGAACTGACAGATTTATGAATCTAACCCACACAAACTGTTTACACTGGGTCGGATCAGGTAGGCTCAGGTTGCTAAAATGGGCGTGGAAAAATGCCCAGTGTCCCCTCCATAGCGTACTACACGTCAGCCCATTGCATTTAGCAGGAGTAGCCTATCTTGCTCTGCTATAAGATCTTTGATTTGAACTTACCACTTTGCACGTGATTGCTCACTGTAGTTTGTGTTGTTCCTTTTCACTTTGTTTACACAGTATCACCACGCCGGGTTCAGCAATCAGTTTATTTATTTTATTTAGTTTTTTTTCTCTTCATTGTTGTCGACGTCTCCCCGCCGTTGCTGGGGGACATATTTCTCAGGACACGATCCCTTAGCTGGTCGAGGAGATGCGGCTGTGTCTCTTCCATCCGGTGGCTTTTGCATCGGTCTCGCACCCCTCGGTACCTCGGGATCGCCCACACGGAGCGTCGATTGCGCCCGCGGGCCCCTCCGTCCTGACCCACACCCGGGGTGTCCCCAATCCACATGCATCAGCTGCCCTCGACCATTCTATTCCTTCCTCCGGTTCTTCTGAGGGGGGGGGGGGGGGGGGGGGGGGGGTACCCAGACCACTTATGGTTGAACCCTCGTCAGTAGCTACGAGGGCTGACATGTGACATCATGGGCTAGGGGGAGTGTCCTGCTACATAAGCTTATCTCACCTCGAGGCCTAAGCAGTCAACAGGTAGCTGATCCCGAGAGAATAACCTCGCTCAGCTACAGCAGCAATGATAATTATGTTAGCGGACCAACTTAACATGTAACACCTGAATAAAACTACTGTTTGAACCTGCCTGATGTCTGGCCTTATTCACCACATTTGGTGCCGCTACAAGGTGAGTGATGGATTAAAAGTATTATATATGAATGCGTGAAATATAAGAAGTAAAGTGGGTGAGCTTGAGGCTCAGTTAGAGAATGGTAGATATGATATTGTGGGGATTACAGAGACATGGCTGCAGGAGGATCGGGACTGGGAACTGTATATTCAGGGTCATATGTCCTACAGAAAGGACAGGTAGGTGGGCAGAGGAGGTGGGGGAACTTTGTTGGTGATGGATGAAATTCAGTCCCTTGCGAGGGGTGACACAGGGACTGATGATGTAGAGTCGCTGTGGATAGAATTGAGGAATTGTAAAGGTAAGAAGACACTAATGGGAGTTGTCTACAGGCCCCCAAACAGTGGCCTTGATATGGGGTGCAATTTGCAGCAGGAGTTAAGATTGGCATGTAACAAAAGTAATGCCACTGTGGTTATGGGAGATTTCAACATGCAGGTAGACTGGGAAAATCAGGTTGGTTCTGGACCCCAAGAAAGGGAGTTTGTGGAGTGCCTCCGAGATGGATTCTTAGAGCAGCTTGTACTGGATTTAGTGTTGTCTAATTATCCAGATTTGATAAAGGGAACTCAAGTCATGGGAACCGCTAGGAGGTAGTGACCATAATATGATAAGTTTTAACCTGCAATTTGAGATGGAGAAGGTTAAATCAGATGTGTCAGTGTTGCAATTGAACAAAGGGGGCTATGAAGGCATGAGAGAGGAGCTGGCCAAGGTAGACTGAAAAAGGATCCTGGGAGAAATGATGGTGAAACGGAAATGGCAGGAATTTCTGGGCATAATGCAAAAGATCAGGATCATTGCATTCCAAAGAGGAAGAAAGATTCTAAGGGCAATAAGAGGCAACAGTGGCTGACGAGGGAAGTTAGGGATGGAATAAAACTAAAAGAAAAGGTACATAGCAAAGAGTAGTGGAAAGCCACAGGATTGGTAAACTTTCAAAATACAACAGAAGGTATTAGAAAGGACAATAAGGGGTGCAAAGATGAAGTACGAGAATTGGTTGGCAGACAGGAAACAAAGAGTAGGAATAAACGGGTCCTTGTCAGAATGGCAGGCAGTGGCGAGTGGAGTGCCACAAGGCTCGGTGCTGGGGCCGCAATTATTTACAATATATATTACTGATTTAGATGATGGAATTAAAGTAACACTAGCAAATTTGCAGATGATACAAAGCTGGGTGGCAGTGTGAACTGCGAAGAGGATGCTAGGAGGTTGCAGGGTGACTTGGACAGGTTGAGTGAGTGAGCAGATGCATTGCAGATGCAGTACAATGTCGATAAATGTGAGGTTATCCACTTTGGGGTCAAGAACATGGAGGCAGATTATTATCTCAGTAGTGTCAGATTAGGAAAAAGGAAAGTGTCCATGTACACCAGTCACTGAAAGTAAACATGCAGGTACAACAGGCAATGAAGAAAGCTAATGGCATGTTGGCCTTCATAATGAGAACATTTGAGTATAGGAGTAAATAGGTCCTTCTGCAGTTGTACAGGGCCCTGGTGAGACCATATTTGCAGTATTGTGTGCAGTTATGTCTCCTAACTTGAGGAAGGACATCCTTGCTATTGAGGCAGTGCAGCGTAGGTTCACGAGATTGATCCCTGAGATGGCGGGACAGTCATATGAGGAAAGATTGGAAAGATTGGGCTTGTATTCACTGGAATTTAGAAGGATGAGAGGATATCTTATAAAAACATATAAAATTATAAAATTATTAATATAAAAGGACTGGACAAGCTAGATGCAGGAAAAATGTTCCCAATGTTTGGGGAGTCCAGAACCAAAGGCCATAGTCTAAGAATAAAGGAGAGGCCATTTAAAACTGAGACGAGAACAATCTTTTTCCCCAGAGTGTTGTGAATTTGTGAAATTCTTTGCCACAGAAGGCTTTAGAGGCCAATTCACTGGATGAATTTAAAAGAGAGTTGCATGGAGCTCTAGGGGCTAGCGGAATCAAGAGATATGGGGAGAAGGCAGGCACGGGTTACTGATGGTGGATGATCAGCCTTGATCACAATGAATGGCAGAACTGGCTCGAAGGGCCAAATGGCCTCCTCCTGCACCTATATTCTATGTTTGTATGTAAAGGAAGTACCATGGGTCAGGATCTTTGTCAAGGCAGAGGCAGGAGAACAGTATTAGGATCGGCTGAAAAGAGTGGCATTCATGATCTGAGGACGAGGCATTACTTGGAGTATTGACCTGAGAGAGTGTATCTGGTGCATGGATTGCAGTAACTGCTCGAGCTGGTCTCCTTTATGTAAAGGAACAGGTCTCACAAGAGTAGTGATCCAAGATGGCCGATGGTTGATCACGGTCACGTTCTCGCACCTGGCGGCAAATTCAAACTTGCGTCCTTAGTGCCCGAAAAAAAACTTACTTACCCCTGCGAGGAGCGGGCGAATGTCACCTCGAAGTTGCTGCAGGAAGAAAACCCTGGTCCTTAACGGCAGCGCAGTGCCGGGAGATAGTCGCAGTCCAGGCCCGGTGGAAGGGGCACCAAGTTCAGCGGGCGGTGAGCAGCCAAAGCCGGGGTCCGTGACGGGCCCGACCTGGGCCGGGGGGCCGTGGTGCTTGGAGTCGGGCAGCGGAGCCCGGAGCTGGGAACAACGGAGACCCGGAGCGTGGAGCAGTGAAGACCCGGAGCTTGGAGCCGGGCAGCAGGCAGCGGGCGGTAGAGCTTGGTGCCGGGCAAGAGGCAAACGGGGGAGCCGGTGCATTGGCCACGGGCAGCAGGCAGGCGAAGATGGAACCATTGGCATGGCAGATACAGCACTGGGAGCTGCACCGGCAGGAGCCTCTGGCTTAGTAGTCGGAGTGAGGGCTGCGGCGGAGGGCCTTGCATTAAACATGGAGAATAGTCCCAGTGGTCTAACGTTGCAAGACTCTCCAAAGTGGAGTGATGTTGTGAAAAAGGGTCGACGTCATGCTCCAGACAACACTGTTGGTAAGCCAAAATTGTCCACCGGGCAGTGGAAGAAATCCAGTAACGCTGTGCCTATTATTGGTACTGGAGCTGTGGGCAACATCAAAATGATTAAGACTAAGCTGGTGAGTGTTTTTGCCTCCAAGTTCTCACCGGATCTAGACGTCAGAACTTTATCTGTCCATCTTAATGAAAAACCTGGCCGTGAGGTTACCTGTCAAAAGATTGACACTGTACACAGTAGGTACAGTTCATTTAAAGTATCTGCGGAATGCAATGAGGTTGGCGAAATGTACAATCCGGAGCTCTGGCCAGAAGGGGCATTTGTCCGGCGCTATTATGAGCCGCGCAGGGTTGGAGTCATCGGATCAAGCACTGCGCCTGCTGCGGGGGGAATAAGTATACCTGCTGGTGCTAGAGGCACTTACTAGTCTCACTAAATTAACATTCGAGTACTATCGTACAATTGTTGTGGCCTGCGTTTGGGCCAGAGCGCAGGGGATAAAGCTCGCCGCTTAGTTGTTGACAACCTCCTGGAGAACTGTGACATACTATGTATGCAAGAGACATTCTTAGCGAAGCAAGACTTGGACAAACTCAATTCTCTCAATGACAACTTTCATGGGGCTGGGGAGTCTACAACTGACCTTGGCATGGGAATAGTAAGAGGTAGGATACCAGGTGGTGTGACTATTCAATGGAACAAGAAGCTTGACTCATCAGTAAATGTGATTCGGCTTGATGTTGACTGGTGCATTGCCTTACACTTTACTCACAACGACAAGGAATTTGTTATCCTGAATGTATATACACCCTATGAATGCCATCAGAATGAGGATGAATATTTAAATAGACTTGCTTTCATCTATTCTTTCATTCAAAACAATAATTATTGTAGTGTATATGTCATTGGGGATATGAATGCAGATATCTCAGATAGGAACTCATTATTTGCCAATCATATGGCTCAGTTCTGTCAAGATAATAATTTAATATTGTCAAGCAAAGTGCTTTTACCTACAGATAGTTATACTTATATTAGTGAGGCCTGGCACACCACATCATGGCTGGACCACTGTATTAGTACAGCTGATGCACATGCCTCATTGGGGTGTATGAGCATTCTGTATGGGGCAGCAATGACTGATCATATACCTGTTGCTGTGATGATAAATATTGAACACATACCTGTGGTATCCAGAGATAGAAATAGCTTTAATACAGAAAAACTGGACTGGTCAACGCTTACAAAGGAAGACATCCTAGCCTATTATGCCCATACAGATACATCCTTAAGCAATATTCATCTACTAAAGATGCAATAATATGTAGTAATGTTAATTGTAAGGAGATGAAGCATAGGAGAGATATCTGCTCCATGTATAATGATATAGTAAGCGCTTTATATGTAGGCAGTAAGTCCTACGGCAAGCATAAAAATAAGACACATAACATCAGACCTGGCTGGAATAAGTATGTAGCTGAGTATCATACTGAAGCCCGTGAAGCCACCAAATCATGGGCTATGGCAGGTAGACCCAGACAGGGGCCTGTGTTTGAGCACAAGAGGCTCACTAATGCAAGGTATAAGTATGCTGTTCGCTTCATCTGTAAAAATGAGGAAGCTATGAGGGCTAATTCCATGACTAAGAAGCTGCTAAGTAACAATGCTACAGATTTTTGGAAGGAAATGACAGCTCTTAGCAGTTGCAAAACATCTCTACCATGTACTGTAGATGGAATCTCCGGAACAGCTAATACTGCGGAGTTATGGCGACAACATTATAGCACTTTATTCAACTGTGTCCAAGGTGACTTGTATAGGGTGGACAATATTGAGAGTAATGACTTGATGGTGATTATGTCACATGAGGTGTATCATGCCACGAACAAGCTGTCCAACAACAAAGCAAGTGGCTTGAATCATATATCTGCTGAACATCTTAAGTATGCGAGTATGAGGCAAAGCTCAAAATCAATTATCAGTACTCCACACCCAGGCAGTTAAAAGGAAAGCCAATCTCATTACACAGGATCCCACCCACCCCCTGCACAAGTCTTTCCAACTTCTGCCATCAGGCCGCCGATATAAAGTCCCCCTATCCAAGAAAAACATCCACAAAAACTCATTCATACCCGTTGCCATAAACAGCTTAAATAAAAAATGAACAATGGACAAATTAACCCTGACGCATTATCACTTTACACGTATCCACAATTTTTATCTTGTCTATTTTTACAGTTTTTAATCTTTATATTTGCTTTAAGATCGATACACACTGTGTGTGCTCGCAGAAATCTGTGTTGTATGACTGCTTATCAGTACATTGTCCTGTCTGTATGTTGAGCCACGTCAAAGAAGATTTTCTGTTACGACAGACAATAAAGATTTCTGAATCTGAATCTGAATCTGAATGAGGATAGCTCCTCTCCTAGCTATTTGTTTTACTGGCTTTATGATTCATGGCTTGGTACCAGACTCAATGTTGTCTGTCCTGTTAGTGCCGGTCATTAAGGACAAAGCTGGTAAAGTAGGCAGCCTAAATAATTACAGGCCCGTAGCTTTAGCCAGCATATTGTCAAAAGTCTTAGAAAGAGTTCTGCTGGATAGAATAAAGGAGTTTGTTAACTCCACAGATAACCAGTTTGGCTTTAAAGCTAAACATGGCACTGACTTATGCATATATGCCCTAAAGGAGATTGTAAACAAATATAGAGGCAAAAACTCTTCAATCCTTATGTGCTTTATTGATGCTTCCAAAACCTATGACCATGTTAATCACAGAAAGCTGTTTGGTAAAATGAGTCAAAGAGGGGTGCCTGCATACATTGTTAGAATTCTGGCCTACTGGTATGCCCACCAGACTATGCAAATAAAATGGGGCAATAGGGTCTCAGCCCCATTTGGGGTTAGCAATGGTGTTAGACAAGGGGGAATTTTGTCCCCAGTCCTTTTTAATCTATATATTGATGATCTGTCTAAACAATTGAAAGCCTGTAACAAACACTGGGTGCGTGATTGGTAATATTTTAGTGAACCATATTATGTATGCAGATGATCTTGTGGTCTTTAGTCCATCTAGCGCTGGTCTCCAGCAGCTCCTTACTATATGTTCATAGTATGGTGTGGAACATGACATTAAATATAATGCTAGTAAGAGTGCTGTTATGATCTGAAGAACCAAAGAGGATAAATGCCTAAAATATCCTGATTTTAAATTGTCTGACAACAATCTTAGTGTCTGTAATAAGATAAAATATCTAGGGCATATTATTACAGAACAAATGACAGATGATGAGGATATTTATAGGCAATGACGCATGCTGTATGTACAGGCGAATATCCTCTTGCGTAAATTTGGTGCGTGTGCAGATGTGATGAAGATGTAGCTATTTAGAGCATACTGCACACCCCTCTATACTGCGCACCTGTGATCGAACTATTTAAAGACAAGTATGCAGAGACTAAAGGTGGCATATAACGATGCCATGAGAACACTGCTAAGGCAACCTAGATGGCGTAGTGCCAGTAATATGTTTGTGGCTGCAGTAGTCAGTACTTTAGAAGCTATCCTAAGACGCCACATGTATAAATTCATTTGCAGGATAAATGACTCTAAAAATGTGCTTATTGTGGCCTTGACAAACATAAGGGTTAGCACTACACGCTACGAATCCCAGCTGTGGAAACACTGGTATCGTTGTCTCGTTGTAGGACATTGACCATCTTTTAATCTGGATTTTTAACTTAAGTATTGTGGGTTTTTAAAAAATATAAATTATGATGTTTTTATGTGATATACCATGATTTTATATATATTTATGATATTTGATATGCAATGCATTTTTAATGTAATGTTGCCCCTTGTCTGGACCTTGAGTCTGTAATAAAGTTTATTATTATTATTATTATTATTATTATTATTATTATTAGTAGTAGTAGTAGTAGTAGTAGTGAAAGCCAACGTCAGCCAGATTAGACCATACCAACTGTGCATAGACCAAAATTAGGGAAGTTGTACTTGGGCACGATATGTATTCTTCAAGAAATCTGATGGCACCACAAAAGGTTGTCCTGGAATAACTCAGCTGATCAGGCAGCATCTATGGAGAACATAAATATGTGGCATTTTGGATTGGGACCCTTCTTCAGACTCTTTTGATGCCACAAATTTTCTTCCCATTTTACAGTTACACAGGATAGAGTCCATGCAATTCTCAGAAAGTAAAAGTACTTGAGGATGTCTGAAGAAAGGTCCCAACCCTGAAATGTCATTTGTCCATCCCTTCCTTAGTTGCTGCCTGGCACACCGCATTCCTTGAGCAATTTGTTTTTGTTGCACAAAATTCCAGCATCTATAATCCCATGTTTTTAATTGATAGAATATAATTTCTTCCTTAGAATTAGATTCATATATAAAAAAACATTGAACCACATTGTTCACAATGTTGTGTAATTACAATTCAATTTTAAAGTGCTTATCCAAATTAACTACACATCATTTTTTTTGAATAGGTGTACATTGCCAGTTAAGCAGTTATTCCTCAATTGGTGATTCAACAAGATTGCACTATATTCACTGAAAATAAACCGTATAAAATCTTTCCGCTCTCACTTTAAATCTATGGCCTCTGGTTCTTGATTCCCCTACCCTGGATAAAAGTCTGGGTATTCACCTTATCTATTCCCCTTATGTTCTTACACACTTCCAGAAGATTACTCCTCAGTCCCCTGTGCTCAAAGGAATAAAGTCCTAGCCTGGCAACATCAATGTAAATCTTCTCTGCATTCTTTCCAGCTTAGCAATGTCCTATAGCAGGGTGACCTAAATTGAACACAATAATCCAAATGTGGTCTCACCAACATCTTATACAACTCTAACATAACATGCTAACTTCTATGCTCAATACAGACCGATGAAGGCTAATGTACCAAAAACCTTCTTGCCCACCCTATCTAACCTCTTGACACTCCGTTCAAGGAATGAAGTACCTGCATTCTTTGATCACTCTGCTCCACAACATTCTCCAGGGCTCTGCCAGTCACTGTGAAGGTCCTGCCCTGGTGTGACTTCATAAATGCAACACTTGGCACTTATCTGCATTAAACTCTCATTTTCATTAAACCAGCTCATCATCGGGTCATTGGCCCAACTGATCAAGAAAAAACAAAATCCTATTTAACAAAGTCAAATGCAAAAGTTTAATAATGACTTTAAGAACAAGTTCCGACTTCCAGAAATGAAACTCAACATTTTACATCTGAATAAACTGAGTAGTATTTCAATGCCAAATGTAATGCATAAAGCAGTGATACTTTCTGCAAATAGCTGCATCAACACATCAGGAAATTAGATTTTCAACGAATGTATAAATACAATAAACTTTAAAACTCGCAAGAAGATTAATGAGAAGTGATCACATTTTGGAGAATAACACTGGACAGAGGAAATTACCCAACAACTGAGGTGATTTGCAACAGAAGGATGATGTATGCGTTAATAATATTAGGCTTTATAAACTTGGAAATGTTTGCCAGTACATACATATGTTAATAATGTTCCATTAGTGGAATAATTAATGGTGTGTATATGGCTGGTTGATATCGATATGCAAGCCCCCCACAAAATAAATATGTTTCCCTTTTTCTGAAAGAAGCCCTCAAGATATCTTTTGATGTGAACAACAGTAAAATATCAAACTGTACCATTGAGTTACAGCCAGAGATTATAATGTTGCTCAAAGGCAAATGGGCTGAGATTGAGGAAAATTAGTGGTTGTTTAGTTTTACTGTATCTTTGATTTAGGGAAAAAAAAATGTATTCACTTTGCAACTTTCTATTGAGAGTCAAATAAATATCAAGACCAAGCAAACTAAACACAAATGGCACATACCTGCATTTAAATTTTCTGTCTAGGTCAGTGATCCCATTCTCAGTTGGTATAAAGTTGAAGGGATGGATGAGAAGTGTATCCAGCCCAGCACAGGATCTTAGAGCTCCAACACTGGACTCATTGCTGAGTATCGCAACAGAGCAGAGTGTTAGTTGTGCCGGCCTGCAGATCATCCATTGGAGGAAAACAATTTTTTTAAATAAGCACATCCATCAGTGCATCTTGTCATTACAGAGCACTGAAAGTCAGATGGAGGTCTCTGACCGCCTGATGCGATATACCACAATGTGTGTGCTGAACATGATGCCTAGACAAACTCCTATCTGCTTGTACATAATTCATATCCTTCCATTCCCTGCCTATCCAAAAATTGCTTGCATGCTTCCATTATGTCTGCCTCCACTCCTTTCAGTACATTCCAGACACTCACCACCTTTTCTGTAAAAAAAAACTTGCCTTGCACATCTTTACACATTGCTTCTCTACCCTTAAAGCTTGGTGATTTGGTTAAGAATTTATTAAAAAAATTGCTGATGTACAATTCTCAATTACTCTGTAATTTGGAGGACATTAACTTCTCAAATGTACAATAAATGAGTCAGTCATAACCTCAAAATAGGCACTGATGTCCAACTGATACCAAGCAAGGGTGTACCTCAGGAAATCAGAACTTCAGGATTATTCAGATGATGGCGTTTTAATTATATAATCAGTAGTCCTGTGCTTAGTCTTTAAAGGGACTGTTGCTGACAATTCCATAAACAGGCTCCAATTTACTATTTCTGTGCAGCCAGAAGCAATATAGGACATTCCTGGCTATATATTAAAAAACACAGACCAGAGATTTCGCTCTCTCTCCATGCCCTCCCCTCCCCAACAGGCCCATGTTTCAATGCAAGTCTGGTCTCGATCCCTGATTCAGAAGGATATCAGCTCTTGTACAAAAACATTGTTTTGTAAATTGTCAGCCATCAGTGAAATTATTAATATTGTGATTTCAAAGCATTATGGTTTAATGAATGTTTTTTTTTCAATACATACTCATTAAAGTAACAATGAAAAGTGAATTAAAATGTAGAAAACAACAATATTTTAAATATAACTGGATAACTGCCATCAATAACTTAGGTCAATAATAAAAACATCTATTTTCTCTTCAGATTCCTTCTATTTATACATAATTAATACATATGCCAATATTATATTGGCCGATATTAGTTTCTGTCACCCTCTTGCTAACTGCATTCAACCGAATTTCAGAGATAATTTGGCCATGGTGAATAATGGCCAACATCAGATCAGCCACCCTTAATACATACCCACTGATATTACTTCACATTGTATCCAATGGAGAGGAAAATTGAGAAGTGTGTATAATGTATGGCCAATCCTATACTGTCTGCTTCATGCCATTGCTAAATTTAAATTAGACCCATTATCGTTTAGATTTGCCCGATTAAATACAAAATGAATCTCAACTAGGAATTCCCTGAGCCTGATCAGTAAGAACCACTGGAGTGAATCTTGAAGTTTGACCCAGTTTAAACATTGCTGCCTGATTTTACCAATGTTTCACTACAAAGTACTTATCTTGTTATCAGTTTTCCCACCATTACTATGCATGTTTGCACAGTACTTCTGAGCATCTGTTGGAAGTAATATGGAAGGTCATCAGAGCATTCACATTTGGAGAGTGTCACTCATTGTTTATGGATAATGTGAAATATGCCCTGCCTGATATTTCCTATCCATTTGCTCAAAGTAAGCAGTTTAGCAGAATGGAGACAATACACCTTGCTGCTGATGAAAGGCACTAGATAGTTAAAGCAAAGATATTGCATCCTTGAAGGGAAGAGTGGATAAACCACTGAAGTGGAATAAATGGAGTAAAAATAAAAGGTAGATTGTACTTTATTAAACATTACTGTAGATATAAAAATGCAATTGACAGTCCATTAAGCCATGAGTAGCATTTGACTTGAGTCACCTTGTTAATAACCACTTGCTGCCCAAAATAACACGGAGAAGGAAATTCAAGAGATAATATTATTTTGGAAACAATTATTTCCACCAATCTTTGCAGACGTTTAAGTACTCAAATCAGTATTGTGGGACAAAATCCAAATTACTTGGAACAAATTTGTAATTACATATAGAGATACACTGTTCTTTGACAGCAGTAGTTAGCAATAGCTCACAAAATGGTATTGATGGGTGTGGAGATATGTTTGCTACAACAATGAGAAAAAAAAGTTATCCTTCCAGCACAATGTTATCACATTCACAGAATTTGATTTTTCTGCGCATGCATGGCGATGATCTTAAATGGCCCTCCAATACTCGATGAGTTTATTGTAGAGGCTAAGGTTTGCAGCCATTACACTGAAACAACTTTGAAAATGTGAAAATGTTTTCCTCATCTCAGTTATAAATGGCCTACCCCTATTATTAAACTGTGGCCCCTGATTCTGGATGCCCCCAACATCGGGAACATGTTTCCTACACCGAGAGTATCCAATCCCTTAATAATTTTATATGTTTCTATAAAATCACCTCTCAGCCTCCTAAATTGCAGTGAATATAAGCTCAGTCACTACATTCTTTCATTATATGATAGTCCCGCCATCCCGGGAATTAACCTTGTGAACCGACGTTGCACTCCCTCATTTGCAAGAATATCCTTCCTCAAATTAGATCAAAACTGCACACAATACCACAGGTGTAGTCACACCAGGGGCCTGTACAATTGCAGAAGGACCTCTTTGCTCTTATACTCAACTCCTCTTGTTATGAAGGCCAACATGCCATTAGCTTTCTTCAATGCCTGTTGTAACTGCATGCTTACTTTCAGTGACTGATGTACAAGGACACCCAAGTCTCGTTGTACTACCCCTTTTCCTAACCTGACACCATTCAGATAATAATCTGCCTTCCTGTTCTTGCCACCAAAGTGGATAACCTCACACTTATGCACATTAAACTGCATCTGCCATGCATCAGCCCACTCACCCAACCTGTCCAAGTCACTCTGCATCCTTATAGCATCCTCTTCACAGTTAACACTACCACCCATCTTTGTGTCATCTGCAAATTTGCTAATGTTACTTTTAATTCCTTCATCTAAATCATTGTATATTGAAAATAGCTGCGGTCCCAGCACCGAGCCTTGCAGCACCCCACTAGTCACTGCCTGCCATTCTGAAAGGGGCCCGTTAATCCCTATCATTGTTTCCTGTCTGCCAACCAATTTTCAATCCATGTCAATACTCTACCCCCAATACCATGTGCTCTATTTTTGCCCACTAATCTCCCGTGTGGGATCTTATCAAAGGCTTTCTGAAAGTTCAGGTGCACTACATCCACTGGCTCTCCCTTGTCCATTTTACTTGTTATATCCTCAAAATATTCCAGAAGATTTATCAAGCATGATTTCCCCTGTGTAAATCCATGCTGACTCGGACCGATCCTGTTACTGCTATGCAAAAGCGCCGCTATTACATCTTTAATAATCATATACTGAGAGAATGGAGCAGATGGGCTTGTACACTCTGGAGTTTAGAAGGATGAGAGGGAATCTCATTGAAACATATAAGATTGTTAAGGGCTTGGACACGCTAGAGGCAGGAAACATGTTCCCAATGTTGGGGAAGTCCAGAACCAGGGGCCACAGTTTAAGAATAAGGAGTAAGCCATTTAGAACAGAGATGAGGAAACACTTTTTCTCACAGTGAGTTGTGAGTCTATGGAATTCTCTGCCTCAGAGGGCGGTGGAGGCTGGTTAACAATAGCGTAGTCAGGGGATATGGTGAGAAGGCCAGAACGGGGTACTGATTGGGGATGATCAGCCAATATCACGTTAAATGGCGGTGCTGGCCCGAAGGGCCGAATGGCCTACTCCTACACCTATTGTCTATTGTCTATTGACTCCAGCATCTTCCCCACCATCAATGTAAGGCTAACTGGTCAATGATTCCTTGCTTTCTCTCTCCTTCCTTTCTTAAAAAGTGGGACAACATCAGCTACCCTCCGGGGTCAAGGAAAGAGCGATCACGTCGTGGCTCTGTTTTCACCAATCTTTCCACCACCATGCACAAGAAGCACAAGAAGCGCAAGACCCCAGACACCATTGTATATATACACGAGAAGTGTGTTCAGCTCTGGCTGAACAACATCTAATCTTGTGTGTGGACTCTATAAGAAGAGGAAGCTACACTCCAATCCACAAGAACTGATCCTGAATCTATAGAACATTGGAAAATGATAAACAATGCAATAAACAATTTCTAGAGCCACCTCCTTGAGTACCCTGGGATGCAGACCATCAGGCCCTGGGGATTTAACAGCCTTCAATCCCATCAGTCTACCCTACACAATTTCCTGACTAATGTGAATTTCCTTCAGTTCCTCCATCACCCTCTGTCCCCTGGTAGATCTGGGAGATGGTTTGTGACTTCCTCAGTGAAGACAGAACCAAACTACTTGTTCAACTCATCTGCCATTTCCATGTTCCCCATAATAAATTCACCTGTTTCTGTCTTCAAGGGTGCCACATTTGTCATAACTATTTTTTTCTTCTTCACATACCTAATGCTTTTACTATCCTCCTTTATATTCTTGGCTAGCTTACCTTCGTACTTCATCTTTTCTCCCCGTATTGCCTTTTTAGTTACCGTCTGTTGATCTTTAAAAGTTGCCCAATCCAATTGCTTCCTGCTACTCTTTGCTATGTTATGCATCTTCTCTTACTTTTATACTGTCCTTGACTTGCCGAGTCAGCCACAGTCGCCTCTTACTCCCCTTAGAATCTTTCTTCCTCTTTGGATTGAAATGATCCTGCATCTTCAGGATTATTCCCAGAAATATCTGCTATTGCTGTTCCACCGTCATCCCTGCTAGGGTCTCTATCCAGTCAATTTTGCCCAGCTCCTCCCTCATGCCTCCATAGTCCCCTTTATTCAACTGCAATGCTGACACTTCCAATGTTACCTTCTCCTTCTCAAATTGCAGATTAAAACATCATATTATGGTCACTACCTCCTAATGGTTCCTTTACCTTGAGTTCCCTTATCAAATCCGGTTCATTACACAACACTAAATCCAAAATTGCCTTCTCCCTGGTAGGTTCCATAAGCTGCTCTAAGCATATTTGTAAATTATTTTAAGATGATGATGAACAATTATTTCTAAGGTCCACCAATATTACCCGCTTAATTGCATTGCTTTTTTATTGCATTACTTTAAGCTTGTGAGTTATCGCTTCATTACATACCGTTTATCCATTTTACTTCTGGGTCATGTGCAGTGAACTCTATTCTAAATAGGTCATCCAAAGACAGTCGAGCATCTGCTGTTTTCAAAGTGTCATCTGAAATAAATTAAACAATAAGTTAAAACTTTGTAGCATAAAACATATTTTCTTCTGTAGATTTGACGTTGCACAAAACAAATGTTAACAATATTTACATAAAATTAAAGCACAGGGTTAAGAGATAAATGCCGCAAGGAGAGTAGAATTTGAGGGCAAAATATCAATCATGTTCCTGATGTTGCTCTGAAATCAGGGTAAGTAAGAGTCTGAAGAAATGTCAGAGCCGAAATGTCACCTATCCATTCCTTCCACAGATGCTACCTGTTGAGTTACCCCAGCACTTTGTGTTTTATGAAAAGTACAACGGATTGGGCTGAAGGGCTGGTTTTGCATGTGGTACACCTCTATAAAAGACAAACCATGACATCCAGACTGCTTTTCAAATGTGATTTAGGTTGTTGTTAACTATACCCTTTGCAAATCTGGAACAGTGACCACATCAAAGCAGAAAATATCCAAAATGGTTTAGCTCAGCCACTTTTCAAAATTGCAGCTAAAATAACTGTGCAAATCCTAAGGAAGGCATATCTTCAACATATTTTTTGGAACTATGTATGTGCCAGCCACTTTCCCAATATACTGTGCAAGCAAGACACAATGGTGCATGCAATTAAAAAAAAAGATTAAATGTTATTTTTCCCTGCACTCGACATGCAGTATAAATCCAGTATCATCCACATTTAATTAATACTTTGGGATGTGTGAAAATATGTTTTCAACCAATACATTTCTGGATGGCTTAACATACTGTCGGTAATTAGTTTAGAAACAGTGGGTTGGAAAATTGAGTTTTTCACTTCAGTGATAACTTGATGCTTGAAGAGCTTTAATATCCACAGCCTGAATGTGTGATCTTTAATTCCTATAAACTGTGAATTCATTCTAGTGACCAGTGGAGATAATAATGCATTGGGTGTTTATTTTGATTTTCCACCATTCCATTTTTGATCCTTGTCATCTATTTACCTTTTGATTTTTTTATCATATTCCTTTGTGACATTTTGTCTCTCCTGATTAACTTAAGAAATGAAAATGCCATCTCAAGCAGTTATTTAATCTTCATGTGGTTAAAGGATAGCTTTTATAGGTTTCTATTTTCCACATTTATTAGCTGTAACAGTATATTGCTCTAAAAAGATTAGATTACAGCCCTATGAAAATGGAAAATGCAGTCATTTTGTTAACTGTAAATATTATTGGTTTAATTTAAATTAAGGCTAATTATTCTTAACTCTGTAGTTTTAAATTGCAGTGATAACCAAGTAATAAACAATTAAGCAAGTGATAAACAAATAAAGTAACCATGTGAGAAACACGCAGTGCTGGAGTGTATCAATGGATCAGGCAGCAATTCTCGAAGGAAAGGAAAGGCAATAGTTGGGTGAGACCATTCAGATTCAACTTCAAACAAGTAGCTATACTCTTTCAGATTATTGATAAGCCTCTAATTAATTGGTCAGGTGCTCAACCTTGGAATGCATAATTGCCTGGTCACCTAAAAATGTATAAATGAAGATTGGGCTATTGAAAAGCATGAATGAGAGTCATAGAATCATATAATTATTTTGATGCAAGAATCTGGGTGCTGGTTTGCAGTCTTAGATAGTTGCTGTTGATGGAAACCACTGGACCCATGAAGACCACATCTGCAAAAGGTTTCTCTGGCTTGCAATACTTTGCTGAGTGGTGTTGAGTTGGATTCTGGAATTTGGTCAAGGCAATGAATCAAGGAGCAAAATATTTACATGGACATGTTATTCCAGGAGATGGTTACAAACTAGAATTAGTGAATCAGGCTGGACAGGAGTGCAAGACAGCACAATGCTGCAGGAGCCTTAACTCTTGTACTTATTGGACAGGAATAGGGATCTTGCAAGTTGTGTGGATTAGAGCAGTGACTCCAGGGAACATGAGAAAGCACAGTGCAGCACCTTGTCCAGGAGGCAATTCTAGTCGGAAAATGAAAAATAATGCAATGGTAATACTGGATGGTAGAATAAAGTATATGAATTCTACTGTCCACAGCTATGAGCACAAGTTCTGAAGACAGTTTTGCTGCCTGGTGCCTGGGTTAAGGATATCACTTTGGTCCTGGAGAGGACCTTGGAATGGAAGGAGAAAGATGATCCATGGGGAAATTAATGACATGGACTCTGAAGAAGAACCATGAAGGTGTTAATATCTGGATTATTAACCGAGCCTCGTGCAAATTAGCAAATAAATGAACAATAGGCAAAAAGATTTGTTTGAGTAGAATGGCTCCCATTTCACAGGGCATTGCCACCAATTCTTTGGAAGAAAAAACGTTTCCATTTTGATGGATTTCTTTTGAATCCTGAATTGAAGAACAACGGCTGTGAATAAAAATTACAACTAAATAATTGGGCACAGATTCCAGTATATGTAAATTTTGGAAATTAAAGAGCAGGGACAAAATGATACTGCAGGGCAACAAACTAAATAATCATAACAAGACTGTCAGGAAGAGGCAGACCACACAAGCATAAATATACCCCAATTAGAATCATGGCAGGGAAAACTAGTAAAAAGGCAAATCTGAATGTTCTTTATTTAAATTTGTCTATCTTCTGTAACAATGTGGGTGAGTTAATCTACAGGAATAAATAAATGGGGACATTTTAATTGCTGTAGTAGAAACGTGATCATAAAGTGACCAAGTTTATGAATTAGGGCTAACTTTAAAGAGAGATGGAAATGAGATGGTTCCAATTTTCAAAAATAAGTTCAAGACTGTGGAATCAAGTAGAATCAGTGTTAATGAAGCCGAGAAACAGCAAGGGCTAGAAAACATTGGTGCGTCCTGTATATTGGTCACTAAACACTAGCGTTAATGTAGGCATGATATATAATGGAATTTCAAGGAGTATGGAGCAAGGGTAATATAATATTTACAGGAGAGTTTAAGTTATGTGTAACCCGTGTTATAATCTGGAGGACAAATTTATAGCATCTAAAAGAGATCAATTGCTTGATTGATAATAGTTTTTTTTAGATCAGGTATGGTGCAATGAGAAAAGTAGTTGTGGTGCCTTAGAGAACAATGATAACGTAAAAGCATAGTGTATAAAGATAAAATTGAAACTAGGGTATTAAATCTGAAAACTGCAAAGGCGTGCGATGAGAGTTGGTTGTGGTAGATTGGGTAGAGTGGTAGTGCATGTCGGCACAAACGATGTCGGAAAGAAGGGGATGAATATTCTACAGCGTGACTTTAGAGAGCTTGGAAAAATGCTGAAAAGCAGGACCTCCAGGGTTGTTATCTCCGGTTTGCTTCAAGTTCCTCATGCTGGCGAGAGCAGGAACAGGGAGATACGGGACATGAATGTGTGGCTGAGGAACTGGTGCATGGGGCTGGGGATTAGATTCTTAGATCACTGGGATCTGTTTTGGAGTAAGGGGGAAACTGTACAAAAGGGACGGATTGCATCTTAACAGGTCAGGGACCTGCATTCTGGCAGGCAGGTTTGCCACCGCTACACGGGTGGTTTTAAACTGAAGGGTGTTGGGGTGTCAAATGGGATAATCGAGGATGGAGTTAAAGGGAAAGGATTTCTTAAATGAGACAGAGGGGTGTAAAATGAGGGTAGAAGCAATAGGTAGCAAGGTGAAAAGTAAAAGTGGCAGGCAGACAAATCCGGAGCAAAAATCAAAAAGGGCCACTTTTCAACATAATAGTATAAGGGGTAAGAGTGTTGTAAAAATAAGCCTGAAGGCTTTGTGTCTCAATCCAAGGAGTATTTGTAATAAGGTGAATGAGTTGAATGTGCAGATAGCTATTAATGACTATGATATAGTTGGGATCGCGGAGACATGGCTCAAGGATGACCAAGGCTGGGAGCTGAACATCCAGGGATATTCAATATTCAGGAGGGATAGACAGAAAGGAAAAGGAGGTGGGGTAGCGTTGCTGGTTAGAGAGGAGATTAACGCAATAGAAAGGAAGGATATTAGCTTGGAGGATGTGGAATCGATATGGGTATAGCTGTGAAACACAAAGGGGCAGAAAATGCTAGTGGGAGTTGTGTACAGGCCACCTAACAGTAGTAGTGGAGTTGGGGATGGCATCAAACAGGAAATTAGAAATGAGTGCAACAAAGGTGAAACAGTAATAATGGGTGACTTCAATCTACATATAGATTGGATGAATCAAATTGGCAAGGGTGCTGAGGAAGAAGTTTCTTGGAATTTATGCGGGATAGTTTTCTAAACCAACATGTAGAGGAACCAACGAGAGAGCAGGCTATTCTAGACTGGGTATTCAGTAATGAGGAAGGGTTAGTTAGCAGTCTTGTTGTGCGTGGCCCCTTGGGCAAGAGTGACCATAATATGGTTGAGATCTTCATTAGGATGGAGAGTGACATTGTTAATTCAGAAACAAGGGTCCTGAACTTAAAAAAAGGTAACTTTGTGGGTATGAGACGTGAATTGGCCAAGATAGACTGGCAATTGATTCTTAAAGGGTTGACGGTGGATATGAAATGGAAGGCATTTAAAGACTGCATGGATGAACTACAACAATTGTTCATCCCAGTTTGGCAAAAGAATAAATCAGGGAAGGTAGTGCATCCGTGGATAACAAGGGAAATCAGGGATAGTATCAAAACAAAAGATGAAGCATACAAATTAGCCAGAAAAGGCAGCCTACCAGAGGACTGGGAGAAATTCAGTCCAGCAGAGGAGGACAAAGGGTTTAATTAAGAAAGGGAAAATAGATTATGAAAGAAAATTGGCAGGGAACATAAAAACTGGCTGCAAAAGTTTTTATAGGGATGTGAAGAGAAAAAGATTTGTTAAAACAAATGTAGGTCCCTTGCAGTCAGAAACAGGTGAATTGATCATGGGGAACAAGGACATGGCAGCCCAATTGAATAACTAGTTTGGTTCTGTCTTCACTAAGGAAGACATAAATAATCTGCCGTAAATAGCAGGGGTCCGGGGGTCAAATGAGATGGAGGAACTGAGTGAAATCCAGATTAGCCGGGAAGTGGTGTTGGGTAAATTGAATGGATTAAAGGCCGATAAATCCCCAGGGCCAGATAGGCTGCATCCCAGAGTACTTAAGGAAGTAGCCCCAGAAATAGTGGATGCATTAGCGATAATTTTTCAAAACTCTTTAGATTCTGGAGGAGTTCCTGAGGATTTGAGGGTAGGTAATGTAACGCCACTTTTTAAAAGGGGAGGGAGAGAGAAAACGGGGAATTACAGACCATTAGTCTAACATCGGTAGTGGGGAAACTGCTAGAATCAGTTACTAAAGATGGGATAGCAGCACATTTGGAAAGTGGATAAATCATTGGACAAAGTCAGCATGGATATATGAAAGGTAAATCATGTCTGACGAATCTGATAGAATTTTTCGAGGATGTAACTTGTAGAGTGGATAAGGGAGATCCAGTGGATGTGTTATATCTGGACTCTCAGAAGGCTTTCGACAAGGTCCCACATAAGAGATTAGTATACAAACCTAAAGCACACGGTATTGGGGGTTCAATATTGATGTGGATAGAGAACTGGCTGGAAGACAGGAAGCAAAGAGTAGGAGTAAACGGGTCCTTTTCACAATGGCAGTCAGTGACTAGTGGGGTACCGCAAGGCTCAGTGCTGGGACCCCAGCTATTTACAATATATATTAATGATTTGGATGAGGGAATTGAATGCAGCATCTCCAAGTTTGCGGATGACATGAAGCTGTGGGGCAGTGTTAGCTGTGAGGAGGCTGCGAGGAGGCTGCAAGGTGACTTGGATAGGCTGGGTGAGTGGGCAAATGCATGGCAGATGCAGTATAATGTGGATGAATGTGAGGTTATCCACTTTGGTGGCAAAGACAGGAAAGTAGACTATTATCTGAATGGTGGCCGATTAGGAAAAGTGGAGATGCAACGAGGCCTGGGTGTCATGGTACACCAGTCATTAAAAGAAGGCAGGTACACAAAAATACTGGAGAAACTCAGCGGGTGCAGCAGCATCTATGGAGTGAAGGAAATAGGTAACGTTTCAGGCAGAAACCCTTCTTCAGACTTCAGATTAAAGGTAAGCATGCAGGTGCAGCAGGCAGTGAAGAAAGCGAATGGTATGTTAGCATTCATAGCAAAAAGATTTGAGTATAGGAGCAGGGAGTTTCTACTGCAGTTGTACAGGGTCTTGGTGAGACAACACCTGGAGTATTGCGTACAGTTTTGGTCTCCTAATCTGAGGAAAGGCATTCTTGCCATTGAGGGAGTACAGAGAAGGGTCACCAGACTGATTCCTGGGATGTCAGGACTTTCATATGAAGAAAGACTGGATAGACTCGGCTTGTACTCGCTAGAATTTAGAAGATTGAGGGGGGATCTTAAGGGGTTGGACAGGCTAGATGATGAAGCCGAATAAAGTTACAAAAATAAGAAAAAATTAAAATATTTTTCTGGGCTAGCTTACAGCTTATATTTTGTGTCAAATTAGGCTTGCCTCGGGTTGCGGTGTGTGAGATAATAAATACCATAACATTGTCTCCCAAGTGAGGAAGTGACAGAGAAAGAAACAGCTAGTCATATCTTTGAAGTAAGATGCCATAAACCAAATGGCCAATGTTTATGGGGGAGGAGGCGACAAAGGAAGAAAGAAACAGCTAGTCACATCTTTGAGATAAGATGCCATAAACCAAATGGCCTATGTTTATGAGGGACCAAGTGACAGAGAGGAAGCAGCGAAAGAGCTAGGGTGATCTCTTTGAAGATAAAATGACCTAAACCAAATGGCCAATGTTTTTAGTATATCTTGTACCATGTAAACAAAATGCCTTTGATGTGATGCATTCTGTGGAAACCTTTTCCTGTACCTCTGACCATGACTAATGTCTGTAGAAAGTGCTAAGGGGACAAAAAACCCTATTTAAGGCAATGTAATTCTGTTGTTCAGAGAAGTGGACCGAGGACAGTCGAGTGTCCACATTGGTCCACATTTTGAACTGGTCTACCAAACAGTTTGTGTGGTGTCTGTTTATTAAGAAGCTAACCTGTTTAGTTGTTAAGAAAAGTAGCTTTTTCATAGATGCAGGAAGATTGTTCACGATGTTGGGGAAGTCCAGAACAAGGGGTCACAGTTTAAGGATAAGGGGGAAATCTTTTAGGACCGAGATGAGGAAAACATTTTTCACACAGAGAGTGGTGAATCTCTGGAATTCTCTGCCACAGAAGGTAGTTGAGGCCAGTTCATTGGCAATATTTAAGAGGGAGTTAGATATGGCCCTTGTGGCTAAAGGGATCAGGGGGTATGGAGAGAAGGCAGGTACAGGATACTGAGTTGGATGATCAGCCATGATCATATTGAATGGCGGTGCGTGCTCGAAGGGTCGAATGGCCTGCACCTATTTTCTATGTTTCTAAAATCTATTAAAGAGTATGATAGTAAACAAGCAATGGCTAATACTTAATGAAAACGTAATTTACAACAAATATCTATTCCTTTTAAGACAGAAAATCCTGGTCATGCTGTAACAATCACGTAATTAATGATAGTATTAGTTCAAAAGGAGGTCCAGGAATCGTGATTAAAACAAAGTGCTAGAGTAGTTAGGTGGATCAGGCAGCATCTCCGGAGGATATGTGATCTTGTTTGGTTAGCAAAACAAAACTTTTCACTGTACCTGGGCACATGTGACAATAATAAATCTAAACAGAGTCACTGAGTGATACAATAGACAATAGGTGCAGGAGTAGGCCATTTGGCCCTTCGAGCCAGCACCGCCATTCAATGTGATCATGGCTGATCAATTCCAATCAGTACCCCATTCCTGCCTTCTCCCCTATACCCTGACTCCGCTATTTTTAAGAGCCCTATCTAGGTCCGGTAGGCGGCGCGACTCTGGTCAGCAGCGGCCTCTGCAGCCTGTCCGCGTTTTTATTATTTTTGTCTGTGTTTTAATGTAGTTTTTGTTGTTTTTGTCGGGTCGGGTGTGTGTGTGTGGTGGGGGGCGGGGGTGGGGTGGGAGTGCGGGGGGGGAAACTTTTAAATCTCTCCCTGCACTGGAGACCCGACCTTTTCTCGTCGGGTCTCAGTGGTCGTTGGGGCCGCAACGAGGAGCGGCCTCCAACAGGAAGAAGCCGGGGACTCTGATGCTAAGACTCACCGTCGACGTCGCGGGGCTGGCCGAGTCCGGAGCGGGTGGAGCGGTGGAGGAGCTGCTGCTGCTGCTGCTACTGCTGCTGCCCGACCTCCGGAGATTGGGAGGCTGCTGCTGCGGGTCTGCGGACGGCGGCACCGGGAGCCCGCGGCTCCCTGGAGGGAGACCGCTTTTCGGGGCTCCTGCAACGGTGACTTCTCCCGCCCGAGTTGCGGGGTCGAAGAGCTCCTGGAGCGGGGCCTTACAGCACCGCCCCGCGCGGCTTGGAATGGCCGCGGGACTGTGCGAGCGCACGCCGGGGGCTCTAACATCAAGACCCGGTGTGCGACCTTGCACCACCCGGCGTGGCTTTAATGGCCGCGGGACAATCGCCATCGCCAGCCGGGGGCTATGACTTTGACTCTGACATTGGGGGGGGGAGAGTGCAGTGGAGAGATAAGTTTTTTTGGCCTTCCATCACAGCTCTGTGATGGATGTTTATGTAAAATGTAATTGTGTTGTGTCTGGGGTCTATTTGTGTGTAATGTATGGCTGCAGAAACGGCATTTCATTTGGACCTCCAGGGGTCCAAATGACAAATAAATATACTAATGACTAATGACTAATGACTAGCTCTCTCTTGAAAACATCCAGACAACCTCCCTCTGAGGCAGAGAATTCCACAGATTCACCACTCTCTGTGAGAAAAAGTGTTTCCTCGTCTCCGTTCTAAATGGCTTACTCCTTATTCTTAAAGCGTGGATACAGTGTGGAAACTGGCCCTTCAGCCGAACTTGCCCACATCGGCCAACAATGTCCCAGCAATACAGTTCCCACCTGCCAGCATTTGGTCCATATCCCTTCAAACTTGTCCTCTCCATGTACCTGTCCAACTGTTTCTTAAACATTGGGATAGTCCCTGACGAAAACTTTGAAGACCGAAGTGGAGAAGGGTTCCATGTGATCAGCAGTTGAACATGTTCCCAATGTTGGGTGAGTCCAGAGCCAGGGACCACAGTCATAGAATTGAGGGGAGGCCATTTAAGACTGAGGTGAGAAAAACCTTTTTACCCATAGAGTTGTGAATTTGTGGAATTCCCTGCCACAGAGGACAAATCACTGGATGGATTTAAGAGAGGGTTAGATAGAGCTCTAGGGGCTAGTGGAATCAAGGGATATGGGTTATTGATCAGCCATGATCGCAATGAATGGCGGTGCTGTCTCGAAGGGCCGAATGGCCTCCTCCTGCACCTATTTTCTATGTTTCTATTTTTCTATGCCTCAACTACCTTCTTCTGCAGTTTGTTCCATACACCACCACCCTTTATGTGAAAAAGATACCCCTAGGATTCCTATTAAATTGTTTCCCCATCACCTTAAACCTATGCCTTCTGGTCCTCGAATCGCCTACTCTGGGCAAGAGACTGTGTATCATCCATGCAGTGTGGTTCAAAAGCCTGATAGTTTCTGGGAAGAAGCTGTTCTTGAACCTGAATGCCAGGTTCCTCTACCATCGTCCCAATGGTAGCAGCGTGGTAGGGCGTGGCTGCATGCGTCTTTGATGATATTAGTTACATTTTGAGGCAGAAATCCTGTAGATGCCTTTGATGGTGTGGAGGTCAATACCACCACAGACTGAGTAATGTCTACCACATTCTGCAGCCTCCTTTACAACCACTCAGTATACTATTGTGTACCTATAGTACAATTTGTATGTCACCAGCTATTTGTCCTGGTCTAACTACAGTGACGCTACTACCAAGAAAGTACCCCAAAGCTCCACTTCAGAAGATGAAGGAAATTTGCTTGTCTCCAATTACTCTTGTCAATTTCTACAAATGCACCATAGAAAGCATCCTAAAGGGTTGCAGCTTGGCACAATATCTGCTCTGCATAAGACCTCAAGACATTGCAGAGAATTGTGGACACAGCTCAGTCCATCATGCAAACCAGCCTCCCTTCCCTTCCCTCCCCTCCCCTCCCCTTTATCAACATACTGCCTCGGGGAAAAAAAAAACCCAACATAATCAAGGACCCCTTACATCCTAACCATTTTTCTTTAATCCTTCTCCCTTCAATCAGAAGACACAAAAGCTTGAAAACGCATAATATCGGATTAGACATCTCATATTCTAAAAATATATTTCCAATCGCCCAATTTATCTCATTGTGCCCCTTGCATGTTTTTTTAATCTGCTCTCTGTAGCTGTAACATTATATTTGCACTCTATTTCTTTACCCTATGCACTACCTGTTGTCCTCCTGTATGGTATGATTGTACATGTATATGGTGTAATCGGTCTTGATAGCGTGCAAAACAAAATTTGTCTTTTTTTCTTGGTGCATGTGAAAATAATAAACCAATGCCCAATTTCTAATTCAAGAGCAAAACATTGGTCACACTTTTACACAGGGGATTGAGTGGATTCTTGGATTCTTGAATCTTGGTCCTCCAAAAATATTCCAAATGTAATTTAAACTGGAGATGGCGGAGGGTGGACTGAAGCAAAAAAAGGTTATTGGAGAAGAAGAACAGCCTTAAATTTATTTGCACCTGGTTGGGTAACTATGGTAGGGTGAAGACTATTCCATGCTTTAATTGTATGGGGGAATGCTTATGGTCTGGCATTGACCTTGGACTGAGTGAATTTTAATGCAGTGCTTCAGTTTAGCTCTTAAGTGAAAGATTGAAAACAACTATATCAATTAAATCAAATATGAGTGTTCATTTCAGTTTAGCTTATTATCACATATACCAAGGTACAGTGAAACGCTGTTGTTGCATGCTATCCAGTCAGTGGAAAGGCAATTCATGATTGCAATTGAGCCATTTACAGTGTATAGGTACATGATAATGGAATAAAGTTTAGTGTAAGGTAAAGGATAGTCCGATGGTCACCAAAGAGGTAGACAGAAGTTCAGGACTGCTCTCCAGTTGTGGCAGAATGATTCAGTTGCCTGATAACAGCTGGTAAGAAACTGTCCCCGAATCTGGAGGTGTGTGTTTTCATGCCAATGTAGTAGTAAATTAGCCAATAGTAAGCCCTTTCTAAATGTCAAACCTAAATTGTTGAACCAAATAATTCCAATGCTAATACCTATAATTAGGGCAATATTATGTTTCAGAATTAATGTTCATAAATGATTACTGTGATGCACTGAGAAACTGGTGTCTTCATTGCCCCTGGGATGGTTTTAAAATCAGAAATCTTGTCATTAAAATGAGCTGTGAAAAGTTAACATCTGTAAGACTGTGCCATATCAGTTTTCCTATCTAGAATTATTATTTGGAAGCATGTTTTACCTCTTAGTGGATGCCATCAGACACTGAAAGAATTCATTGGATTAGCCTTGTGGTAAAGGGCAGATAAACATTGTAACTGTCAAATTCTGGGGATTGATGATGAGTTTCAGTTTAGATTTGTTCCATTCTATGTTATCAGTGCATTAAGTACAGGGTGAACTTATTCTACTGAAGTGACTCCACTGGGGATCCACTTTATTACCTTCCAACATAAATCTCATCTTTTGTGCAAAGGTCACATTTTGAAAACCTGATTTCATGATATTACATTAGTAATGTTGGATATCAGTTTTTATTAGCTAAACCTTGCTTTTAATTACTTAAATGGACTTCATATTATTTTTAAACATTATTTAAAAGGCTCAGATTTCAGCTTTCACCAGATATTCAGTGGCTGATTGGGAGATGCCAGAGAGTAATGGTGGATGGTTGTTTGTCAGGTTGGAGGCCAGTGACGAGTGGGATGCCACAGGGATCTGTGTTGGGTCCACTGTTGTTTGTCATATACATCAATGATCTGGATGATGGTGTGGTAAATTGGATTAGTAAGTATGCAGATGATACTAAGATAGGTGGTGTTGTGGATAATGAAGTAGATTATCAAAGTCTGCAGAGAGATTTAGACCATTCGGAAGAGTGGGCTGAAAGATGGCAGATGGAGTTTACCATACCTGATCTATTCTTCTCATGAGGAAAGATTTCATTTCTTTCAGAGGGTAGCTGTAATTTGCAACACACTACCTGAGGCGGTGGTGGAGAGATGTGGTCTCACAATATTTGAGATGCATTTAGATGAATAGTTGGATCACTAAAACATAGAACACTATTGACCAAGTACTGGATAAATGGCAGATGGAGTTTAATGCTGATAAGTGTGAGGTGCTACATCTTGGCAGGACAAATCAAAATAGGACGTACATGGTAAATGGTAGGGAATTTAAGAATGTAGGTGAACAAAGGGATCTGGGAATAACTGTGCACAGTTCCCTGAAAGTGGAATCTCATGTAGATAGGGTGGTAAAGAAAGCTTTTGGTGTGCTGGCCTTTATAAATCAGAGCATTGAGTATAGAAGTTGGGATGTAATGTTAAAATTGTACAAGGCATTGGTGAGGCCAATTCTGGAGTATGGTGTACAATTTTGGTCGCCTAATTATAGGAAGGATGTCAACAAAATAGAGAGAGTACAGAGGAGATTTACTAGAATGTTGCCTGGGTTTCAGCAACTAAGTTACAGAGAAAGGTTGAACAAGTTAGGGCTTTTATTCTTTGGAGCGCAGAAGGTTAAGGGGGGGATGATAGAGGTTTTTAAAATGATGAGAGGGATAGACAGAGTTGACGTGGAAAAGCTTTTCCCACTGAGAGTAGGGAAGATTCAAACAAGGGGACATGACTTGAGAATTAAGGGACTGAAGTGTAGGGGTAACATGAGGGGGAACTTCTTTACTCAGAGAGTGGTAGCTGTGTGGAATGAGCTTCCAGTGAAGGTGGTGGAGGCAGGTTAGTTTTTATCATTTAAAAATAAATTGGATAGTTATATGGATGGGAAGGGAATGGAGGGTTATGGTCTGAACGCAGGTATATGGGACTAGGGGAGATTATGTGTTCGGCACGGACTAGAAGGGTCGAGATGACCTGTTTCCGTGCTGTAATTGTTATATGGTTATATGGTTATATTGTCAGTCTTGCAAATTTGAATTATTCAATTGCAAACTTTTACATGGGGTGGGACATAGAGCAGAAACTTTTACATGGGGTGGGATATAGAGCAGAGTTGCTACCTCATAGCTCCAATGACCTGGATTCAATCTTAACTTTCTTTGCTGTCTGTATAGGGTTGTGCATGTTGTCCCTGTGCTCTGTTTTCCTTCCACATCCAGAGGAGATTCAGGTTGAAACTAAGTGGAAGGGGATGCATGGTGACAGGGTAAATGCCTGGTGGGGGGGGAGCAACTTCCAGGCAATATGGAAAATACCCAAAGGATATGCTGTCCACAAAAGCAAAAAGCAATTCTACATGGCCAGTTGAAATGTCATTAGTCAACTTTTAATCGTCAGCTAATGGTGCTAACAATTGCGCGTATTCACCAATAACACACTCAGCAAAGGAAATCCAAACAAGATTTCACCAGAGACACATTCCTCTACATTCCCTATTCAACATATAAAACATATCGCTCCCTTCACAACTCCCAGGTCCCATTGTCTGTTCCCTTCAACCACTTCCCATCTCTTGGGCACTTTCTTGTCCTTTTACCTCTTCCCTTCCTGCCATCCATGGACCTAAAGAGTTTTCCCAGGCAATGGAACAATTAATTTGCCCTCTGTCCAATCTAGACGTTTACATTGGGAATGTGGTCTCTGCTATTCTGGAGAAACTATATGTAGTTTCTCCCTGATTATTTTGAGCAGCGCCTGTGTTCAGGCTGTAGGAGTAATCCTGACCTTCGAATTGTTTGCCACTTTAATTTATCATCCACCTCTGATCTGTCTATCTGTAGCCTTGGGCACTGTTACAATGAGGCCCTGGACTGAAGAATAAAGCCATGTTTCAGCTCAGTCACTGAAGTCTTTAGGCAACTGATTATGTCAGTATCAGAAGTGGTCATTTCTGCCAATCATCATTCTATGCTTGGTTAAATATTTATCTTTATATTTGTAAAGATTAGTGTCAGAGTCGTACAGCACAGAAACTGGTCCTTTCCCCCAACTTGAGTTTATTGACTAAACTGCCCCTTCTACAATAGTTCCACCTGCCCACATTTGGCTCACCTGATTGTGGACTTTGGAAGGGGAAGGATGAGGACCCACAATCTTGTTTAAATCAATGGTGGAGAGAATCAAAATTTCCTGTGCGTGCATATTTCCGACAATCTTGTGCAAGAAAGAAGTGCAGATGCTGGTTTAAATCGAAGGTAGACAGCAAATGCTGAAGTAACTCAAAGGGACAGGCAGCATCTCTGGAGAGAAGGAATGATTGATTTTTCAGGTCTGAAGAAGGGTCTCGACCTGAAGTGTCACCCATTCATTCTCTCCAGAGATGCTGCCTGTCCCGCTGAGTTACTCCAGCATTTAGTGTCTATTTCTGAAGATATTTCCTGGGCCCAGCACCCTGATGCAATTATAATGTTCCAGAGAGTGGTGAATCTCTGGAATTCTCTGCCACAGAAGGTAGTTGAGGCCTGTTCATTGGCTATATTTAAGAGGGAGTTGGATGTGGCCCTTGTGGCTAAAGGGATCAGGGGGTATGGATAAAAGGCAGGTACAGGATACTTAGTTGGATGATCAGCCATGATCATATTGAATGGCGGTGCAGGCTCAAAGGGCCGAATGGCCTACACCGGCACCTATTTTCTATGTTTCTATGTTAAAGCACATCAACGCCTCTGCTCCCTAACAAGATTCCGGAGATTTGGTATGTCAAGTTCTCTTGAACATCTACATGTGTACAGTAGAGAGCATATTGACTGGTTGCATCACATCTGGTTCGGCAAAGTGAATGCCCAGGAATGAAGAAGACTGCAAAAGGTTGTGACCACTACCCAGTGTATCACTGGCTCTGACCTCCCCACCATCAAAGGGATTTACTGGAATCGCTGCCTCAAAAAAGCAGCCAGAATAATCAGAGACCCACACCACCCTGGCCACATACTAATTTCATCCATGCCATCGGGAAGAAGGTACAGGAGTCTGACAATGGTAACGTTCAGGTTCAGGAACAGCTTCTTCCCTTCAGCCATTTGGCTATTAAACACTACAGCCTCAAATAAACTCGGAACTACATAGACTATTATTGCACAATCATTGTTGTTGTTTTTGTGTGTATGTATGTGGGCACATACGTACATACAAAAAGACAATTATAATAGTGCAAAAAAGCAGCATAACCTTTTCCCAACTCCCCCATTAAATCATTTGGCCTCATCCAATCATAGTGATTTATTTTTAAAACAAATTACTGGAGTAACTCAGCAGACCAGGCAGCATCTCTGGAAGAAACAGATAGACAACGTCTTGATCCCTAGACCCTTCTTCCGATTCCGATTTTTGGTTTGAAGAAGTGTCTCAACCCAAAACACCGTCTAACACGTCCTGCGGACATGCTGCCAGACCTGTCGAGTTCTTCCTGCACTGTGTTTTTTATAGATATTCCTTTTGTTCTACTCCTTTCCCTTATCTTCTCCAAAAGTAACAACATTTTTCTCTCCCTCTGCCAGTTCTGATGAGGCGTCTTGTACCTGAAATATTAACTGTTACGTTTTCCATATGCACTGTCTGGCCTGTGGAATGCTAGCCTTATCTATTTTAATACCTACTCAGCATCGCTATGTTTTACTTTTACCAGTACCAGAGTCAGATATCAGATTCCATTATGGGCATATGAACACCAGGCAACATCTCTATCAAAGACAATGACAGCCGACCTATTAGGCTCAATTTATTGCAGTGCCATCATTACCAAATACTTCATCATTTTAGATGCCATTTAACTGGAGGTTAAAATAAACTAGTTAGTTCATTAAATAGCTCAAAAGTAGTAATCATGTTCTGGAGTTTACAGAATCCCACATCGATTTATGTCACTTAAAGTACTTTAGCTCATTGAAGGAAGTAAAGTTGTGTATGTAATTCTGGATTCATCCTATCATTATAAAAGGTTGTGAATCACCCACTTTAGCTTGCTTTTGTGAATAAAAATCATTTAGCCTTGACCACAAAATAAATCTACTTTCAAAGTTCTAGCAACCTCTTTGGGATGGATTTCAGGTTTCCTGATGCTGACATTCCATCAGTCACTATTACTGAATGACTTTGGTTCCAAGATTTGTCATGCAGCTAAACTGTATTAGTAGCTATTCACATTGAATAGTCACATACAGGAAAAAACGGGTGTTAAAAGTAGAATTGTTAACGAACATTTTGAATCTTATATGATAGGTAGATTAAGATCAGAGGTTATACTCATGAATAATGTGAAAGCTAAGTTGTCATAAATATAATTTTCATAGCCATATCATATTTTGAAATATTTATGAGCAAATTTAGGGATAGAAGGTTTGCTAAGTGGAAATTATGGCTTGGAACACCATTAAACTCACCCTGTGTAACCAAGCACAATATTATTAGGGTAATACAGAGAATGTAGTAAAGGTCTTGTCAGACCATTTATTTCTCAAGATTACGCTGGCAGAGGTTTCAAAACATCACACCGTGTGGAAGAGCATTGAATCATTTGCAACCATTTCTTGATTCCTGCATTAAGCATCAATTTCATCGTGTGCTTAAATTTCGTTGTACATGGCCCATGTTACAATGACAATAAAGAAACTATTCTATTCTGTGCTGACATCATCATTAACAATTTCATTAATGTTAAATATTAGATGCAAGGCTACCTAAAAGATATAATGGACTGGTGACAAACTTGATGCATCAGTTAAATACCAATTGGGTGATGTTTAAAATGTCCCCAAGATTCTCTAAAAAATACTGAATATGTTCAGTGAACATGAATATGAGTGCACCACCTTGCCTTTGGTAAAGAAATTAGGGAAACAAATGACACTCCTTCTTAATAAAGTTTAATTTAGTTTATAGATACAACGCGGAAACAGGCCCTTCTGCCCACTGAGTGTGCACCGATCAGTGATCCCTGCACACTAACACTATTCTAGGGACAATTTACAGTTTTACCAAGCCAATAAGTCTACATACCTATGTGTCTTTGGAGTGTAGCAGTAAAACGGAGCACCCGGAAAAAACCCACGCAGGCCACGGGGAGAACGTACAAATCCTGTTCAGACAGTACCCGTAGTCAGGATCGAACTTATGTTTCTGCTGCTGTAGGGCAGTAACTCAACCACTGTGTCACCATGCCGCCGAGGAGCATTACTAACATAGACTTTGCCGTTGGCTGATATTTGGGTAATGTTAACTTGAAGGGTACACAATACTACGAGGTTGTTGATGCCTGATCAGTATAAATGTGTTATTTATCTACAGTATATTCTGTCTTTGCTCCCTAAATTAGAGGCAAATTGGATGGGTATTGGGGGTGTATTCAGAGAAAAATAAAAATTGATGACACAAACTGGAAGCAATGCCCAAACCAACAATATGACTAAATAACCATATAACCATATAACCATATAACAATTACAGCACGGAAACAGGCCATCTCGGCCCTACAAGTCCGTGCCGAACAATTATTTTCAATTACAATTATAACAATTATTATAACATTTATAAATGGTATAAAGTAGCCCAAAAAATTTTTTTCAACATTAGTCTTGCAAGAATCTCTATTAAAGGTGATGTTTTTTACCTGCATGTTCAGCTGCAGACCACTGCCTTACAAATGCCAAGTATCAAAGTTCATTTTAGGGGGTGCCAAAGGAGGCAAATCTGATGTTTTACTGCATGGAGGTTTAGTTTAGTTTAGTTTAGTTTACAGTTTAGTTAGATACAGCGTGGAAACAGGCCCTTTGGCCCACCGGGTCCGTACCGATCAGCGATCCCCGCACATTCCTACAACCACTAGGGACCAGTTTTACACTTACCAAGCCAATTAACCTACAAACCTGTATGTCTTTGAAGTGTGGGAGGAAACCGAAGATCTCGGAGAAAACTCATGCGGTCACGGGGAGATGCAGTCAGCACCCGTAGTCGGGATCGAACCCGGGTCTCCAGCACTGCATTTGCTGTAAGGCAGCAACTCTAACGCTGCGCCACTGTGACCGCCCCTAACTACTTTGCAATGGTTCAAGTTGAATAATGACAGGAATGGGTGCCGAATTCTCTTGGAGCATTGAAGCAATGCAAATATTTAGGGGGTGAATAAATTGTTACCTTGGTTCCTGACTCAGTTTTTCTTTCATCTACGATCATTCATAAAGCAGGAAGTAAATAGACAATGGACAATAGACAATAGGTGCAGGAGTAGGCCATTTGGCCCTTCAAGCCAGCATCGCCATTCAATGTGATCATGGCTGATCATCCCAATCAGTACCCTGTTCCTGCCTTCTCCTCATATCCCCTGACTCCGCTATTTTTAAGAGCCCTATCGAGCTCTCTCTTGAAAGCCTCCAGTGAACCCGCCTCCACCGCCCTCTTACCTTATCAGTACAATTTTATAGAATCTTACTGATATAGTTCTATTTGCTTGAAGATTAATTTAAAATATATTTTATATCAAAATAGTTACTAAATACTTGGATAAAGTACGCATGCTGCATTCAACGTTGCCAATTTGTACTTCTGTAATTAGGGGTCTGCGTGGTATTGAACCTGGTTAAGATTGAATATTTGCTGATCATAAATCATGTTACAGAAAAACCACAGCGGATAATGCATCCAATCCAATAAAGATTTAAATTTGCTGACTAAACAACTAGGTTTGCATAGGTGAATACAACTCACAGGTAAAGCTTGAATAAAGCTTCAGAAGTGATAATTTCCTTTATAATTGCAAGCAACATTTTTCTGCAAATTCATGAATAGATTTACACTCTGTCTAAAGGCAGAAACTTCTGGAGGCATTCAGCAGGTCAGTTTGCATGGGTGACAATGGAAAAGAGTCAATGCTTCAGATAGAAAACATCAGAATTGTGAAAATAAGGAAACAAGTTAGTTTTAACTAGCAGGGAGTTTGAGGGTGCGATGGTTGACAATAGACAATAGGTGCAGGAGTAGGCCATTCGGCACTTCGAGCCAGCACTGCCATTCAATGTGATCATGGCTGATCATCCACAATCAGTACCCCGTTCCTGCCTTCTCCCCATATCCCCTGACCACTGTCTTTGAGCTCTATCAAGCTTTCTCTTGAAAGTATCAAGAGAACCGGCCTTCACTGCCCTCTGAGGCAGAGAATTCCACAGACTCACAACTCTTTGTGTGGAAAAGTGTTTCCTCATCTCCGTTCTAAATGGCTTACCCCTTATTCTTAAACTGTGGCCCCTGGTTCTGGACTCCCCCAACATCGGGAACATGTTTCCTGCCTCTAGCATGTCCAAACCCTTAATAATCATATGTTTCAATAAGATATCCTCTCATCCTTCTAAATTCCAAAGTATAAAAGCCCAGCCGCTCCATTCTCTCAGCATATGACAGTTCCGCCATCCCAGGAATTAACCTTGTGAACCAACGCTGCACTCCCTCAATAGAAAGAATGTCCTTCCTCAAATTTGGAGAACAAAACTGCACACAATCTCACCAGGGCCCTGTACAACTGCAGAATGACCTATTTGCTCCTATACTCAACTCCTCTTGATATGAAGGCCATCATGCCATTTGCTTTCTTAACTGCCTGCTGTACCTGCTTGCTTACTTTCATTGACTGATGAACAAGGACCCCCAGATCCCGTTGTACCTCCACTTTTCTCAACTTGACACATTTAAATAATAATTTGCCTTTCTGTTTTTGCTACCAAAGTGGATAATCTCACATTTATCCACATTAAACTGCACCTACCATGCTTCTGCCCACTCACCCAACCTGTCCAAGTCACCATGCATTCTCAAAGCATCCTCCTCACAGTTCACACTGCCACCCAGCTTTGTGTCATCTGCAAATTTGCTAATGTTACTTTTAATCCATCTAAATTATTGAAGTATATTGTAAATAGCTGCGGTCCCAGCATTGAACCTTGCGGTATCGCACTAGTTACTGCCTGCCATTCTGAAAGGGACCCGTCAATTCCTACACTTTGTTTCCTATCTGCCAACTAATTTTCTATACATTCAGCACTCTACCCCCAATACCATGTGCCCGAATTTTGCCAACTAATCTCCTATGTGGGACCTTATCAATTGCTTTCTGAAAGTCCAGGTACACTACATTCACTGGCCCTCCCTTGCCCATTTTCTTAGTTACATCCCCAAAAAATTCCAGAAGATTAGTCAAGCACGATTTCCCCTTCATAAATTCATGCTGACTTGGACCGATCCTGTTACTGCTATCCAAATGTGCTGCTATTTCATCTTTTATGATTGACCAGCATCCTCCCCACCACAAATGTCAGGCTCTGGTCTATAATTCCCTATTTTCTTTCTCCCGCCTTTCTTAAAAAGTAGGATAACATTAGCTATCCTCCAATCCACAGGAACTGATCCTGAAACTATAAAACATTTGAAAATGATCATTAATGCATCCACGATTTCTAGAGTCACTTCCTTAAGTACCCTGAGATGCAGACCATCACGCCCTGGGGATTTATCAGCCTTCAGTCCCATTAGTCTACCAATTCCTGACTAATATGGAAGTCCTTCAGTTCCTCCGTCACCCCAGATCCTCTGGCCACTAGTGCACCAGAAAGATTGTTTGTGTCCTCCTTGGTGAAGACAGGTGCAAAGTACCTGTTCAACTCATGTGCCATTTCCTTGTTCTCCATAATAAATTCACCCTTTTCAGTCTTCAAGGGTCCAAGTTTGGTCTTTACTAATTTTTTCCTCTTCACATACCGAAATAAGCTTTTACTGTCCTCATTTTCTATTCTTGGCTAGCTTACCTTCATCTTTTCTCCCCGTATTGCCTTTTTAGTTATCTTCTGTTCCTCTGTAAACATTACCTAATCCTCTGGCTTCCCGCTCATCTTTGCTATGTTGTACTTCTTCTATTTTATTTTTATACAGTCCCTGACTTACCTTGTAAACCACGGTTGCCCCTTACTCCCCTTGGAATCTTTCTTCCTCTTTGGAATGAACTGATCCTGCACCTTCTACATTATTCCCAGAAATACCTGCCATTGTTGTTCCACTGTCATCCCTGCTAGGGTATCTTTCCAGCCAACTTTGGCCAGATGCTCCTCATGGCTCCACAGTCCCCTTTTGTTCAACTGTAATACTGACACCTCCGAATGACCCTTCTCCCTCTCAAATTGTAGATTAAAACTCATGATATTATGGTCACTGTCTCCTAATGGCTCCTTAACCTCAAGTTCCCTTGTCAAATCCGGTTCATTACATAACACTAAATCCAGAATTGCCTTCTCCCTGGTAGGCTCCAGTACAATCTGCGCAAAGTATCCATCACGGATGCACTCCACAAACTCCCTTGTTTGGGGCCCAGTACCAACCTGATTTTCCCAGTCTACCTGCATGTTGAAATCTCCCATAACAATCACAGTATTACCTTTACGACATACCAATTTTAACTCTTGATTCAACCTGCACCCTATATCCAGGCTACTGTTTGGGGGCCTGCAGATAACTCCCATTAGGGTCATTTTACCCTTACAATTCCTTAGTTCTGTCCATACTGACTCCACATCTCCTGTTTCAATGTTACCCCTTGTAAGGGACTGAATTTCATTTCTCACCAACAGAACTACCCCACCCCCTCTGCCCACATGTCTGTCTTTTCGATAGGATGTCTCCTTGAATATTCCATTCCCAGCCCTAGCCCTCTTGGATCCATGTCTCTGTAATTCCCACAACATCATACTTGCAAATTTCTAACTGAGCCTCAAGCTCGTCCACTTTATTTCTTATACTTTGCGCATTCATATACAAACACTTTGACCTCGGTATTCACCTCCACCCTCACTATGGTCCTTATTGGGCCTGACCTTACTCTCTTATCCCTTCTTGAACTTTCCTTCCCATTAATTTGTGAGTCTTTTGTAAATTTTCCTGTACTCACTTCCTCTTTAACTCCATCTTTATACAAAGGAGATACCTCTGATAGCATGCCAGGATTTATTGTGAGGATGAGTTGTAATTGAAGTTATCTAATCGATAGGACAATGAGGGCTGTTTCTGAAGCACAAAATAAAGTGATATAAAAGCTGTGAAATTCAAAAACAGTGTGAAATGCCAATGGGTTACTGTCTGCTTGTGGAGTGAGAAAAACAGAGCCAATGTTACAAATGGATAACGCTCAACAAAATGAGTCAGTTTTGATTAGTCAGAGAGAGTGACTTAACTGAAGTTATAGAATTCAGTATTAAGTCTGAAAGGCAACAAATAACTTAGACAGAGGATGAGATGACAGTTTAAGAAGATAAGATAGCTTTGCAGGAGATCATAGAGGGGGTGGATTTGGATAGAGAATTAAATTGGTGGCCAATTGGAACAATAGCGTTTGATTGAATGCAGGTGTTCTGTATTGGAAATGTACAAATAGTGTACATTTCCAATTGTGCAAGGTGCATCTTATGCATTGCAAACTCTTTCAGTTTATTTAATGCAACAGCATTGATCATGCTGCGCTGGTTGACCCAGTTTGTTCTTCATTAATAAATATTATAATAAGCCACTCCCTGACACAAAGGGCACTGCTAAAAAAGCAACACAACTCTTATATTGAGATCAGTGACAGGTCTGATTAACTTCCTCTGTAATGCTACTTATCTCCTGCAGTAATTACCTCTTAGGCCTGCACAGGAATCTGCACTATTCATTATATCTTATTGCTGCTATCAAAGCTTATATACATGGAATGTTTCCATAAGCCAAGTTTTGTTTTCCTCGTATTTTATCAAAAATTATTTTAATGACACATTTCTGCACATAACTTTTTTTTCTCATGTATTCTCTATCAAGGTTTGATACATCATGTTCCCTCATTCAACAATAATTTTGGTCTAATACACTAATGGGCTGCACTTGAGGGCAAGGCAAAGTAACTTAATAAGTTTATTAAAGGAATCTGATTATTCCCTAAAGTGTAAAATATTAGCTGAATAACCAAAGTGTTCAATCACACAGATATAATCTCCTTGTTTGTTCGATTAAATAAAACCTCAACATTAAATTTGAGAATGAGATGTAGGGCCAAGAGGAGCACATTCTATTCTATTAAAATGAAGTAGCAACCATCTTTGGAATACAGTTTAACCAGGCTATTCCTGGCCTGAACATGCACTATGGCAGTTGCTCTGACCAACATCAATGCCTGAGGTAATGACATAGAGCTCTTGTTAACTTCCAAATGATAGTCTTCCCTGATGATGGGGACCAATCAACTTTGATGGCACTGGCTGACAGCAGTGATGGCAATAATGATAAGTGCCCACCATTCTTGGATCAACAGCAGTTCTATTTTTGTTGGGTCAAAGCAGCTGTATTTAATTATAATACACCATCACATTTTGAAACAAGTAGGTTTTTTTTTCTAAAGCAGCTTAAGATATGTTGGCCCAATTAAGCAAAACAAAAGAAAGCTAATTTCTATTAAAGCTTCGGCCAAAATAACGTTTTTAGAACCAAAGGTACTTGTGCCAAGGATTTTTAAATGAAATTGGGAGTGTATTTTTTTCAATTTTCCTATAAACTGCCAGGCTGATTGATTAATGATTTGGATTCTCAATACATTTAATGGAACATCTTTTAATCAATTTGACTGCTTAGTACAATAAATAAGTCAAAGAAAAATATAATATAGAATTTGTAACTGATCAAGCCAAGTTAATGGTGAAGTTACTACTACAGATAAGACTAAATGCCAAAAATTGTAACATCTATTTGTTACAATGCCAGGGATAGATGTGAGTTTGCCACAGTGTTCGATGGAATTCCATGAATGAAACAACATATTCAATAGTCTGGCTTCAGGGGACTGCATCCTAGTCACAAGCATAATCTGTGACACAAGCCAGTTTCACTACAGAGTTCAGTAAGGTCCCTTCTGAGAAATACTAGAGATGTGGTTGCTGCTGTGAAGAGGGGATGAATTAAAACGTTTCATCTTTCTAGATCAGTTCAGCTTTTTACTAGATATACACTGTGGAATGTCAAGTATTTTTGTAAATGAAACCCATTTAATGCAGTTGAAGAGTAGGATAAAAGTGTATAATACAACTTACTGATGAACTCCACCATCACACAGTGGATTATTAAATAATGTTGGCAGAATTAAAAGGAGCAAATTATCCAATCAGCTAGCAAAATAAAAAATTAATACATTGTTTACCTGGAGTTAAAAGAATGACCGAAATAGTGATGAGAGAGCACACCGCAAGGATCACGAGCAGTGCAATAGCAATTCCCTTCCAGTTTCTCTGGGGAGGGCTTGCACCTCCTATCTCCTACAAAGGCAGAAATAATAGGTTTCAGTGCTGAAATTCCATAATCATAACAAATTATTCATAATGTGAAAAACATAGTCATTAAGAATTCATTGCAAAGCTGATCATCAATGTGATTTCCATCATTTAATTACTCAAATTTGCACACACTTTAGGGCAAGCTAAAATTGAAATGTCTGCTTGCTTTTCACAACTGTGTTGCTTCTTTAAGTACTAAATTATAATAATAATTAGATTTTATTTTGCCTTTAAGCTATACATGCTTATTACTGGTGATGAATCCATTCTAACAGATGTGAGCATATATGAAAGAAAATGATTTAAAATGTTTTTTTGTCGAGTTTGAATAGCCAACAGGGAGATGCACTATATCAAAGGTCAGAGAAGGTTTACAGAACCTGCTTCACTCTCTGGAGCTATGTATCTATAAATATACTCTAGATCTCATAATAGCCAATTGTGGTTCAATAATAGCACAGGGGACTTGATGAGATGTTTATGGCAGAGTACCTACACTTAAGAGTTGTGGCAAAAAATTCATTGGATTATAGCATTACAGAGAAACGCGATGCAAGATAAATGCAGAACCAGTGCATACAGAAAAAAAACCTTGAATAAGCTTGTGTTCCGTTCAACATCATTTTAATTGGGTTTTTAAATGTTTATATCCTTTTCTAAAAAAGCTGTCAGCTTCCAAATTAAAGATGGCATCAAAGAATTTTGAATGCCGTAATCTGCAATAATAAGGGGGAATGCTGGAAATGCTCAGCAGATCATGTGTAAATTTACGATAGAACAACGAATGTTAAGATTTTGGATCATGACCCTCATCAGTGTTGAAGCACAAATCAGTGTCAACTTTATTTCTCTCTTCATAAATGCTCCAATGCAGTTTTAACCATTTCCTGTCTTTATTACAAAGGGTAAACACTTTACACCATAAATATTCTAAATTGTTTGATCAACATTGAAGGACATTAAGGCATAGCATTTCTTAAATAAATCACGTCATACTGCCTGCATAATTCTGTCCAATCTTACAGCCTTCTCTCAAAACATTTCCATCTCTCAAAGCACCACGACTTTCATTGTTATCGTATATTCCAGTAATATCACTCAACAATGACGAACACCCAAAGAAATCCAAGCAACAATATATTTTTATTACCCATGTAGCACGTTATGAAATGCCTCAAGGTAATACACAGGAGAGCTGTACAACAACAATTGATATCAAGCCAAATTTATCAATTGTACGTCATTAAACTGCCCAAGTCCAATCAGGTCACATCCACCTACAAATGTATATTTGCTGTACTAGGTTATTTAAATACTGTAGTACTAATCCAAAACAATGAATTATACATTTAGTGCGAAAGTTTAATACACTGCAGAAAGATATGTAAGGAATTTTAAAGAAAATTAAGAGAGAGAAAAACAGGGAATTATAGACCAGTTAGCCTGGTCTATAGTATCTTCCCCATCAGTGGTGGGGAAGATGCTGAAGTCAATTATAAAAGATGAAATAGCGGCACATTTGGATAGCAGTAACAGGATTAATCCGAGTCAGCATGGATCTACGAAGAGGAAATCATGCTTAACTGATCTTCTGGAATTTTTTGAGGATGTAACTAGAAAAATGACAAGGGAGAGCCAATGGATGTAATGTACCTGGACATTCAGAAAGCATTTGATAAGGTCCCACATAGCAGAATATAGGGCAAAATTAGAGCACATGGTATTAGGGGTAGGGTGCTGACATGGATAGAAAATTGGTTGGCAGACAGGAAACAAAGAGTAGGGATTAACAGGTCCCTTTCAGAATGGCAGGCAGTGACTAGTGGGGTACCACAAGGCTCGGTGCTGGGACCTCAACTATTTACAATATACATTAATAATTTTTATAGATGAAGGGATTAAAAGTAACATTAGCAGGTTTGCAGATGACACAAAGCTGGGTGGCTGTGTGAACTGTGAGAAGGATGCTTTGAGGATGCGGGGTGACTTGGACTGGTTGGGGGAGTGGGCAGATGCATGGCAGATGCAGTTTAATGTGGATAAATGTGAGGTTATCCACTTTGGTGGAAAAAAAGAAAGGCAGATTATTATCTAAGTGGTGTCAAGTTGGGAAAAGGGGAAGTACAATGGGATCTTGGGGTCCCTATTCATCGGTCATTGAAAGTCAGCATGCAGGTACAGCAGGCAGTGAAGAAAGCGAATGGCATGTTGGCCTTCATAACAAGAGGAGTTGAGTATAAGAGCAAAGATGTCCTTCTGCAGTTGGAAAGGGCGGTAGTGAGACCACACCTGGTGTATTGTGTGCAGTTCTGGTCTCCAAATTTGAGGAAGAACATTCTTGCTATTGAGGGAGTGCAGCGTAGGTTCACAAGCTTAATTCTCGGGATGGCGGGACCGTCGTATGTTGATAGAATGGAGCGGCTAGGCTTGTATACTCTGAAATTTAGAACGATGAGAGAGGATCTTATTGAAGCAAATAAGATTATTAAAGGTTTGAACACGCTAGAGGCAGGAAACATGTTCCCGATCCAGAGAACCGGCCTCCATTGCCATATGAGGCAGAGAATTCCACAGACTCACAACTCTTTGTGCGAAAAAGTGTTTCCTCATCTCTGTTTTAAATGCCTTACCCCTTATACTTAAACTATGGCCCCTGGTTCTGGACTCCCCCAACATAGGGAACATGTTTCCTGCCTCTAGCGTTTACACACCTTTAATAGTCCCGCCATCCCGGGGATTAATCTTGTGAACCTTGTGAACCTACGCTGCACTCCCACAATAGCAAGAATGTCCTTCCTCAAATTAGGGGACCTAAACTGCACACAATACTCCAGGTGTGGTCTCATTAGGGCCCTGTACAACTGCAGAAGCACCTCTTTGCTCCTATACTCAACTGCTCTTGTTATGAAGGCCAACACGCCATTCGCTTTCTTCACTGCCTGCTATACCTGCTTGCTTACTTTCATTGACTGATGAACAAGGACCCCCAGAACCCGTTGTACTTCCCCTTTTCTCAACTTGACATCATTTAGATAATAATCTGCCTTCCTGTTTTTGCTACCAAGGTGGATAACCTCACATTTATCCACATTAAACTGAATCTGCCATGCATCTGTCCACTCACCCAACCTGTCCAAGTCACCCTCCATTCTCATAGCATCATCCTCACAGTTCACACTGCCATCCAGCTTTGTGTCATCTGCAAATTTGTTAAAGAGTCCAGAACCAGGGGCATAGTTTAAGAATAAGGGGCAAGCCATTTAGAACGGAGATGAGGAAATACTTTTCCACACAGAGAGTTGTGAGTCTGTGGAATTCTCTGCCTCAGAGGGCGGTAGAGGTCGTTTCTCCAGATGCTTTCAAGAGAGAGTCAGATAGAGCTCTTAAAGATAGCGGAGTCAAGGGATATGGGGAGAAGGCAGGAACGGGGTATTGATTGTGGATGATCACCCATGATCACATTAAATGGCGGTGCTGGCTCAAAGGGCCGAATGGCCTATTCCTGCACGTATTGTCTATTGTCCAATACTGCTGATTTAGTAAAGGAATGAATCCACTAGGTATTGTAAGGGATATAGGTTAAATGCAGCCAACGGGACTAGCATAGATGGGACATCTTGGTCAATAGACAATAGATAATAGGTGCAGGAGTAGGCCATTCGGCCCTTCGAGCCAGCACTGCCATTCACTGTGATCATGGCTGATCATCTGTATGGATGAGCTGGGCTGAAGGGCCTGTTACTGCTGCACCTATCTTTCTATGTACTAAGCACACTGGAAGTACATCAAAATTCGTAACCATTTTGTGAAGGGTATAAGTTAATATCTTTCAGTCAGCTGAGCATCAGACAGACACATGAACCCAGCATCAAGCAAAATAAAATGAAAATGAAGCAACCGAAAAATCCATCCTGTAGAAGATTTAATTTACCCAAAATTTAATTTTCTCTCCATTCACATACGTAAGCTGAAGTTGAACTAAAATTAATGAAACATCACAGAGGTATTATTTTCCATTAAAATACACTGATATTCCACGTACATAATAAAGAAAATGATTCAATGAATTCATGAATAACTCTGTAAATATAGTCCGCAGCTGTACTGCCTCACTAATGTGAAGGTTTAATGCAAGATGGCAAATTTACACAGAGAATTACCATTATAAATTTGGAAAGAAAATAATGCAAAAATCAGGTAGTCAAGATCAGCTAAAGCTCAATTCCTGGTTAAAGAAATGGCCAGGAATTTAACAAAATAATTTGGTGCAAGGTTTTCTGTGAATTTCCACAATTGCTTCATGTAATACAGTTTGCTGTCCAGATACAATTTTACATAAGATTCCCAAAATAAATAAATGTGTAGAACCGTAAGAGCCATATAATGAGACTAATTGATTAGCTCTATCAACAAGCTGGTTAAAACAAAATAGCTGGAGCTATCTCCTTATGTGCTGTATGAATCCTGTTCTAAAGATGACCATTTTCTAAACAGATCTGAATAATAACTAATCACTTCCTTGACTAATTTTGTTATACTCCCTGAAACTATTTACTTGCTCTTCAAAATTTGATTCAAAGTAACTATTCAAAATGCAAATATCCTTAATGTACTTTATACTAGCTTAACCTTGTATTTATGCTGTCTTCAACATTACTGGAACCAATTGCCTTGAACATCATTAAATTAATCTGTGCAATTGATCAATGGTTTCCAGCATGCTTCACCAACTTGGTTTCAAAGCATGATCAACAGAATAAATTAAGTCCTACTTGTGTTCCAAATTATACTAAGGGGTTCTCAGATGTATTATTATTACTGCAGTTTAAATACATAACTTCCAAAGCTATATACATACTTTATATAATGTAGAATTAAAAATTTGTCAATAATTTGTTCATCCTACTATGAGATTATCAGAAAGCAAAACTTCTCGGAGATCAGTTAAAGCTCATTTGTATTAGGATTTCCTGCAAGCCTGTGCAAAAGGCATGGATCATTAATGTAGAGTCAGGAGCAGAGACTACCAACATTAAAAGTTCTTCCTCATTGGTTCAATTTTGAAGGACAGAACATCTCCAAAACAAAATGTTGAGTCCCAAGCTAAGGAAATGATCGGTGTTTGCAAAGGAATAATGGCATTGTGCTTCAAGAAATGTACAGATAAGAATTCAAGGACAACATGGCAAGGGTCAGCGTCGAAATATCAGGCGGATGCTGAAATGTGAGCTAGTTTTGGGTAATCCGATACCCAAAACACCAAACGCCGGCATTAAGGGGGTAGTGGTGGGGGGGTGTCACAAGAACCCGAGTTTCAGGGTGTTGTTTAAAAACATGCTTCATACTATTATATTGTGCTGAATTACCATCCCATCTTAAACAATGTTCAAATAAAGAAAACATGAACACTAAGGTAAACCTGTACCGACAATGTTTGAATTTTACTTCGGAGTCACGTGAGTGATTACGTGAAGAACACGTCCAGCACGCATGCGCGACATGAGCGTTCACGCAGTGCAACAGCAACGAACGGGAGTACGGGCGCTCCCGCTACAAGCTGAAAGAACGGACCGTTAGGTAAGTACTTACCCACAGGTTTGAGTTGCCAAACTTTGCTCTTCTTTGTGCTCCAGGGGAAAATTGGAGAGAGCAAAGCAGCACCGAGTAAAACAGCCCCGTTCGACTCCAGGGAAGGAGCGTCCCATCAGTGGAGGGGGCGAGAGGCGGCACCTGGACCGTACACACTGCGGTCCACAGACACGGGTACCAAGCCGAAGCCCAGTCCGCTAGAGCTGCCTGACCAACAGCAGCGGACTGGAGGGAAATCAACATCAAACCGGCCGGTAATCCCTGCAACTCCGACAAGGAGACTCGCCGCCCGAGAACAGGCAGCCGCTTGAGCAAAGTTAGTAACCAATCGTCAGGCTGGAGACAGACGCATGGAAGACGGACAGTCCGGCTCATTCAGAACTACAGCCCGAAAGCGAGAAAGTGTCTGTCTCCAAGCCTTAGACAAAGGTCATGGAGCAAAAAACTTCAGCGAGATTTGCCTCGGGAGCTGGGGCAAGCTCCCCAAGGAAGCATAAACACTCCCGCTCCAGTGCACTAACAGCACTGGCCATTTCCCTCATCAGAGGAGATCGATGGCGACCAGGGCTGGGCTGGTCAAGAAGAGGGGTCACTGGCTGAACAACATCGGGAGTATGCTTGAGTATGCTTCCAGGACCAGGAAGAGCTGCTGGGTGTGAGTACCGCTACGTGGCTACACCACGAGCGAGATGGCCGTTACAGCCTAAGCTGGCGGCCAGCTTACTACCTGTCTTTTCTAAAAACCTCTCCAAGACAGGTAGTCATGAGGCGTTGGACTTTATCACGCCTCCCCAAAATTACATCTGCTCGAAGTGCCCACCATTGTTGGGGGTACATTGAGCAGGGCTTTTAAAAAAACCCAAAATCTTAATTTGCAATATTGATACCCCTGACGTCGGCTATCATTTCGCATGCTCATTCCAGAGGGGCAGGGTAGTATGGCAAAACACCTGACCCTACTGTTCAACACAGTATGCGATCCGCAACCTCTCGAAGGAAGTCATAGAACCTGCCCTCAACCTAAAAAATCAAAGGACTGTGAGAACGCCGACCTCACAACCACAGATCCTGCTATCTGGCAAAGTTAACAAACCAAGCCTAAAAACTGGACAAAGTGTCCAAGATATTCGGCATCATGAGGGCAGGACCTGGAATGAGCAAACCACACAAAAACAGCAGTACCTCCATGCATCCACCAGTAGGCGTCTACTTATGGTACTGGTGAAAGCTCGGGGCCCGCATGCCAGTCCCCGCAAGCCTTTTCAGGCCAGGCCCAAAGCGGGCTCCATGGAAAATGCGCCACCCCCCAACAACACCATCCCGACAAACAAGCAACCAGAAACCAAAGAAATGAGAACACTACAGGTGCACAACCTTTTATCCGAAGTTCCAAATAATGAAAACCTCCGAATAGCGACATTTTTTCAGTCCTTGAAGAAAGGTCCTTGAAAACGTTCACCGAGGGCGGCCCGCAGAGGTGACAGCGGAACCTCCGGTCGGTCCTCGAAGAAAGGGGAACTAAATCCCCATTCATAAAAGAGAAGGTGAGGGTATATTGCGCGGGAGGGTTAATAATTGACAATCTGCTGCTGCCTGCCCGCTCAGTTAAAAAATTCCCACGGTAGACTCAAGATACACAGTGGATCGTGAGTCTTGCATGAGAACTTTTTAACTCAGCGGGCAGGCAGCAGCAAATTGTCGCTCCCTTAAGTTTCACCCCACCTACACCCCTCTGCTTCCAGGCCATGTGTGTGACCCCTTCCCTCCCCTCTCCAGCTCCCCGCCCATTGCATCGGCGCGGGGGCTTTGCACTGTCTTCACGTCGGAGCTAGTGCCAATCACCGGAGACGTCAGGACCAACGGGACACCGGCCCCCAGGCCCACTGCAAGCACGGAGATCCCAGAGATCCAAAACCAGCAGCAGCCCAGCCCCGTTCCAATTCCAGAGGAACACGCTCCCCGTAGGGACCGAAGCTGATGGTGTGCAAGGTAGTCTTGGCCTTGAGGTTGCGGATGAGGGGGCGCAGCTCGGGCTGTGATGTCTCCGGCCACCCCCTGTAAAGGAGCTGAGGCTGGGAACTGTGGAGTTGTTTGCAGTTGCAGAGGGAGGGGGCAAGGGCGGTACAGTTCCCAGTCTCAGCTCCAGTCCAGGGGAGTGACCAGAGATGTCAGGACCAACGGGACACTGACTGCAAGCACGGAGATCCCAGAGACTCACAGCCAGCAGCAACTCTAGCCCAGCCCTGCTCCAACTCCAGAGGAACCCGCGTTGCGGATGAGGGGGCGCAGCTCGAGTTGTGGGCGAACTGCAACTTGTCGCTGTAGCGGCGCATCAGGGAGCGGGTTCCTGTTGGTCCTGACGTCTCCGGCCATCCCCCTGGACAGGAGCTGAGAGACGTCAGGACCAACAGAAGCCGCTCCCCGATGCGCCGCTACAGCGACAAGTGGCAGTTCGCCCACAGCCCGAGCTGCGCCCCCTCATCGGGACACCGACCCCCAGGCCCACTGCAAGCACGGAGATCCCAGAGACTCACAGCCAGCAACAACTCTAGCCCAGCCCCGCTCCAACTCCAGAGGAACCCGGGTTGCGGATGAGGGGGCACAGCTCGGGCTGTGGGCGAACTGCCACTTGTCGCCGTAGCGGCGCATCGGGCAGCGGATTCCTCTGGAGTTGGAGGGACAGGGAGACACAGCGGCTTTTGAGAATGGTGGGCAATCACTTCCAAAGTTCTGCCCACACAGTCAGTACACCTCTCCTACACTTGTCTCCCGCACTAAGATTATCTCGCAGAGAATGATCCCAGCCTAACCCTCCCTATTCTCTCCTATTCTGCAAGAAAAAACTACATTGAAGACTCAAACTCGCGATCGAGTAACTGCCGGGATTGAGGCGCAAACTCGCGACCTTGCGGATATGAGCCGAGTACTCTACCACTGAGCCAGCCGTTAAAATCTACGCTAAAAATCTTCCATTCCGAAAGCCGAAAAATTCTGAATTACGAAAAGTGTCTGGTCCCAAGGCTTTTGGATAAAAGGTTGTGCACCTGTACTAAACAACAGTGGAGGTAGGTGAGTATGGTTCCTACCATCACATAAAAGGTGAAGGGGTTGTGCTAACAGGGGGGTAAACCACACCTGGTTTTGGAAGCATGAAGAACTATCACACTCAGTAGTTATACCAAAAATATTCAAGGACAAAAATTGAATTAAGAAAACTTGCCACCAGTTCAGCATGCACCCCAAAGGGGTTTTTCTCTCCCACTAAAAAGGAAACATGAGGGACAAGCTGAACTGGAGAAGACATACAAAGGGGTCATAAAGAAGTCTTAATATGAACCTTTGGAACCATATTAAAATTTACCAAAAAACCCAAAGATGGTGAATATCGTACCATCATTGACTTGAGCACTTGAATATTTTCACCAGGTATACACACTTTAATGGAAAACGTTGTAACTGCCAAACGTGGATTACCTTAGGATACTTTATGGTAGGCATTGACTTAAAAGATGCATACTATTCAGTGCCCATTCATAAAATCTTCGGAGATACCAAAAATTTACCTGGATGGGGTAACTATGGCAGTATAAATCATTGACTAATGATCCAAATGTGAGCCAAAACTGTTTTCCAAGATATTCAAACCAGCCCTGACACTATTAAAGAAACATATTGTCATGGCATGTCTTGATGATATCTAACGACAGACAAAACCATGGAAATAGCTAAATCAGCAGCATTAGCTACTAAAAACTTATTTAGCCTGGGCTCTGTCATACTATCCAGATAAATTTACATTGACACCATCCACAACTATGGACTATCTGGTATTCAATTAACTCAATCCACTTGTCTATAACGTTGCCAAAAGAAGAGTCAGCGTATCTGGCACAAACCTGTAACAAATTAATGGTTAACAATCAACCAACCATTCGGCAAAGTGGCAAGAGTAATTGGGAAATTAGTAGCAGCATTACCAGCTACTTAACTTGAACCTTTCCATTAGAGCTAAGGTGCTAGTGTTTAAACAAAATAACCCATATAATGGACCAATCTGGAGTCATCATCACTACAGACACTGGGCATAAAACCTAGTTGGAAATGTTGGTGCGTTCTATGGGTTAAAAGCATATTGTTCAATAGTGCACCATTCTGCATCTTCGTTATAAATTGATAATATCACGTGGTGGCATATACTAAACCACATGGACGGGATAAAATCGATATCATGTGACAATTTGTTTAACAATTTGGTAATGGTATGTCGTCAAACATATTTGACTATCAGCAACCTACCTACCAGGCGAGCTAAATACTGTGGCAGACATATTAAACCAAAGTATTTGCTTAAATTACAAAGCAAAATGGAACACCAGATATCGATTTCTTTGCATTCCGATTGAATCACCACGCACCGATGTATATCGCATGGGAACCAGACCTTGAGGCAGCGGCAATGGATACATTCCCGCTGAACTGAGGGGGTCTAATCTTTATGTTTTCTCCCCTATTTCTACCTCATCAGTCAGGTACTACGGCCTCATCAGTCAGGTACTACGCAAAATACAGATGGACTCTGCTTCAGGTATTTTGATAGTACCCGACTGGCCTACACAGCCATGGTTGCCAGTGGTCCTCAACATGGTCATTGAAACCCCATGACTTTCTCAATAGCCCAGACTTATTAAACTCACCCGGTATCAGGCATAAGCCACCCATGCCACGATAAATCAACTACTGGGTTGCAGAATTTGAAAAGACCACTGCTGGGCCTGGGATTGTCAGACAGCACTATCAATATGATAACAGCATCCCATCGCATGCCCACAAAGAAACAATACTTGGCAAACATCAAGAAGTGGGAAAGATACTGTTCAAATCCAGGAACTACATATTCAACTACTACAATAACCAATGTACTGGAGTTCCTGGCAGGCCTTCACCACAATGAAGGACTCAGCTACAGCACCATTAACACAGCCAGAAGTGCTCTGTCAGCCTACTTAACTCAGGCACAAGGCCAACAGGCCATAGGATACCACCCGCTGGTGATCAAACTCAAGAGAAGCATATTCAACTCTAATCCCCCCTAGGTACACCCAAATCTGGGATGTCAGTGTGGTCCTGACATACCTAAGGGGATGGTCACCAGCCAGGTTCTTCACCCTGGAACAGCTAACCCTGAGGACGGTCATGCTGATGGCACTTATCTCAGCACCAAGAGTCCAGTCCCTCCATCTACTACGATTGGACAATATGGTCATAATACCAGACCGTGTCTCATTTACCATTCAGGGGCTGGTCAAACAGAGCAGACCAGGAACATCAGGTCCAGTCATGGAATCCCGGGCATCCCCACCTGAACCATGGTTATGTGTCATGACCTACATTGAATTACATCGACACAACAAGAAATCCCCGAGGGAGAGAAAAAGCCTTATGGGTCAGCCAATAGAAACCTTATGGTCAGGTGACGAGCCAAACTATCTCAAGATGGCTCAAGCAGGTACTGGGAGTTGCTGGAGTAAATACTAACATGTATAAATCTCACTCCACCAGGGCAGCATCCACATCGGCGGCTAAGAGGATGGACGTGCCTATGGACCACATCCTGTCTACAGCGTCTATGTCTATGGAGAAAACGTTCCAAACTTTTTATAACAAGCCGCTGGCAGAACCTGTATCGTTTGCAGAAAAAGTATTAGAATCTGCAAATATATAATTTAAGCCCGGGGGAGCATTTTTGGTTTTGTTATTGTTTACTAAACACCATTATTGTTTCACAAACAGATTCATGGTTGATTACGATAACATACTTCCTCCCTCGAATGACTTCGGCAGCGAGTGAAGTATGAACTGTTACACGGTTTGAAATCACAGAGCTTTAAAATCTTCACGTAGTCATTCACGTGACTCCGAAGTAAAATAGTAAGATTAAACGAGAACCTACCAGTTCGAAGTTTGATCTGTATTTTATGAGGAATTACGATGAAGGATTACGTGCCCTCCGCTCCCACCCTCAATTATAGAGATCAACTGGTATTTAAGTTCTCCTTTTCTTCACTATGTTTATTTCAATTATTGTGTCTTCTGTGATTTCACACCGCTGCTTTGAAGTATGCGTGCTGGATGGGTTCTTCACGCAATCCCTCATCGTAACTCCTCTAAAAATACAGATCAAACTTCGAACTGGTAAGTTCTTGTTTAATCTTACTATTAACCATCATGTGCAGAGCTACATTGCTTTATGTTTTAGCATAGCACAGTAAGACAGTGCACAGTAAATATTCTTGCACTTTATAATTCATGACACTCAATTATCAGATCAGAAAAATGTAAAACTCAGTAAGGCGACATATACTGAAGAAAACCTAGTAGAAGATTAATTATTATTCCAGCATTAGCATTGGTGTAAACTGGTATTAATTTCACATCAATGTAAAAAAAAGGCATAGAGTGCCTGGCCCATCAAATTACTCCAGCACGTTGCACTTCTTTTTGCATGTGAAAACTAAATTGGATTCGAAGTCCCTATTGTGATAGTTTTACTCAATGATAACACAGGAGCCCGAGGGTCATAAACCACTGGATGCTGACCCATGACAAGAATATTATCTACAAGTAATTAAACTTAAACATGTAGAATAGAAAACCTCTGTTAGAGACTCACAGAGATGTACAGCACAGAAACAGGCTAGTCAGCCATCATGCCAATGCTAGCATTTGTACCCAACTACACTTCCATGACAGGAGCACAGGTTATTTGTTTGTTAGTTGCCAAAAAGTGTTTACCTTATGAGGAAAAAAGCCTCGGAAAAAAATAAATCAAAAACATTGTAGATACTGTAGAGTGCGATCTCTCTCTCTGTTCTGATGATGGGTCCTGGACCTGAAACGTTAACTGTTTCTATTTCCACAGATGCTTACAGATCCATTTTGGAGTGTTCCCAGCTTTTCCTGTTTTTATCTTAAGGGTATAGCCTGTCCGTACGACACATTTATTTTATAATTATTATTTATTTTATATACCAAAGCAGCTATTGTTTCATACAGTCGCATAGCACAGAAATGGGTTATTTGGCCCACCATGTCCATGCCAACTTTTTTGCCCATCTATGTTAGTCCCAGTAATTCAGGCTGTGTTTTACTTGTATTTATTATAAACTCAGGAAAGATGTGGTAGGCAATTTTGTTTGACATGGAGACTTTCTTTGATAATCCTTATGCAGAGTTTTATGGTATTAACTTTTAATTAACAGAGGCGCCAATTATGCATTTTATTTAAGTACATGAAGATTTTTTTTCACCCACAGTTCTAGGTGCATCACAGGTACCAGAGTTTGGTTTCAGGGAGACACATGAAATTGCAGATGCTACTTTGCGAAAAAAAGACAAAGTGCTGGAGTAACTCATCAGGAGAATCAACATCTCTGGAGAACAAGGATAGATGATGTTCTGGGTTGGGACCCTTCTTCAGACTGATGATTGTGGTGGAGGAGAAAGCTGGAAGAGGTGGGGGCAGTATTTTTTGTGATAGGTAGATGGTTGGTTGGTCAAAGACCAGAAATGGTGAGACAAAATGTGTGATACAAGCAGAGAAGAGGTGCAAATTGTGAAGCCAGAGGAAGCACGATGGGTGGAAGGGGCAGGCGGGAGAAGGAAAAATGGGTGAACATCCAAGTGGGGTACAGGAAAGAGAGGGGAGGAGTCTGTGAAATAGGAATTTGATTGTAGGTTAGTTATCCAAAATCTTCATGCTGTAAGATTGTAAGCCACCCAAGCTGAATACGAGGTGCTGTTTGCATGTGGCCTCACTGGCAATGGAGGAGATCCAGGATGGAAAGGCCAGTGGATGCGAGGGAGAAGGAACAGTGGCAGGTGTTACATCTCCTGCAGTTGCTAAGGAAAGTACGGGGGGAGGGGGTAGTTTGGGTAGAAAGGGATGAGTAAACCAAGGTGTTGTTGTGGGAGGTATTTCTGCAGAAGGCAAAAAGGGGTGGGAATGGGAAGACGTGATTAGTGGCGGGATCACATTGAAGAAGGCAGAAATGTTGGAGAATAATTTGTGGGATGCAGAGGCTAGTGTGATGAAAAACAAGGACCAAGAAATACAGAGGATCGCAGGGGTGAAATCATGTTTACTAAACAAAGCGGACATCTCAGATGTCCTCGAATGGAAAGCCTCATCTTGGGAGAAGATGCCGTGGAAACAGAGAAATTGAGAGTAATAGCATAGCGTCTTTGCAAGAGGCAGGGTGGGAGGAGGTGTTGTGCAGATAACTGTGGAAATCGATGGGTTTGTAGTAGTCATCAGAAGATAGTCATAACCCTATGATGGAGACAGAGAGATCAACAAAATTCTGTTTCACTTCTTCACATTTTCCCCCATATATTTATTTTGGACATCAATTCTTATTTTTCTCACATTGCCATAATTTCACTCCTCGGTATCTGATGAACTTCCTATTTGCTCTCTTTTCAGATTGCTTCTCTATTTTCATCTTTCATCACCAGACAACTGTGTCTCTTTCTGAATCAAATACCACAGTGACTTTGATCACACAGAATTGGGAGAATTTAAGCAAATGGCTCGCAGAAATGAGCAAAACCCATTGCCCTCAAAAGATCTGTAAAATAGGGTAATTATGCATTCATTAAGTATCTCATCATGTTAGCATCAACTACCAGAGGCACAACATTATTTCCTTATCATATAGAATAATTTGTTCCTGCAAAAGAAAAAGTGAGATACAAACTGGCTGACAAGAAACACTACGAGAAAAAACTCCAATGTAGACGTTTTTGCTCATAGAACATAATTTCATGCAAATTAGTTGCTAAAAAGCTTTCCTAAAAAGCAATGACAACCCTTCTAAACATATTAATGATTGTAAAAAACGTTTCGAGATACAAACGCAAGATGTTGGACAAGAGTAGTTCCGACATCATTTTCAGTACATTGGCATTTGCCTATATCGGTTTTGTTTCATAACAGATTTCTTTAGGATAAATTTACTAAACACAGATGCAACCCTACACAATTAAATAGAAATATACATGCACTTATTTGTCTGAAGAAAATGTGATTTTGGAGTTCAAAGGACAATTAGAGCTCCAAAGATCGAACACATTGTCCAATTCACCCTCTCTCCACCCACATGCTCCCTCTCCCCTACCCAACTAACACACCCCTATTAATAAGTTTTATTTGCCACATATATACTTTGGACTCCTTCCCATACACCATTGTCAACTGATGCAAATTATGCTTCTTGCCTTATGTTGCAGTGCAGTTTGAGGCTCATTATTTTTTTTCTGTTAGTTATGCATTCAGGAATTACACCTTTAATATCTTCATGAATGCTCCAAGATGTAACACGCATATATTCAAAGAAGTAGAGCGTATTTACAAGAGAGCACATAGTATATTTTTTATCTCAAATCTTTAAGCTGTTGTTCCAAACTGTATGCCTGTGGTCATACATTGTTGGCTCTGCTGTCCAAAGGATAATAGTATGAACATACACAAAGTTACACTAAGAAAATAATAGTTTTTCTTGAGATTTATTTCTCTCCCTTAAAGAAACAGTGCAAAAACAAAATACAAATTACTATGTACATTTAATGGACAAAAAATAATTAGTCCCTGATGTCTTGACATGTTTGGTGAAGACTACATACTTGGACCATTTAATTATGAATTCAAACACAGAAGATTTTTTTTGTTAGAATTATTTAGATTTGCTCCTTTAAATCCTGAAATCAGCACCAGGTGCAATTTGGACACAACTTTACGATAAAATGTTTCAACATCCAGGCTTGGTCCAGGTCCAAATCATATGATTTACAAGAACACTTTGGATTCTGTTATCTCAAACCACCATGAATCCTCCTTGTGTGAGCTTGACTTGCCGAGTGGACTAAGAAAATGAAAATGCTTACGTTGCGTGAAATTGCTTTCTTTCTGCTTTATTGATACGTTTGAGGAATTCTTGACTCACTGCAGTAATTTGACTCCAGTCCAAATTTGATTGAATGAGGCTCAATAACATCCTTACTTTCCTCTTCATCAAGGGTTCTTCAGGTGTATACTCCATGGTGTTGAGTATTTTAGTGAGAAATTTGTCAAGCTATGATTCATATTGAATTTTAAATATCCTTTGAATATCCCTGGAATATGTGCTTTAAGTATACTAACTGAACTTTTGCCTTCTTTTTAAGTCAAATGATACATAAAAAGGGGATATTTAATACAGTATTAAGTTGGTTAAAATTTTAGATTGAACTGCTGGCTGTCGTCAGAAATGAGTGCTTCAGGTAAACTCTGGCGCACACATTTATTTGGACTTCAACTCATCCATATTACATGAACCCATGTGTTTCATTTCAAACCACTTTGAGTGATTTCTGAAAATTCAACCAGAAAATTGTCATTTGTTTTTGTATCAGAAGTCTCAATGCCTTTTCTGCAAGGTCTGAGAGTCTGAACAAAACTGCAAAATATTTTTGGTGGCTTATTAACATGGCCTGATAGTCTGTTCGCCTGCTAAAGATTTGGGATCACATTCATGCAGAGCTAGTAAAGATGGGGGGGGGGGGGGGGGGGGGGGGGGGGGGGGGGGGGGGGGGGGGGGGGGGGGGGGGGGGGGGGGGGGGGGGAGCTAGAAGCAAGAGAGGGGGGGGCGGGGGAACAAAGCCTGGGAACTGATAGATGGATACAGGTGAGGGAGTTTGATTGACCGATGGATGGATTGAATAAGTGACAAAGGCTGGAGATGAAAAGGAGACACAGGGTGTCAAATGAGGAGTGAAATGCAAAGTCAGAGGAAGGGATATAGATGGCAGAGGATTTTGGGGTGAAGGGGGGAGGAGGAAGAGAGACGAAATAGTGAAAAAAATTAGAACAAACCCAGATGGGGGATACATGAAAGAGAGAGGGGGGTGGGGTGGGGAGAAAGAGATGGGTATTATTTATAATTGGAGAATTCAATGTTCATATGTTGGGTTGTAAGCTGCTTAAGTGGAACATGAGGTGTTGTTTTTGCATGTGGCTTAACTCTGGCAATGGAGGCTGCCCAGGACTAAAAGGGCAGTGTGGGAATGGTTAGCAATTGGGAGATCCAGCAGGTCTCAGCAGACAGAGTGTAAGTGTTCAGTGAAATGGTTACCTATACTCCGCTTGGGTCTCACCAACATAAAGAAGGCCACATCAGGAGCACCAAATTGAGGAGAGGTGTGAGGTGGTGCATGAAAATGGCCTCAGCCAAAAGGTGTGCTGGGATCCCTGAATGGGGGTGAGGGAGGGAGAAAATTTAAGGACTGGGAACACTTCATTTTACCCAATTTTTGTATGTTATGAAGCTTGACAAATATTGTTTCTTTCAAAGTCATAGATATTAGTAGTGTAACCCCACCTGTTGTATCCTGGCACAATCACTAATTCAGAACAATTGTGGAATGGTTTCAGTTCTTACTCTTAGCTGGTGACCTGAACTCTTTTTACGCACGATTTGAGACGGGCAACATCACCCCTAGCTCGCCGGCTAACAACAACACTGCCAGCGCACTGGCTAATGGGGCTGGAGGGAGGTCCGCCGCTGGGGATGTGCACATATTCTCGGTGTCGGAGCACGATGTGAGGAGACCTCTGACGCGTGTGAACATGAGGAAAACTGTAGGCCCAGATGGTATATCTGGGCGAGTACTAAATTCTTGTGCTAATCAGCTTATGCAGGCAGAAGGGATTAATTTAATTTGACATCATGTTCAGTACAGACATTGTGGGCCAAGGAGACTGTACCTGCACTATACTGTTTTATGGTCTATGTAAACTGTAGTCATTGTTGTTCTGTTGTACTCTGCGCTCCATTTGCCTTTATATCTGTAAAATCTTGCTAGGTTCATTTTGACAGGTTTTGTCATTGGTATCTGGTTGAGCTTGCTGGAGCAAGTGTCCTGACTCATTATTGAAACAGTGCGTGGCAGTATCCATTCTCAAATCAATGCACCAGTTCTTAATTTAACACCTTTTCTCGATAGGCTGCTGCTGCTGTTCCCGTTTATACACAGTCCAATTACTGCTTGTAGCATTGATATTGCAGAATCCTAGTTCCTCTTTCGATAAACTTCCAAATCACAAAGTCTTCCTTACAGTTGGGCTTTTTTAAGTAATGAATACCAACATTGCCTTTGTTGTGCCTTTAGCAATGACCTTTGAAATATGACCTTTCTTTTGACAATTGAAACACTTGACTGTTCCGAACAGCAGAATTGCAACGTGATGATTGCTGTAATGATAGCGAGTGGTTGAAAGGAAATCTCTGGGATGCTCTGGATATGGTTTCTTAACCTTGGATTTCACCGCTGGCTTCTGACTGTAGATTGCATCTATACCAGATGCTAGCTGTGGACAAGATTATCCGGCATTCTTGAATTTAATTTCAATCAATACAATTCTACGTGCAATTTTAAGTGAACCCAGCATGTAGAACATAAGTATTCGGTATTGTGTACTCAGCAGCTTTGACTGATTTCATTCATCTACGAGTGCACACACAAATTGATGATTAAGTCACAATCTAAAAAGTTTCCGATGTTGCAAGAGGTTGTTCTTTAATGGAAAAAAATTTGCTCACACTACTTCTTGTCCCGAGAGATAAAAACTTATAGCTCTCACCAAATTTTTTGTGGCTTTGCTTTAAAATAAATTTCCACTTACTGCACAACATCTGTGAGCAAGACATCCCTGGCCTTGTGTGGTGCAAGATGATTTGTCATCTAGCCATATGCTTCTAGCCTAATCTCCATCAGGGTCATTGCTTTATTCACATGCATGTCACTTTATTTTGGGTTGTCACGATGCTTCAATCCCTTCAACCTCAAGGATATTGTTTGCCTTATAGAACATTTTAATTATACAAGATGAATAGTTCTCTAACTCATTGATACATGCTGAAGCTCCTGATATAGGAATATACTTTCCTAATCACATGTTGCATCCATTGGAACTTACTATTCAACAGGGATATGCCTTAACTTGGTGCATGTCGATAGTGCAATGATAAAGTAATGGTGATGTTCCTTTGCCATGGTGACTCGCTGCGCTATGAATTATTGTTAGTACATGTGGATGCCTTGGGCAAATGAAATTCCATCTGATTGGTTGCAGGAAAATACTAAATGAAAACCATTGTGCAGCATTTTCCCATGTTCCTTGAGATTCTACCACTTACCACTCCAGAGGCAATTTACTATGGCCTTTTAATTTACCAACCCACAGATCTTTGAGGGGTGTGAGGAAAACCATGTGGTCACGGGGAGAATATACAATCTACATGGTCAGGGGAGGTTCAAGAACAAATCCAGGTTGTTGGATTTGTATAGCCTCAGCTCTACTAGCTACAACATTGTGTCACTCCCAAACTCACAATTAGTGCAACATTCCTGTCAACATATTCTCTGAATAGACAAAAAGCTATTGGTCTCAGTTTTGAAAGAAATCAACGTCAAAAAATTCTGAGGTAGACAAAAATGCTAGAGAAACTCAGCGGATGCAGCAGCATTTATGGAGCGAAGGAAATAGGCAACGCTTCGAGCCAAAACCCTTCTTCAATTCTGAATCTTCTATGGTGGTGAATTCCAAATTTTTTTTTTTTCCAACTTGTTCCTAAATGGATCACCCTTTATTCTGATGCTTTGAATCCTGGTGGTAAAAATGTTGACTTTTGGTAATTTGTGTCCAGGGATACAAATGAGCATCAACATTCCCCCTCCTCATCATTTTAAATAATGTGTTTTACAGTTTCATGCGTAACAAGGATAATGTCACATTTTTCCATTTTATTTTTCAGATGCTATGTTCTCCCGCAAATTACTCAGCTTGTCTATATCCCTGTGAAGCCTCTTTAGATCTTCCCTCTTAGTCATAATCCTACCTAGTTTTATAGCATCAGTTAAAAAGGTAACGTGTTTAATGTTTTATTTGTTTATAAACCCATTAATAAGTAAGCTTTTTTCAGGATGAATGGTCAATTTTGGTATACTGAGTTTTACAAGGGCAATCTTATATTTGTACTAGTGTGATCAATTTATATTGCAAAATACCTGCCAGCATTTAGAGGCATGTATGAATCCTGAATTGCATTAATGCAGAGAATTAAGGCGTACTGTGTCTGCTACTATTTGATTTGACTCAAATATCTATTCTCTCCCTAGAAATGCCTACAGCTTTGCCACTCGATGTAGTGCCACCGAGGCAGCAAAGAATTTAGATATGAAAAATTTACAATGCCAGATGCAGAGTCTGAGTTTCAGTGAATGGGATACTCAGGGGATGAAGTCAAACTGCAAGTAAACTGGCCCTTCGGCTATCTTGCCACAATTTTCCATCTAGCCTAATCCCACCTGCCTGCGTTTGGCCTATATCCTTCTACACCTTTCCTATCCATGTACCTGTCCAAATGTCTTTTTAATGTTTTTATGGTTTCTGCCTCAACTACCTCCTCTGGCAGTTCATTTTATGAACCCATCACCCTTTGTGTGAAAAAGTTGTCCCTCAGCTTCCTATTAAATATTTCCCATCTCAATTTAAATCTATGGCCTCTGGTTTTTGATTCCCCTACCCTGGGTAAAAGATGAAGTGAAGTGCCCTATCTATTCCCCTCATGGTCTTATACATATAAGATCGACAAATGATAGACTTCATCTTGCAGCAGGAATATGTCAAAACATGAAGGGAGGGATTTTTATACTACACAAACATACATGTAGTGCAGTGGTAGAATTGCTGCCTTACAGCACCAGAGACCCAGGTTCAATCCTGACTATGGGTGCTATCTGTACAGAGTTTGTACATTCTCCCCGTGAACATGTGGGTTTTCTCTGAGCGCTCCAGTTTCCTCCCACACTCCAAAGATGTGCAGGTTTGTAGGTTAATTGGTAAAGATTGTAAATTGTCACTAGTGTGTAGGATAGTGTTAGTGTACGGGGATCGCTGGCTGGTGTAGACTTGATGGGCCAAAGTGGCCGTTTCCATTCTGTATCTCCAAACAAAACTAGCCTTTGATGGGGTGCCACACAGGAGGCTGCTAAGGAAGATGCGAGCCCATGGTATCAGAGCTAGCATGGATATCAGTTTGGCTGGATGGCAGAATAAAGGGGGCCTTTTCTGGTTGGTTGCCAGTGACTAGTGGAGTTCCGCAGAGCTTGGTGCAGGAGCTGTTAATCCTGCCTCAAACAGAGCAGCCATAGTACCAAAATTTAGTAAGGACTCATGAATTGTTAGGCCATTTTGGTCAAGTCTGATGTGCTCTACAGAAATAAGACAAGCTTCTGAATAGTGCCAGTAAGTCTAGGGCCCAGATCAGTGTTGCATACTCAATTGACAGAATGAATGGGATTTCTGCAGAGGACCTCCAAGGAAGTGTAAAATGCATGAAGTTGATTGGATTAATGCAAACTGAGTGTACATATTGTAAATAATGTTGCTAGACAGTTACCCTGTTGTTTGTTGATTGGTTAAAGTGTTGAGCCCTTGGCAGGTTTGTTTGGATGCCAGAGTAAATGTTACATTATTCAAGTTAAGTTAGCTTCTTCTGGAAGCTTCTCCTGCAACAATGTAAGGGAAATTCTGTTATTGGTCTGGGTAACTGTCAATAATGTATTGTTGTCATTAATTTGTTTGATTGGATTGTAAATAGACCACCTCTCTGTAGTGCAGCCCCTCAATGTTCGGGGACCTATAAAAGGCAGTCCTCACGAGGTCCTTTGTCGATCTTCTGGAAGAGCGCTTGGGACTGTGTAACCTTTTGGAGTGTTTCTGCTTACACGAGGCTGAAGGGCTTGGCCAGGCAGATATATGGATCGAATCTGCGGTGGTTTAGGTATCGTAAAGGGGAATTTGTTGTTCTATCCAAATATAAAGATTAGTTGGTGGTACACAATAAAATGCTGGAGAAACTCAACGGGTGCAGCAGCATCTAGGAGCGAAGGAAATAGACAACGTTTCGGGCCAAAACCTTTCTTCAGATAAATAAATAAAGATTAGTTGTTCCAGTGCCTGAATTAGTGTTTTATTGACTGAACTAGATTGGGCAGAAGCTTAGAAGAGCTTATGTACAGAGCCACTGCTCTTAACATTGTATATTAACAATTTGGTTGAGTGGATTGAAGGCTCTGTGGCCAAGTTTGCAGATGATACCAAAATAGGTAGAGGGGCAGGTAGTGTAGCGAAAGCAGGGACTCTGCAGAAGGACTTGGATAGATTGGTAGAGTGTTCAGAGAAGTGGCAGATGGAATATAGTGTCGCAAAGTGTGGATTCATGCATTTTGGTACTAGGAATAAAGACATAGAATATTTTCTAAATGAGGGGAGAATCCAGAAATTGGAGATGCAAAGGGACTTGGGAATGCTGTTGCAAGATTCCCAAAAAGTGAATCTGCAAGTCAAATCAGTAGTAAAGAAAGCATATGCAATGCAAGCATTTTTTTCGAGAACATGGATGTAATGCTGAGGCTCTATAAGGCGTTGGTCATGCCGCATTTGGAATCTTGTGAGCAATTTTGATCACCATATCTGAGGAAGGATGTGCTGGTTCAGGAGAGGGTCCAGAGGATGTTTGCAAGGATGGTTCCAGGAATGAGTAGGTTACCATATGATGAGTGTTCAACAGCATTGGGCCAGTACTCGCTGGAGTTTAGAAGAATGAGGGGGACCTCATTGAAACATACAGAATAATGAAAGACTTGGATAAAGTGGATCTGGAGAGGTTGTTTCCACTAGTGGGAGAATCTAGGACTAGAGGCCATAGCCTCTGAATTAAAGGACATTCAATCTGTGGTATTTTTTTTGCCATAGAAGGCTGTGCAGGCAAAGTCAGTGGATATACTTAAGGCAGAGATAGATAGATTATTGATTTTACTTCGGAGTCACGTGAGTGATTCCGTGAAGAACCCAGCTCTACTGCGCATGCGGCATTACGCACAGCTGTGCAGAACGCGGCCAGCGGGAGTCGGGCAGCTCCCGCATCCAAGGACGAGAGGTAAGTACTTACCTTAATCGGGCCTTGTGGTTTTTGCTCCAGGGGGAGCAAAGTAGAGAGGCATGGTGAGCGGCCCCGTTTCGACTCCAGCGTGGAGCCGACAGTGGACGGGGAAAAGGCGCTACCCGGACCGCAAACGCTGCGGACCGCTGCAAGGAGCTGCGCTAATGCCGGTCCGCTGAACAGCTGTTTGGTAACAGCAGCGGACCGGCGGGAAGTTTTAAAAACCCGACCGGCAGCCCTGCAGACTCCTGACAAAGAGAATCGCCGCCCGGGAACCGCCACAATGCTGCCTGGAAAACGGCAGGCAGCCTCTACATACAGGTAAGAGAAAAATCTTCCCAATTCAACAGGTTCTACAGGAGCCAACTTCCTCCAAAACTGGAACAGGTTGGAGACAGCAAAAATAAGTATGTCTGTCTCCCCAAGCCAGAGGAGGTCATGGAGTTCACCTCCAGGAATAAAGGGGCACTGGCTGAATGCCAAGGGAGCTGACTCCTACCCCAGTGCTATTGCACTAGCCATCTCCCTTGTCGAGGGATTGATGCAACAGCGGAGTTTGAGCTATGCCTCCTCCAATTTATAGCACACCCTTTTGCTCCCTCTTTTGAGGCTAGCTAAGGAGGCCAGGGCTGGGCTGGCTTAAACGCTGGGCAGGCGGACGAGAACAGCAGTATGCCAGGGGAGCAGGATCAGGAAGAGCTACTGGGTGTCGTGGGCCACTACATGGCTCCTCCACGCGACCATCTTCCCAACAAAGCCCTGCAGGAGCAGGCCTTTCCAGAGGCAAATCCGCAGGCAGCTGGGTCAGCGGACTCGCAGACAAGCAGCGAATTCTACAGAAGGGTCAAGAGGTTACCGCCTTTGCTCGTTTTTTCCACGGATTATACTCTCCCAGGATGAGACTATCCCATTGCACTACCAGGGTGCTGACGCCTAAGAGAGGCAGCTAAACCTGTGCGCCTCATGAAGGCAGGCCATGGAACGAGCAGGACATCGCATCCAACACCCAGCTGGCAGCACCCCTCGGCATCCACCAGCGATATCAAACAAGGACTGGTGAAAGCCTGGCGACCGCTTCACATTACCCCCAAAGTTCTTTTTAGACGGGGCCCAGAGCGGAGCCGTGGGAAGATGCGCTGCCCCACCGACAGTACCAGCATACCAGCAAACTACGCCTTCATGAAAAAACAACAAACATGGAGGTAGGTAGTCTGGTTCCTCCCAGTTTACACTAAACAAGGGTGTTCTACTAACTGGGGGGGGGGGGGGGGGGGGGGGCATTTACACTTGTTAATAAAGCATGGGATGCTGTCACAAATAACTAAAATATACTCAACAGTATTAGAGGATAAAAACGAATTCAAATTGGGCATATTACCGCCAGTTCAGCAATGCGCCCAAAGGGCACTTTCTCCCTCTAAGAAAAGAGAAGTGAGAAGGTCAAGCTGAACTAGAAAGGCTCATTACTAAACGGATCATGGGAGTAAACATGAACCATTGGAAACTACAAAAGATGGTGAATGTAGCATCATCATTGATCTAATATCACTAAATAAATCTGTTGAGTATATATACACTTTAAGATGGAGATGATGGTTTTTGTCACTGCCAGGCATCTGATCTCCCAAGGATACCTAAGGGGAGCATTGATATGGAAGATGCTAACTATCTTATACCCATACACTAGGATCATTATAGATACCTAAAAATTTTACCTGGATAATGGATATCCCGGTTAGGGCAACCATGGGAGCATAGAGCAGTCCCTATGGTCTAACTTCTGCCCTAAATCTAATATAAATATCAAACGGCCATGAAAATATTAAGAAAACAAGCATAATCATGGCATATATTGGATGATATCCTCATATTAGGGGAAACAAAGGAATTAGCTGTGGCAGCAGTTCTAGCTACGAAACAGCTCCCTAAGCTCTGAGGTTTATCCCACGCCCAGATAAACCAGTATTGAAGCGTTAACTACCAAGGATTATCTGGGCTTCAATAATAATTCCGTCCATATGACTGTTACTTTGCCTAGGTACTTGGGTCACTATAATCAAATCATGAATTAACCCACTGAAGCTATATCACAACTAAGGTGGTGGGTAGACATCTATTTGGCATAGTTTTCAGCCCTATTATCATCACCAATCCCAATTTGGTTATTAAAAACCGATGCCAATACTTTAGGCTGGGGAGCAACTAAACTCCATATCCAGCACAGGTAACAGATGGACCAATTCACAAACATCGTTACTACACATACCGGGCATCAACTACTTGGGATTGGTGAGCGCCTATTGGGCTAAAAAACATATGCATTTCAAATGCAGCACGTACATATGTGGTTACGGATTGATAATACTATGGTGGTGGCTTATATCAACCATATGGGGAGCATAATAATCATTGTTGTGCATCAAATTGGTCAAACAAATCTGGCAATGGTGTGTCAAAAGACATTTTAACTATCAGCTGCCTATGTCCTAGGAAGCTAGAACACAGTGGGAGACACCAGGTCACGGGGTAAATTTATGATTACATTGAATAGATGTTAAACCCAAAATATCTGCTAAAGGTATTAAGCAGTTTGAAAACCAGATATCAATTTGGTTGCACAAGAAGGAATCACCAGTAACCTATGTATGTGACTTGGGAACCAGATTAGAGGCAGCAGCGATAGATGCCTACACGCTGGAAGGGGGAATTTCTGCTTTGCCTTCCTCCCTTCTGCCTCATCAGATGGGCACTTCGGAATACAGATGGGAGTCTCCGAGATATTGAACGTGCCCGACCGGCCTACACAGCCATGGTTCCCAGTTCATCACGACACGGTGGGCGAGTCACCTATGGATTTCCCTAGTGGACCATGGTTGCTGACTCAACCCAGTATCAGGCACAAGCCACCCATGCCAGGGAAACATCAAACTCCTGGGTGCAGGGTTTGAATAGACCTTACCAGGGACTGGGATTATCCAAGGGACCACCATGTCGGCATCCCTGCGAACAGTCACTAAAAGCTAACATGGGTAAAATACTGCCACGACGCAGGGACAACATACCGAATTATTCAACCACTGACGTATTGGAGTTCCTGGAACATCTACACCATGACCAAAAGGTGAGTTACAATGCCGTAAATACAGCATGAAGCGCCTTATCTGCTTATCTAAAACAGCATGACAGCGGAGCATGGGATCCCATCCACTGAAGGTAAACTTATGAAGGGCAACTATAATATAAGCCCCAAACACCCAGGTATATACCCATGTATGGGATATTGGTGTGATATTGACATATCTCAGAGAATGGCACCAGCCAGATCCCTCAGCTTGCTTAATCTATGTTTAAAAAACGCTCATGCTTATGGCTCTCGTACACGCTCACAGAGTCCGGTCACTCCATAAACTAGACTAGATACATGGTGATTACCCCGGACGCATCACGTTCATATTTAGGTCTGGTAAAATCTAACTCGCAGGTATTTGGGACTAGGCGAGATTATGAGTTCGGCACGAACTAGTAGGGTCGAGATCGCCTGTGTTTTCCGTGCTGTAGTCGTTATATGGCTATATGGACCAGGAACGCCCAATTCACTGGTGGGGTTCCGGGCCTACCCACCAGAGTCCAGGTTGAGTGTGGTGACCCATCTACTACTATATATAGACACAACACACAATCTTAGAGGGAGAGGAAAGCCTATGGGTCAACCACAGTAACCCAAGACGGGGTACGAGCCAAACCACTCCAAGGTGGCTCAAACAGGTACTGAAAGCTGCCGGAATAGATAATAATACATTTAATCCCATTCCACTAGGGCAGCATTGGTATCAGCGGCTGAACGAATGGACATCCTGGCTGACCACATTTTCAATACAGCAGGATGGTCAAGGGAACGACGTTCTGAACATTTTTTATTATAAACCGTTGATAAACCTGATTTAATTGCAGGAGAATATTACAAACTGCAATATTAATTTAAGCTCAGAGGAGCTCTTTATGTTGTTATTGTTAACAAATACCTTTCTGTTTCTTTTGAAAGCAGATCCACTGGTTGATTACGATAACACTTCCTCCCTCATAAACTTCGGCAGTGAGTGAAATAAAAACTGTTACACGGTTTGAAATCACAGACCTTTGAAGTCTTCACGGAATCACTCACGTGACTCCGAAGTAAAATAGTAGGATTAAACGAGTACTTACCAGTATGAAGTTTGATCTGTATTTTATGAGGAGTTACGGTGAGGTATTACGTGCCCGCCGCTCCCACCCTCATTATATAGATCAAACTAATAAACTGATGTCTCGTGATCTTTACTATCTTACTTCAAATATTGTGTCTATCCTGTGATTTCACACCGCTGCTTCGAAGTATGCCGCATGCGCAGTAGAGCTGGGTTCTTCACGTAATACCTCACCGTAACTCCTCATAAAATACAGATCAAACTTCATACTGGTAAGTACTCGTTTAATCCTACTATTAATATGGAGGTTATGGGGAGAAGTCAGGAGAATGCAGTTAGGAGGGTTAGATCAGCCATGATTGAATGGTGAGGTAGACTTGATGGGCCAAATGGCCTAATTCTGATCCTATCACATGATCTTAAATGCACATTTGTGAACACTGAATTGCAAAGGGCATTGATAAGGACTTGAGAAACTTTGACTGTGGAATCTGCAAGGTCAGGGAGGTCTATGATGATAGAAGATAATGGAACAAAACAATAATTGAGCTAAACAGTACTTGACTACATATAAAAGTATTGAAACAGAATGCAGGTCACCTTGTTATTCAGCCTAACACTGTTGATAGTTGCATAAAGATTAAAATGTTTAAGCCTCACGGAGCAGCAGTGCTGGATTTCCCTGTGTAACACTGAGCTGAGGCTGACATCTGTATTCATGCTGCATTCCCCATTGATCTATCGTAAATTCTCACAGCTGCTTGTATTTAGCCGGAGAAAAGTAAAATCTCAGCAGGGATGTACAAACCTTTTCAGATTCCTGTTAATGAATGAATGGATACTAAATTGATGGGGTGTAGGTGAAAACATGCCCACAGGGGTTAGATGAACCTGGACAGACTAGTGTAGAGCAGGATACCTGTTCTTTGTGCAGGCAGTCGCAATGGCCCTCTTGCGCTGCAGTTCAATACTTCTGGCAGAACGTGAGAGTCATACAGCACAAAAGTAGGCCCTTCAGCCTAACTTGCCTCTGCCAACCAAGATGCCCCATCTACGCTCGTCCCATTTATCTGTGTTGGGCCCATATTCCTATAAACCTCTCCTATCCATGTACCTGTCCAAATGTCTTTTAAATGTTGTTTATGATACCTGCTTCAATTACCTCCTCCGGCAGCTCGATCCATTTACCCACCACCTTCTGTTTGAAAATGTTGCTCCTCTGGTTTCTTTTAAATTAATCCCCTCTCACCTTAAACCTATGTCCTTTGGTTCTTGATTCCTGTACTGTCCAAACTCTGCACAGATAGCACCCCTGGTCAGAATTAAACCCAGGTCTCTGGGTAAAAGGTTGCTAACAAAGTTGCAGCAAAGACAAATGCATTCTATAAATATTCGAACTTGGAGGAAGCCTACCATATAGGCAAATCCCCAAGTCTAACACGTCTATTTCTAGGAGATGCATGAAAAATAAACAGGGGAAATGTGCAAGACAATATTGGAGAACACAGATCTCAGTGAAGTTAAGGAATGGAGTTTGAGTTTTAGACATTGAAATGGTAAAATTAATTTACACAGTGAATGGCAAGGCCTGGAAAAATGTTGCAGAGCAGATAGACCAAGGAGTGTTGCAACATAGGTCCTTCAAAGTGCACAGGGTATTGAGTATAGAAGTTTGGGTGTTATGTACTAGTTGGGCTGAAGGGCCCGTTTCCATGCTCAGAATTCATGACAATGAGTCATAATTTAATACACACTGTTTAAAATTAGATTCTGAATTATGCAAAATTACTTCAAGGATAATAAATACATTTATGGATTTTTTTTGCATAATTCTCCATAAATTTCTCTTCTCCCTGAATTTTTCAGCAGTCCATACCATTAAATACTTTACCCCAAATTATTAAATCATCAATATTCTGACCAAAATATTTGCAGATATAAGGTGTTCAAAATTTTCAAAGGTCCTGCATCTTCACAGTTTGGCTTTCAATCTTGTCATAGATAATAGAATGATAAACATTACACCTCAGTGGGTTAGTGAAGACTGATGAGAGAAAATTACAGCACCTACTATGAACACTGATCAATGTTTAAGTGCATCACGCTTCTTCAATGGAAGCTGAGCAGAGATCCCCAGCTCTGGTGCCCTTATACATGCTGAATAACTTTTGCTCTAAACAAAACAAAAGTTAAGGTCCAAATAATTAAAAACAAATTGCAATCCTGAAGTGATCCATGATTATTTAACGGTATATTAAAACTGGCTTAATGAATCTTTGCACATGGGGCCTTCCTGTTGAGAATTTATTTAAAGCAATGCACACATTGTTCTGGGCATAATTGATCAATAAAACATTACAATTGCGAAGTCATTTAGCACAGAACAGGGCATTCGGCCCAACTAATCCATGCCGATCATGATGCTCCATTTGAGATGGTTCCATTGGCCTGCATTTGGCCCACATCTCTCTAAACCTTTCCTATCCATGTACCTATCCAAATATCTTGTAAATGTTGTAATTATGCATGCCTCAAAGTGAGATGAATATAATCAATTGCTTCTGGCAGTTGGCTCCATATGCCCACTAAATTCCCTGTGAAAATGTTGCCCCAGTTTTGTATTAAATCTTTCGCTTCTCACCTTAAACCTATGCCCTTTGGTTTTTGATTCCCCTACCCTGAAAAAAAGACCATGTGGATTCACCCTACCTATTTATCTTGTGATTTTATACACTTCTATAAGATCACCCCTCAACCTCCTGCGCTCCAAAGCATAAAGTTCTCGCCTGCCCAACCTCTCCCTATAACTCTGGCCTTTGAATCCAGACCACACCCTCACAAATCTCCTGTGCACTATTTCCAGTTTAATGGCATCTTTTCTATAGCAGGGTGATTAACATGGACCACAATACTCCAAGTGTAATCTCATCAACTTCCACATTCAATTCCCTGACTGATTAAGGCCAGTGAAAGCTTTCTTCACCACCCAATCTATCTGTGACACCATGGAACATAGTGGAACATGTTGTACTCAGAGATCCCTCTGCTCTAGAACACTGTGAAGATTATGTCATGGTGTGACTTCCCAAATTATAACTCCATTTGCCATTCCTCAGCCCATTTCAAAGTAAAACATTAAATGAAAATAAGACATGAAACTGGATTTTTCCCATTACTAGCAATTTTAATCTAATTCCCAAAAACTTCTTCATTGTTTTTGCCCCATCAAATAAAGGTCAATATCAAATGATAAAATATTTTTCATTCAAAATAACGCAGTAATTATATGAACATTCTTTGATTTTTGTTTTCACACAGTGAACTTTGTAATGGATCTTCTGATAATACCATATGAAATTATGATGAATTTATCTGCTTTTACATCTCCTGCAGCTGTAATGGAAAGTGCCTGGTGAGGAAGTGGGTTGGGAGAGAAAGGATGAGCAAATGAAGGAGTTGAACAAAAAGTGGTCTTAGTGTACCAGATGTCCCACACCTCTTCTCTCACTTCAATCCAGGGATGACAGCAGCCCTCACAGGTGAGGCAGAGGGTCACGTGCACCTTTTCCAACCTCATCTTTGCATTTGATGCTGGCATTGTGACTTTGGTTATATCAGTGAGTCAAAGCATAGACTAGGCGACCATTTTATCAAGTATTTGCTCTCAGACCGAAAATGCCTGCTGGAGCTCTCGGTTGCAATCCATTTTGGTTCCTTTTCCCATACCAAGCTCTCTGTCATGGGCCTCCTGCATTATCAGAGTAAGGCCACTTGCAAACAGGAAGAACAGCACCTCATATTCCATTTGGGTAGCTTACAACCTAATGGTATGAACACTGAACCCTCCAATTTCAATACTCCCCTAAATGTCCTTTTTTCCCCTTTGCCTTCCCACAGACACATTTCTTCCACTATCTCCCACCACACCAGTCACCTTGCTCCTTTCCCCTATGCGCTCATCCCCCAAACCCACACTCCATATTTCCCTTTTATCACCCCTTTATCCCCTCCAGACAGTTCTGCCCACCCAATTCCGCTCTCCGATTTTACATTTACCACCTCATCCTCCCACCTGAACTGACACCATTTTGTTTATTTTTCACTTTTGTCACTTACTTCAACCATCTTCCATTCGCAACCACCCTCAAACCTGTATCTACCTACCACTTGTCAGGCTTCATCCTGCCCACAGCTCTCTTCACCAACTTCCTCCTGCCCCTCACCCCCCATTCAATCTGAAGGGCCCCGACCCGAATCTTCGTCCAATTCCACTCAGATGCTGCCTAACCTGCTATTTCCCCCAGCCTCTTTTTTGCTCAATATTCCTGCACCTGGAGTTTGTATCCACATTGTTTCTCATTAACTTAATGCCAGGTTTGTTAAATACATAATTTAAATAATTAATATTCATTGTATTCTGAATGGCAGGCCATGTCACATGAAGAATCAATGCAAGTTATGAGCTAGAATAATTTCTAAGAGTAAACCTAGCAATTATAGACCTGTTAGTTTGACTTCAGTGGTGGGCAAATTAATGGAAAAGATACTTAGAGACAATATATATAAGCATCTAGATAAACAGGGTCTGATTAGGAACAGTCAACATGGATTTGTGCCTGGAAGGTCATGTTTGACTAATCTTCTTGAATTTTTTGAAGAGGTTACTAGGGAAATTGACGAGGGTAAAGCAGTGGATGTTGTCTATATGGACTTTAGTAAGGCCTTTGACAAGGTTCCTCATGGAAGGTTGGTTAAGAAGGTTCAACTGTTGGGTATAAATGCAGGAATAGCAAGATGGATTCAACAGTGGCTGAATGGGAGAAGCCAGAGGGTAATGGTGGATGGCTGTTTATCGGGTTGGAGGCAGGTGACTAGTGGGGTGCCTCAGGGATCTGTGTTGGGTCCTTTGTTGTTTGTCATGTACATCAATGATCTGGATGAAGGTGTGGTAAATTGGATTAGTAAGTATGCAGATGATACCAAGATAGGGGGTGTTGTGGATAATGAAGAGGATTTCCAAAGTCTACAGAGTGATTTAGGCCATTTGGAAAAATGGGCTGAAAGATGGCAGATGGAGTTTAATGCTGATAAATGTGAGATGCTACACCTTGGCAGGACAAATCAAAATAGGACGTGCATGGTAAATGGTAGGGAATTGAAGAATACAGTTGAACAGAGGGATCTGGGTATAACCGTGCATAGTTCCTTGAAGGTGGAATCTCATATAGATAGGGTGGTAAAGAAAACTTTTGGTATGCTAGCCTTTATAAATCAGAGCATTGAGTATAGAAGCTGGGATGTAATGTTAAAATTGTACAAGGCATTGGTGAGGCCAAATCTGGAGTATGGTGTACAATTTTGGTCGCCAAATTATAGGAAGGATGTCAACAAAATAGAGAGAGTACAGAGGAGATTTACTAGAATGTTGCCTGGGTTTCAACAACTAAGTTACAGAGATAGGTTGAATAAGTTAGGTCTTTATTCTCTGGAGCGCAGAAGGTTAAGGGGGGACCTGATAGAGGTCTTTAAAATGATGAGAGGGATAGACAGAGTTGATGTGGACAAGCTTTTCCCTTTGAGAATAGGGAAGATTCAAACAAGAGGACATGACTTCAGAATTAAGGGACAGAAGTTTAGGGGTAATATGAGGGGGAACTTCTTTACGCAGAGAGTGGTGGCGGTATGGAATGAGCTCCCAGTGGAAGTGGTGGAGGCAGGTTCATTGGTATCATTTAAAAATAAATTGGATAGGCATATGGATGAGAAGGGAATGGAGGGTTATGGTACGAGTGCAGGCAGGTGGGACTAAGGGGAAAAAATTTGTTCGGCATGGACTTGTAGGGCCGAGATGGCCTGTTTCCGTGCTGTAATTGTTATATGGTTATATGGTTAATAAACCTCAGTTCCAAAAGCTGCAAAGTTCCAAGACAGATGACATGCTGTTCTTCAAAGATAACTTTGTTGGAACAATACAAGATGGTTCAGCATGGGAGTGAGATGAAAATTATAACAGCCTACAGGAACCTCAGTGTTGCCTCTGCAGACTGAATGGAATCGCTCTACAACGTAGTCTGAAGGTGTGCAAGGTGACAGGAAGCAGTTTCAAAGGGGACCTGAGGGGCGAGTGTTTCTTTCCTCCACAGACTATAATTGATATCTGGAACACTGCAGAAGGTACAATTACAATGGTTAAGAGACATTTATACAGACATTTAAATAAGCAAGGCATAGGTTAGAATTCCATTGTGGACATTCAGTGACTGATGGAAAAGGACCCCCAGATCTCAACTTGACACCATTCAGATAATAATCTGCCTTCCTGTTTTTGCCACCAAAGTGGATAACCTCACATTTATCCACATTAAACTGCATCTGCCCACTCCTGTCCAAGTCACCCAGCATCCTCCTCACAGTTCACCTTGTCACCCAGCTTTGTGTCATCTTCTTTAGTTGACTATTATCTCAGCAATTGGGCCAATTAGTAAATGCCGTTAGTATCAGTTAAATTTGCCAACATTATCTAAATTAGGTGTGCATCTGTGCATCACTAGTTGCTGGGTGGCTTCTCTGGTGATGCGCTGCCAGGCCTGTATTACAGCCATTTTTAGCTCATGCTGGTTTTGGGGGCTAGTCCACCTTCAGTTTTCTCTTCAGCATATAAAAGGCATGCTCAAATGAGTTCAGATCAAGTGATTGACTTGGCCACTCAAGAATTTACCAATGTTTAGCTTTGGAAAACTCCTTTATTGCTTAGCAATATGTTTGGGATCATTGTCTCGCTGTAGAATGATCCGCCGGCCAATGAGTTTTGAGGCATTTGTTTGAACTTGAGCAGATAGGATGTGTCTATACACTTCAGAATTCATTATGCCACGACCATCAGCAGTTGTATCATCAATGAAGATAAGTGAGCTAACACCTTCAGCAGCCATACATGCCCAGGCCATAACACCTCCACCACAGTGTTACAGATGAGGTTGTATGCTTTGGATCTTGGGAAGTTCCTTCTCTCCTCTATACTTGCTCTTGCCATCACTCTAATATGTTAATCTTCGTCTCATCTGTCCACAAGACCTTTTTCCAGAACTGTGGTTGCACTTTTAAATACTTCTTGGCAAACTGTAACCTGGCCATCCTAATTTTGCGTTTAACCGATTGGTTGCATTTTGCAGTGTAACCTCTGTATTTCTGTTCATGAAGTCTTCTGCGGACAGTGGTCATTGACAAATGCACACCTGGCTCCTGAAGAGTGTTTCTGATCTGTTGGACAGGTGTTTGGGGAATTTTCTTTATTATAGAGCGAATTCTTCTGTCATCAGCTGTGGAGGCATTCCTTGGCCTGCCAGTCCCTTTGTGATTAGTAAGCTCTCTTTGTTCTCTTTCTTCTTAATCATGTTCCAAACAGTTGATTTCGGTGAGCCGAAGGTTTGGCTGATGTCTCAAATAATTGTATTCTTGTTTCTCAGTCTCACAATGGCTTCTTTGACTTTCATTGGCACAACTTTAGTCCTCATGTTGATAAACAGCAATAAAAGTTTCCAAAGGTGATGGAAAGACTGGAGGAAAGATGAGCGCTCTTATACCTGCATTAAGGCGGCATTTAAAAAACCCTGAGCAATTACAAAAACCTGTGATAAACGACCCAAACATTATGGTGCCCTGAAATGGTGGGACTATGTATAAACACAGCTGCAATTTCTACATGGTGAAACCAAAATGTATAAAAATGGCCTTTAATTCAATCTGACAATGTGCACTTTAAACGCATGTAATATTTTCTATTACAAATCTCAAATTGTGGTACAGAGGCAAATAAATAAATGATGGTTCTTTGGCGCAAACATCATGGAGGGCACTGTATATACTGGCCATCTTTCCTTTGCCGATGCAGACTCAACTAAAACATTGACAGTTTCTCTGCCTCCAGAGATGCTGGTTTACCCACCGTTCTTTCAGCCGCTTGTTTTATTTTAGCTGGTGAAAGTGGTATTTCATGAAAGACAAGGTGGTAAACTATTATTTTTCAAAGAGAATGAAACAATAGATACTGGATATCTAAACAAAATAGAAAATGCTGAAAATATTTCCAAGGCCATGCAGCATCTGTCGCAAGAGGAACAGAATTAACAATTCTACTCTAATGAAAGAACAAATCTGGATCATCATTTTTCTCTCTAAAGATGTTGTTTGACCTACAGAGTACGTAGCATTTTTTGTCCCCCATACCTCACTGAAAGACAGTAGGTATGGTGCAGATGATGAGATATATAATCTCTTTATGGGCGTCCAAATATTTAATGCAAATATAATGTGAATGTCAATAAATGGCCAAATGTGAAGAACATACTGCTGAAGTTCTACAAAAAGTGTAACTATGACAATAACGAGACTCCAGGATGGTATGTTGTCTCCCTGGTGCAAAGGTCAGGGATGTCTCTGAGCGGCTGCAGAACATTCTGCAGGGGGAGGGTGAACAGCCAGTTGTTGTGGTGCACATTGACACCAACGATATAGGTAAAAAACAGGATAGGGTCCTACAAGGTGAATTTAGGGAATTAGGAGATAAACTTAAAAGTAGGACCTCAAAGGTAATAATCTCTGGATTACTACCAGTGCCACGTGCTAGTCAGAGTAGAAATAGGAGGATATTGCAGTTGAATACGTGGCTTGAAAAATGGTGCAAGGGGGAGGGATTCAAATTTCTACGACATTGGAACCAGTTCTAGGGGAGGTGGGACCAGTACAAACAGGACGGTCTGCACCTGGGCTGGAATGGAACCAATGTCCTTGTGGGAGTGTTTGATAGTGCTGTCGGGGAGGATTTAAACTAATGTGGCAGGGGGATAGGAGCATGAGCAGAGAGAGAGAGGGGTGTAAAATGAAGGTAGAAGCAATAGGTAGCAAGGTGAAAAGTAAAAGTGGCAGGCAGACAAATCCAGGGCAAAATTTAAAAGGGCCACTTTTCATCATAATTGTATAAGGGGTAAGAGTTTTGTAAAAACAAGCCTGAAGGCTTTGTGTCTCAATGCAAGGAGCATTCGTAATAAGGTGGATGAGTTGAATGTGCAGATAGTTATTAATGAATATGATATAGTTGGGATCACAGAGACATGGCTCCAGGGTGACCAAGGCTGGGAGCTGAACATCCAGGGATATTCAATATTCAGGAGGGATAGACAGAAAGGAAAAGGAGGTGGGGTAGCGTTGCTGGCTAGAGAGGAGATTAACGCAATAGAAAGGAAGGTCATTAGCTTGGAGGATGTGGAATTGATATGGGTATAGCTGCGAAACACTAAAGGGCAGAAAACGATAGTGGGAGTTGTGTACAGGCCACCTAACAGTAGTAGTGGAGTTGCGGATGGCATCAAACAGGAAATTAGAAATGCGTGCAACAACGGTAAAACAGTTATAATGGGTTACTTCAATCTACATATAGATTGGGTGAATCAAATTGGCAGGGGTGCTGAGGAAGAGGATTTCTTGGAATGTATGTGGGATAGTTTTCTAATCCAACATGTAGAGGAACCAACGAGAGAGCTGGCTATTCTAGACTGAGTAATGAGTAATGAGGAAGGGTTAGTTAGCAGTCTTGTTGTGCGTGCCCCCTTGGGCAAGAGTGACCATAATATGGTTGAGTTCTTCATTAGGATGGAGAGTGACATAGTTAATTCAAAAACAAGGGTTCTGAACTTAAAGAAAGGTAACTTTGAGGGTATGAGACGTGAATTGGCCAAGATAGACTGGCAATTGATTCTTAAAGGGTTGACGGTGGATATGCAATGGAAGGCATTTAAAGACCGCATGGATGAACTACAACAATTGTTCATCCCAGTTTGGCAAAAGAATAAATCAGGGAAGGTAGTGCATCCATGGATAACAAGGGAAATCAGGGATAGTATCAAAAACAAAAGATGAAGCATACAAATTAGCCAGATAAAGCAGCCTACCAGAGGACTGGGAGTCTAGCAGAGGAGGACAAAGGGCTTAATTAGGAAAGGGAAAATAGATTATGACAAGAGCTTAAGGATAAGGGGCAGGGAATATGAAAAACTGACTTCACAAAAGAGTTTATAGAACTCTGTGCCACAAGAGAAAAAGACTATTGGCTAAATTTAAACGTGGGTCCCTTGCAGTAAGGGGATCAGGGGTGAATTGATCAAGCAGGTACGGGATACTGAGGACATAGCAGACCAATGAATAACTACTTTGGTTCTGCTCAAAATAGCAGGGGGACTCCGGGTGGCAATGTTTAAATGGAGGAGCTGAGTGAAATCCAGGTTAGTCTGGAAGTGGTGTTAGGTAAATTGAATGGATTAAAGGCCGATAAATCCCCAGGGCCAGATAGGCTGCATCCCAGAGTGTTTAAGGAAGTAGCCCCAGAAATAGTGGATGCATTACTGAAAATGTTTCAAAGCTCTTTAGATTCTGGAGTAGTTCCTGAGGATTGGAGGGTAGCGAATGTAACCCCACTTTTTAAAAAGGGAGGGAGAGAGAAAACGGGGAATTACAGACCAGTTAGTCTAACATCGGTAGTGGGGAAAATGCTAGTCAGTTATTAAGGATGGGAGAGTAGCACATTTGGAAAGTGGTGAAATCATTGGACAAAGTCAGTGGATTTATGAAAGGTAAATCATATCTGACGAATCTTATAGAATTTTTCGATGATGTATCTAGTAGAGTGGATAAGGGAGAACCAGTGGATATGTTATATCTGGACTTTCAGAAGGCTTTCGACAAGGTCCCACATAAGAGATTAGTATGCAAACTTAAAGCACATGGTATTGGGGGTTCAGTATTGATGTGGATAGAGAAACTGGCTGGCAGACAAGAAGCAAAGAGTAGGAGTAACCATATAACCATATAACAATTACAACACGGAAACAGGCCATCTCGACCCTTCTAATCCGTGCCGAACACATAATCTCCCCTAGTCCCATATACCTGCGCTCAGACCATAACCCTCCATTCCCTTCCCATCCATATAACTATCCAAAGTTATACTAAGTTATACAAAGTTATACAAAGTTTATGCAAAGACCCCAGCGATTTACAATGTATATTAATGATTTGGACGAGGGAATTGAATGCAACATCTCCAAGTTTGCCGATGACACAAAGCTGGGGGGCAGTGTTAGCTGTGAGGAGGATGCTAGGAGGCTGCAAGATGACTTGGATAAGTTGGGTGAGTGGGAAAATGCATGGCAGATGCAGTATAATATGGATAAATGTGAGGTTATTCACTTTGGTGGCAAGAACAGGAAAGTAGACTATTATCTGAATGGTGCCCGATTAGGAAATGGGGAGATGCAACGAGTCCTGGGTGTCATGGTACACCAGTCACTGAAAGTAGGCATGCAGGCAGTGAAGAAAGCGAATGTTATGTTAGCATTCATAGCAAAAGGATTTGAGTATAGGAGCAGGGAGCTTCTGCTGCAGTTGTACAGGGCCTTGGTGAGACCCCACCTGGAGTATTGCGTACAGTTTTAGTCTCATAATCTGAGGAAAGACATTCTTGCCATACATAGAAGGTTCACCATTCCTGGGGTGGCAGGATTTTCTTATGAAGAAAGACTGGATAGACTCGGTTTGTACTCGCTAGAATTTAGAAGATTGAGGGGAGATCCTATAGAAACGTACAACATTTTTAAGGTGTTGGACAGGCTAGATGCAGGAAGATTGTTCCCGATGTTGGGGAAGTCTAGAACAAGGGGTCACAGTTTAAGGATAAGGGGGAAGTCTTTTAGGACAGAGATGAGAACAACATTTTTCACACAGAGAGTGGCGAATCTGTGGAATTCTCTGCCACAGAAAGCAGTTGAGGCCAGTTCATTGGCTACATTTAATAGGAAGTTAGATGTGGCCCTAAAGGGATCAGGGGGTATGGAGAGAAGACAGGTACAGGATACTGAGTTGGATGATCAGCCATGATCATATTGAATGGCGGTGCAGGCTCGAAGAGCCGAATGGCCTACTCCTGCACCTATTTTCTATGTGTCTATGTTTCTATACCTTCACGTCTAATTTAAAATCATAGACCAAAAAAGAGGTAAAAGTCCTAACCCTAATCCCTGCCCTGGTAATCTTCCTCCAATTTGAAAAATGACCATTCACCACTGACATCTGTTATCTATTACATTTCCAACTTCACATCCGTGTTATTTGTATCCCTACGTTACATTTTTTGAAAAGCCTGTTAGTATTTTGTCAAAAACTTTCTGAAAGTTCATGTACATCATAGATACTCTTTACATTATCTCAAAAAAATCAGATTGGTTAAACATGGTTTGCTTTCAACAAATATAATCCTATGATAAGTAGCTGTAAGGGGAAACAACTCAGGAGCATATGATGTACAATCATTTTGTACAAAAGATCTGGAAATGTCAATATAATTTTATTTGAGCTAGGATATAGTACTTGTCATTAATTGTTCATAAACAAGAGACCTGAGATTAATAATTTTAATAAATTAGCATCCTCATGTTACTGAAGGAATAATATAGCTATTTTTTTATTTTACATTTTGCAGCAAATGCCAGTGGTTATCAGGCAAATGTTATACAGGAGGCGACTAATCTCAAATCTTGAAGAAAATCAGTCAGATATTTTTAATGTTAATTCATGCTGATTTTAAAGTCTCACCAAACCACATTTGTATCAAATGACAATCTCACTTACATTAATGGCATTCAGCATTGCCAAGGCTACCATATTACTACAATTATTAATTAAACAAAAATGTATAAAAGGCTAGAATTTGCATTTGTGGTGTTCCTTAACATAATCTGTTCCAAGGCAGTATACAAAACCACCATTGGTCAAAATTTGGAATCAATTCACACTGTAAGTTATTGGAACAAGTTTTCAAATATTTTGAATAAAGTTGTAGGTTTGTAGGTATGTTTCATAGGAAAGGAAACAAATGGAAATGGAGAGATTTAAGGAAAGAATCCTCGAGCTTAGGTCCTAGATAACTGGAGGTAGATCAATTGATGAATTGTTCCAATCAACAAACAGCTCCTTCTTTACATTTGCTAACAACAGCATTGGCATTAGATGAATATTGAGTAACAATGGGTCATAATATAGGAGGGAGATCACTAATCTGATTGAATTGTGCCACAACAACAACCTTAATCAATGTTAGAAAGACCAAGGAGCACATTGTTGACTTCAGGAAGGAAATGGCCTGGCAATGGAGGGAATCAGCACCTTTAAGTTCCTGGGCATGCATATCATTGAAGATCTATCCTATGCTTAGCATATTGATAATCACAAAAGGGCCTGTCCCACTTGGCCATCATTTGTGCGCCATTTACGCAACCTCATGTGGGCCGCGCAGGACGGTCGCATGGAGAAGTGCAGAGAGGTATGGAGTTGCGCGTGGTATCGCACAATGCTCCAGGATTTTGTAGGGCACAAAATCTTCACGCGCCTCCGGCATGACGTATCGCGTACACACGCAGGCGTATTGCAGTCTCACGCAGGCGTACGTGTAGCACGTGGTGATGTATGATTAAGTCACCGTGCATAACCATGCGCCGCCGCTTGCCTCCCATACGCAGTCGGCCCGCATTTTACGCGTCATGGATATAAGCGCGATTTAAAAATTTGCAGCTTCGTAGAGAAAATTACGTGGTGAACACCAAAATACACTAAACCGGAAAGTGCTAAAGTGAATTGATGCTTCACTTGCAATGACTGCTTGGGTCCCTGGACTGTGGGTAAGGAAGAGGTTAAAAAGACAAATGTTGTATCTCCTACAGCTGAATGAACGAATGACATGAGAAGGGGTGCAGTTGGTAGAAATGGAAGAGCAAACCAGATAAGTGATACAAAATGCTGGAGTAACTCAGCGGGACCGGCAGCATATCTGGAGAGAAGCAATCGGTGACATTTCGGGTCGAGACCCTTCTTCAGACTGAAACATAGAGAAGAGTGCTCTATGTTTGAACATAACATGAAGAAGAGTCTCGACCCGAAACATCATCCATTCCGACCCGAAACATCATCCATCCATGCAAATCAGAAAGGGATAGGCACTCGAGAATCATGGGCTCCAGTTTAAAGAACAGCTTCATATCAACCATCGGACTTTTGAACCACACTGCACAACGCTTAACCACAGCCCTACCTCAGCAATGATCTACTGCGGACCACAGACTTGAGTTTGCATTATTATTGCCTGGTTACCTAGCATCGCTGATAATTTATTGCATTATTGATTATTGGAAATTTATTTGTTGCGTTGTTGCATTAATGAGCCTGTAAATGTGCTGCAAGAATGTAATTGTTCCAGTCCTGGTGGATATGACAATTAAACAATCTGGACACTCTTGGAATGAGCAAGAGACCATGTTAGGAAAAACACAAATATCATGGAGGCTTGTTATGGTTAAAAGAAATCAAAGAGGTAGGGAGCAGTACAGTCACATAGTAATTTGAAATCATAAGAATTTTTATGGTTCATAAGAAATTGAGGCTTACTTCATAGGAGTTGATGTAGACCATGTTATGTACCATGGAGGTGGGTGAAAACAGTTAAATAAATTGAACTGTTATTCCATTTTATGCAATAGCTGTTATCTAGAGAGAGTAAATAAACACTCCTAAACATTCTTTATGTTTCTCTTTTGAAAAGTCAATTGAATTAATAGGTGTTGGCTATGTCTTTAAACCTTTTGACAAGTTGTTAATCTGCCAGGCTGCTGTGAAAATATCAGTATCATTCCAGTAAACAGCATGAAAGAGTAGTTGTGGTCCCAAGGAAAATCTATTTTTAAATCTATTATTTAGTAATTGCTTTCAGAGCTTATCTATTTTGAATGTAGCACTGAGAATAACAAGAGTTACCAGCCTAACAGGTTTTAGATTAATTTCAATTCAAGAATTAAATGCAGTTTCAATGTGCTGCATCCCTAACCTGAACAAAATGTCCCAGATCACTAGATTAAACATGTAAGGACATTGTAAAAAGAATATTAAGAAAGAAATTAGAAAAGCTAAAAGAAGACATGAGGTTGCTTTGGCAAGTAAGGTGAAAGTAAATCCAAAGGGTTTCTACAGCTATATTAATAGCAAAAGGATAACGAGGGATAAAATTGATCCATTGGAGAGACAGAGTGGACGGCTAACTGCAGAGCCAAAAGAGATGGGGAGATATTGAACAATTTATTTTCTTCGGTATTCACTAAGGAGAAGGATATTGAATTATGTGAGGGAAGGGAAACTAGTAGAGTAGCTATGGATAATATGAATTTCAAAGTAAAAGAAGTACTGACACTTTTGAAAAATATAAAAGTGGATAAGTCTCCAGGTCCTGACAGGATATTCCCTAGGACATTGAGGGAAGTTAGTGTAGAAATAGCCGGGACTATGACAGAAATATTTCAAATGTCATTAGAAACGGGAATAGTCCCCGGCGATTGGCGTACTGCGCATGTTGTTCCATTGTTTATAAAGGGTTCTAAGAGTAAACCTAGCAATTATAGGCCTGTTAGTTTGACTTCAGTGGTGGGCAAATTAATGGAAAAGATAATATATATAAGCATCTGGATAAACAGGGTCTGATTAGGAACAGTCAGCATGGATTTGTGCCTGGAAGGTCATGTTTGACTAATCTTCTTGAATTTTTTGAAGAGGTTACTAGGGAAATTGACAAGGGTAAAGCAGTGGATGTTATCTATATGGACTTTAGTAAGGCCTTTGACAAGGTTCCTCATGGAAGGTTGGTTAAGAAGGTTCAACTGTTGGGTATAAATGCAGGAGTAGCAAGAAGGATTCAACAGTGGCTGAATGGGAGAAGCCAGAGGGTAATGGTGGATGGTTGTTTGTTGGGTTGGAGGCAGGTGACTAGTGGGGTGCCTCAGGGATCGGTGTTGGGTCCTTTGTTGTTTGTCATGTACATCAATGATCTGGATGAAGGTGTGGTAAATTGGATTAGTAAGTATGCAGATGATACCAAGATAGGGGGTGTTGTGGATAATGAAGAGGATTTCCAAAGTTTACAGAGTGATTTAGGCCATTTGGAAGAATGGGCTGAAAGATGGCAGATGGAGTTTAATGCTGATAAATGTGAGGCGCTACACCTTGGCAGGACAAATCAAAATAGGACGTACATGGTAAATGGTAGGGAATTGAAGAATACAGATGAACAGAGGGATCTGGGAATAACCGTGCATAGTTCCTTGAAGGTGGAATCTCATATAGATAGGGTGGTAAAGAAAGCTTTTGGTATGCTAGCCTTTATAAATCAGAGCATTGAATATAGAAGCTGGGATGTAATGTTAAAATTGTACAAGGCATTGGTGAGACCAAATCTGGAGTATGGTGTACAATTTTGGTCGCCCAATTATCCGAAGGATGTCAACAAAATAGAGAGAGTACAGAGGAGATTTACTAGAATGTTGCCTGGGTTTCAACAACTAAGTTACAGAGAAAGGTTGAATAAGTTAGGTCTTTATTCTCTGGAGCGCAGAAGGTTAAGGGGGAACTTGATAGAGGTCTTTAAAATGATGAGAGGAATAGACAGAGTTGATGTGGATCAGCTTTTCCCTTTGAGAATGGGGAAGATTCAAACAAGAGGACATGACTTCAGAATTAAAGGACAGAAGTTTAGGGGTAACATGAGGGGGAACCTCTTTACTCAGAGAGTGGTAGCGGTGTGGAATGAGCTTCCAGTGGAAGTGGTGGAGGCAGGTTCGTTGGTATAATTTATAAATAAATTGGATAGGCATATGGATGAGAAGCGAATGGAGGGTTATGGTATGAGTGCAGGCAGGTGGGACTAAGGGAAAAAAGATGTTCGGCACGGACTTGTAGGGCCGAGATAGCCTGTTTCCGTGCTGTAATTGTTATATGGTTATATGGTAATTGTGCACATATAATAGGAACTGTAAATGAATGGTAAGATGCACCTCGTTCCAGGGAATATTTTTTTTTAGTACCATATTTTTTTAAATAATTTTGCAAGAAATTAACTTACAGGTTCCATTGCCCACTATATAAGGACAAAATAATATTTACTCCTTTTGTTTAAGCTGGATAACAACGAAAAACAGAGGCATCATTCACATTTATTATCATCTGATGAAGCTGTTTCATGGAAAGGGAAAGTTAAGAGAAGGAAAATATTCTTGATGTATTTTCAGTGTAAATCTGACTTGCCGGAAGCAGGGAGATGCTGAACATCATAACGTTGTGACGACAGATGGCACAATGGGCTAAGTGGGACGACAGATGGCACAATGGGCTAAGTGTTCGGCTGGCGACCGGAAGGTAGCCGGTTCGAATCCCGCTTGGAGTGCATACTGTCGTTGTGTCCTTGGGGCAAGACACTTCACCCACCTTTGCCTGTGTGTAATGTAATGTAATTATGTGAAGCACTTTGGGGTCAATGCAAGTTGACTGAAAATGTGCTATATAAATAAGATTATTATATTTTAACAGTCGATATGTATGAACCTCTGGTTATGAAACTGATGATTCTAGTCATTTGTTATGGAGAAGATATTATTAACAGTTACCTGCACAATATTCAAAGGTTGAAACAAATTCAGCAATAGAGTATTCAGATAAACCACAAGGGGCAAATGTTGTCCGTTATTGTCCATTTCTGTTATAACCCACCACTCTCTGGAACCCATGGTCATCACAGCAATGATAATTTAAAGCAAAAAAGTTATTACACTATAAACAGGGTGAGTGTACAATAATGCTATGATACAAAAACAGTGGCAAAAACAGACTGAGACAAGAATCACTCCAACCACTCCGTGAAACAACAAACTTGATCCTTTAATCCCGAAATGAATGTTCACCAGCGTTGCAACAGATTGTGTCCACTACAACGTATCCGTTATAAACAGGTTCATAATAACAAGAGTAGACTGCATGGAAGATTTCCCTCATACCGCAGGAGACTAAAGACCTGTTCCACTTACGCAATTTTTTCGGCGACTTGCTGGCACCCGTCATAGTTGCAGCAGGTCGCCGAAAAATGTCAAAATGTTGAAAATCCAGCAGCAACCAGAAAAAGGTACGACTCTTTGGGTGAATACTCACGACCAAACAGGGGTCACCCCGCAACATGCGTGGCCGTGAGTAGTCGCTCAAAGAGTCATACCTTTTTCTGGTCGCTGCAGGATTTTCAACATTTTGAAAATTTTCGCTGACCTGATGCGACTATGATGGGTGGTGGCAATCGCCGGAAAAATCGTGTAAGTGGGACAGGCCCTCAAGTTCTTTGTACAAGAAGCAGCAAACTCAGTTAAATGCCATTTTGTTTTAAAGAAAGCTGCAGCTTTGGTAATCTTTTGACATGATTAACTGTATTAACAAGTTTTTCAAATTTAGTTAACTATTTCTGATATGACTGTATGAATTGCTTCTTTATTGGAATTCTGTACATTCTCCAAAATTGATTCCTTCTGAATCATTTAACAATGTTTTAAGTAATTATATTCAGAACTGTGGCTTAGTCCAATCTGACATGAAGAATGCAACTCATTTTTTTAAATTTATGGTTACAAAAGCTCAAAAATAATGATATATGCCAAGCGTAACAGAGTTCAAAGTTCAAAAACAGTTTTTAGGAATTGAAGTGACCAAATCATTAGTGCCATGGCCAACATTCATCCCTCACCCATCACTAAAGAAGGGTCTCAACCCTAAACATCACCATTCCTTTTCTCCAGAGATGCTGCCTGTCCCGCTGAGTTACTCCAGCATTTTGTGTCAATGCAAAATCCTTGCCCTTTACTTCAAAACATTAAAGTTTTCGGTGACACTCAGACACAAGCACATCAGTGGGAATATATCTTGGAGTGCACTATGATTGGGAAAACATGGAAATAGCACAGAGAACAGAACAAGTTGCTGGAAGATCAGATGGCAAACGATAAGAAGGGCTTTCAGTAGCCCATATGGACACAGAGGCTTCAGGGAGTAACTTCTGTCAGTAGCTATCTCACATACTGGTAACAAGCCAGTTGATGTTACACTAGCACTGAAACAAAAACTTATAGAGGGTGAATTTATTTTATAAGCATCTACTCCTAAATAGCAAACTGTATATCTAAAGCATTTGGTCGCAATATACAATTTCCGAGTGGGGACAGACCATATAATACTGGAAACTGTGCTCTCCAGTATTGTGCCAGTCTTGAATGAGTCATAGTCAGAGTCATAGAGTGATACAGCATCGAAACAGGCCCTTTAGCCCATCTTGCCCACACCGGCCAACAATGTCCCAGCTGCACGTCCCACTTGCCTGCGCTTGGTCTATATCACTCCAAACCTGTCCTATCCATGTACCTGTCCAACTGTTTCTTAAATGATGGGATCGTCCCAGCCTCAACTACATTTTCTGGCAGCTTGTTCCATACACCCACCACCCTTTGTGTGAATACGTTACCCCTCTGATTTCTATTAAATCTTTTCCCCTTCACCTTGAACCAATGTCCTCTGGTCTTCGATTTCCCTACTCTAGGCAAGAGACTCTGTCCATCTACTTGATCTATTCCTCTCATGATTTTGTACAACTCTATAAGAAATCCCCTCATCCTCCTGTGCTCCATGGAATAGAGACCCAGCCTACTCAACCTCTCCCTATAGCTCACACCCTGTAGTCCTGGCAACATCCTCTTAATCTTTTCTGAACCCTTTCAAGATTGACAATATCTTTCCTATAACATGGTGTCCTGAACTGAACACAATATTCTAAATGCGGTCTCACCAACGTCGTATACAACTGCAACATTAATTAATTGCATTCATTACGCTGTTTATAAACTACAACCAGCTGAAATGTTTTTTGCGTCCCAATTAGTTTAGAAGCTTTCAGCTCTGCACTTGGAACTGGCCGATTCTCCCCTATAATCTTCCAAAACCACAAGTTACTCCCTCGAACTGTGGATCTAACTTTACCATTTTTTTTCTCTCATCCGCCACCTTCAGCATAAGGCACTGCTGATCCTGATCTGTCCCTGGTTATCACCACTCGGTTATCACTTAGATGGGGCATCTTGATTGGCATGGATGAGTGGGGCCGAAAAGCCTATTACTGTGCTGCGTCACTATGACACTTCCTTGCTCTGGCCTTGTTTCACAGGGTTTTCCATATAACAGTGTCACATGGCAAAAACTGTGGAATAAAAATGAGTTTCTGCAAATATGGGCAGAAATCTGAGTACTCTATACTTCCAAGTTTCTCACCTAGAATTCTTTGTTTCAACTTCAACATAATTTCTTCCTACTCCAAAATGGCCCACCTTAATTTCTTATTGTCCTATTTCTTGTTTGCTACATTTAAGCCATCTACCACTTTATCCTTTATGCAATAACACCAATTTATCATAGGAACATCAGAATTGCACATTGATGACAGATTAAAGTCCATCTTATGGAAATGAAAAATCCTTCAGAGTACATAAATAAGGAAATCTTTTGCTAGTACTGGAAATCTTTTTGTCATGGTAAACTTTTGTCTGTCTGATCACTGGTTGCTCTGCTTATGTTAAATATACTCAAATCATGAACATCTCAGAACTTGTGAAAAAGGTACGTGATTAGTGACATTTTTTTAAAAACAAATTACAGTCTTAATAACAATCTGGCATAATAAATGTACTAAATACCAAAGTTAAAATTTGCTCTTAATTTCAAATGCATTTAAAACCATATTCAAATCAAACTCTATATACAAAAGGTTTGGGGAACTAGATCTTCTTATCCATTTTGAATCCCCAAGCCTGCAAATACCAACCAAACAGTTTAATAACAGCTGACATTGGTTTGCCCGCTCCAAGCTGGTAACAAATGTTAGTGTTGTAGTTTTTGGCCAATGATCCCATTGCACACAGAGACAATAAATTATATTGCACCTGCCCCTCACCTACCTCCTGTTCTTAGTCAAATCTGTTTCTTAGGCTGTATTATTTCCTTTTTTCTGACCGCAGAAGCATAAGCTCCCAGTTCCCTAGTGAATAGCTTCTGCTGAATAATTCATGACAACCAAGCCTCTGCTGTATAAAATTTTCATTAGCTATTTGGCAGCAGATACATTCTGCAATCCATCAGGCTGTGACTCTGGACAGCACTGGGCTCCCCAATGGGTTCAGCAAAAGTAACGGCACGGCAATGCAAGGCCAATGACTTTTGTTTTGTAGGAAGAAAATTGACAGCATCAACAGTCAGAATTGCATTCCAGACATTTCTTATATGATGCTGATAAACATGTGGTACGGATTTAACAAGAACAAAATATATATGAAATGTTTGCATTCACACACTATAAAAGTCTTGTATAATTGTGTTTCCAAGGTGCACAAAGAGCTTTAAAATAAAGCAAAGCTATCATTATACCCACATGCGGCAATCACAATTGGTCCTATTAACATGTAATCATGATGCCAACGTTTTTAATGTAAATACATTACAACAATAATTTAGTGTGTGGATCGATGATAATCTCTTTTTTCAGTAGGAACCTGGGAATTTTGTACTGTAATAAAGGTGAGGGAGATTTTTTTTTTAAAGCATGGTATGCATTAATTTATGAGAATGCCTTGTGATCTATGTGGGAGAGACTGAATGATGTTTGGGTCTCTGCTTATGTGGATCTGTCATGCCCGAGTTAAAAACATGAATCATTACAATTTTGATAACCAAAGACAGAAGGGTGAAAGATGTAGACACAAGGAACAACAGACACTGGTTTACAAACAAAGATGCAAAGTATTGGAGTAACTCAGTGGGTCAGGCAGCATCTCTGGAGAACATGCGTAGGCAATATTTCTGGTCAGGATGTTTCTTCAGACAGAATGCAGTGGGTAGGGCAAGAAAGCTGGAAGAGAGTTGGGGGCAGGACAAAGCCAAGCATATTATAGGTGGATATAGGTATGGGGGTTTAATTAGATGGCTGGACAAAGGTAATTGATGAAAAGACAAGAGATAATGAGATAAGATAAGGAGAGAGGCACAAAATGTGATGCCAGAGGAAGGTATCTAGATGGAAGGTATCTAGGTGGTCCACACGAGGTCCTAGGAGGTCTTTGTAACTCTCCCTCATGCTCGAGTGTAGTCCCCACGTACTCGAGGCCTCAGCTAGGTCGTGGCATATTTTTCAACATGTTGAAAAATGCCCGCGAGTAAAAAAAGGTCGCCATGGAAAAAATCGATACTTTTTTACTCATAGATTTTGTCATAGTAGGTCATAGTAGGTCGTAGTGGGTCATGTTATTTGCAGGTAATCGAGGGTAGTCAAAAGTAGTTGTAGTCGTAGGTAATCTTCATCATAGTCGACGGGAGGTCGTAGGAGATAGAAGGTGGTCGTCTTCACGCTCCACTGTTCGGTGTCCAATTTTCCCGAAGTTAGTCATAGCTAGTCGTAGCTAGTCGAAGCTAGTCTTCAACATAGTCGAAGGAGGTTTTCTACATAGTCGAAGGAGGTCTTCAACATGTCAATTTTTCAAACTCTCCTAAACTATTCTAAACTCGCCAATTAGGTCGCCCAAGTGGACAGCCCCGATACTGTTGGATTATAAGATACCCAAGTGGAATACAAGGTGCTGTTCCTCCAGTTTGCATGTGTGTCTCATTCTGGCAATGGATGAGACAGGCCAAAAAGGTCAGTGTGGGAATGAGAAGGGCTAAAACAGTTCGCAACTAGTAAATCCAGCTGGCTTTAGCAGAAATGCTAGTGTTCAGCAAACAGCTGCCTAGTCTACTCTTTGTCTCAGTGATGTAAAGCAGGCCACACCTGGAGCACAGAAAGCAGAAGACGAGATTATACGATATGCATGTGAACCTCTCTCACCCAGAGGAGCTGCAGGGGTCCCTGAATGGATATGAAGGAGGAGTTACAAGAACAGGTATTGCATGTTTTGCCATTGCAGGAGAAAATACCAGTGGTTTGGATGGGAAGGGATGATTGAACCAATGAGCTGCAGAGAGAGCGATCCCTGCAGAAAGTAGAAAGGGGTAGGATCATGTTGATGGGGGTAGAAATGTCAGAGAATGATGGGCTGAATGCGGAAGCTGGTGGGGCGAATGGTAATGATCAGGAGAGCTCTATCCTTATCCTGTCTGGGTGAAGGGGGAGTAGGTCCTGAACAAAGGGATACAAAGGAGATGTTGGCAAGGGATCCATCTACAAACAGGAGGCGGGGGGGGAGCCATGTTTATTACAGAAAGTACATTTCAGGTGTCCTAGAGTGGAAAGCCTCAACTTAGAAGCAGATGCTGCAGAGACAGAGAAATTGAGAGTAGGGGAGTGTGTCATTGCAAGAGGCAGGGTGGGAGGAAGTGTAGTTCAGATCACTGTGGGAGTCAATGGATTTATAGTGGACATCCATTAATAGTTTCTGTCCCCTGTGATGGAGACAGTAATTCAGAAAGGGGAGAGTGGTGTTAGAAATAGTCCAGGTGAATTTGAAGTTAGTGGCAAGATTAATGATAACAACTAGTTTTGCACGGGTGCAAGAGGCAGTCCCGATGCAATCATCGATGTTGCGGAGAAAGAGTTGGGGGATGGTGCCAGTATACATTTGTAACAAGGCTGTTCAATGTAACAAAATGACAGGCATAGCTGGAAACCATGCAAGTGCCCATAGCTATACCTTTAACGAAGAAAGTGCGAGTAGTCAAAAGATAAGTTGTTGAGTGCAAGGATAAGTTCCACCAGGCAACGATGAGTATAGAGGAGAACTGATTGGATTTCTGTTCAAGACCAAAAGCCCAGAGACTTTCCTGGAAGGGAGTGGAGGTATAAAGAGACTGGACATGTATGATAAAGATGCAGCAATGGGGACCTTGGAAATTAAAGTTATTGAAGTGTTGAAGAGCATGTGAAGGGTCTTGCATATAGGTCAGAAGAGACTCGACAATGGGGGGCAAGATGTAGTCAAGGTATTTGGAGATGAGTTCCATGGGGCAAAAGTAGGCAGAAACAATGTATCTGCCAGTGCAGTCTGGTTTGTGGAATTTGGGAAGGAGACAGAAACATACAGTATGGGGCTGGGAAAAGTATAAAGTCGGAGGGTGTGGTGGGAAGATTGCCAGAGATGGCATTGAGATTAATAATGGAGGTCTGAGAGATGGTGGCCTGGTGTTTATCTGTGATATCATGGTCAAGGGGCAGGTATGAGGGGGCATCCGAGAGCTGGCGTTTGGTCTCAGCGCAGAGGTCAGCCTGCCAGACTACAATGGCACTTCAATTGTCAGCGGGTTTGATAACAATATTACGATTGTTACTGAGAGGAGGGCAATGCATTCAGAAGGGTTAAGATTGGAATGGGTAAGAAGAGTAGAGAACTCAAGAGGATGAAAATAGGTATTTGGTACAAATTGTTAGCGAATGAGCCAAGTGCATGGCCATGGCAGACTGAGATGGTATAGTGTTATTGAACAATTTGTGAAATGCACATTGTATTTGATACAATTGAAACAATGATAAGTGGTTGTACAGATACCAAGTTCATTCTGCAATTGTTGGGGAAAAAAGTAGTCTCAGCATTGAGAGTCTGCAATCAGCAGAAGAACTGCAGTGGTTTAAGTAAATGGTTTACCACTGCTTTCCCCAGGATAGTCAAGGATGGTGAATGTAGGTCATGTCAGCAACACCTACAAAGGAAGAAACTTCCAAATACTATTTAGTAACAAATAGGTGGGGTTTACATTGGGCACTTCACAATTTAAATCTCACACTGAGTCAACTAACAGGCATTTATTTTGCTGCAAGAATTAATCTTTTTTTTGCTGCCATTGTCTTAAAAGCCACTCCTGCTTTCGAGCCATCCTTCCAATTACGATCATCTGCTAAGATAGATGCAAATTGCTGAATAACACTATGGGTCAGGCGGCATCTCTGGAGAAAATAGATAGGTGATGTTTCGGGTTGGGACCCACTGAGTTACTCCAGCATTTTGTGTCTATCTTTGGTGTAAAATTGGCATCTGGACATCATTTTCATTACATGATCACCTGCATTCCTGCACCATATAAGCTACTGCCTGATCAGTATGCAAAGTTGCAAGCTCTCACAACCAGCAAGTTGCAGTGGAAGATACATTTGGTGCCTATAGCTCATCTATGATATGTAGCTGTAAAAATACAGCTGCATTTCGCTTAGTCTTAGACCTTTGTCAACATTGCTGTTGACTCAGCAATTGAAATCCTGATGCACCTCTAATAAATAAATGTTATTTCCCTACCCCCACATAATCCAGCTTACAAAACCGTACAGTAGTTGAAAATGATAAACATGGGATGTGTGCATTGAATATTTCCAGCATCCAATAAATATGTGCCAGCATGTACATTTGAATCTCAATATAAGATAGACACTCTTTATTCAGGGATTCCTCATTGACAGCCTCTCTGAAAACTTCAATAAACATCGAAGCAATACAGAGCAGTTTGTCACATTTTACAATCCTGTAAGTATAAATAACACAAAAGCAATACAACCAAAACCAGAATCAATGTACTGAAAACAAATATTGCAAGGATGCTATTAATGTGATCATTATGTGAAAAATATTGGACATAGACCGGTTTCTAAAGCGTAAGACCAATAGATTCAATTTAGCTTGGTCACCATTGTTGGAAAATGTGTTGTCTCCAAGTGAACACCAATTCTATGTCAGGTACGAGGGGCTGCAGTGATGTTCTAAAGGTCCTCCAACGATCAATATGCCAGGCCGAGGATAGCAAGTTGAGCTTGTTATGATACTTGGGCTGACAGTGGTGCAGCAGTAGAGTTGCTGTCTTACTCACCCATAGTCGCGATTCAGAGTTCCTATGTTCTCCCTGTGACTGCGTGGGCTTTCTCCCGGTGCTCAGGTTTTCCACACACTGAGGACGTACAGGTTTGTAGGTTAATTGGCTTCTGAAAATTGTAAATTACCCCCAGTATAGGATAGTGTTAGTGTACAGGGTGATCGCTGGTCAGCATGGACATGGTGGGCCAAAGGGCCTGTTTCCACGCTGCATCTCTAAAGTCTAAAGATGCAGTGTCATGATTGGGTCTAATGTGCCAGCAGAGTTGTCCACCTTGCTGGAAATAAATGGCTTCAAGTTCTGTGTTAAGCACTGTGAAGAGGATTTATGGAACTCATTGCATGTAGACTTTCTGACAAGTTTGCTAATACATAGTGCAGATTGAAACGCTCTCGCCCGGTACCCATGGCACTTGACTGGTGCCAGACCACAGAATCATCTTCATCTGAGCAGGAGAATTGTTCTTTAAGTATAGACACTTCTTGAGCTACACAGAAGTTCCAAGAATTGTCTGCAACCTGAAATCAAATGTGCTGTCGGACAAGATCACAAAAGGTACACAAGAGAATTGCACAGAACTAGACTAATCTTGGATCTTGGTTACAGTTTAATTAGAATTATTTAATTAGTATAGATCTGTACCTATAGTTCTTCAGATTCACTACATGCCTGACCATAGGAATTGCTGGACCAGTAAGTTTCAATATGTATTTTATTCTGAGTACCAATCATGTCTTAACCCGAGCCCATATAATCATGTCATCATCTTGGTTTCAACCCTCATACCTTTGGTGGGAGAAAGGTGACATTAAAAGAATAGGAGGTAAACAAGAGTTTTAGTATTACTCTACTCACACCTTGCTTTCCAGAAGTTGATGGGAGAATGGGATGTGTGGAGGATAAAGATAATATCTTCTGCAGCATTAAAACAACCATTCCAAATTCCTTGTGTTTTGTTCTCTATGGCATTAAGACTATGCATCCCTGTCCATTTATCGTAATCACATATTGCAAGGATGAAGGAAGGTATGCAATAGACTGTTGAGCAATGCATTTGGGTGACATGGATGCTCTTAAACACCACTATCGCATCTGTCTCCACCAGCACCCCTGGTGGCATGGTCTCTGGAATGTCAATGTTTTTTTCCGGAATGCTGGAGGTTGCAGGGAGGCCTGATAGATGTATATTAAATTACAAGAGGCTGACAGTCAGAACTTTTTTTCCCAGAATAGAAATACTGGAGGGCATAGCTTTAAGGTGAGAGAGGCAAGGGTTAATGGAGGTGCGTGTGCATGTTTATTTTGCACAGAGGATGGTGGGAGCCTAGACCACACTGCCAAGGGTGTTACTGGAGGCAGATATGATAATTGTGTTTAAGAGGCTTTTGAATGGGCACATGGATTTACTTCTATCATGTCTCCCATAACCTCGCGTCTTCCAAGTCCAAGTCTGTCCAACCGCTTTCGTACACTAATACATACCTTACACCTCAAGACCCTTCCTATTGTGATATGATTAAAAAAAATTATTTCACCATGCCTCAAAATCATTAATAAGTTTTCTCTTTAGTGCACCACCTAAAATGCACAGTTATGATGCATAACCATTCTAAAGCTCCATATGGACAAAATCTTACACATCATATGTAAGAAAATCATTCTGCCACAGCCACACAAAAGCATAGAGTATGTGTGCACAGATGCTGTACAGATCTCAGCTAAATTTAAGTTTGGGAATATAATTAACTTAATAGCCTAAAATGGAATGTTTAAACAGGCTGCTTGACCTATTCTTAATTTCAAGTGCCTGCTCTGTTCTCTTTGATAGTCATAGAGTGATTATGTGTGGAAACAGGCCCTTCGGCCCAACTCACCCACACCGGCCAACAATATCCCAGCCACCCTAGTCCCACTTGCCTGCGCTTGGTCCATAACGCTCCAAACCTGTCCTATCCATATACCTGTCCAACTGTTTCTTAAACGATGGGATAGTCCCATCCTCAACTACCTCCTCTGGCAGCTTTTTCCATAAAAGTTACCCCTCTGATTCTTATTAAATATTTTCCCCTTCACCTTGAACCTATTTCCTCTGATCCTCAATTCCCCTACTCTGAGTTAAAGACTCTGTGCATCCACCAGATCTATTCCTCTCATGATTGTATATACTTCTATAAGATCTCCCCTCATCCTACTACGCTCCATGGAATAGAGACGCAGCCCACTCAACCTTTCACTATAGCTCATTATACTTTATATAAACTTTATTTTCTCACAGAAGAAAACTCAATGAGAAACTCAAACTCAAATTATAACTCTTCAGATAATTTTCAGTTGTGCACAAAAATGTGAAGATTCACGATACTGCTGGCTCATCTTACAAGCAAGTGAAATTTTTTATGATGGAACATTCCAGCTTAAATTATTTATATTCTATTATTAAACAGAAGTATGAATTCAAAGTTTGATTTTTTTTAATTTAGAAATATAACGTGGAAACGGGCTCTTCGGCCCACTGAATCCACACCAATCAACGTCTTTGCACATTAACACTTTCAAACATACTAGGGACAATTTTTAACATTTATACCAAGCCAGTTAACTAACAAACCTGTACGTCTTTGGAGTGTGGGAGTATCTCGGAGAGAACATACAATCTCCATACATCCAGCACCCGTATTCAGGATCGAACCCGGGGCTCTGGTGTATAAGGTAATAGCTCTACCACTACGCCACCGTGCCGCAATTACTTGAGTTAACATGAATCCACTTAAATAATTTCACATTGGGAGTTTGCTTTACATTTTCCTCACCTTCACAATATCGCGTCATAATTTATTGCACGTCATCTTAAACCATAATTGTTGCAGTTGTAACATGTAAGATTAGCTTGTATATCATAATGTAAGTATAGTGAGCAAACTGTATTGTTGACAGAAGAATCTTTGACTTGGCTGAGCTAGGTTTAGTTTATAAATAGGAACTAAATTATACATTGGAACATCTTAAAATAATTTAATTTCACCAGCAATCACAGGAATACAGCAATATTTGTAACAATATTGCAATTAGTCTGGGTCAGCACAAGGACACGCAGGGCAATACGTGAATACATGGTTGACATATAGAATCATTAGTATATGGCAAATTTTCTCAGAGTAGACTAATTTTGAGTTAATGACCAACTTCCAGAATTGAAGGCATGCCAAGAATATGGAGAAGAGTTAATATCTTTAATAACTAGCCCCACAGGGGACAATGAGTGGAATCTATTCTTGAAGCTGTTAAATGTCTGCAGAAATACGTGATGGATTTGCAAATATTGATGCTCAGAGAAATAACAGACTTGTTGAATACAAATGATTTTTGAAGAGTGCTGTTAATAGTCACCTTTTGATAGTTCTGATCAAAGGAATGTTTCCATATGAGACAACATAAGAAACCAACCATAGGCAAAGGTCTCCAAATCATAGAAGAGTTTTGTGGAGAAAATTATGTTCAATCTGAATTGGTTGAGAGATGATAACTAAATCCCTGTACCTTGGTTGAAATGCTGTAGGTCACCTTCAAATGTATGCATACAAATGCCATGCTGTGTTTCAATTAGAATTACTGAAGGAGGATTTTGTGTGTACTCACAATTTGCAGGATTCATGAGCAGACCTCTTGAGAAATGAGGTCTAAGTCTGGTTTTGTGTTGACCTGTCTTTCAGGCCAAACACAGATTTTGACTTTACTTTAACTTTAAAGATACAGTGTGGAAACAGGTATTTTGGCCCACTGAGTCCACACCAACCAGTGATCACCCCGTACACTAGCACTATCTTACAAACTAGGGACAATTTACAATTTTACCGAAGCCAATTAACATACAAACCTGTACATCTTTGGAGTGTGGGAGGAAACCGGAACACCCAAAGGAAACCCACGCAGTAATAGGTAGAACAAGGTGGCATGGTGGCGCAGCAGTGGAGTTGCTGCCTTACAGCGTTTGCAGCGCCAGAGACCCGGGTTCGATCTAGACTATGGGTGCTGTCTTTATGTAGTTTGTACGTTCTCCCCTTCGATGGGCCAAAGGGCCTGTTTCCACGCTGTATCTCTAAACTAAACTAAACGTACAAACTCTGTACAGAGAGCATCAGTAGTCAAGATTGAACCCGGGTCTCTTACGCTGCAAGGCAGCAACTCTACCACTGTGCCACAATGCAAAAACACGCAGCTCTATATTGAAAAGTATTTAAAAGTAATCCCTCTGATGTTCCTATAATTAAAAGTAACTTCTCAGAAATTCTGCAGAAGAAATGTACATGGCAAGGAATTCCAGGATTGCTTTTGGGGTAAAACAAAAACACAAGTTGATAGCCAGTAGTTTTGATTGAAAACAAATCTTGTGACAATTGTGAGCTAGTCTGTGAAATGCAGCTGCGAAGGGAATCAATTTTGAAGTCCTCAGATCATTTCAGACAGAAGTATTATTAATGTGACACAAATAGGCCAATATAGTGCATACATGAGTTGTGGCATAGGGAATATTGTAACCAATGATAATTTATTAAATCTATTTATTCTAAAAATGAAACAGGTCCAATAAATCACTAGAGACAAAGTCACAAGCTACACATATGGGGCAACATTTGTTTAAATGCTGTAATGCAGATTTTGTGCATGACTAGTTTCCTGTTGAAAATTATAAGTATAATTATTTTGTTGTGATACTATTCAATGTGATTTAGAAGCAGGAAATGTCAGATCATTTTTGTGAATTACAAGAATTTAATCTCTCTGGAGAATATCTGACACACAGAATAATTTGAAGTGCTACTTATATTCTAATAGGTTTGGTGATTTCACAGCAAATGCTCAAGGACTATATATTTGCAGTGTCTCCAAAAATATAGGTAGAGCTATGCAATCCATACTCAAATTAAGACTAACTTTGCTGCAGATTTGGGAACCTCGAACAGTACAACACAGGGAAGAGGCCCTATGGCCCACAATGTCTGTGCCAATGATGCAAAGTTAAACTGATCCCCTCTGTCTGCATGTGATCCACATCCCTCCACTCCCTACATATTCAAATGCCTATCTAAATATTCAAGCATTCAAGAAAGAGTATTCATGTATTCAAGAGAGATATAGCTCTTAGGGCTAACGGAATCAAGGGATATGGAGAGAAAGCAGGAACGGGGTACTGATTTGGGATAATCAGCCATGATCATATTGAATCAGGCATATTGATCAGGCTCGAAGGGCCTACGCCTGCGCGTATTTTCTATGTTTCTAAATGTCTCTTAAATGCCAATATTATATCTGCTTCCACCACCACCCCTGGCAATGCGTTTCAGCCACCTACTATTCTCTATATAAAACCCTTCCCTCTATACATATTTAAATATTCCTCCTCTAACCTTAAAGCTATGACCTCTGGTCTTTCATATCTCTAACCTGGGTAAAAGTTTCTGACCATCTACCCCATCTATGCTTTCCATAACTTTTTACATACTTCTCTCAGGTCTCCTTGGACTCCAACAGTCCATAAAAAATAATCCAAGCTTGTCCAACTTCTTTTTATAGCTAATACCCTCTAATCTAGGCAGCATTCTGATAAACCTCTTCTGCACCTCTCCAAAGCCTCCACATTCTTCCTGAAATGGGGCAAACAGAAATGCACAAAATGTTCCAAATGTGGCCTAACCAAAGATAGACAAAATGCTGGATTGCCTAAGAGGGTTAAGCAACATCTTCGAAGAAAATGGATAGGTAACATTTTGGATTGGGACCCTTCTTCAGACTGATTATGGGGAGTGGGGAGGGAAATGGAAACAAGACCAGGACAAGTCAGAGCCGACAACAGGGAGGTGCCTTGATAGGCCGTTTGTTGGGTAGAGATGGTGTGATTACCAGAGGGTTACATTGTTGTGAACTGGTTGACTGTTTTTCAGTGGAGAAAGAGGGACAAGGGAGAGGTGACCCAAACAAAATATGAGGTACTGTTCCTCACTCTGGCAATGGAGGAGGCCCAGGACAGAAAGGTCAGTTTAGGAATGGGTAGGGGAGGTTAAAATGGTCAGCAACTAGAAGATCCAATAGGTCTAGGAAAGAGTGCAAGTATTATGCAAAACGTTGGCCGAGTCGACGCTTGGTCTCGCCAATATACAGGCCACATCAAGAACACTGAATGTAGAAGGAGCCTAACCAAAAAGTTTTATAAAAGTTGCAAGATGATCTCCTGACTCTTATAGTCAATGCAATGTCCTTTATCCCACATTTATGCTAAAATTCATTTGCAAATTGTTGAATGCCAAAGATTGTCATGAAAATATTGCTTTACCAACGAAATCTTGAAATAATGATATACTTAAACACGATTAATTTGTTGCAGTTTGATTTATGCAACCAAAAAATTTAAAACAATGAAACTCTTTTAATCAGTCGTTGCCACTGGTGAGTGATCTAATTTTAATTAAGTGAAAATAACTTTTAAAAGCAATTGCAATACCACTTGGTAACTACATTGTTATAAAACAGCCGGTTTCTAAGTAAACCGATTAAATGCTTTTAAAACATACTCATTAGAGTTCTTCTGCGGAAAATGTCTTATTGTTTAGAGATTTCTTGAAGGCGACCAAACAAGCATGAGGAGCTGAATTTTCTAATGCTGACTGTTGTATTATCATATTTTGAGACATGTCATTGTGACATGGCAATTAAGTACAGGACATGATGACACCCTGTCACCAGAGCAGGTGCAGATTAAACGCCATTAAGAGCAAAATTAGAAATCATTGAAAGTGATTGAATATAAACCATAACACAGAGTACTGTCTACATTCTCTTTTTTTTATTTGGACATCACAACTACAAAATGTAGGTGAACAATTCATTCTTGAAGCATGATCATTTTTGGATATGACTGCTTCAGAAAGGAATTGGTCACCATTGTGGAGCATCTAGAATAGTGTTTCTTCAAGATAAATGATCATGGAAATTCCAAGTGTGCCAATAGAATTTGTGTTGAAAGTGCAATCATTTGCAAGGTTTTGATGGTTTCAATGAAACTGTACAGTGAAAACTAACACAATACAATGGGGAATCCAGCCTTTCATTTTTGTGAGGAACACTTTCCTAAGTTGCAATCTGCACATTGAGTTTATGGGGTTATACAGCATGCACATATTCTGAAGCATCTCACAGCCAATTAATGAATTTTGGGAGGTCATTGCTGTTTTCATGCAGGGAAAACACATCTACCTATTTGCACACTGGAAACTGGGGCGGAATGGGCTTTGTTTTTCTATAAATGATGCAATGAGAAAATGGAGATTCAGATAAACATCTCATTAGAAATGTATTAGTTTTGACAGTGCATCAGACATTCAGTGCTTAACTGAAGTGTCACCCATGCTATTTCTCAGCTCTCGAATGGAGATTGAACTTCAATGTCTAAACCTCTGGACTAGAGTCAGGAGTGCATTTCTGACCATGGCTAAATGTGGGTTTACAGTTAGCATACGAAAAAAATACTTGAATTACTATTAAAACAAGTACTTGGGCTACTTCATCTCGGCTGGATTACTGTAATGCGCTCTACACTGGAGTCTCACGAGCTTCGTTGGCTCGTCTCCAGTTGGTCCAAAATGCTGCCGCTCGCCTTTTAACCGGAACTCGAAAGAGGGAGCACATTACGCCAATTTTGGCCTCCCTTCACTGGCTCCCAGTGCACTTTCGAGTTCATTTTAAAATTATTTTAATTGTTTTTAAATCATTGAACGGCCTCGCCCCGCCTTACCTCTCTGAGCTGCTCCACCTATATGCTCCTACCCGGTGCCTCAGGTCAGCGGATCAGCTGCTCCTTGAGGTACCAAGGTCTAAGCGGAAGCTCAGAGGGGATAGAGCCTTTTCTGTTGCTGCCCCGGCACTCTGGAACACCTTGCCGCTGCAGATCAGACAGGCCCCTTCACTGTCCATCTTTAAATCCTCCCTAAAAACTCACTTTTATTCACTGGCTTTCGACACTGGCTGAGACATTGTTCCTGTTTTAGTGCTTTTAATGTCTTTTAAGTTTTTACTGTTTTTATAGTCCTGTCGTCTTAATGGTTTTAGTAGTTTGTAATAACTTTTTGTTGATTTCCCATGTACAGCACTTTGTGGTAACTGATGTTGTCTAAAAGCGCTTTATAAATAAAGTTATTATTATTATTATTATTATTATATCATCAGGATAAACGCTCAAACTAGACAACCAAGCCCAAAGCCAAAGTAGTATCCAAACTACCGATACACACTTATGCTATTGGATAATATTTAACTTCATATTCAGTAATCGACTATCCATATGTTGACAAACATACAAGGTAAGTGTTTAACCAGGAAAACAGATCCCAATGCCACATGAGAATGCGTTCAGACAGTTAAACTATGGGACAACAAAAACTAGGCCTGTAGATTCCAGTATATCATTGGGAGTTTTTGTTGAGATAGGCCCAGGACACCACAGGAAGGTTCAACAATTAGTTCTGGTATCCCAGAACCACCCCCCTCAATAGTCTCACCACCTATGCTACCAGAATGCACTATTAAGCAAAATAAACTAGAGAAGATTGATTCAACACTCAAACAATGCTAAACACCTGAATCCTGTCTTACACATCCTAAACCTCCATCAAACAATTGTAGCACCACTAATATTAACCTCACATGTAAAACTGAAAGGAATAGAAACATAGAAACATAGAAATTAGGTGCAGGAGCAGGCCATTCGGCCCTTCGAGCCTGCACTGCCATTCAATATGATCATGGCTGATCATCCAACTCAGTATCCCGTACCTGCCTTCTCTCCATACCCTCTGATCCCCTTAGCCACAAGGGCCACATCTAACTCCCTCTTAAATATAGCCAATAGCCAGAGAGTTCCAGAGTTCCAGAGATTCACCACTCTCTGTGTGAAAAAAGTTCTTCTCATCTCGGTTTTAAAGGATTTCCCCCTTATCCTTAAGCTGTGACCCCTTGTCCTGGACTTCCCGAAAATCGGGAGCAATCTTCCTGCATCTAGCCTGTCCAACCCCTTAAGAATTTTGTAAGTTTCTATAGGATCCCCTCTCAATCTCCTAAATTCTAGAGAGTATAAACCAAGTCTATCCAGTCTTTCTTCATAGGCCAGTCCTGACATCCCAGGAATCAGTCTGGTGAACCTTCTCTGCACTCCCTCTATGGCAATAATGTCCTTCCTCAGATTTGGAGACCAAAACTGTACGCAATACTCCAGGTGTGGTCTCACCAAGACCATGTACAACTGCAGTAGAACCTCCCTGCTCCTATACTCAAATCCTTTTGCTATGAAAGCTAACATACCATTTGCTTTCTTCACTGCCTGCTGCACCTGCATGCCTTCTTTCAATGACTGGTGTACCATGACACCCAGGTCTCGCTGCATCTCCCCTTTTCCTAGTCGGCCACCATTTAGATAATAGTCTGCTTTCCAGTTTTTGCCACCAAAATGGATAACCTCACATTTATCCACTTTATACTGCATTTGCCAAACATTTGCCCACTCACCCAGCCTATCCAAGTCACCTTGCAGTCTCCTAGCATCCTCCTAACAGCTAACACTGCCCCCCAGCTTAGTGTCATCCGCAAACTTGGAGATATTGCCTTCAATTCCCTCATCCAGATCATTAATATATATTGTAAATAGCTGGGGTCCCAGCACTGAGCCTTGGGGTACCCCACTAGTCACTGCCTGCCATTGTGAAAAGGACCCGTTTACTCCTACTCCTACTTTGCTTCCTGTGTTTGCCAGCCAGTTCTCTATCCACATCAATACTGAACCCCAATGCCATGTACTTTAAGTTTGTATACTAATCTCTTATGTGGGACCTTGTCGAAAGCCTTCTGGAAGTCCAGATACACCACATCCACTGGTTCTTCCCTATCCACGCTACTAGTTACATCCTCGAAAAATTCTATAAGATTCGTCAGACATGATTTACCTTTCGTAAATCCATGCTGACTTTGTCTAATGATTTCACCACTCTCCAAATCTGCTGCTATCCCATCTTTAATAACTGACTCTAGCAGTTTCCCCACTACCGATGTTAGACTGACTGGTCTGTAATTCCCCGTTTTCTCTCTCCCTCCCTTCTTAAAAAGTGGGGTTACGTTTGCTACCCACCAATCCTCAGGAACTACTCCAGAATCTAAAGAGTTTTGAAAGATTATTACTAATGCATCCACTATTTCTGGAGCTACTTCCTTAAGTACTCTGGGTTGCAGCCCATCTGGCCCTGGGGATTTATCGGCCTTTAATCCATTCAATTTACCCAACACCACATCCCGGCTAACCTGGATTTCACTCAATTCCTCCAACTCCTTTGACCCGTGGTCCCCTGCTATTTCCGGCAAATTATTTATGCCTTCCTTAGTGAAGACGGAACCAAAGTAGTTATTCATTTGGTCCGCCATATCCTTGTTCCCCATGATCAACTCACCTGTTTCTGACTGCAAGGGACCTACATTTGTTTTAACTAATCTCTTCTTTTCACATATCTATAAAAACTTTTGCAGTCAGTTTTTATGTTCCCTGCCAGTTTTCTTTCATAATCTATTTTTCCTTTCGTAATTAAGCCCTTTGTCCATCTCTGCTGGTCTCTGGATTTCTCCCAGTCCTCCGGTATGCTGCTTTTTCGGGCTAATTTGTACGCATCATCCTTCGCTTTGATACTATCCCTGATTTCCCTTGTTATCCACGGATGTACTACCTTCCCTGATTTATTATTTTGCCAAACTGGGATGAACAATTTTTGTAGTTCATCCATGCAGTCTTTAAATGTCTTCCGTTGCATATCCACCGTCAACCCTTTTAGAATTAATTGCCAGTCAATCTTGGCCAATTCACGTCTCATACCCTCAAAGTTACCTTTCTTTAAGTTCAGAACCATTGTTTCTAAATTAACAATGTCACTCTCCATCCTAATGAAGAACTAAACCATATTATGGTCACTCTTGCCCAAGGGGGCACGTACAACAAGATTGCTAACTAACCCTTCCTCATTACTCAATACCCAGTCTAAAATAGCCTGCTCTCTCGTTGGTTCCTCTACATGTTGATTTAGATAACTATCATGCATACATTCCAAGAAATCCTCTTCCTCAGCACCCCTGCCAATTTGATTCACCCAATCTATATGTAGATTGAAGTCACCCATTATAACTGTTTTGCTTTGTCGCACGCAGTTCTAATTTCCTGTTTGATACAATCTCCAACTTCACTACTACTGTTAGGTGGCCTGTACACAACACCCACCAGCGTTTTCTGCCCCTTAGTGTTTCGCAGCTCTACCCATACCGATTCCACATCCTCCAAACTAATGTCCTTCCTTTCCATTGCATTAATCTCCTCTCTAATCAGCAACGCTACCCCACCTCCTTTTCCTTTCTCTCTATCCCTCCTGAATATTGAATATCCCTGGATGTTCAGCTCCCAGCCTTGGTCACCCTGGAGCCATGTCTCCGTGATCCCAACTATATCATAGTCATTAATAGCTATCTGCACATTCAATTCAACTCATCCACCTTATTACGAATGCTCCTTGCATTGAGACACAAAGCCTTCAGGCTTGTTTTTACAACACTCTTACCCCTTATACAATTATGTTGAAAAGTGGCCCTTTTTGATTTTTGCCCTGGTTTTGTCTGCCTGCCACTTTTACTTTTCACCTTGCTACCTATTGCTTCTACCCTCATTTTACACCCCTCGGTCTCTACGCTCACACATTTAAGAAACCCTTTCCCTTTAACTCCATCCTCCACTATCCCATTCGACACACCCCACCCCCCTTATTCAGTTTAAAGCCACCCGTGTAGCAGTGGCAAACCTGCCAGCCAGAATGCTGGTCCCACAACTGTTAAGATGCAATCCGTCCTTTTTGTACAGTTCCCCCTTACCCCAAAACAGATCCCAGTGATCTAAGAATCTAAATCCCTGCCCCGTGCACCAGTTCCTCAGCCACACGTTCAGGTCCCGTATCTCCCTGTTCCTGCTCTCGCAAGCACGGGGAACTGGACGCAAACCGGAGATAACAACCCTGGAGGTCCTGCTTTTCAACATTTTTCCGAGCTCTCTAAAGTCACGCTGCAGAATATTCATCCCCTTCTTTCCGACATCGTTTGTGCCGACATGCACTACCACTTCCGGATGTTCACCTTCGCCCTTGAGGATTTTCTGCACTCTGTCCGTGACATCCTGGATCCTGGAACCGGGAAGGCAGCACACCATCCACGCATCCCGTCTGTTGCCGCAGAAACCCCTGTCCGTACCTCTCACGATGGAGTCTCCCACTACAATGGCCTTGCCTGCCTTAGGCCTTTTTGGTTTTGGCTCAACAGCCCTATTCGCATCGCAAGCCATTCCGCCGCTCACGTCTTCTGTCCCAACAGCTTCCAAGCGGATGAACCTGTTTACAAGAGGTACACCACCCGGGGACAATGGCATTCCATGCTTCCCTCCCTTTCTCACTGTCTCCCACCTTCTCTCTTCCAGTACCTTAGGTGTAACAAACTTACTGTAGGACTTGTCGAGGGACGACTCCGTTTCTCGGACGAACCGGAGGTCATCCACTTGCTTCTCCAGTTCCCCAACACGGCCCTTCAGGAGCTCTACCTGGATGCACTTTTCGCATTTGTAGCAGCCAGAGGCACCAGCGGTGTCCTTGACCTCCCACATACTGCAAGCATCGCACTGAATCAGCTTGCCTGACATCTCCTTCTTTCGTCTCTACCTCTCAAGCGTATTGCGTGGTCTCCTCGCCTCAGCCTCCTCGCCGCTCGCTAAGAGCCGTTTTGCTTAAATTGACTGACAAATTCCTCAGTTTTCAACTGTTTTCACCCCTCTGACTCACTTCTCTCCTCCCACTTGGGCTAGAGCCAATCAGTCGTATCTCTTGCTAATCTGCTGCTGCTGTTCCTCCCAAATCTACAGCAGTTCTGAACAAAGACTATCTGTCCTTGGCCTTTACTTAAACTGTTTTCACCCCTCTCCTCCCACGTGGGCTAGAGCCAATCAGTCGTATCTCTTGCTAATCTGCTGCTGCTGTTCCTCCCAAATCTACAGCAGTTCTCTGGAATATACCTCCCGTGGATTACACATTTCCTTTCTGTCCCCAACTGGCATAATTTCTTCTCCACCAAATCCACATTGCTCTGCTGACTCTGACATCTCCTTTACAACAACTCTGCTCACACATTCCGAGCTCTCCGAATAACAACATGGTTGATCACACTATGAAACCTTCAACCCGCCTCTACTGGACGTAGATTTGTTTTCCAACCTCGCTACTCAACTTCTGCTGCCAAATCTACATATCTAATCTTTTTCCTTTCATAAGCCTCATCCACTGAGTTTTCCCAAAGCACCGTCAGTTCTATAAAATATTCTATCTGCTGACTAAGTGACCATAACGCTATATCTGACTTAAAATTAACACTAATTATTTCCTGTGGAACAAGTTTTTGACCCAAGTCTACCTGCATTCCCCAGTCATCAGTTCCTTAGCTGATCTAACTCATGCCTGTATGAAAACTTTCCTCCTCTACCTTTCTCTCCCTCATGGACAAATTGAATAGCTACACTTCCAGTTAATGTTACTGTGTTGAATATGCTCAAAGGGAAGCCCATTTAATTCTGGAGCACTTAAACCAATAGAAAACTATTAATAATAGTTTTAATATGATTGTTCTGACCTAAAGATTAGGAATAGCCACTTTTAAAATAAGGTAATCATCCTCTACATCTGTAAGGTTTTTTTTAAACTTCATGCTTCCATGAAAACATTTATTGCTGTCAATTCATTTATTCTGGATTCTTAGATGCAACGATAAAAATGTAATTATAAGCTTGACACCATTTCAGCTTAAAATAACCCATTTCTGCTCAACTAAATCTCAAATTGCTTATGATGCTTAAAGAAAGTCATTTTTTTTCTTTTAACCACTTCAATTAATTCTAACTCCCCAAAACTCCCTAAAAATCTAAGCTTTTTCAAAAAAATTAAAATGTGAGCACATAGGCATTAAGACTATTGCCAAGGCTAAATTGTTCAGGATTTGATCTCATTTTTGCAAACACCAAAATTGTCATTTGATCTTTCTCTTGGAATCAACATATCTGTTCTGCCATCCATTTTAGCGCCACAAATGGTTGATGTGGTTTTATGTGGTTATAAGATTTAAAAACTCTATCCCATTATGCTGCAAATATTAAAACATTTGAGTAAAATAGTTGATAATTAAATCATTCAACACATTGATGACCATGCATTTATAATTCCATCATATTTTCCTAAAATATAACATCTCAAAGATCAACATCTTGAAATGATGACAATAAAATGTCGTATCATCACAATAATGTGAAACTAACTTTTGGAAGTTAGTTATATTACATATATTTTGAGATAGGACAACCTTCATTATATTTTGTTAATAGCAACCTTTATCTCAAACAGGATATTTGGTCTGGGAGTGTGTAAAAGTAACAATGCAAGGGCTAAAACATGTTTATTTTGTGTCTCCACAGGAAATTGTAGATAAAGTTTCCGTTTCAGTTGTGATGATCTTTTCAATGTGTGTGCAGATTGTTTAATCACTCATTGGCAATATGGTGCAACTGAGAGGCACAGTACATTTTGAGTGATTATTCCAAATAAATGTTAACGCTAATTTAATCTGCAAAGGCTGGGGTAAAGTTATTTAAATTCATGATCAAGAAAAATAATCAATGAAACCTGCCTCAAAACCATTCACATCCATTTTTAATGGAATTAGACGAGAGAGGCAGGCAACCATACCATTTTCCTCGGGTGGGACTTTTGGTATCGGTGTCAAATAAGAGTCTTTACGTGTATTTTCAAGCGACTTTTTATTTTTTAAGCAGTGTCAACCAGGTTCCCCATGTTTCAGAAATTAGGCAAATGAAATAAAATCTTAGAATGACAGATTCATAAACAAGTAGGCTAATAGAAAATTAATTGCATCCTTACAAAGGCACCAGCTGAGTCACTTGGCACAAGGGTGCTCTGGTGCCAAATGACTCACATACCTATTGTCCAAATTATTTTTACCATTATAATGCGCAGGTCAGGATATTGATGGAATACTCATCCCTTGCTTGGTTGAATAGAGCTCCAACAGCCCTCAATGGTTTGACACCACCTGGAATGACGGGGGTCATGACAGAAGCCTCCTCGTGGCGGTCCCCGGAAACGACGATACGATGCACTCTGTAACGCGTTGGGTGACCAATTCTGTCAACATGTTAGACGACGACAACAAAAGCCAACAGCAAGCGACAACAAAGAGAAAGGAAGGCAGAAGGCAGAGGAGACCCCTCATCCCCAGATTGACCACAGTCACGGATGGGCCTTTATCAAGGCCGGCTTTCTCTGTCCTGTCATGGAACTGTGAAGGAATATCCAGTGCCAAGGCTACACTAATAGGGAAGATTTGGGATACATTCCTCTGCAATTGGATCCTCGACTTCTTTATTCACAGACCACAGTCAGTTCGTATTGGTGGAAATGTGTCAGCCTTGATAACAATCAGCACAGGACCACCTCAAGGCTGCGTCTTAGCCCCCTGCTGTACTCACACTATACCCATGACTGCGTAGCCATCATAGTGCGAACTCCATCATCAAGTTCACTGACGACACCACTGTTGTGGGACATATCACTGATGGGGACGTCACTGTACAGAAGTGAGATCGACCGACTGACCAAATGGTGCCAGCACAATAACCTGGCCCTCAACACCAGCAAAACCAAGGAACTGATTGTGGACTTTGGAAGGGGGAGGATGGGGAACCACAGTCCCGTTTATATCAATGGGTCGATGGTGGAAAGGGTCAAGAGCTTCAAATTCCTGGGCGTGCATATCTCTGAAGATCTTTCCTGGTCCGAGAACACCGATGCAATCATAAAGAAAGCACATCAGGGCCTCTACTTCCTGAGAAGATTACGGAGAGTCGGTATGTCAAGGAGGACTCTCTCTCTACCTTCTACAGGTGCACAGTAGAGAGCATGCTGACTAGTTGCATCGTGGCTTGGTTCGGAAACTTGAGTGCCCTGGAGCGGAAAAAACTACAAAAAGTAGTAAACACTGCCCAGTCCATCATCGGCTCTGACCTCCCGTCCATCGAGGGAATTTATCACAGTCGCTGCCTCAAAAAGGCTGGCATCATCGTCAAGGACCCACACCATCCGGGCCATACACTCATCTCCCCACTACCTTCGGTAGAAGGTACAGGAGCCTGAAGACTGCAACGACCAGGATCAGGAATAGCTACTCCCCCACAGCCATCAGGCTATTTAACACAGCTCGGACGAAACTCTGAACATTAACAGCCCATAATCTGTTTATTTGCACTTTATCAGCATGTCACACTTCATCTTGACATTAAAATGTATTACCACTACTTAATTTCTGGCTCTAAATCCTGGTGCTCATGACCAAAGAGCATTTTAGAGGTGCCATCAGTAGGAAGACTGCACAGTTTTGAAAAGGCAGCTCACCGCTATTTTCCCAAGGATAATTAGAGATGGACAATGAAGGTTGGCCTTTTGGTGACATTTATATCCCGTGGATAAATAAAATGAGAAGCAAGATCAGTTTGTCCAAGTCATTCGCTTTCAGCTTCACGATCTCCCACTCTATTCCATCAACGTGCCATCTCACAATCACAATTTTGTCCTCTCTTCTCAGTTTACTGTGCTGCCAGTTACCAGCTGCAGCTACCGTTTCCTCGTTGATTTCTCTCCAATCCCAACCACTAGACACCTGCACAACATCCTATTCCCACTGCACAGGAAAAGAGGTGTTACTTCTTGGCTCCCGACATGCTCGCTGTTTCCAGCTGCAATCTTCTGCAACGGGCTTTTCCTCCTGTCTGCCAGTTAATCAGGCTCGCTCTCAGGTGGGAAATATGCAAAGTATTAAAAAAAATATCCTTCAGCAAATACCTGCAGGGAATTTCAGAAAATCAGTACTTACTGATTTCTTCTATTTCCTCGCTTTCCCCTCTAAATATCTGGGCCATAGATTATTTTGCTACTGGTGCTCTCATAACAGAGGAGTTGTTTTATAATAGTATTGAACAGAGTTATATGGAGATTTTTAAAAATCACATCGGATTCATTTATATTCCATTTTGGATAAGACTAGTTGAAAGAACAAGGGAACCAATGGATTTGGATATTTTGAAAAACATTCAATCTAGTCTCTGGTCAGTAAATTACAATTAAAACACCAAGTACTTGTGCTATAACACCAGGATAAGCGCACAATCTAAAAAACAAGCCCAAAGCCATAGTACTATATAACATAGAAACATAGAAAATAGGTGCAGGAGTAGGCCATTCGGTCCTTCGAGCCTGCACCGCCATTCGATATGATCATGGCTGATCATCCAACTCAGTATCCCATCCCTGCCTTCTCTCCATACCTCCTGATCCCTTTAGCCACAAGGGCCACATCTAATTCCCTCTTAACCATAGCCAATGAACTGGCCTCAACTACCTTCTGTGGCAGAGAATTAGTAAGATTAAACGAGAATTTACCAGTTTGAAGTTTGATCGTTATTTTATGAGGAGTAACGTTGAGGGATTACATGAAGAACCCCGCCAGGACGCATGCGTGTCATTCTTCAAAGCAGCGGTGTGAAATCACAGATAACTGTAATGACTAAACATAGTAAGATTAGAGAAGAGATACCAGTTGAGTATATGATCAAGGGTGGGAGCGGAGGGCACGTAATCCCTCAACGTTACTCCTCATAAAATAACGATCCAACTTCAAACTGCTAAGTTCTCGTTTAATCTTACTATTTTTCTTCGGAGTCACATGAGTGACTATGTGAAGATTTTAAAGCTCTGTGATTTCATGCCATGGAAACAAGTCCATGCATCACATCTGCCTTGATTATGGGGAGAATAGTGTTAACATCATTAGACATCAATACGATATTGAAAACCCAACGATAAATATATTAACACCAAATTATAGCCCCTATTTATGGGGTAAATTATATTACAGAACTTAAAATTGTTTCTGCAAATGTTCCAGGTTCAATGACTGGTTTGTTATAAAATCGTTGGAAAGTTTTCTCCATTGACCATCCTGCTGTCTTGAGGATTTGGTCCATAGGAACATCCAACTTCACAGCTGCCGATGTAGCTGCAGCCCTGGTGGAGTGAGATTTAAAATGCTAGTGTCTACTCCAGCCTTTATTAGGACCTGTTTTAGCCATCTAGAGATGGTCTGGACTGTCACTGTTTTGAGTGGCTGTTTGTAGCTGATTAAAAGTGACATTTCTTTCCCTCTGATGATCTTAGTATACTCCATATATAATAGTAAGTGTGTTACAATACAGAGACGATCATCTGTCGGGTAGGCCCTGAATTCTGTTTTTAGGCCTGCTGACCCCTGTCTGTTCTGTTTGACTAATTCATTGATGTGAAAAGTTAAATTTCCAGATGAAATAGTCATGTTGTCCAGCTTTAGTTTCTGTAGTGACTGGACCCTTTGTGCCGTGACCAAGGCCATCAGCATGACTGTTTTCATAGTCGGTTTCTGTAGGGACAGAGCTGTAGCTGGAGACCAGTTTCTTAACATGGTCAGTACAATGCTCACATCCCATATTTGGGAGTACCTGGTTCTTAGGGGATTAACATTAAAATGCCCCTCATGAGTTTGGATACCAGGGTGTGTCCCAACAGAATGCCGCTCTGTTCCTTGCCACAGGTATGTTGACAGAGCACTTCTGGCGCAGTTGATGGCACTATGACAGCCTCTCATCGTAATGGAGGCTTGCCAGGAATTCCAGAACAGACGGGATGTTCATAAATCTGTGGGTGATGTTTATTGTTGTGACAGTACTTCCCATTTCTTGATGACACCAAGTACTGTTTTTTGGTGGACTGTCTGTGGGCCGCTGAAATAATATCCACTGTTCGGTCCATCAGTCCCAGGTGTAGTAGAGGTGCTTTCAAACTCTACAAATTAATAGGTTTATATAATTATGACATGGGTAACTTCCCCTTGTTGCGGGATGAACCAGTAAATTAGGTCTATGATGGATGGTGATGCATGGTTCTAATACCATGTCGAGTATCACCTGGATCCATGGTTGAGTAGGCCAATCGGGTACTATCAAAATACCAGATGCGGAGTCTTGCTGTATATTCCTAAATACCCGACTGATGAGGCAGAAAGGAGGGAATGCATAAATAAACAATCCCCCAATGCAGCGAAAATGCATCTGTTGCCACTGCCCCAGGTTCTGGTTCCCATGAACATACTTCGATAGCTGGTGTGAGCCTGGATGCAAATAGGTCGTTATCTGGTGTTCCATACCATGCTGTAATTTCAGCAAATACATTTTTATCCAACATCCATTCAGTGTTTTCATTGAATTTGCGTGACCTGTTGTCTGCCACTAAATTTAGTTTACCTGGTAAGTAGGTAGCTATATCCAAATATCTCTCTCTGGATACACTATTGCCAAATTGTGTTGGCCAGATTGTCACATAATGTCGATTTGTTTCCACCCATATGGTTGATATATGCTACCATGGTGGTGTTGTCAATTTGTAGTCTAACATGCTGGTGATATAACCCAGAACAATATGACTTTAGGCCATGGAATGCACTTAACATTCCCAGGTAGTTTATGCCCAGTGTTTGTAATAATGATGCCTCCTGTGCATTCCATCTCCCCCACAGCTGGAGATGGAATTGGTAGCAACCCATCCAAGTGCACTGGCATCAGTTTGTAGTTCCATAGACGGGTAGCTGATAATGTTTGGATAGGAACAATGCCTAATGTTATCTTTCCACCATTTTAGTTCCATTATGGCCTCTGTTGGTAGCTTCATTGGTCTGTCAAAATGACCACCATAATTTTTGAATGCTCATATTTTAGCCCTCTGTAATTTTTGATAATGTAAAGGTCAGATTTGTGTGGCTGGAAACGCAGCCACTATTATGCCAATTATTTTTGCTACCAGTCTGATGGATGGTTTTGTGATGTCAATGATTTTGCTGAAAGCCTCCATTAAGGCTGTAACCTTTTCTTTTGGCAAAGTCACTGACATGTGAATTGAGTTAAGGGTGAACCCCAGATGATCCATTGTGTGAAATAACATCTGTGGTCACCTCTAATGGGTACTGATATAGTAAGCATCTTTTACAAAACGATGCTTGCCATGTAGTAACCTAGGAAATCAATTGCTTAGCAGTAACAAAGGTTTCCATTTAGTAATGAATATTTGGTACAAAAGTATTCAAATTAGTCAAATCTATGATGATGCGGCAACCACCATCTTGTTTACGATAAAGATTTTGGACACGAATTCCTGTGATACGTGTTGGGTTTCCTCCATTACTTTTTTTATATGGCCACTGTAGTTCAGCATGCGCTTTTGATTTTTCTTTGCCTGTAAGCACGAACATTCGGTTCGGTACATGCTGAACTGGAGGATTATGTTTTTGTATAAATTCTATGGTATAACCCTATACTTCTGAAAATATAAGTGTCGGTAGTTAATTTTTCCATGCATCCAGATAGAATTGTAATCTCCCACCAACCTCGTAAGGTAACCAGACCCACCTACCTCCATGGTTTACTATTGGTAGGTTTGTTACTTTTTTCGGCATCCTCCGTGGACGTTGAGGCGCCAGTGTCTGGATCTGTAGTCGGGTCGGTGTTGAGGTTAGCGCATTCCCCAGGAAGGCCGGTCTGGGCCATGGCCTAAAAAGACCGATGTTGAGTGTTCCTGGCCTTTGAGCTTTCACCAGTTTGTCTTGGCCGACTGGTGGTGCGTAGGGGTGCTTTTTCTAGCCAAAGTAGTTTTTAGACGTTGCTTTAATGAGCCCCAGGGTTTTACCCTCTTCGTCGTTCTTTTATCTGTTTTGATAAGTTGCCTCCAAATAGTAATATTGGTGGTTTGGAGGTTCCAGGTTTGCAAAGACCTGCAAATTAGGGTCTAAAGCCGGTTGGATGGCACTTCTTCCTAATGCTGTTTACTCGTTTTGGTAGTTGCAAAATAAAGCCAGTTCATCCTGGTGATCTTGTGTCATGTCTTTTTTTGTTTATTGTGCGGGCGAAAACCGTAATTCCTACTGTTAGGACTTTCAGAACTTTCTGTAGTTTCAAGTCCCTGACTCGGATTGAGGCTCCGACATGTTTTCAAATGCACTGGTTGACACTGGGAACATTCAGTGTTTTGCAGTTCCCTGGTGGTAAGTGTCTTGCTGTGGTGTCCAATAATGCCTGTCCTTATAGCTGGTTGAATGACAAGTAGTTGATACTTGCATCTACTTTAGGTTCCAGGTTTTGGCCAGTTTGGTCGGGTTGAATAAACTGGGACACCATATCCAATAGGTTTTCTTGCACCCCATGTGCACTAGGGGTATGTTCTGCACCCCACTTCAGGGTCAGCCCAGAATTGACCCCCTGTACTCCCCTCTGATGAGGGAGAAACACTGTGCAGCCCTACAAGAGGTACTGCTGTAGGACTTACTAGCTGCCCACTGTGACTAGTCTCCATCTTGATAGGGGGACTTGATAGAGGTCTTTAAAATGATGAGAGGGCTAGACAGAGTTGATGTGGATCAGCTTTTCCCTTTGAGAATAGGGAAGATTCAAACAAGAGGACATGACTTCAGAATTAAGGGACAGAAGTTTAGGGGTAACATGAGGGGGAACTTCTTTACTCAGAGAGTGGTAGCGGTGTGGAATGAGCTTACAGTGGAAGTGGTGGAGGCAGGTTCGTTGGTATCATTTAAAAATAAATTGGATAGGCATATGGATGAGAATGGAATGGAGGGTTATGGTATGAGTGCAGGCAGGTGGGACTAAGGGAAAAAAAGTTGTTCAGCACAGACTTGTAGGGCCAAGATGGCCTGTTTCCGTGCTGTAATTGTTATATATATATATATATATATGTTATATATTATATATATCTCCTGGAGCCTGTCACTTTGGAGTATTTGCTCCAACAGCCGCTCCAACTGGCTCCAATGCTCTCGGGCACTGGCCACTCGCGGCTGCTATAGTTCCTGCAGCCGCTCCAACCGGCTCCAATGCTCACGGGCACTGGCCATCGCGGCTGCTCCTGAAGCCGCTCCTGCTCCAGTTCCTGCAGCCGCTCCAACCGGCTCCGATGCTCATGGGCACTGGCCGTCGCGGCTGCTCTTGTTCCCCGCTCCCAGCCGCTCCAACCGGCTTCAATGCGCAAGGGCACTGGCCTCTCGCGGCTGCTCTTGAAGCCGCTCCAACCAGCCCCAATGCTCACGGGCACTGGCCGCTCGCGGCTATTCAGATTCGGACTCATCGCAGTCAACGGCTCTGTTAGTTTTTTGCTTCGCTCTACCGCCCGGCCATGGCCGGTGCGGGAGCGAAGTCGGTCACAGCTGTTCCCATTACGGGAGATTGGAGTGCCGTTGGCTGCTGCTGCTGACTACCTGCAACGCCGCGGTTCTCCCCCGCCAGCTTTTTCGCAGCCTTCGTGAATCTGGTCCATGTCTCCACCTGTAAGGTAAGTGGAAGGAACGCAGAGTCTCCTTACCTGCTGTTCCCGGCTTTCAAATTCTGCCGCTAAGGGGAACGTCGTTCCCCCTGCTGTGACTCATTGCAATGCGTGTAGCGATATGCCATGCATGTGTCCTGGCGGGGTTCTTCACGTAGTCACTCACGTGACTCCGAAGTAAAATCCACAGATTCACCACTCTCTGTGTAAAAAATGATTTTCTCATCTCGGTCCTAAACGACTTCCCTCTTATCCTTAAACTGTGACCCCTAGTTCTGGACTTCCCCAACATCGGGAATAATCTTCCTGCATCTAGCCTGTCCAACCCCTTAAGAATTTTGTAAGTTTCTATAAGATCCCCCCTCAATCTTCTGAATTCCAGCGTGTACAAGCCGAGTCTATCCAGTCTTTCTTCATATGAAAGTCCTGCCATCCCAGGAACCAGTCTGGTGAACCTTCTCTGTACTCCCGCCATGGCAAGAATCTTTCCTCAGATTAGGAGACCAAAACAGTCTCCTAATACACATAACTACACATAACCTACATGTTAACAAGCACAGTAAAAGAACTGATCGTGTAGATGCAAGTATATCATTGGGGTTATCAAGCGGGCACTTCCCTTCACTGGTGTTTTGTTGAGTCAGGTCCACGGCAACTGGGGAAGGCCCAACAGTCAGTTTTGGCATCCCAGAAAAACCCTCCTCAATATCTGCTCTCACCACCTATGCTACCAGTATCTACTAAATCAAGGAAACTACAGATGATTAATTCAATCCAACAAATGCTAAACTCTTGCATCCTGTCTTCCACTTATCCTAGCCCATCATTAAACTTTTAACACTACAAATATCAAACGTGCGTAAAACACGGGATACATTTACACAGACTACACTTACAAAGAAATACCCATACCGCATGTTACACATTTCCTGTTCACCACAATTTAGAAATCAGTGTGGTGAAATATGTAATGAGGGTTTGGAGGATATGGACAAACTTAGTAAATGGGAGAGAACAAGGCCAAATGAAAGATAATGTAAAACAAAATAGGTTAACATAAAAACAGCATTGGTTAAACAATGAGAAATTGTGTAGTACTGTTCAAGATACCTGCACAAGCCACTGAGAGCCATCATACAGGTGAAAATAGTATGTTAATTGTGAAATCAAAAAGGGCTTGATTTCAGGAGGACTGCAATTGTAAAGGGCCTTGGTGAGATCACACCTAGAACACAGTGTTGTTTGGTGAGGTTCCAATGGAAGGATATACTTGACATAGAGGAAGTGCAGTAAAGATTTGTTAGACAAGTTCCAGGCATAGCTAATTGATGTACAAGAGGAAATTGAATACACTGGAAGTGTATTCACTGGAATTTAGAAGAACAATATAATCTTTTGAAAGTGTTGAGTTGACTAGATGTTGGAAAGATGTTTCTATAAACTGAGGTCTAGGACTAGGAGCCACAGTTTAAGAATAAAAGACGAGTTGTTCAGGAGAAAATAAATGAATGGGTGGCATGTCTTGGGAATCCTCTATCCTCTATCCTGCAAACTGCGAAGCCTCAGTTGCTATGTTCATCTATAACCAAGTTCAATGGATTTTTGGACATTAATAGAATCAAGGGATATGGTGATAGTGCTGGGAAACGGTATTAAGAAGAATTGTTGGCCATGATTTTGACAAATGGTAGAGCAAACGTGAAGTGCTGTATGTTCCTGCTTCTATTTCTGTATTCAAGGGAAACCCTTGCACGAATAAAAAATTCTCAAACGTAGATCCCAAATGGCTCACAACCTTATAATCTAAGAGAACCTAGAATGCACAAGTCGGAGCAATCCAGTATCAATGGGTAATGAGGCTAGAGAAAGTTCCCATCGGTAGGGAGGAGTACGTCATGAAGAGATCAGAGCACTAAGATAATAATGTTAAAAGGAAATGGAAGCAATTATTTGTCAGCAAGGTGAGCAGTCTGCAGTGGTTAAGGACATTACATCTCTGATAAAAGATACTGATATTCCCTTTGATCCTCCCAATATTTAACTAGAGGAAGCTACTGTCATCCATGGCTAAAGTTCAGACAGGCAGCCCAACAACAAAAAAAAGTGGCTTTAGTGGTGGAGATGTCAACGGAACTGGTAGATTGTGGAATTATCAATATGGAATTTGACACCATCCTCCAACGAGAAACGCCAAGGGTCAGCGTGTAATTTAAGGAATAGGAACGTGCCAAGCATTGATTGGTGAAGAACTTCAGACACAAGATATTATAAAAGCTGTTGGTGCAGTTCAATGCTTATTGGATATGGCATTATACTAAAATTCAGTTTAAAGAATGTAAGATCAGAGTATATGTTGCTGCAACAACAGAAGACAATAACAACAACAGATTGTTAATAGTTTTCCATGATTACTGAGAACACAGCCATGCAATCAAAAGATACCATGAAATTGGAAAAGGTTTGCTCTGATTACTAATCGCCTTTCCCACCATTGGAATGGATTTGAAGCACAACCAGCTAAATGGATTGTGGCACAAGGTTTTACTAATTAGGTATTTTTATTTGGAGCTTGTAGAACTTCTGATTAAATGTAGCATTGCTTGCCAAGCTAGTTACAGTTAACAAGATTCAACCAAGTCTTGAATTCAGCATTCATGATGAAACCAACTGCAACTTGCATCACATTTACCTTTTGTGCACAATATCTTTGTTCAATAACAGCCGACCTACAATGCATGACATAGTAGTGTAATCCTGGAGCATTCCAACAGCTGTATAATATTTTTATGCAATCAGAATTCTTCAGATTTTGTTTAATAGTCTTGCAGCACTCTCCCAATCAGCTGTGAATCACAGAGAAATGCACAATTTCTTTGTTCAATAACAGCCGACCTACAATGCATGACATAGTAGTGTAATCCTGGAGCATTCCAACAGCTGTATAATATTTTTATGCAATCAGAATTCTTCAGATTTTGTTTAATAGTCTTGCAGCACTCTCCCAGTCAGCTGTGAATCACAGAGAAATAATATTCAAGAGCAAAATTCTCATCAACAACCATGTCCTTCTTCTGTGTTTGACTGATATGAATGACTGAAAAAAATATTTTGCCCATTTCCAAATAAAAAGAGGCTTTTGCTATAAAACATATTGACTGACTAAAAGTGTGCAATAAATAAGGAGAATATTAACAGCTGGAATGTGTTATATTCAAAGCAGCTGTAAGCTAGAGCAGAATAATGAAAAAGGTCCTCCATTTGCCTATTTAAAGGAGGACTCTGGGTGCTCTCTTTTGAGGGGAGGTGGTAGTTACCAGTTCTTCAAAACCATGAATAAAAATCATGTTCACCTCACCGATTTTCATCTTGTAAATTTCCTGGCAATCTAATTTCTCACTCAATCCATGACCAAGTGCAAAGTTGCCTTAAAGTGCTTTGATTCACCGCACTGTTTCAAGTTGGGAATTTAACACATCATCATTGCCTTTAGTAATTATTTATCCCGCTAACTGCATTATAGAACAATCTCCCAAAACATCGTTCATTAATCGTCATATAGCACAGAAACAGGCCCTTCACCCACACTTTTAGACTGATATGGGGGAGTCTGAAGAAGGGTTTCGACCCAAAATGTCACCTATTCCTTCACTCCATAGATGCTGCCTCACCCGCTGAGTTTCTCCAACATTTTTGTCTACCTTCGATTTTTCCAGCATCTGCAGTTCTTTCTTAAACATTTGTTTTTCACCAAGTTAGAAAATGTCTTCACAAAATTGTTAAAAACGTTGTAAAATAAATTTAAATCTTCATAAATCAGGCACAATAGTTTTCATTATGTGGGAAGAGATCTCTTGCAAAGCAACAAATTTATCTTACAAGCCATTTTAAGGCGGCAAGGTGGCACAGCAGTAGAGTTACTGCCTTACAACACCAGAGACCCGTGTTCAATCCTAAGGGGGCTGTCTGTACGGAGTTTGTTCATTCTCCCATAACCACATCGGTTTTCCCCAGATGCTCAGTTTCCTCCCGCACTCCCATGTCACCTACAGGTTTGTAAGTTCATTTTGGTATAAATGTTGGTTAAAATTGTAAATTGCACCTAGTTTGTAGTGTGTGCTAATGTAACGGGGAAAATCGCTGGTCGGCGCAGACTCAGTGGGCCAAAGGATATGTTTCTAAAGACCACGCTTTCTCTCAAAATTAAACTCGAAGAGATCAATTGATGTACATAAATGAAACTGCATGCTCCAGTCATTCCAGTGACTAGCACACTGACAGATTGGATAGCACCGCTTGCAAGCTGATGATTTTGATTTGCTGTCTGGGTTCTCCTTTATGTATGTTATCAAGTTCCAAATTTCATACCTGTGCAGGGTAGGGAGTGTGCCAGAGATTAGATGTCTGTCCAGATTCAGATTTACAATGGAGTTCACTTGTAGTTCCATAAGATGCTGAGCAGCGGGAGCAGGCACACTGGTGTCTCAGCTTTAACTCAGTCATATCTGGAACTTTTGGCACTGCAGTTATCACATTTATTTAAACGTGCCACTGACCCATGTGAGAAGGTACGAAAAGTAGAGTTGTTTGTAAAATGTTATGCTTGTATTAACATTTTAATTAATTCACAAAGCAAAAGTATTTTGAAATATTTTTTGTGATAATATTTAAAAACAGTTAAGTTTACCAATTGTTGAAATGCAGTTCAACTGGTTCTAAATGTTCCTGATCGGAATGACTCCTGACTGTGTGACCTGCTATGACAGCTGGGAGGTAGGCCTCAGTTTGAGACCTCAGTGATGGTTGATTGCTTCACTGAATGGCCATGGTGTTGACATCTTTAGGACTATGAAGGCCACAAGTGGTTGGAGCAGCATTGAGCTTGAAACACGAGTTGAGTCAAGCACTGTTCAGCTCTATACTTTTCAGATTGCAAACTAATGTTTACAAAAGTTTCCAAAAAAAAAAAAACACCAACAAAAAAATCACACAGGAGCATTCAAATTAATGTTTCGGCCAAGCAACTACCAAATAAAATTAGAACAAAATTGCTTAAATAATTTCTTCAGAAGATTTTGCATAGGAACCAAAAGAAAATCATACATGTCTGTCCCAAGGTTAAAAACTACAATGGGCATGATTATTTTCTTCTGAGAATGCTATCTACATCCGAACGTCAAATGCTTTAGAAGCCTTGGCCTCTGGTCGGTATCCAAGTGATTCATAAAAATTTAACCAATCAATATTTGATTATTAACCACCCTTTCAACAACATTTACACTGAATATGCTATTATTATTACAGCTGGTCAGCTGCTCCTGGAGGTACCGAGGTCTAGTCGGAGGCTCAGAGGGGATAGAGCCTTCTCTGTTGCTGCTCTGGCACTCTGGAACACCCTGCCGTTGCACATCAGACAGGCCCCCTCACTGTCCATCTTCAAATCCAGTGTTAAAACGCATTTGTACTCCCTGGCTTTTGACCATGCCTGAGGCTTTGCTTCTGTTTGTGGTGTTTTTGATGTTTCTTTATTTTTCATGTCTTTTCCTACTATTTCTTTTGATTGTTATTTTTGGTGTGTGTTAACTTTTTTGTCAATGATTAGTGATGTACAGCACTTTGTTGCAGCTATGTTTGTTTTTAAAGTGCTCTATAAATAAAATTATTATTATTATTATTATTATTATTATTATTATTATTATTATTATTATTCCCAACAACGTCCGTGTAGATTAGTACGTCTTTACTAGAAATAAATCGCCACACAGATTATGCATGCTACACATTCTTTATGTAGTCCAGTCAAGATCTTCATCCCTACCCTGGGCACACCGGTCCTATAAGCCAGCGCATCACTCTCTCTCCTTAGATTTGATGTAGACCACGGTGATGAAAGCACACTGTGTTCCCTCTGCTTGTACCGTAAATAAAGACTATGAGTTCTAACCTCTATGTGTGCGTCTGATCATTTCAACATGGTGTCAAAGATCACGGACCCCTTACTCGCCTAGTTGGTTTCAGTTTTTTTTTGTTCAGTTTGTTATTTTACTATGGCTGGCACACTTCGTAAGCCTGAACCTTTAGCATTTGATGGTGACCTCGCCGAGCGTTGACGCATCTTTGAAGAGGGCTTTACCGTGCATATCCGTGCAGCGCATCATGCCGCAGTGCCAGACATTCATGCCTCCATTCTCCTCAATCTGGCTGGTACAGAAGCCACTCCACGTGCTCGCATATTTCACTACACATTACTCGAAAACCAAACTGAATAAATTTTTTCCAAATGTTTCTCCCATCTGTGATAAATGCCTATCTCAAAACGCTACTATAGTACACTCTTTTGTCTCTTGCATAAAACTTCAAAAATTTTGGAATGAAATTTTTGGAATTTTTTTTACAAAACTATTTAAAATAAAATTGAAGCACAATACAGAACTAATTATCTTCGGATCAATGGAAGACGGATGTAAGCTGACTTAGTTTCAAAAATGTCTACTTAATTATGGCTTAATAACGGCAAAAAAACATACTTAAATTCTGGAAAAATGCACCCACACCGACGCTCAAAATGTGGATTTCAAACATGTTGGAAATGTTACATCTTGAAGATATGAGATTCCTCAGGCAAATCAGACCAATTCTTAAAGATTTGGTCTCCATTTATCGACTTATTACAAGCATGTGGTGCAACACAACCTTAGAAATTAATTGTGTCATAACTGGGTGAAGGGTGGGTAAAGATATGAAGGAGGCAAATCCCTTTCAATTTTTCTCTTTTTATTTTCCTTTTCTCTTTCTCTCTCCTTTATTCTTTTCTTTCTGCTTATTTTACATCACCTTTTTCTTTTCTTTTTTGAGCTATATAATATTCTCTATCTCTATATTTCTTCCTTTTCTTATTCTTTTTTTTTCTACTATTAAATTTAAAATAAGAAGTTGTATATGAAATGTAATATGTTACTTATGTCTTATATTATTGTACATCACTTCTAATAAAAATATTTTAAAAAAATTAAAACAATTATTCTACTACGCCCCAGCTCAGGCAGACACTGCGGGTGTTCAAATAGTCCCGGCAGAATCTATAGATGACCCCGTCGGCCTGCTGAACAAGTTCAGACAGCTGTATGAGCTACGCACTAATCTCGTAATGTAGCGCCACAGATTATTTTCACGCAGCCAAAGGCAAGGTGAGCCTGTTGAAGCCTATATCAGTTCTTTAAAGCACATCATCAGCCGATGTGAATTTGAAAATCTATGTGATAATCTTATACGTGACAGATTGGTTTATGGTATTCTCAATGACAAGGTGCGTGATGAATTTATACGTGATGGTCGATAAATGGTGGCCGACTAGGAAAAGGGGAGATGCAGCAAGACCTGGGTGTCATGGTACACCAGTCATTGAAAGTAGGCATGCAGGTGCAGCAGGCAGTGAAGTAAGCGAATGGTATGTTAACTTTCATAGCAAAAGGATTTGAGTATAGGAGCAGGGAGGTTCTACTGCAGTTGTACAGGGTCTTGGTGAGACCACACCTGGAGTATTGCGTACAGTTTTGGTCTCCAAATCTGAGGAAGGACATTATTGCCATAGAGGGAGTGCAGAGAAGGTTCACCAGACTGATTCCTGGGATGTCAGGACTGTCTTATGAAGAAAGACTGGATAGACTTGGTTTATACTCTCTAGAATTTAGGAGATTGAGAGGGGATCTTATAGAAACTTACAAAATTCTTAAGGGGTTGGACAGGCTAGATGCAGGAAGATTGCTCCCGATGTTGGGGAAGTCCAGGACAAGGGGTCACAGCTTAAAGATAAGGGGGAAATCCTTTAAAACCGAGATGAGAAGAATCTTTTTCACACAGAGAGTGGTGAATCTCTGGAACTCTCTGCCGCAGAGGGTAGTCGAAGCCAGTTCATTGGCTATATTTAAGAGGGAGTTAGATGTGGCCCTAGTGCCAGTTTGGTTGCCAATTTGGCTGCCAACAGCCAGTTTGGTTGGTTGGCGGCACGACTCACCAGTTGTAGTTGCAGCGGCCCCTGCAGCCTGTCTCTGTCTTTTTTATTTTTTGTCTAGTTAAATGTAGTGTTGGTGTTTTTTTATTACTAGTTTTAAATGTGTATATGTGGGGGGGCGGGGGGGGGAGGGGGAAACTGTTTAAATCTCTTCCCTGTCCGGGAGACCCGACCTTTTCCCTGTCGGTCTCCGTTGTCGTTGGGGCCTAGCACCGTGGAGCGGCCTCCAACCTGAACGACCCGGGGGCTCGGGAGACTGCGGAGCTGCGGACTACTCACCATCGTGGGGCTGGCCGGCCTCGGAGCATGGGGAGCGGTGGTGACTCGCTGCTGCGACTCGACTCCTGGGGCTCGGAGGCTCCAGCAACGCAGCCGCAGGTCCGGTGAACTGGGACATCGGGAGCTCGCGGGTCCGGGGGGAGAGAGAGACCGCTTCCCGGAGCTCCCGCAACGCGACTTCTCCAGCCCGTGTCGCGGGGTTGGAACGACCCGGAGCGGGGACGTACATCGCCCGGCACGGCTTCATGGCCGTGGGACATTCCAGCGCCTGCCGGGGGCTCCAACTTTGTGACATTTAGACCGGGAGCAGGGCCGTAAATCGCCCGGCACGGCCTAAAATGGCCGTGGGACTTATCATCGCCCACCTGGGGCTTGGATATCGGGAGAGACATGGAGAACAGGGGAGAGAAAAAACTTTGCCTTCCATCATGGATGGATGTTTGTGTGAATTAAATTGTGTGTATGTCTAGGAAATTGTCTTTGTTTGTATGGCTGTGGAAACAGAATTTCGTTTGAGCCTCACTGGGGCTCAAATGACAATAAATTGTATTGTATTGTATTGTAGTGGCTAAGGGGATCAGAGGGTATGGAGAGAAGGCAGGTACGGGATACTGAGTTGGATGATCAGCCATGATCATATTGAATGGCGGTGCAGGCTCGAAGGGCCGAATGGCCTACTCCTGCACCTAATTTCTATGTTTCTATGTTTCAATGTGATGCAGATCTCACTCTGGAAATCACTGTTGTGTTGCAGAGATGACAGACTCTCACATTAAATTTCTGGGGCCGGGTCACCACTCTGCCTATGGTGTAAATGTTGCTGGCACGTTTTATCAGGCCCAGCGTCAGCCTTCACAAGTGCCTGGTAGATCCGGTGTCAGATTCATTAGTAATTGTGTGAACTATGAAGGTTCGCACGTAGGCATGAACAATGCCCAGCCTATGGAAAAGTTTGCCACTACTGTAAACGCAGAAACCATTTCATCTGCTGATGCCGCTCGTATGGGAACAGAGTACAGACAAAACAATCAGTGCACCTGCTACAGCAAGACAGCTTACAGCCAGACCCTTACCACGTAACTCCCACATTAACCTCTCTGACTAACGAGGACATGCTGCCTGCTATCGAGTATAAACAAACATTCCTTGTCGGACTTGTATCATAAACACCAAGATCCCATGGTCGCTGTCCTCATTAACGGGACAAGTGTTATTGCTAAGCTTGACACTGGAGCTCGTTGCAACATTCTGTCCTTATCCGAGCTCAACAGAATTCAGAAAACTGATGTCATCAATCAGTCCGCCACCACTTTACCACCATTTGGAAGAGGTGCAGTGCTCCCTGTTGGAAGAGTCGAATTACAGTGCCATCTGGCATCACGTGTCTACAATCTGGCGTCACGTGTCTATAATATATTATCCGAGAAAAAGTGCTCTGCTAGGCATTGACGCCTGTAATGACCTATGTCTGGTCACCTTCAGTATGGCAGTGCATCAACCGTCTGCAACATGTGGCTTTACGCAACAGATCCTGACACAATACAGAAATCTTTTATCGACAAGCTAGGCAAGCTTCCCATCAAGTACACAATCATGACTGACCCCAAGGTCCTACCAGTTGTCTGTCCTGCACACCGGATTCCCCATGTTTGCGGGATCGCGTACAAAATTAACAACAGAATGAAGACTCTGGCTGTGATTGCCTCTGTCGTTGAACCATTTGATTGGGTCTCAACCATGGTAGTAGCAATGAAAAAGAATAAGGAAGAAATACGGTTCCTAAAGATTTAAACACTGCTATCAAACAACCACACTATCCCATGCGCACAGTGGAAGATGTTGCAGCGCAGCTGGACAAAGCAACTGTATTCTCAGTTTGAGATGCCAAGAGTTCATTCTGGCAGATTCCCTTGGATCACAACTCTTCCAAGCTAACCACTTTCAGCACACTTTGGACATTACAAATTCATGCGTATGCCATTCGGCATAAATTCGGCAAATTAAGTATTTCAGCACACCATGGAGCAACTATTTGCAGGTTGCCCATGCGCCATCATTGTTGATGACATTCTTGTTGCTGGACAAACAGTCCAAGAACACAACGCAAACTTAATTAAAGTTCTGGACCGCTCCAAAGAGAGCAACCTCAAGTTCAACCCCATAAAGTGCAAATTCAGAGTGAGCGAGGTGAATTACGTGGGTCATGTGTTCACCAGTGATGACCTTAAACCTGATCCATCAAAGACTATTGCAATTAATGAATTACTAGCACCCACAGACGTGCTCAGCCTGCAGAGGTTCCTTGGCATGATAAACTACTTGGGGAAATTAATTCAAAATTTCAGTGAATTATTGGCCCCACTGCACCAGCTAACCCACAAAGACACTGCTTGGTCCTGGCATGAACAGCAATAGACGGCGTTCGACACACTTAAACAACGAATGTCTTGTGCCCCCACCCTCACCTACTTCGATGTTAAGCTACCTGTCACACTGACGTGTGACGCCTTGCAGTACAGTTTAGGACCAGCTTGTCTCCAAAATAATGGGGCCAGCAACAGGCCTGTTGCCTATGCTTCTCGCACCATGACTGACATGGAACAACGCTATGCTCATCTTGAAAAGGAGCTGCTAGCGGTTGTATTCGCTTGCAGGAAGTTTAATGACTTTATCTTCGGAAAAACTGTCATGATTAAGACTGACCATCAACTCCTAATCAGCATTCTGAACAAACGGATACATGCTTCTCCAAGACGCCTCCAACTTATGTTGCTGCAGCTAAAGAAGACACACAACAAAAGCGTAATGTTGAAAAAGGATGGTATGACAAGACGAGCAGACCACTTCCACCACTAGCCAAGGGACAAGTGGTCCATCTACAAACCGGAAAGGGTCACGAATGCCTCAGTGTAATTTCTGGAACTGTTTCCAAACCACGTCATATTTGGTCAATGCCGATGGCGGCACCTACAGACGTAATAGACAGCACATCCTGCCTGTGAAAGAACCAGCACCACCTTCGTATTATCCTGACCACACAAGTATAGTTCCATCCCCATCCAGCGGCATCGGCCGACCATACCGGCCCGGCCACTACCATCTGCTCCTGATCTGGTCGCTTCGCCCACGGCCACGCTGCAGCCACCCCTGCCAAGGTCTCCAGTTTCATCGCCGGGGATGATGTTTCAATCCCCTGCACCTATTCTACCACTGATAGCATTCGCCGATTGCGGGAGAGAAAATGCAGGACTGTACCGTACGCATGCAGGTCGCATCTGCAAGCCCACCCTAAAGTACCTGGGTTACGTTTGACCTTCCCTCCAGCTCACTTACACATACTATATGCATTTTATGCAATCAGTAGTACCTACATTTTGCATGCGATTATCATAACTATTTTATTAGGAGTTAATTCTTTAAGAGGAAGGATGTAGATTAGTATGTCTTTATTATATATATATATATATATATATCACCACACAGATTATGTATGCTACACATTCCTTATGTAGTCCAGTCCAGATCTTCATCCCTACCCTGGGCACACCATTCCTATAAGCCGGTGCATCACTCTCTCTCTTTAGATTTGATGCAGACCACGGGGATGTTCCCTCCACTTGTACTGCAATAAAGACAATGAGTAGCAATGTTACAAAATTTTGAGATTTAAAAAATCAAGTCTGCAATTTATCCCATCAGATAAAGCATAAAAATAAGTTTAATTTGACACCTAATTCACTTTCATATCTTCAGTATTAAAACAATTATGGCCATTTTAATGTTCGGAAATTAGCATCTCGTTCCCTATTGCTTTTCCATTGGCTTAAACACAAAAGCTGTGATTGAGGACAGTCAAAATCCCATAACTTTCTTAAAAATTAAGGGAACAATTAAATGTTCAGTTATTATAGATTGAAGCATTCTGAAACAAATATAAAACATCTTACTTGGATGACCTGAAATTAAAGCATATAATTAGTTAGTTACCTAATTGTAGCTAATTACAAAATTGACCGTTGTGACGAAAATAGTAATAAACATCCAGACTGGCTTGAAAATTCAAAAATGTGATATTCTCAAGATTTGAACTTTAATATTATTATATAATATGCTGCAAGTCCATAACAGATAGGTAAATAAATTACAATTTCTAGCAATAGACCAAGTCTTTATGGAGAAGATCAGTTGCTAGCTGGTATGATTATGTCGCATACTGATTGGCATACCATAATCAGTAGCATCATCATACTCCTCAGATTGTAACCAATAAGCAACTGTACACCTTTTTCCTCAATTTTCCAAGTTTTTGCTCTTCAAACCACACATGACATGCCTTTCTGCCCACTACTTTCCCATTAACAATGTCCTGTAGATTCCATTTCTTAAGAAAATGTTTTTTTTTTAAAATAGCTTAAGTATCCAAATAATAAACTAATCCCATTCACATAAGAATTCACAATATAACATGATTTTTAAATATCACTGTCCCGCATTTATATGCCAGATGGAAGGAATTTAATGTTTAATCCCCATAAATTAATCTAGAAACATCCACTAAATACAGCCAGACCCTTACCACGTAACTCCCACATTAACCTCTCTGACTAACGAGGACATGCTGCCTGCTATCGAGTATAAACAAACATTCCTTGTCGGACTTGTATCATAAACACCAAGATCCCATGGTCGCTGTCCTCATTAACGGGACAAGTGTTATTGCTAAGCTTGACACTGGAGCTCGTTGCAACATTCTGTCCTTATCCGAGCTCAACAGAATTCAGAAAACTGATGTCATCAATCAGTCCGCCACCACTTTACCACCATTTGGAAGAGGTGCAGTGCTCCCTGTTGGAAGAGTCGAATTACAGTGCCATCTGGCATCACGTGTCTACAATCTGGCGTCACGTGTCTATAATATATTATCCGAGAAAAAGTGCTCTGCTAGGCATTGACGCCTGTAATGACCTATGTCTGGTCACCTTCAGTATGGCAGTGCATCAACCGTCTGCAACATGTGGCTTTACGCAACAGATCCTGACACAATACAGAAATCTTTTATCGACAAGCTAGGCAAGCTTCCCATCAAGTACACAATCATGACTGACCCCAAGGTCCTACCAGTTGTCTGTCCTGCACACCGGATTCCCCATGTTTGCGGGATCGCGTACAAAATTAACAACAGAATGAAGACTCTGGCTGTGATTGCCTCTGTCGTTGAACCATTTGATTGGGTCTCAACCATGGTAGTAGCAATGAAAAAGAATAAGGAAGAAATACGGTTCCTAAAGATTTAAACACTGCTATCAAATGACCACACTATCCCATGCGCACAGTGGAAGATGTTGCAGCGCATCTGGGCAAAGCAACTGTATTCTCAGTTTGAGATGCCAAGAGTTCATTCTGGCAGATTCCCTTGGATCACAACTATTCCAATCTAACCACTTTCAGCACACTTTGGACATTACAAATTCATGCGTATGCCATTCGGCATAAATTCGGCAAATTAAGTATTTCAGCACACCATGGAGCAACTATTTGCAGGTTGCCCATGCGCCATCATTGTTGATGACATTCTTGTTGCTGGACAAACAGTCCAAGAACACAACGCAAACTTAATTAAAGTTCTGGACCGCTCCAAAGAGAGCAACCTCAAGTTCAACCCCATAAAGTGCAAATTCAGAGTGAGCGAGGTGAATTACGTGGGTCATGTGTTCACCAGTGATGACCTTAAACCTGATCCATCAAAGACTATTGCAATTAATGAATTACTAGCACCCACAGACGTGCTCAGCCTGCAGAGGTTCCTTGGCATGATAAACTACTTGGGGAAATTAATTCAAAATTTCAGTGAATTATTGGCCCCACTGCACCAGCTAACCCACAAAGACACTGCTTGGTCCTGGCATGAACAGCAATAGACGGCGTTCGACACACTTAAACAACGAATGTCTTGTGCCCCCACCCTCACCTACTTCGATGTTAAGCTACCTGTCACACTGACGTGTGACGCCTTGCAGTACAGTTTAGGACCAGCTTGTCTCCAAAATAATGGGGCCAGCAACAGGCCTGTTGCCTATGCTTCTCGCACCATGACTGACATGGAACAACGCTATGCTCATCTTGAAAAGGAGCTGCTAGCGGTTGTATTCGCTTGCAGGAAGTTTAATGACTTTATCTTCGGAAAAACTGTCATGATTAAGACTGACCATCAACTCCTAATCAGCATTCTGAACAAACGGATACATGCTTCTCCAAGACGCCTCCAACGTATGTTGCTGCAGCTAAAGAAGACACACAACAAAAGCGTAATGTTGAAAAAGGATGGTATGACAAGACGAGCAGACCACTTCCACCACTAGCCAAGGGACAAGTGGTCCATCTACAAACCGGAAAGGGTCACGAATGCCTCAGTGTAATTTCTGGAACTGTTTCCAAACCACGTCATATTTGGTCAATGCCGATGGCGGCACCTACAGACGTAATAGACAGCACATCCTGCCTGTGAAAGAACCAGCACCACCTTCGTATTATCCTGACCACACAAGTATAGTTCCATCCCCATCCAGCGGCATCGGCCGACCATACCGGCCCGGCCACTACCATCTGCTCCTGATCTGGTCGCTTCGCCCACGGCCACGCTGCAGCCACCCCTGCCAAGGTCTCCAGTTTCATCGCCGGGGATGATGTTTCAATCTCCTGCACCTATTCTACCACTGATAGCATTCGCCGATTGCGGGAGAAAATGCAGGACTGTACCGTACGCATGCAGGTCGCATCTGCAAGCCCACCCTAAAGTACCTGGGTTACGTTTGACCTTCCCTCCAGCTCACTTACACATACTATATGCATTTTATGCAATCAGTAGTACCTACATTTTGCATGCGATTATCATAACTATTTTATTAGGAGTTAATTCTTTAAGAGGAAGGATGTAGATTAGTATGTCTTTATTATATATATATATATATATATATCACCACACAGATTATGTATGCTACACATTCCTTATGTAGTCCAGTCCAGATCTTCATCCCTACCCTGGGCACACCATTCCTATAAGCCGGTGCATCACTCTCTCTCTTTAGATTTGATGCAGACCACGGGGATGTTCCCTCCACTTGTACTGCAATAAAGACAATGAGTAGCAATGTTACAAAATTTTGAGATTTAAAAAATCAAGTCTGCAATTTATCCCATCAGATAAAGCATAAAAATAAGTTTAATTTGACACCTAATTCACTTTCATATCTTCAGTATTAAAACAATTATGGCCATTTTAATGTTCGGAAATTAGCATCTCGTTCCCTATTGCTTTTCCATTGGCTTAACACAAAAGCTGTGATTGAGGACAGTCAAAAGCCCATAAATATCAAAATTAAGAGCTGAATGAAATTTTCAGTTATTATAGATTGAAGCATTCTGAAACAAATATAAAACATCTTACTTGGATAACTTGGATTAAAGCATATAATTAGTTAATAGTCTAATTGTAGCTAATTACAAAATTGACCGTTGTGACGGAAATAGTAATAAACATCCAGACTGGCTTGAAAATTCAAAAATGTGATATTCTCAAGATTTGAACTTTAATATTATTATATAATATGCTGCAAGTCCATAACAGATAGGTAAATAAATTACAATTTCTAGCAATAGACCAAGTCTTTATGGAGAAGATCAGTTGCTAGCTGGTATGATTATGTCGCATACTGATTGGCATACCATAATCAGTAGCATCATCATACTCCTCAGATTGTAACCAATAAGCAACTGTACACCTTTTTCCTCAATTTTCCAAGTTTTTGCTCTTCAAACCACACATGACATGCCTTTCTGCCCACTACTTTCCCATTAACAATGTCCTGTAGATTCCATTTCTTAAGAAAATGTTTTTTTTTAAAAATAGCTTAAGTATCCAAATAATAAACTAATCCCATTCACATAAGAATTCACAATATAACATGATTTTTAAATATCACTGTCCCGCATTTATATGCCAGATGGAAGGAATTTAATGTTTAATCCCCATAAATTAATCTAGAAACATCCACTAAATATAATTAAAATTATTTTTTTTTTTTTGCACAATACATGGGAATTAAACTGATATTTTGTATAAAAATATTGACTATGGATAGACAATAACACAAAATATAGATGATTTAGATGCTCTTATGACATGATTGTCCAAAAAAAAGAGCATTTAAATTATCTTGCGAGTGGGTTTTTCTGGAACACGATTGATTGGAACGTTGCATTTGTGGTGAATTTGAACCCCATATCAGCAGGAAAAACACTGCCGGTTCATATGGGGCCCAAATCACATTTTTGCAGGTTCATATGGGTCCCAATATCACACGGGAGGGCTGGTCACCAACGCAATATTCCACCTCTCCACCAATTTCAATATTGCTCACCAGTGGTGGGGGGGGGGGGGGACTGTCTGTTACGCTAGTACGGGTATTGCGGGCCAAAGGTACTGGTTTCCAGAGAGCTAGTGTAGACATTGTGGGCCGAATGGATTCTTGGGCTGGCATCCAACTGCTGCAACGATTTTAAAAGCCAAGCCAAGGCAAACAATTGGGCTGCAGCCACCTGACAACCAAAATTCATTTTGTGAACACAAACATGTTAAAAAGGCAAGGCAAACAATTGGGCTGCATCCACCTGACAACCAAAATTCGTTTTGTGAACACAAACTTGTTAAAAAGGCGAGGCAAGCAATTGGGCTACAGCCACTTTACAGCCGCATCGAGGGGACTCACAGTAGACGTGCATTCTGTGTTATTTGCAGCTCAGGGAGCCGTGACCCTCTTGCTTCCTGGGTCTGGCAGAGACTGAGTGAGGGACAACACTTTTCCGGGTTTTATAGTCCCTCCCCCCTGCCGCCAGCAGGGGCAGCAGAGAGAATGGCAAATATTTTAAAAACATTAATATCTCTCTGATTTTTCATCGATGGGAAAAATCCTCCAGTCCCGGAAGGCGGAGGAGGGCTCTGAGCGAGGTGGGCAAAAATGACAGCCGTAGGTGGCGGCGTTCTCTCGGAAATTGCAGCACAGTGGGCCAAAAGCAGTCAAGATCAGACTTTTAGTAATATAGATAGACGACTTACATTTTGTTTTGTCCCGTTCATGCGATCCATCACATTGTAGGCATTGAGGACATTACAAGTCGCTTTTTATTTTAATGTAATTATTAAATTGTCTCGAGATTATAAAAAAAAAAAAAAAAAAAAATCGGATCTATTTTTCTTCAGCAGCTGGCAGCCCGAGGAAGTCCGCCTCCGATAAGCAGTACAAAACGGCATTTTAATCCCCCCCCCCTCAAAGGTGCCAAAGTGCACACACGGCCAGGGGCAGAACTGCAGCGCCGCTGAAGGTTAGTATTGTAACATTGCTACTGTGAGTTCTAACCTCTATGTGTGAGTCTGATCATTCAACACTCTGGTGATCATCTGTATATACAGATACGTTGCTGCATGCATTTTGCAGAGATAAACTGCCTTGAAACGGTGCCTCCATCCTCATTATTGTTCCTATATGCACATCTCGTAAAATATCCTTTTTTTTTATAGACAGCTATCCTGGAAACATACCTTGTATTTTGATAACATTTGTATGGTAATTAACCTCAAATGTATCAATGAAGTCATCATCTGTGTTGCTGTAAACAAATGATTAACGCAAACAGTTACCTTTTAAGAGAACTGTCCAATAGACGGTTTATTTCTTAATTGTAGACGAACCTTAAGGGCCTGTCTCTTTTAGGTGATTTTTTAGGCAACTGTGGCGACAGTCACTGTCACGGCGTGACACCAGAAATCCACCCACCCCACGACAATGTCCACGACAAGCTACCACCTAGCCGACATCAAGCTACGACAAACTAGGTCAACCGGCAACACAATTCCTTGTGACTCGGGACGTACACCTACGACACCTACGACACCCGAAGTCAACCTACCTCCACCAGCGACAAGCTACAACCCTGTTGGCGACAAATGAGGACAACTGAATACTTCTCTTGACGCTGGAACTGTCGCTGGTTGATGCAGGATGATGTGAGTTGTCGCCAATGGAATTCACCGAAGTCATGACCGGCGCCAACCGACGCCACCTGGCATCATCCTGGCAACAACCTACGACAGGAGTAGACATGCAACGTCAACCCCACTGTCGCCGAGAGGTTTTGAACACTTCAAAATCCAGCGGCGACAATAAATAAGTAACGACACTTGAGGAGACCGCTCACAATAATACAGGTGTCACCCCGCGACTGTGTGGCGGCAGCCTATTTTTCGGCTCTTGCCGAAAAAAATCGCCTAAGTGGGACAGGCTCTTTCAAGTTCAACTGCTCAAACAGTCTAAATTTTCAGAGCCAAAGATGCACTTTACAAGATTAACTTGCATATTCATAAAGTTAAAAAAAGCATTATAATGCTTGAAAAAGCAAATTAATATTACATGACTACACCACTGAATCCATTTCCATCATACTTTCAGGCAATGTATTTCTCTATAATAAAAATTCCTTGTTGGCATTTCAAGTAAAGTAGCAAGACAGCCATGGGCATAGCAGGGAGCGGGGAAAGACAATTGGATTCAATTGTGTCATTTCAGTGCAAGAAGCATGACAGGAAAGGCGGATGAACTCAGGGCATGGGTAGGTACATGAGAATGGGATATTATAGTCATTACAAAAACATGACTAAGGGACGGAGAGGACTGGCAACTTAGGCGGGATAGAGGTGAAGTGGAGAGGCAGCTGAAGTTGCATTTTTGATTAGATAGAGCTTCGAGGCAACAGTTTGAGATTACATTACTGAGGGATAATCCAGTGAGGTTTTATTTCTGTTGGACTGGTTTGTCCTCTTCATGGGTCAGCTCATTTCTGATTTGCATAGCTGCAGCGATGAATCCAGGCACAGAGCACAAATGTTCTGAGCTGAGGAAGTGAATGCATCCAGCTTCTCAATAGTAGACCACCAATGGCTGGTGTATGAGGTGCAGCCCCATTCATCTGAATGGGTTCACTGTTCCCAAGCAAAGAGGTAAGTATCTTCTTTAAAACTTTATATTTTTTAATCTATAATTTAATTGTGTTTTTAAGTAGATTCTTTTGAACTATTTTTAAATCTCTGATCATTTGATGGCAGCAACTGAACCTTGCTGGAGAATTGTTGGAATGAGGTCACCAGGGCAGCTGGACACAAGTGCAGTCATCGGAAAAGTGCAGGGAGCTGGCAGTCAATTGTGATGCAACTGAATGGATCATCAGAGTACTTTAGCGGCAGGAAAACCTCACTTAAGTTTTGGATGAAACATTCAAGAAGGAGGGAATGACGATTTCATTTGTAATATTTACTTCATCTTGTTTGTGCACAATGCTAATCTCAGCAAAAATCAAGCCATGTCAATGTCGGGGTGATGGGCAAGAGTGTGGATTTGCTTCTTGAATGACATTTAATCACAGTCACTAATGTCAACAAGCTGTTGTTCAATTCCACATGAACTGAAATTAAATTCACAATGTGCCACGATGAATTTGATCTCATGCTATAGATGATTAGTCTGAACTACTGGATTGCCAGTCCAGTTATTTAAATATGACCCTAACATTACATTTTCTATCAATGAGACTAAATGTTAAAAGAAAATTAAATGAAAATCCAGAAAAGTCAAGGGAGTTTAGGGACTTTAAACTCCAAAGTCAGAAAAGTTAGAAAAAAACTGATACACAATACCATGTGTAGACACAAAAAACATTTAAAAGATAACTTGGGGACAAGATTTTCAGCAGTTAGTGTTGGGAATAAACTATCGGATTATAACAATAATTAGAATCGACTTTCTTGATGAATGGTAACCAGGGGTGTAATAGAGAGAAAATTGAGATGTCAAGGATTGGGTTGAACACCCAGATATTTTCTTTGGGTGAAGAAAAGGAGGTACTCCCCTTTTTCATTGATGATTTTTGCAAGGAAACAAACTCCTGCTGTATCATTTAGCTCTTCCAAATCCATGTTTAGTTGGTGGTACTTTATAGAATCACTAAAGTGGTGATTATATTTGTGGTTCCAACGATGAACATATTTTCCTGTCCTCACGTACTACAATTTTTGATATGCTTGATGTTCATTTGACATAATCATGAGTCTGCACTAGGAACTAGTGCTGATTTTTTGTTTTGATTGGGTGCATGAAAACACGTCAAAGTAAGGTTACCATTAACACATTTCCAGCATCTGCAGTTCCTTCCTAAACACATGTCCAAGTAAGGATGCTTTATCGTCAGTCAGGGTTTAAAAAATAAATCATGTAAACAAAACAAGACCTGTAGAAGCAGTAACACATGGACAAGGCTAATAATATGATATCATGATCATTACCAGGCATGGGACTGAAAGGCTATGAAGAGACAGATGAGCTTCAAGCTGTCCAAAATGACCAGCTGGAAACAAAAACACAAACTGTTTTCAAGGTTAATTAGGGCAATAAAAAATATTGCAACTGTCTGCACAGCTTGAGTAGTGCAGCAGTTCAGGACAACCATTCCCAACAAACAGTGAAAGACCCACTATTTAAAACAACATCAGTTTTGCCTGGCAGCTCTTGCCAACATCTGAAATCAGAAGCTATATGAAGACCTAATAATATACTTAGATCTAACATTGCTTGAATGGCTTCAAAAGGAACAGGAGGTGGTGTATACAAGAGTATCTAGCATCTTATACCATTAAGGGGCTGTCCAACTTACAAGGTACAAGATACAATTTATTTGTCATTTGGACCCCTTGAGGTCCAAACGAAATGACGTTTCTGCAGCCATACATTACAAACAAATAGACCCAAGACACAACATAATTTACATAAACATCCATCACATTGCTGTGATGGAAGGCCAAAAACACTTATCTCTCCACTGCACTCCCCCCCCCCCCCCCCCCCCGATGTCAGTCAAAGTCAAAGCCCCCGGCTGGCGATGGCGATTGTCCCGCGGCCATTAAAGCCACGCCGGGTGATGCAAGGTCGCACACCGGGTTCTTGATGTTAGAGCCCCCGGCGTGCGCTCGCAGAGTCCCGCGGCCATTCCAAGCCGCGCGGGGCGGTGCTGTAAGGCCCCGCTCCAGGAGCTCTTCGACCCCGCAACTCGGGCGGGAGAAGTCGCCGTTGCGGGAGCCCTGAAAAGCGGTCTCCCTCCAGGGACCCGCGGGCTCCCGGTGCCGCCGTCCGCCAGACCCGCATTTGCAGCCTCCGAATCTCCGGAGGTCGGGCCGCAGCAGCGCTCCACCACCGCTCCACCCGCTCTGGACTCGGCCAGCTCCGCGACGGTGAGGTGAGTAGTCGGCACCAGAGCCCCCGGTCTTCCTGTTGGAGGCCGCTCCTCGTTGCAGCCCCAACGACAACGGAGACCCGACAAAGAAAAGGTTGGGTCTCCCGTGCAGGGAGAGATTTAAAAGTTACCCCCCCCCCCCCCCCCCCCCCCCACCCCCCCAACACACATACCCCAACAAAAAATAACAAAAACTACATAAAAACATAGACAAAAAATAATAAAAACGCAGATGGGCTGCAGAGGTCGCTGCTAACGAGAGTCGCGCTGCCCACCGCCCACCTTGGGCGACCTAATTGGCGAGTTTAGAAGAGCTTGAAAAAATGACATGTGGACGACCTTCGACTATATAGAAGACCTCCTTCGACCTTGTTGAAGACCAGCTTCAACTGGCTACGATTAGCTACGACTAACTTTGGGAAAATTGGACACCAAATAGTGGAGAGTGAAAACGACCTCCTTCAATCTCCCAACGACTATGATGAAGACTTCTATGACTACCTACGACTAACATGCCAAACTACTATGACCTACTACGACTAAACCTTCACGTAAAAAAAGTATTGATTTTTTCCATGGCGACCTTTTTTTACTCGCAGGCATTTTTTAACATATTGAAAAAAACGCCGCGACCTAGCTGAAGCCTCGAGTACGCAGAGACCACTCTCGAGCATGAAGGAGAGTTACAAAGACCTCCTACGACCTTGTGTCAACCATGCTGCGAGTACGAGTCGAGGGCAAACTCGCCAGGACTCGCGGATTAGGTCACCCAAGTGGGACAGGCCCTTTAGGTTAGTGAACAGAGTACACAAGAATTATTGACACTCCAAATCAGTGCTGCCACCAGGACCACAGGCCTTTAAGGCAGAATTAAGACTTGAAATTTTTTACGGCTTTGGACTTGAAGGATGCAGGATAGCAACCCTTTTGTAAAGTTCAGTAAAAACTGTACTATAGTACCTCAATGTATTCTACTATTCCTACACTTGTACTCGAGTATGATTGTGCCTGTGTATAGTCCAACTTTTTACTGAACTTTATTCAGAAAAGGAATTTCACTGTACTTAGGTATAGGTGACAGTAAAGTACCATTGAAGAACCATAAAGTAACATTGGTTTCCAAATCTTCAAACCACAAATCAATATTAACCACTGTCACAGGTACAGTAAGATTGTGCTTGCATGAAAAACTGAGGATCATTTTTCAATATTCAGAATTGCCACTAACAGACAACTATTCAGTCCCTTCTACCTCTGAAGAGTTCCTAAAGGATAAGCATAAAACACCCTTGTAATTTTGTTCAAAGTAATGTTCATTATTCATAATGAAACTGGAATTAATTTCAGTTGGAAGGGCAGCATGTGAAAGTCTTAGAGAGCTGACAAAGTAAAAAGCTTAGAAGGTATGGTGGACTTGGAAGGCACACGATACACAAGAATATCTGCCTCAGGGAGAGGAGCTATTACAACAGGTGCAGCCACCAAATGTTTGTGGTAGGAGTTTTGCCAGCCGCTAGAGAATTTCCAAGGATTAATCAACATGACATTCACTGATGCATTAAGCATGTAACTGAAGCTTCTTTGCATCATGCAACCAGTTATATGCATCTTAGTATGGAGAGGTTAGATAGGGAGCTATAGTTTAAGGACGTTATCTGTTTCATTTCTATATCTGAATTGCACATATTAGCTTTTGTCTATTATTACAGAAATTATGTTTTCTCCATGAATAAATGCATAAATGATTATAAATATATTACAGACAACATAATTTGATCTAAATGAGAAAACACGATAAGTCCCTTCAGATTATTTTTAGTTAATTTTAAATTTCCTCAATTGATTTGGAAACCCTTACATAGAAACATAGAAATTAGGTGCAGGAGCAGGCCCCTTCGAGCCTGCACCGCCATTCAATATGATCATGGCTGATCATCCAACTCAGTATCTGCCTTCTCTCCATACCCCCTGATCCCCTTAGCCACAAGGGCCACATCAAACTCCCTCTTAAATATAGCCAATGAACTGGCCTCACCTACCCTCTGTGGCAGAGAGTTCCAGAGATTCAGATTCAGATTCAATTTTAATTGTCATTGTCAGTGTACAGTACAGAGACAACGAAATGCATTCACCACTCTCTGTGTGAAAAAAGTTCTTCTCATCTCGGTTTTAAAGGATTTCCCCCTTATCCTTAAGCTGTGACCCCTTGTCCTGGACTTCCCTAACATCGGGAACAATCTTCCTGCATCTAGCCTGTCCAAACCCCTTAAGAATTTTGTAAGTTTCTATAAGATCCCCTCTCAATCTCCTAAATTCTAGAGAGTATAAACCAAGTCTATCCAGTCTTTCTTCATAAGACAGTCCTGACATCCCAGGAATCAGTCTGGTGAACCGTCTCTGCACTCCCTCTATGGCAATAATGTCCTTCCTCAGATTTGGAGACCAAAACTGTACGCAATACTCCAGGTGTGGTCTCACCAAGACCCTGTACAACTGCAGTCGAACCTCCCTGCTCCTATACTTAAATCCTTTTGCAATGAAAGCTAACATACCATTCACTTTCTTTACTGCCTGCTGCACCTGCATGCCTACCTTCAATGACTGGTGTACCATGACACCCAGGTCTCGCTGCATCTCCCACTTTCCCAATCGGCCACCATTTAGATAATAGTCTGCTTTCCCGTTTTTGCCACCAAAATGGATAACCTCACATTTATCCACATTATACTGCATCTGCCAAACATTTTCCCACTCACCCAGCCTATCCAAGTCACCTTGCAGTCTCCCAGCATCCTCCTCACAGCTAACACTGCCCCCCAGCTTAGTGTCATCCACAAACTTGGAGATATTGCCTTCAATTCCCTCATCCAGATCATTAATATATATTGTAAATAGCTGGGGTCCCAGCACTGAGCCTTGCGATACCCCACTAGTCACTGCCTACCATTGTGAAAAGGACCCGTTTACTCCTACTCTTTACATATGAGGAATCCACATTCCCTGGTTCATTGGGATGTTCTTGCTGAGAAGGTTTGCTGTAATTTAACTCTCGAGCCAAATAACAAAACAAGCAATCCTATCTATCTGATATATCTCCAACAGTGTTAGCAAATCCCTGTGTTATTAAGGTTTTGGGCTCCTTGGTTTTTCAGATATTTCATTTTCACTTACTCAACTCCCTTTTTTAGACATGTTCTGTGATAGTAAAGCAATCAGTATTACAACCCGTGTTCTTCCCTGCATGGTATTTGGTCAAAAATACGCAAATTAAGCATTTAAAAAAAAATAATTGAAAGGTATTGGTAATTAGATAGAACGAGGTTGCTTGAATATGAATTACTAAACGTAAAAAGATTAATCTTTAATTAAGAATGGAATTGTGCATTGACCTTCACTACAAGATGATTTTAGAAGAGTAGAGATGTTTTGCTGAGGTTATAAAAGGTTCATGTGAGACAGCCTCTGCCATAATGTGTACAGCTCTAGCCTCCATAACTAAGAAAGAATATGTGAGTCATGAGGGAATATAGAAAAGTTTGATCAGGTTGATTGCTGGAATTGTAATCTAAGACAAGTATGTTCTTGGAGGAGGTTAAGCAGATTGTGCCAATACTCTCAAGCTTAGGAGAGATGACGATTCATGGAAATGTCCAACATTCTTGGAGATTGAACAGGTTACTTGCAAGAATGATGTGTACAGTTTGCCATTCAGGACCTAGATAAGAAGAAATCCGTGCCCAGGAGTTGGAGAATTTTCAGAATTCTCCAAGGGGGCAAACAACGTTCAGTCAATTAGTGAATTCAATAGCGAAAAATAGATTTTTTAATATAAAGAAATTACAAGGATGTAGAATTGGTACAGGAAGTGACCTATGATTGATACCATCTGTGATATTCGTCTGAAAGGAAGACAAGCTATGAAATATCAGCCAGGATTTATTTGTGCAACAGAGCTGACACAAGGGGTCATATGGCCTCCTATTCTATTATTTCTGAGGTACTTATTATCAGACCTAATAATCAATGTTGCCAACCAAGGCAGTATAATCCTTTATTGCTTCTTTAAGTGAAAAATGTCCTTGAGTGGAAAGCAGCTAGATAGTATTTGACAAAGATGCTCTTCCTCTGTTCACTGTCTGCTTTGCTTTCATACAGTTCCAGTGAGCTTTCTCCCCACTCAATGGTAAACTGTATTGTAAACAGCTATTAATCCATTCTTGGCAGTGGCATTGACATGCAAACAAATTGTACAAACTGGCATTGCAAATCCCAGGCCTTCTGCACAATTACAAGCTATAACTATGAGACTTCCAGTAGCATAAGGAAGAGGAATTTAGAAGCATAATCTCCCAAAACAGTGAATGCTCTGAAAGCAATATTAAATGGGAACCACTGCTTTGATGCAGCATTGTCAAGATGAATTTGAGTAGCAGGTCAGCTCAGCGATAGAGTTGCTGCCTTATATTGCCAAAGACCTAGGTCGATCCTGACTACGGATGCTATCTGTATGGAATTTAAAAGTTCTCCCTGTGACTTGCATGGGTTTTCTCCAGGTGCTCCAGTTTCCTTCCATACTCCAAAGACATACAGGGTTGTAAATTTTCCTTAGTGTGTGTAGGAAAGTGGTAGTGTGTAGGGATCGCTGGTCAACATGGACTCAGTGTGTCGAAGGGCCTAAACTAAACGTCAGAGATGGGAACAGACATCATACCCTTTCCATGTACAATTACAAAGATTTCAGTTCATTAAGTAAAATTGCAGTAGAAAAAGCTTATGATTTACAGCTAGATATGTGCAGTACAAAAAGATTTGCACTAGGCTTGATTCAATACAACATTAGCCACTTTGTCAGTGACCTATCCATGAAGGGCATTATCAGAGGCAGCAGCAACACACACAATGGCTGCCACCAAAAGAGACAACGGCTTAACTGGAGAAGGGAAAATGTCCCAGTTCCATGAGGAAATAATTGCTAGTGATTTGGGCAGTAGAAATAGGCATCAGGCTTTAGTTACTATTGGACATGAGTTTAGAGAAGCCCCAATAAATTTAAATTCCTACAATTCATTGATACTATCATGCAAAATAGACATTCTTTGAAGTAGATTTCCAACAAGAGGTGCTTAGCTTTTCAGAAGATCCATTCCAATTCAATACTTATTATTTAAGGATTTTAGAAATTAATAATTACTTTTAGGTCAATTTAAGCATTTATTGATCAGTTTGAATACAAAACATAATTTCAGAAATCCAAAACACATACCGCATTAAAATGACAATCAAAGCAGGAAGAAATTGAATGTGAACAGTGTTGTTGGCTCTGTTAAATTTGATAATGGATTGAGTACATTTATGTTAAAAACTCTTTAACATGTTTCAGGAATTCTGAACAACAGGTTGAGATTCAAAATAACTGATCCAATTAAAGGTTTATTGACATATATTTGACTGATATTATCTGGTCTACAGTCTCTACACATCTCTAGCCGTCACGACTGTGAATGAATCCATCCTCAATTGCTGATAATTCACTTTACTCTGACAGGGCCAGTTTAGTGTTACCACGATTAAAATGTTAGTACAGAATGAATTGATGGATCAGTGCCAGGAATTTTAGAGTTGATGTGACAGCCACAGACAATAGCAGTTATATCGTAAAACGTCCTGATGAAAGTGGCTAATACTGGTAATACAGTGCATCCCATATATATTTTTGCTGCATACTTCTATTTCAAATTAGCTTAGTTTGGAGACACAGCATGGAAACAGGCCCTTCAGCCCACCAAGTCCACGCCAACCAACAATCACCCGTACATTAGCTATATCCGACACACTGGGGACAATTTAATGAAGCTAATTAATCACAAACCTGCATGTCTGTGGAATGTGGGAGGGAACCCAAGCACCCGAAGAGAAAGCACGCAGTCACAGGGAGAACTTACAAACTGTACAGAAAGCACCAGTAGTCAGGATCGAACCCGGGTATCAGCAGCAGCTCTACCGTGCATCACTCTGCATTAGTTAACTGTATTTAATCAATTCAATTTGTGGTGCAGAGCAACAGTTCTCTCTGTTTTCTCATTAATCAGATCTGTACTATTTTTCTACATTACTTCACTTTGCTGGATTCCAACTCTGACATTTGATTTTCATTCACAGTATTAATTCCTCCAGATATTGACGTAAGCATCTATTGTAAAAGCATGTTAGTACATCACATTGCCAGGACATATAATTGTGATGCACTGAAAAGCAAATTATTGTTTTTCACTGACACAAGGCTGGCATTAAAATACTGACACACATATGAAGATGCCTTGTTTGATTCCAATGATCAATGCTGCAATACTTTAAAAGAGAGATAACATTCATGGATATTGTTAATAGATTACCCATTGATAATCATGTTTATGATAACTTGCCATAAATCTAAAGTCAAGAGCTCAACACTGAAGTCTGAAGATGTTGCCCTTAGGTAATATGCACTTACCTTGGGGCAAACGTCTAATCAATAATTGAACACAAAAAATACATTTAATATTGAAAATATTTCCTAACCTCCAAAGTTAATGACAAATTAATTCAGCATTATTTTTTCCAAAATGTGTTTAAAAATGCCATTTCCCCCATGCTGAAAATGTTGAAATCTTAGGTATACAATTTAATTAGGCTTTGTATTGGTGGGGATAGAACAATATAAGTGGGCACAATACCAACGTCATCCTTCAAATCTACAATGAGAAAGGATGAAGGACACAGATGACATTCCATTTTAAACTTGCAATTTTCAGGTCTTGTATTTGGATGGATATTCTTATATTATGCATTCAGTTTCCTACTCATTGTGTACTGGCCTGGTTTCCTCCATCATTGTTTTGGTGGAACAAAATGCAATGCAGTGTACTTATTGCCAAGAGCAAAATAGTTGCATGAGGATTTAGAACTAATTTGAACATTGGAGGAGCAGTCAGCCAGATAGCAAAATAACACTTTTGATCTTTTACATGGATTGGAAATAAACCAGTCAATGATGCACATATGTGAGCATGAAACAACATTGGAGAACTGGAATAATATCTTGGGTAGCATTCACAAGTTGCCCAATGAATGGCATCACATTAAGCTGAAGGCAGATATCAGAGGTTGGGCATGAACAGATTGTTGACATGCAGAAGGACATTGATGAAGCTCCAAATAATGGAATTACAACATAGCATGATGTTGGAGACCTTGGAGTCAGTTTAAAATAAACATGAAATAAGAATAATTTACTATGTATACATTTTTATTTATTTTTACACAGAATTGACATTTGTGATAAATCTGCTTCTATCAAGTCTGAAGAAGGGTCTCGACCCAAAATGTCACCTTCTCTCCAGAGATGCTGCCTGTCCCACTGAGTTACTCCAGCATTTTGTGTCTATCTTCGATATACTACCAATGGTTCCTAATTATCACATATAATTATTTTGTTCTGGTTTAGCTTTCCTTAGCTCGTCACTAATATCTTAACCATTTATATGCTGTAAATTAAACCAATAGTTTACTTGGAAATGTGACAGAAAAAAACAATAAAAGGTTATTAAAGCATATAATCCTCCAACACTTTTGCCACCTCCAACGGGATCCCACTACTGGTCACATCTTCCCATCTCCACCCCTTTTCTGCTTTCCGCAGAAACCGTTCCCTCTGCAACTCCCTGGTCAACTCGTTCCTTCCCACCCAAACCACCCCAGGTACTTTCTCTGCAACTGCAGGAGATGTAACACCTGCCCCTTTACCTCCCCTCTCGATTCCATCCAATGACCCCGACAGCCTTTTCAGGTGAGGCAGCTTGCATCTCCTCCAACCTCATCTACTGTTCCAGGTGTCAACTTCCATGCATCAGCGAGACCAAGCGCAGGTTCGGTGATTGTTCCACTGAACACCTCCGCTCAGTCCGCCTTAACCTACCTGAACTCCCAGTTGCTCAACACTCCCCCTCCCATTCCCAATCTGACCTTTCTGTTCTGGGCCTCCTCCGATGTGATCAGCCATGATCACATTGAATGGCCGTGCTGGCTCAAAGGGCCAAATGGCCTACTCTTGCACCTATTGTCTAATGTCTATTGTCAGAGTTAGGCCCAGTGCAAATTGGAGGAGCAGTACCTCATATTTCGCCTTGGTAGCTTACACCCCAGCGGTATGAACATTGACTTCTCTAACTTTAAATAGCCCTTGCTTTCCCTCTCTATCCATCCCCTCCCCCTTCCCAGTTCTCTCACCAATTTTACTGTTCCAACTACATTCTGTATCTGTCCTGCCCACTCCCTGACATCAGTCTGAAGGAGGGTCTCGACGTCACCCATTCCTTCTCTCCAGAGATGCTGCCTGTCCCGTTGAGTTACTCTGGCATTTTGTGTCTACCTTTGATTTAAACCAGCATCTGCAGTTCTTTCCCACACCAAGAAAAGGATAACCTGAGCCACAAATCAGAACAAGTTCCCATTGGGCGACATAATTCATAAATGCATCCTAAGCAGATGATATTATGTATGGCAAACATGTTGCTCTCAAGCATAGCAAATAATTGATATAGGAATGTTGAGACCAAATTATAATAAGAACGTTGAAATAAGTATGAAAGAAATATGAAAATTATTTTTTGCCAGGATTATTTTGCATTCTTACTCACAAAAGACTATGCAATTACTCAAGCTCTATTTTGTTCCAAATGTCAATTCTCACAGTTTATGCAGAGAACTAATAATCACAATATGTACTTTTGCTCTTTGAACAGTCCTACACAAAATGTACAATTATGGCAAGAAGTTATTTGTGATTTAGGTCTGCAATACAATCAAAAGTCAAATTGTGCAGGGAAGGTGTGCAAATTCCAGAGAATAGAAGTAAATAACCTCATTTGTGAAATAAGAATGAAATTCAATCTACAATTCAATCTAGGGGGCGCCGGAGGAGGGAGTTGGCAGCCAAGCCGGCAGTATGTTTGTTTTTTCATCCTTTTTGTTATTTTTAGCATTTGTTTAAAGTTTGTTTTAATGTCCTTCTGTTTGTTTTATGTGGGGGGGATGGATGGGGGGGGGGGGGGGGGGGGGGGGGGGGGGGGGAAGGGGGAACTTTTTTTTTTTTTTCAAGTCCTATCCTTCCCGGAGAGGTGATCAAGTTTCGGATTACATTCCCTGGGCTCTGCCGCATACCATCGCTGGAGCAGGAAGCCGCCTCGGACTGCCGTGAGCCCCACCGCGGGGCGCAGACTTAAATTCGGAGCAGATCCCTTGCCTGGGATCACTCCCACCGTGGCCTGCGGACTTACCATCAAGGGCTCACAGTCTCGGGAGAGGCTAGTCGGGAGCTCCAACGCCGCAGAAGGTTTGTCCAGCCCTGACGTGAGGTTCGATCGCCCGGCACGGGGGCGGGAGCTGACACCCCCCGATGCAGGAGCTGAATGCCTCGACACAGAGGGCCCGAACGTCGCCGGCTACAGGACGCAAGACCGTCCCATCAACGGGGTCTCGAAGCCCCCGACCAAGGAAGAACAACAAGGGAAGGACTTGGAACTTTATTATCACAGTGAGGAATGTGTAGGAGTCACTGTGATGGATGTTTATGTCAAAATGTGTTTTTTTGAGTCTGTTGCTTTTTAAATTGTATGACTGACTTGGCCTGTGAATTTCACCACACCAATTGGTGTATGTGACAATAATTGAACTTATGAACTTATGAAGGCTCTCTTAGGAAATGCTGCTCATTTTCCAGAAACTTGGCGAATCATCCTATACCTAAATATATTGTTTTTACTTCTTGTTAGTCATCTATCCTGAAATGCAACAAAGATCTGAAATGGAGCCAACATCTCATATATTCATTATTATTGACATAGTCATGAAAGGTTTGTAATAGAGGTGGTGAGCAGATGCATCAGTGGGGAAACATGACGTGTCCATCTTGGAGCATTAGATAAAGCAGTTCAGGTACAAAGCACTCCTTCATGGTTATCCCACAGACTTTCTTCCTTCTCTAAAAAAAGTACATCCTGCATTTCAACAGATTTGGAGTTCACTGGGAAAAGAATACAAAACTGAGATGCTGGAATTTGGAGTACCAAACTATTTGATTGAGGAACTTAACGGGTTAAGCAGCATCTGTGGCAAGAAGGGATTGTTGATGTTTTGTGAATTGGAAAGAAATGCATCAAGAAAATTTAAGATAGCATGGAGTTTGGTACATAGCTCTTCTAGGGAGTGTTAGTACATGTGTTCAAATATTCTATTCTCAGCAAGATAAGCTTCTGATCTGGAGTACAATGCGATGAACATATATTAAACAGATGCTTCAAGCTACACCGGAGGGAGGAAATGAATATTGAAAACCCAGAATTAGTGGGCTGCCCTTCTAATATTGTTCAATGAGTAACATTGGCATGGCTTAACAGCAGATTTCTGGGCACCACTTCAACCATGCAAGAGATCTGTGGTACAGGAAGAATTAAAGAAACAATACACATCAATGAAAAAAAGATCAATTCCTGTATTGCAAATTTGCCATTTAAATTGAAGTTAAATCACTCTGTATTCCATCTTTCTTAAAAGACTGAGGTGTTTGTGCTGCAGCATGCAAAAGAAAGTCGACACACACCACCCAGAGCTGATGCATATATAACACCAGTCCATGAAACATAAAAATAAAAATGTTATATTCAGGGCTGAAAATCTTCTGTTCCAACACTTGCATTATTGTCATAACACTTGCACTATGTCTACTTTTTTGGAATACAGGAAAATAGATATTGCCTTTTGATTTATTTTGAACCTAAGGCCTCCATGGCACATTGTATGTACACGTTGCAGCCTCAGATGCACTGCAAATATGGTGTTCCGCTTAATGACTTTGTATGAGAGAGAATAGTACAATCAATGTATGAAGTTCACTCGTAAATATTTCGGAAAAGTTATGGACCTTGTAGGATTACAGATATTTACCTGAAATATTAGCAACTCTTATGATAGAGCACAACTATCAATTGTGAAGAGAGTCATTGTCAAATTGAATGACATGGTCAGATTGCGTTCATTACATATCCAGTAATTTAATTTTATGGCAGTAATGTTCTGAAAGTTTTTACTTTATCCATTGGAAATGAAAGAGCACAGGTTTTGCTAAATAAGTGTGTATTTTAATTCGATGTTCTCAAAAAATAAAATTGCTTTAACATTGGCTCTCAATTGCTTAGAATGTATCAAAGTGCCTGGTAGCCAACTCATTGGAAACAAATGCAGATTTAGATGAAGGGATTCAAAGTAACATTAGCAAATTTGAAGATGAAGCTGGGTGGCAGTGTGAACTGTGAGGAGGATGCTATGCAAATGCAGGGTGACTTGGAGTGAGTGGGCAGATGCATGGCAGATGGAGTTTAATGTGGATAAATGTGAGGTTATCCCCATTGATAGCAAAAACAGGAAGGCAGATTATTATCTAAATGTTGTCAAGTTGGGAAAAGGGGAAGTACAATGGGATCTGGGGGTCCTTGTTCATTAGTCAATGAAAGTAAACATGCAGGTGCAGCAGACAGTAAAGAAACCGAATGGCATGTTGCCCTTCATAACAAGTTGAGTATAGGAGCAAAGAGGTCCTTCTGCAGTTGTACAGGGCCCTAGTGAGACCACATCTGGAGTATTGTTTGTAGTTTTGGTCCCCTAATTTTAGGAAAGACATTCTTGCTAATGAGGAAGTGCAGTGTAGGTTTACAAGGTTAATTCCCGGGAAAGTGGGACTGTCATATGATGAGAGAATGGAGCGGCTAGGTTTGTATTCTCTGGATTATAGAAGGAGTGGAGGAGATCTTATTGAAACATATGATTGTTAAAGGTTTGGACACTCTAGACGCAGGAAACATGTTCCCAATGTTGGAGGAGTCCAGAACCAGAGGCCGCAGTTGAAGAATAAGGGGTAAGCCATTTAGAATGGAGATGAGGAAACACTTTTTCACACAGAGAGTTGTGTGTGAAATTCTCTGCCTCGGAGGGCAGTGGAGACCGGTTCTCTGGATACTTTCAAGAGAGAGCTAGATAGGGCTCTTAAAGATAGCAGTCAGGGGATATGGGGAGAAGGCAGGAACGTACTGATTGGGGATGATCAGCCATGATCACATTTAATGTCAGTGCTGGCTCGAAGGGCCGAATGGCCAATTCCTGCACCTATTGTCTATTGTCTCTTGTCAATCCTGGTCATAGAAGATAGCACAAACATTCAAATTGGGAATCCTGCATATCTGCAATGTGATAATTATCTTGGTTTGATATTCAGCATCAAGAAAACAGAAGTGGTTTACCAAGCTGTGCTTTATTTAGATCCTGCCATGACCATGAAGAAAGCATTCTCGCAGACGATTAAATTATTTCGCTTAGCAGTTCACTTAGAATTGCTAAAGCAAATGTGACTCTTGGCAGCCTAGGTACAAATGTGTGAAAACACACAGGATCAGTAAAGGTTCACAAGCCATTGTGTTGTCAACCATGATATATATATGCAAATCCTGGCCAATGTAGTCTCCCAGTCCTATAAGCAGATTCAACTTCATTTGCCAGTGGCAGATATTGATTTGGATACAAATCAAAATTAGGCAATGTCAAGGTGCCAGCTAAATGTACAGGCAGATGCGATTAGTTATGTGAACAAGATGGTTGATGCAGTCATGGTAAGCCATAGGGACTGGTGCTGTCCTGTAATATTCTGTGGTCTATGTTCTAAAGCCGGCTATCAGAGCATTCAAATCCTATCGATGAGATTACAGATAAGAACAGGCCATGTCACTAGCATGTCAGATATACAACTACTAATTAAGTCCATGGCAAGTCAAATAATAAGGAAATGGTTTCTTGGAGACAAGTCATCAATGAAACATGTGAATTTTAACCTGATGTCAAAATCTAGGTCTAAACATCTAATATCCAACATTCAAAGTAACTAAATGACTCTCTCAACAAGTCTACTGGAATTATTAAAACAAAGGCATCACATTTTTGAGCATCAAATAACATGTCCTTGTATTGGATCTCAAAATAAGCCATCATTGGAGTAGAACAACCCCAAAAATCAAATGTGATGAAGAATGATTGGTTAATGTCTTGGCATACTGTTAACTCATGAAAAAAAGTTTGAAAAATAGATATCCCCTTTATATTTTGTTATAAAAATATTGCCATCACATCTTTTAGAATGGAGAATTTCTTATACAATTAACTTCTTCAATAGGTAGAACTTCCAAGAATACCAATTTACCTGGAAACTGTCTGTTCTATATCACATCTAGTCTGTCCAGAAAGTGCTTTAAGAGGCTGGTCATGATACACATTAACACCAGACAACCTTGACCCAATGCAGTTCACCTAGCATCGCAACAGGCCATGGCTGATGCCATCTTCCTCTTCTGACACTCATTATGGGGACATCTGGATAACAAGGACGTCAAAGTCAGACTCCTATTTTTTGACTACTCGGTCTACCTTCAACACCATGATCCAAACTAATCTCCAAGTTCCTGGACCTGGGAATCCACATCTCAGTCTGCCATTGAATCCTTAACTTCCTGGCCAACAAACCACATACAGTGAGGATAGGTAATAAAACATCCTCCACGATAATGCTCAACACTGGTGTCGGAAAGATACATTCTCAGCCCCTTACTATATTCCATACAGACTCACAACTACATGGCCATCACACCAATGTTATGGGTCTGATCCCGAACGATGATGAGATGGAAAGCAGGAAGGAAAGAGTGCTTAGTATCATTATTCAAGACAACCCTCTTTCCGCAATTCAGCAACAATCAGGCTATTGAACACAATGAACTTCAACTAAACACTGACTTATGAACATGTTGCTTGCACTGGGGACTTTGGGTTTTGTTTTGTACTTTATTTTGTTTTGCTCTATATTGTGCATTTTATTTATTTTTGTTAGTTGTTATAAGCTTTCTGGCAACTGCTCTGCCCAAGACAACAAGAAATGTAAAAATGTACCTACATAACTACACTGTTCAATTTGGAGGTTTAAAGATTAGTAGACTAAAATTAATGTTGCAGAATTTTGTAAATGTCTTTAGAAATGCTCTTTTGGCATAGTTTTGGAAAAATTACGAAATGTTTTATGATGAAAGATGTTCTCAATAACTAAACACCTTCTCATTACTATTTATACATTCATTTTCTCCATAATGATTGACTGAAGATCCTCTCTCTGAAAGTTTGAATGATGTACTGAAAAAAGATTATGCAGTTAGGTCCCTAATTGTGCAAGAATAATTGCAAGTTTAAACACTATATTTTTCCATCTAGCAACATTTTACGTAAGAAATTAGGGCTCAAGGCTGGGACATTACATTCTACACATCTCAAAGAAAAAAGGAAGACAGAAATACAATTTCAAATTGTGTGCCTTTAATAACTAATCACAAATTATATTACCGGTTTTGGCGCACTTGAACTGTATCTTTCAACATTTGAAGGCTTTTCTCTCTAATTAAACAACTGAGTTCTTCCTTCTTGAAGTGCTTCCCCCAAATCATCCTTAACACTTCTCTGAAGCATTTCAGAAAATCTTCAAAAAAAAATTACACATGTATAAATACATCTACTTGTGATTTATTTCCCAGAGATTGTTGTGATTTGATATAGCTTACCATGAAGTGGATATTTTGAGTGGATGGTTAATAATCAACCCTAATCTTTTCCCTATCTTTGTAATCCATTAAATGAGCACATTTTACATTTCCTGCATCAATGTACATTTCCTTTTATTTATTCACATTAAAACCCATCTGGCATTTAAGAGCCCATCCACTTAATTGATCCAAATCCTTTTGAATGCAATCAATCTCCCTTAGACTAGACACCAGGTCACAAAGTTTGATGCCATCTGTAAATGTTTTAATACTTTAATAGTATCATACCAGGAAGTTACCAATTACATAGTTCAGCACTGACAGAAAGTTAGAGGATGCGGAACTGGAACTCTAAAAAAAAATGAGATATAATTGTAATGATATGCAAAATTCACTCAGTGCTGAGTTAACACTTTGCTCCAAGGCAGAACAAATACAGATCTTAGATGATGATATCCTGACATGGCTTTTAATTCACATCTTTCGTTTTCTAATACCCCAATACCTTTCATGATAAATTTAGTCCTGCTCTGTAATGTTAAATGCAATATGTGGCAGCATCTGGGGGTTGCACATTGCCTCCAAAATTAATTCCATTGCCATTGATAGGATGAACTGTCGAGGAAGAATAGAACACCAACATAACATCTCTAATAATTAACTCCATCTATGGGGGATAATTTCTACCTACATGGGTGGAATTGTACCAGACAGGTTGGAGTAGCTTTGTTTGGTAATGGATAACTGTTTGTAATAAATTCTAAATACAGAAAAAAGTTACCTTTGGGAGGGGGGAGAGGAGGGGGGGGGGGGGGGGGGGGGGGAATTAAGAACAGCAGAACTATAACAGTATGCTAGAAGAGTACAGCTGGTAGACCTGCTGCCTCACAGTGCCAGAGACCTGGGTTTGATCCAAACCTTGAGTTCTCTGTGTGGAGTTTGCACGTTCACGTGACTGCGTGGATTTACTCCCACATTCGGAAGACGTGCAGGTTTGTCGGTTGATTGGTCTCTGTAAATTGCCCCTGATGTGTAGGGAGTGGATGGGAAAGTGGAATAACATGGATCTAGTTTGAACAGTAATTGATAGTTGGCATGTTGACTTGGTGCGTTGAAGGGCCAGTTTCCTTGCTGTATCTCTAAAAGCTAAAAAAAGTTAAAAGATCTTAGTTCAGAATCCAAATCTAAATAAAAAAGGATTTAATCTTCAACCTATTCTGTGGCTAAGCTTCTTCAGTCAATGACAGATTGTCTGACAGCAAGGGAAACCAAATGTGGGAACAGCATGAAAGAATGCTTGCACTGGCAAATAACGCCGCCTTAAAGATCGGCCAAAGAGCAGCTTATCCTGTATACATAGATACAGCCAGAAATGTGGCCTTCCTGAAATATTAAACATATGCCATTAAAAGGGAAACATTAATGTGATGCACATATCTGTGTTTAGTGTGCAAGATTAGAACTTAAAGTGTAATGGTCTAGGAAGGTAGCTAATAATTAAGGGATGGGCATTAAAGGTTGATCTCAACTCTGACACTGATATTCTGTAAACCAAAAATGGAAGAAAAGAGAAATAACTGTTGGGGTTATGAACAAATTCATGGAAGTGAAACATGCATTCAACACAAGTAAAAAGAGCAATGCACATGACATTAAAAAATATTGAATGTGAAAAATACTTTCATATCAATTGTGCTTGTGAAATAAATACTGTTTCATAATCACAGGAATAGTTCAATTATATGCCATTGATCATTGATGCCCACTATGGAGGAAAATCCAATCCTTTTGTAATAGAGAAATTGAGGAAGGATTCCAACCTGAAATGTTAACAGTAAAGAGCCTGTCCCACGAGCATGCGACCTGCGTGTGGCAAGCGCGACCCAACTGGAAGCGAGGGCCGCGTGGTGGTCGAGTGAGTGACGTGAAGTTTGAGCGAAGTCCGTGGGAAGTTCACGCGTGATGTACGGCATCAAGGCGCTGCGCACGCCCGGCGAGGCGGTGCCTACGGCGTCGTGGCGGCTGCAGGCTGTCAGGCCGTTGCCGCGCGGAATTTTTGAACACGGTCAGTTTTTCGGAGCCCCGCACAATGTCGGAACCAGCTCCACACAACTCCATACGGCTCCGGTGATCGGAGTGGGACCGGCCCCGCGAGGCCGTACGGCTGAAGCGACCACGTTAGGTCGCCCTTGCCGCATGGAGTCGCATGTTCGTGGGACTGGCCCTTTACCCTTTCGCAGGTGCTAATTATTTCTAGTATTTTCAGGTTTTGTCCCAGATTTTCAGTATATGCAATTTTTTTTTTGTGATTTTCAATCATTATTACATTAAATTCTACCTGAATTCTTTGACTACATGATGACTTTAGGGTAAAGTTGAGAGAAATAAAACTTAGTGTCCATTTAAGGTTAGTTTTAATTCATTTTAATTCGGAAAGCTCGGAAAGACTAAACAGAATTTAGTCTGAAAGAGGGTTCCTGACCGAGAATGTCACCCCTATCCATGTTCTCCAGGAATGTTGCCATACCCGCTGAGTAACACCAGCACTTTGGGTATTTGCAACATAATTTATCAATGTTAGTAGGTTGGCTGTCATTTCCAGGAAGTATACACAAAATCTTTACAAACTACTGGCTTTCTGCCCCAAGGAAGAATTGTTACTATAAACAGAAAATGAGAACATTTTATATCAATCAAATGTTTTCCATTATTTTATGCTTTATAGATCCATGACCAATGGCTTTCTCTGTAATCATAAGTGAAATTGCCCAAAGTTTTATTTTACTTAATGCCAAATGTAAAGTGGACATAAATCAACAAACAAATAGGGACCCAAGTAATGCACTGATCTGACAGCCTTGCTTCTTATTAAATTATGAAAACATTAGTCTCAACTCATTTAATCATCATTCAAAACATTAACATGTTTAAGCACATGCAACCAGTGAATTTTTCAAGTGATATGAACTGCACAAATGTCATAATAATTCCAAGAGAAATGGAAAATACTGAGCAGGTGGGAATTTATGTATTAAACATCTTGAAAACCACATTAAAAGGATTAATCATTTCATTGCTGTATTTTGAAAACTGCCAGTAATGCAAATGAAGCATCCCCACAAATTAAATACACCAAATTTGATGGTATGAACATTCTTGTGGGTGGAGATTTATTTGGGTATTGGGTCATATGAATATTCACATGATTAAGCCGACTTGGCTACATTATGTTTACAGGGCTGCCAACATTGGGTGAGAGTTGTGAGTGAGAAATTGTGAGAGACTAAGCCCGAGGGAGCGATGCGGTGTGGTGCCTTTGCATTTTTCAGCTTGAAATTGTGCAATCTGCTGCATACTGTAGCATGTCTTTTAACTTACACTTGAATGCAATATTTATGCTTTAAATTGGATTAGCTACGAATAAGGTTAGGCTAAATTACATTCCTAATTACATTCCAGGCCAGGCTCTGATCCACAGGTGCAGCACATGAATGATCTTAGTATATTCATGAATGGAAATCAGATTATAATGAAACACTTGGCCCATGTTGACCAACCTGGGTCTCACTGCACACCTGGTCCTACTCCTGGCCTTGACTCCAGATGCATACCTTCTCTCATTCCTGTCCCTGAGTCCAGCCTTATACCTGGCCCCCTATTCTACCCTTTTCATAGCTGCTGACCTGCTTAGGTTCCCAGTGCTGAACACGCCCCTGGTCCCAGCTTTGACAGCACACCTAGTACTATTCCAGACCTTGACTCTGGATGCACACTTGGCCTTGCTCCTAGCCCCTCTGCACTGACAATATATCTGGCCCACACATAAAGCCCCATATCTGACCCCCTGGACTTAATCTATTGTGTTGAAGTCCACAGGTGCTTATCTAATCAAGTAATCTTTTGTGGGTCACTTCACAGACCAAACTTTGTATAACAAAATTTGCTATATCCATTGACTTCCTTGTTATCTAACATGCTAATTACTTTGTCAAAGAAGTCATCAATTGGTTGAACACAATTTCTCATCCATAAAATTATACTCGCTCAGCTGTATAAGTATTCTGTTACCATTTCCGTCATTATCCTAACAAACTGTCCTGAAGTCATTTTCACCCCCAATATATTCAGTATTTTGTTGTCTTCCTCTCAGCTGGGACTTTTCCGAAATGCAAAGTTCAATAACTATATATTTAGGCAATATTATTCTACTAAATGTGATCTTGATAGTACATAATATTTTCTGTGGTATTCATAACACAACAATGATAAAATGATATTTGGTTTGATTGCACCTACCAACATGCATACATTATTATATTACAGTTAATATGTACCAAGGGAAAATTTTTGTTCCAATGCTCGACATTCCCAATTACCTTTACATTGAAGTGATTGAAATCCAAGTGAAGTTTGGCATCAGAATAATCAAACCTCTGGAATGTATGATATTCATTATGTGGTTGGTTGGAGTCAGTATCGGCACAATTACTATATTATACTTTGAATCTCCAGATGTCCTGGTTCTAGCTAAAACTAAAGACAAACAATGACCTCCTCACACATTTTTAAAATTTGAAGTATTAAAATAATGTTTTAGTGCATTGTAAAAGTATGATTTCAATGGTTTTTGTTTGAAGTATTTTTAAGAGATAACTTTTTACGGGGTAACTTTTTCCACACACAAAGGGCGGTGGGTGTATGGAACAAACTTCCACAGGAGGTAGTTGAGGCAGAGAAGGGACAAGTTTTCACCGGACAGATTAGGATTTGGAAGCAATCTTCAGTCAACTAATAATTCACTTCAAATTCAGCAGTAGTATAAAAAGAGTGTGTGATTATTTGACAGCTCTTCAATAGGGCCAATGGCCTTCTCCAGAGCTACATTATTCTATGAGTGCCCAAACCTCTGTTTTATAGTCTGCCTGGCAATATTCTGTCAAAATACACATGATGTGCTAAATTAATAATAATACAGCAGATTCACATGATGTGGAGGATGTCCATGAGGATTTAAATTGAATGTGGTTATAAAAAAAAAAAAATCGCTCTACACTCTGAATAAACATGGGAGAAGAAATCTTTATCACAGTTGTTTGGGGCTGGGTTTGAAGCCAAGTTCCAGATGCATTAACTTAACACTTTGCTGAAACAGAATGTCAGACTAATGCAAATAATCAGCTTCACAACTAATGTCTTGCTATTCCAATGAAGCATTTCCGATGCGATTGTTTTTTTTCCTCAACTAGAGAATAAAAATCTCATCTGCAGGTATCACCAGAGACTTTTGGAACTCATACCAAATCTACGATCAAGAGGGCGGCGCAAACACATCACAAAGCCCTGTGTCTTACCAGAATCTGCAAATTAACAGTTATTTGCATGTTTATCTCAAGTCTGTTCACTCAGCACAGTCTTGCGTACATATCGTACAGCCGACAGGAATTTTTAAACTTTGGTTCCTGCAACTCTGACAACTTTTTCGGCAAACTCCATCTCGCTCCTGAACTAGAGCAGCGGAGCGTACCAACCCAGTTCAGCCGACCGGAAGCGCCCATAGATGGCGCCACGAACGTAAACACCGCCGCGGATGTCGAGGTGGCTAAAGCTAACTCCTAACAGGCTATCAATTCCTAGCCTTTTCCTCACTAACGTATGATCACTGGCGAACAAAATGGCCGAAATCCGGCTGCAGATTACCACCCACAATTGGATTAAGGACTGCAACATCATGTTTTTCACGGAAACATGGCTCAACAACAACGTTCCTGAAATGTAAACAAAGCTTGTTGCCACCACATGCGCTGTTTTTGCACTTCTGGTTAGATGCTAACTGCATTTCGTTGTTTCTGTACTTGTACTCTGCACAATGACAATAAAGTTGAATCAAATCAAATCAAATCAAATCTGAATACCAGATTCAATTTTATTATGCCTTTCAAAGCTTTGATTAACTTATTTTGCACACATCGTATAACACAGTACAAATCCTGAGTAACCTGCTTTTATAATGACCCAGTAAAATGATTTAAAATCTTTTCTTCTATGAAGAATTATTTTATTTTTTGGAATGAAGTCTATTACTTCAATATAGTTTGTTGTTTAAGATCTTTAGCATAATTCTGAAAATCTGACAAATTGTGTTTTCCCATTAACTTCCTCTTGTAAGCCATCTAAATTCCTATCACATGCACAATATCTCTGAAAAATGTTTTGGCTCTCAAGCTAGTCTTACGGCAGCAGATTAGAAAATAATAAAACCTAATGCATAACAAGTGGCAGGAGCAGGGGAGGACTATCTGGTCTTTGACAATGCTTTTCCATTCAACAAGATTACAGTTGATAAACCTCAGCACAATTTGCCAGCACTATTACATATCTGTGATTCCCTCGATGACCAGAAATCTATCAATTGCTGATTAGAATGAGGGCAGTGACCGAGCCACTACAGTCCTCCAAGATAGTATGTTCTAAAGGTTCACCACCCTCTGATGAAATTATTTTTTCCTCATCTTAGTCTAAATGGCCAGACCCTTATTTATCGATATCGATATGCCATTTATTGTCACTATACATGTACAGTGAAACTGAAAGCTGCTCGTACTCAGTGCATACATACAATTTAGCACAAAAAACAAGAAACAGAAAAAAACAAAAAACAACAGGGGGAGGGGGGGGGGGGGGGGGGGGGGGGGGGGGGAATAGGTGCACAAATTCTGTGGCGCTACATTCATATATACATATATACAGATGACCCTTCAACCACAGGACCAGACTGATTCCTGGGATGTCAGGACTTTCATATGAAGAAAGACTGGATAGACTCAGCTTGTACTCGCTAGAATTTAGAAGATTGAGGGGATATCTTATAGAAACTTATAAAATTCTTAAGGGGTTGGACAGGCTAGATGCAGGAAGATTGTTCCCGATGTTGGGGAAGTCCATAACAAGGGGTCGCAGTTTAAGGGTAAGGGGGAATCTTTCGGACCGAGATGAGGAAAACATTTTTCACACAGAGAACCATTGAAACATAGAAATTAGGTGCAGGAGTAGGCCATTCGGCCCTTCGAACCTGCATCGCCATTCAATATATGGCTGATGATCCAACTCAGTATCCCGTACCTGCCTTCTCTCCATAGCCTCTGATCCCCTTAGCCACAAGGGCCACATCTAACTCCCTCTTAAATATAACCAATGAACTGGCCTCGACTACCCTCTGTGGCAGAGAATTCCAGAGATTCACCACTCTCTGTGAGAAAAAAGTTCTTCTCATCTCAGTTTTAAAGGATTTCCCCCTTATCCTTAAGCTGTGACCCCTTGGCCTGGACTTCCCCAACATCGGGAGCAATCTTCCTGCATCTAGTCTGTCCAACCCCTTAAGAATTTTGTAAGTTTCTATAAGATCCCCTCTCAGTCTCCTAAATTCTAGAGAGTATAAACCAAGCCTATCCAGTCTTTCTTCATAAGACAGTCCTGACATCCCAGGAATCAGTCTGGTGAACCTTCTCTGGCAAGAATGTCCTTCCTCAGATTTGGAGACCAAAACTGTACGCAATACTCCAGGTGTGGTCTCACCAAGACCCTGTACAACTGCAGTAGAACCTCCCTGCTCCGATACTCAAATCCTTTTGCAATGAAAGCTAACAGTGGTGAATCTCTGGAAATCTCTGCCACAGAAGGTAGTTGAGGCCAGTTCATTGGCTATATTTAAGAGGGAGTTAGATGTGGCCCTTGTGGCTAAAGAGATGGGGTATGGAGAGAAGGCAGGTACAGGATACCGAGTTGGATGATCAGCCATGATCATATTGAATGGTGGTGCAGGCTCGAAGGGCCGAATGGCCTACTCCTGCACTTATTTTCTATGTTTCTATGTCATCCCTGCATTCAACCTGTCAATGTTTTGAGGACAATAACAAAATGGTCTTTGCATAAATTTTGCAAAGGGGAGGCGAAATGGAATTCTAAAAGGACAGTTTCATCACTGCTGACCAAAATGCAGTTTTACAAAATATTTCAATAGCAAGATCACAACACCTCCAGGAATGACGAACAAAAAGCTCCTGGAGCAATATAAACAGTTTCATTACTGTAACTCTAATTTGTAATTCAACCATCAAGAGAATTTGATGTGTGGAATTTAGAATTGTCAATGGATGAGCACAGCATGGTAAGCACACATTTCTGGATTTCAACAGTGTTATGTGTTAATGAAATATAAATTCATCCAAATTGATTACAAGGTAAATCCTACAATATTTCTTTATAAATAAACAGTAAAACTAACACATTTTTGAAGAACGAGTAAATTAATTCAACTCATTTTCTGCCAAAGTGGTTAAATCACCAAAATAAAGTGGAACATAGCTACAGGACTGGTTGTTGCATCAGAGATTAAGATTATTCTGAAACTTTGCTTTATGACATTAGTTACCAAGATGTCAATGTTCATTTGGGACAACTAAATTGGTGAGGGGTTGTTGCTGTGAAACACAAGCGTATTTTCCCAAAATCCACCTATCTGTTGGATTTTTCAGCATGTTTTTACTCTACATTTTCAACATCAGCAGTTTTTATTATTTATGGAATACATACAGAAATTGAGAATTTTGTTTTTTTTCTGCTGATTGGAAAGATAATCAAGTCCCTATTATTTTAATAATTCCACCACAGCACAACTCAACCCCTCTCCTATTGACAATAGATAATAGGTGCAGGAGTAAGCCATTCGGCCCTGCGAGCCAGCACCGCCATTCAATATGATCATGACTGATCATCCCCAATCAGTACCCCGTTCCTGCCTCCTCCCCATATCCCCTGTCTCCGCTATCTTTAAGAGCCCTATCTAGCTCTCGTGAAAGTACCCAGAGAACCGGCCACTACCGCCCTCCGAGGCAGAGAATTCCACAGACTCATAACTCTCTATGTGAAAAAGTGTTTCCTCATCTCTGCTCTAAATGGCTTACCGTTATTCTTAAACTTTGGCCTCTGGTTCTGCTCCCCCAACATCGGGAACATGTTTCCTGCCTCTAGCATATCCAAACCCTTAATAATGTTTCAATAAGATAGCCTCTCATCCTAAATTCCAGAGAATACAAGCCCAGCCGCTCCATTCTCTCAGTATACGACAGTCCCGCCATCCTGGAAATTAACCATGTAAACTTACGCTGCATTCCCTCAATAAAGAATGTTCTTCCACAAATTAGGGGACCAAAACTGCACACAGTACTCCAGGTATGGTCTCACTAGGGCCCAGTACAACTGCAGAAGGACCTCTTTGCTCCTATACTCAACTCCTCTTGTTATGAAGGCCAAAATGTTGTTTGCTTTCTTCACTGCCTGCTGCACCTGAATGCTTATTTTCATTGACTGAACCAGGACCCCCAGATCCCGTTTACTTCCTCTTTTCCCAACTTGACAACATTTAGATAATAATCTGCCTTTTTATTTTGCTACCAAAGTGGATAATCTCACCGTTATCCACATTAAACTGCATCTGCCATGCATCTGCCCATCATCCAACCTGTCCAAGTCACACTGATGCATTCTCATAGTATCCTCCTCACAGTTCACACTGCCACCCAGCATTGTGTCATTTGCTAATGTTTGTTTGTGTAATTTGCAAATTTGCTGATGTTACATTGAATCCCTTCATCTAAATCATTGACGTATGTTGTAAATAGCTGTGGTCCTAGCACTGAGCCTTGCGGTACCCCACTAGTCACTGCCTGCCATTCTGAAAGGGACCCATTAATCCCTACTCTTTGTTTCTTGGCTGCTAACAAATTTTCTATCCATGTCAGCACTCTACCCCCAATACCATGTACCCTAATTTTGCCCACGAATCTCCTATGTGGGTTCTTATCAAATGCTTTCTGAAAGTCCAGGTACACTACACCCACTGGCTCTCCCTTGTCCATTTTCTTAGTTACATCCACAAAAAATTCCAGAAGGTTAGTCAAGCATGATTTCCCCTTCGTAAATCCATGCTGATTCGGACTGATCCTGTTACTGCTATCCAAATGTGCCGCTATTTCAACTTTTATGATTGATTCCAGCATTTTCTCCACCACCGATTTCAGGCTAACTGGTCTATAATTTCCTGTTTTCTAACTCTCGCCTTTCTTACAAAGTGGGATAACATTAAGAAGATTGTTTGTGTCCCCCTTAGTGAAGATAGATCGAAAGTACCTGTTCAACTCATTTGCCATTTCCTTTTTCCCCATAATAAATTCACCTTTTTCAATCTTCTCCTCTCAGCATTTAAGGGACCATCCCTTTCACAACCAAAAAGCCCAGTTTTCAACCTCCTCTACTTGCAGCAGCACTTTCCTAAGAAACTGAAAGAAATGTACATCTGTTTTTTGTGTTTTTTTACACCTCATTCCCATCAAACAGAAACCCAAATGGACTTCCCAACTGCAGCAGCGGCAGATCACATACACTTCTTCTAATCTTGTGCATTGTATTTGGGCCATCAGAGAAAAGGGATTTACATTAAGAGGAGGATGCTTTGCAGGCCCACTCCATTCAGAGCACAGACCTTCCAGTCATTTGAAATCTCCACCCCACTTCTATGGTACAATCAAGCACAATGTACATGTAGCATATGTATATGTAGCATATGTATAGAAAGCTTGAAAATCACAGATCAATTAAAACAATTACCACCCAGAAGAGACAAGTGTATCTTTAGTTAACAGTTGAGCTCGGGTTGTCCAAACCTTCACCCAAATCAGTAAGGCTGATTGGGAGGTGATACACCCACAACTATGATCTTAGAGGTGTCACTCCCGAAGCAATTGGCTTTCCAAGCGATGATACGTGCTTATTCACCGTTGATAGGGTGCTGGAGAGCTAGGGCCTCCTTATCAATTGTTGAATTATTCTTATTTAAAGTGCAAAGAAAGGAATCAATTGCTGGTTTCCTCAATTAATTAAAGGTGAAGGTTGAGTGGAAAATGAAGGAAGCTTCTGCATTGGGTGGAAAATTCTGGAAAGAAAATAGGCAGCCTTGCATTACTGATCATGGCAAAGCGGCAAAAGCAGCCATAATCAATGATCCAGAGAAATATAAATTAAAAAAATCAGGCAGTATTACAGCATGGAAACAGGCCCTTCAGCCCACTTTGTTCATGCCGGCCAAGTTGGCATGTTTGCCCATATCCCTCCACACCCTTCCTGTCCCAATATCTGTCTTTTTAAAAGTGATAGATAGACACAAAGTGCTGGAGTAGCTCACCAGGTCAGGCAGTATCTCTGGTGAAAGGGAAGGATCAAGACCTTTTCTATCTTTTAAAACTCATATCTGCTTCTATAATTTCTCTAGCAGCACATTCCAGACTACCTTCCAAGTGGAAAAGTTGCCTCTGCAATCCCTTTGCTTAATTGCGGTAAGTCTATGCCCTCCAGCTTTTAAATTCTTTACCCTGGGAAAAGATTGTGAGTGGTCACTTTATTTCTCCCCCTCTCTATCTTATATCTCAATAACACTCTGGTCTATCCAAACTCTCCCTGTAACTCAAGTCGACAAACACAGGTAAAATACAAGTGAGTCCCGTCTGCGCTCATTTCAATTTAATAATATCTTGCGCACAGTAACCAGAATTGCTCACAGTACTGCAAGTACTGTAGTCTCACATTGACGTGCAGCTGCAGCACGACGTGCTAACTTTTGTACTTAATGACCTTCCCAATGAAGGCAAGCTTACCAATCACCTTCTTCCCCACACTTTCCACTGACATTAATTAAAAGGGAACCATGAACCTTTACTCCCAGATCTCTCTCATCTTGACAGCCAGAAGGGGGGCTATGTGTGGATGCTGTTCATAGACTTCAGTTCAGCCTTCAACACGATAGTCTCCACCAGACTGACCGAGAAGCTACTGGAATTAGGGCTCAACACCCCCCTGTGTGCCTGGGCCATGGACTTTCTCACCGCCAGGCCCCAGGTAGTCAAGATGCGAGGGAATACATCGAAGTCCCTCACCCTGAGCACAGGATCCCCCCAGGGTTGCGTCCTCAGCCCCCTACTGTACTCCCTGTACACACATGACTGTGTGGCTAGGGTTCAGCTCCAACTCGATAATCAAGTTTGCTGATGACACTGTGGTGATGGGCCTGATCTCAGACAACGATGAGAAGGCCTACTGGGAGGAGGTGGCTGATCTAGCACTCTGGTGTCAGGATAACAGCCTCCTCTTGAACATCAAAAAAATGAAGGAGCTGATCGTGGACTTTAGGAGGGCACATCACCCGATGACGTACACACCATTGAGGATGAATGGGGATACCGTGGATAGGGTGAGCTGCTTTAAATACCTGGGAGTCCACATCTCTGAGGATACGACATGGACATCATACGCTGCAACACTCGTGAGTAAGGCAAGGCAGCGCCTTTACCACCTCAGGCAATTGAGGAAATTCAGAATGACTCCGAGGATCCTCCAGTGCTTCTAATCAGCAGCTGTGGAAAGCATCTTGTCCAGAAATATCACAATCTGGTTTGGGAATTGCTCTGCCCAGGACAAGAAGGCTCTGCAGAGAGTAGTACGTTCGGCCGAACGCACTATGGGAACTTCACTCGCCCCTCTGCAGGAACTATACATCAGGAGGTGCAACTCCAGAGCCAATAAGATCATGGGAGATCCCTTCCACCCCTTCAACGGACTGTTCCAGCTGCTACGGTCAGGCAAACGCCTCCGTTGCCATGCTGTGAGAACGGAGAGGTTGAGAAGGAGTTTCTTCCCAGAGGCCATTAGGACTGTAAACTCTATCTCACCTGGGACTAACTTTACTGTACCATTCTACTGTGTTTTTTTTTTAAATTGCTTTTTTTCCCCCCCCCCCCTTTTTCCTTCCGCCCACAATATTTAATATGTAAAAGAATTTGTGATTCTGTTCCATTCTGTTTGTAGATTGTTTGTTTGTTTTTTGCACAAAGTCCGCGAGCATTGCCACTTTTCATTTTACTGCACATCTCGTATGTGTATGTAACGAATAAACTTGATGACTTGACTTGACTGTTCTGCAGCCCTCTTCGGGGCTCTAGCGTTTACTGGGTAAGTCCAGTCCTGGTTTGGCATACCAAAGTGCAACACTTCACATTTGTCACCGTTAAATTCCATTTCCCATTCCTTGGTCTACCTTCCAAGGTGATCTAGATCCTGTTGTAAACTTAGATTTTTTTCCTCATGGTCCACTTTACCACAGATTAGGCAATATCAGATACATGGGCAAAGGTTGATAGCTATGTTGATTTTACATAGCTCTTTGGAGTCTCATGTTCAATCCTCACCTTGGATCTGTGCAGAATTTGCATACATGATTGGGTGGGTTTCTGATGAATGATCTAGTTGTCCCCTGCATCCAGAAAAATATGAAAGGATAAACTAAAAGGGGGAACTAGACCAATTAGATTACTGTTGGGTATAGCACAGTCCTGACAGGCTGAATGGTCTCATTTTATGGAGTATAAGCAAAAAAATGGATAATAAGAAATATGTCCTATTAGAGAAAAAAAAGTGGAAGTGATGGCTTTGGATCCAGAGCCACAGCTAAACTGGACAAGAACAATGACACAGGCAATTTATTAACAGAGACATGCCAAAGATAGCTGTGGTATTGGCTGTAAACTAAATAACCATTTGTTCATTTAGGATCACCTCCAGGTTTTAAGCCCTCCAATTACCTTCCTAGGTCTACATCTAACATTTTCCTCAAATCCATTTCTTCAGCAATTTTTCTTGATGTTAGTTCCAATGTTAGGCCACTGTTAATCTATAAATATAATTTAAATTTTAGAATTTGCTATAATATACCGTTCATAATTAACAAATCCATCTTTATTATACAAAAAACAGAATACTAATTATGATGCCACTTCCTTTATTGGATCTACTTCCACACAATTCACTTATTTACATTACATTTGACTACTGGATTGATTTCATCATATTCTATTGTATGACACAAGACTACAGAATAAAAAGAAAATGCCAGAGGAAACATAAAAGCCATCTGAGTATTAAAGCAAGGTAATTTACAATTGCATTACTTTGTGTTATTTGCACTTAGAATTACCGAAGTGTAAAAGCTTATGATAGGGGATTGTGGCAATGAACTAATTCCTCATTGATTTGATGTTGGTTAGCTGTTCAACCCTTTGTTATTAGCCTTGTGCAATTGTACGAAAAGAATTACACCACTCTCCATATTATGGCAAATATCCACTTCATTTCAATAATGTAGCCATTTGGGATTATGAAGTCATAATGAATTAAATGGTTCACATTATAGTTTCTACTTTCATTGTTTTCTTTGGCAGACCCTTTTTCTATCCTTTTGTGAAATATGTGATCAAGGAGAAAGAATTATATTCATTATGTAGAATAAAGCCCACAAACAAGCCATTTGGCCTTGTGCTCCATCTAAGTCTCCTCAACTTCATCTGGATAACCTTCACTTATGCATTTAAATAAAATTATGTAAGTTTGCCTCAGTAATGGGCCATGTCCTCACATTCTGAATAGATGCTTGAAAAAGGATTGCATCTGATCCCCTCACTCGATTGTCTCCTTATTATCTAAATGGTGGCCTATTGGGAAAGGGGGAGATGCAGCGAGACCTGGGTGTCATGGTACACCAGTCATTGAAGGTAGGCATGCAGGTGCAGCAGGCAGTAAAGAAAGCGAATGGTATGTTAGCTTTCATTGCAAAAGGATTTGAGTATAGGAGCAGAGAGGTTCTACTGCATTTGTACAGGGTCTTGGTGAGACCACACCTGGAGTATTGCGTACAGTTTTGGTCTCCAAATCTGAGGAAGGACATTATTGCCATAGAGGGAGTGCAGAGACGGTTCACCAGACTGATTCCTGGGATGTCAGGACTGTCTTATGAAGAAAGACTGGATAGACTTGGTTTATACTCTCTAGAATTTAGAAGATTGAGAGGGGATCTTATAGAAACTTACAAAATTCTTAAGGGGTTGGACAGGCTAGATGCAGGAAGATTGTTCCCGATGTTGGGGAAGTCCAGGACCAGGGGTCACAGCTTAAGGATAAAGGGGAAATCCTTTAAAACCGAGATGAGAAGAACTTTTTTCACACAGAGTGGTGAATCTCTGGAACTCTCTGCCACAGAGGGTAGTTGAGGCCAGTTCATTGGCTATATTTAAGAGGGAGTTAGATGTGGTCCTTGTGGCTAAGGGGATCAGGGGGTATGGAGAGAAGGCAGGTACGGGATACTGAGTTGGATGATCAGCCATGATCATATTGAATGGCGGTGCAGGCTCGAAGGGCCGAATGGCCTACTCCTGCACCTAATTTCTATGTTTCTATGTTTCTATGTTTATTGATCATCCTGTGGCACCCTTTAAAAATAATATTTAATCACACTTCAGTTTTTATGCAAGTGATCTTCTGATAATATTTTTACAGAGGCAATCAGTGTAAACTAATTGAATTAAATATTGCGTTTTCCTCATCGAGGAAACGATGTTTCTAATTGCTAATTCTACAGGGTTAAACAAGTGTATTCTAATTATGAAAATGTAAAACAGCAGAATTCCCAGTAATATTGTAAACCTGGAAAGATGATCTTTCCCTATCAATTATGCTTTCCCACCAAAGATTGAAGAATTGCTCAGGCAGTAAAAATTGCAGGGGTGATCTCTTTGAATACAATTACAATGTAACAGCATGTAACAGTTGGAGTAACAATTTCTCATATCGATCAACTGCTTGAATCCACAGAAATACATCAAATTGTCTTTGGAGCCTATCTTTGCTGATTAATTCAATAATGTTCCCCGAGAGTTTATTTCTCAGCTCCTTTGGGTGCAAGAGTCACTTTCAATTCCTTTTCTCCTTTTTAGAAATGTATGCAGCTCACAAAACAAACTTAAAGGAAAGGAGGTTGAAAATTATATATACATAAATTGTTAACACAGTGAGGTCTGATTAAATGTTAACATTCTGGGCATTTATAGCAAGTTTTGATGACCTCTGTGTGTGTGTGTGTGTGTGTGTGTGTGTGGGGGGGGGGGGGGGGGGGGGGGGGGGGGAGAATCCATTTCAAATTCTCCCTTTCAGGCAGAAAATATAGGTCAGAGAACACTACAAACAAGATTATGTCTCTTCTGCATTTTGCTTTGATTCTTAAATATATTTATGCCTAAACCCTGTTATTGAACCTCAGCCAATGATGATTTGAGGAGTTGCATAATTGTTCAGTCCTCAAAATACTTTACCAGTTGGTGTTAATTTCTAAAGTAGTTTAGAGAAACAGCGTGGAAACAGACCATTCAGCCCATCGAGTCCGCGCCGACCAATGATCACCCATAAACTAGTTCTATGTTATCCCAGTTTCATATTCTACACACGAGGTGGAATTTTACAGATGCTAATTAACCTCCAAACCAGCACATCTTTAGAATGTGGGCGGAAACCAGTGCACCCAGAGAAAACCCATGCGGTCACAGGGAGAATGTACAAACTGTATAGACAGCACCCATAGTCATGATAGAACATGGGTCTCTGGCACTGTAAAGCAACAACTATACCGCGTTGCCACTGTGCAGCCCGGGTATTATAGTTATCACTAGCAATTATTTATGTAAATAAGTTTTGAAATATTTATTTGCCCACTATCTTTCATCTGATTTATTTGTTAAGCTGAAACATCAGTTTCCTTATTACCTCAACTTTGTTTCAGTGCTTGAACCGAGGTGGATGCATATTGACCAGAATTTCCACTCTTAGTTTCCCTCCAAAAGAATTATGTGCAGATTGGGCTACTTTCTTTTATATAAAAAAGTAATTGGCAGGCTGCATTTTGTTCTAGAGCAATGGCAACCATTTAGAAAGATGCCTGACATATGTTCTGTCCAGAAAAATAGTAATTATAGTACCAGAGCAGGTAGCCTGCCAAAATAAGTCAGAAAATGGATTGTTCATTAAAAATGTTTATAGTGATCATCTCCATTCAGAACTTTTCCGATATTTGAGTAGCTCCTGCCAAACCTTGGCAAAGTCAGCACACACTGATCCAATCATGGGTTGCTAAGTGATGGATATCATTTACTCAAAAACATGCCAAGAAATTACCAGCTCCAACAAGTTAAGGTCCAAACACTCCTGCCAGAGTCGCTCTCTAAATTTTGGAATCAACTCTAAGGAGAGAAGGTGGTGTTGAAGCAAATTGGATCAATGTACCCTGACCCAGGCCAAAATTCAATGAAATTGGAGACTAAACAAGCGGGGGATGGAATATATATAGCTATGGGTTAAAGAGAGATCAGGGGCACAAATGATGGCTACAATTAAAGTGAGAGGAAATTAAAAAAATCGACTAAATCATCTGCAGAGCTACTCATACAATACATATGGCGGAATTGATAATGGAATCAGATATAATTTTGATTTCTAAGAAACAACCATAGAAAAGTTTAGGGTCAAGACAATATTTCGGGTCTGAAAAGGGTCTCAAACTGAAACTTCACCCAGAGATGCTGCCTGTCCCATTGAGTTATTCCAGCCTTTTGTGTCTATCTTTGCTTACTTGATATCTATTTTTAGATTATAACAGCACAGAAATGGGTCCAGCGGCCCAGATAGTGGAGTCAGGGGATATGGGGAGAAGGCAGGAACGGGGTACATCAGTATTATAGTACCAGAGCAGGTAGCCTGCCAAAATAAGTCAGAAAATGGATTGTTCATTAAAAATGTCTAATCCCTAATCATAGGGATGATCAGCCATGATCTCATTGAATGGCGGTGCTGGCACGAAGGGCCGAATGGCCTAATCCTGCACCTATTGTCTATTGTCTATAATCCTCTGGGACAACCAAGGTATCTCTTGAAGCTATTACCATTTGCAAGTGTTTGGCCTATATCCCACCAAACCTTTTCTACTCTTGTACATGTCAGACTGTCTTTTAAACATTAACCTTTTCTGGCTCCACAGCTTCCACTGGCAGCTAGTTCTATATATCCACAAAACTCGGAGTAGGAAAATTTTCTTCTTACGTCCTCTTAAATCCCACCCCCAACCCTCTCACTTCACCGTAAATGTATGCACACTTGTTTTAGACTCGCCTACCCCAGGAAAAAATCTGAGCATCTAACTTACCGATGCCTCTCATGATTTTATATAACTCAAAGTCACCCCTCAGCCTACAATTCTCCAGGAAATACGTGCCAGGCCTTCCAGTGTCCCCTTATAATTCAAATCCTACCGTCTCAGTGACATCCTTGTGAATCTTTTCTACTCTTTTACTTGCACAAGGGCATCCTCCCTATCGCAGGGCAGCCAGAATTACACACCATATTTGAAGTCTGATCTCACCAATATCTTGTACAGTAGTAATATTACATCCCAACTCCTGTATTTAATATGTAAGAAAGAACTGCAGGTGCAGGTTTAAATCGAAGATAGACACAAAATGTGATGAAGGGTCTCGACCCAAATCATCACCCATTCCTTCTCTCCAGAGATGCTGCCTATCCCGCTGAGTTACACCAGCATTTTGTGTCTATCCTGTACTTAATATACTAATTGCAGGCTAGCATGCAGAAGGCTCTTCTACCATCTTGCCTTTGTGTGTTGCCAGTTTCAGGGAGCTACGCACCATACTCTCTTCTACAACGTTCGCCTGGGCCCCATCATTTATTATTTAATTTCTCCCCCGATTTAATTCAGTGCATTTTATTTAAGTGCAGCATCTCATACTTGTCCAAATTAATTCCACCCGACATTCATTGGTTCACTTCCCCAGTTCACTTTGATCCTGTTGTCATCCTAGATAACCCTCTTCATTCTCTATTATACCACCAACTTACTCACCATATCACCATGTGTAGTAACTATTTATAACAATAGTCACTACACATGCAAACAAAGTGGAACCAACTCTGGTCCCATTGGCACACTACTGGTCACAGACATCTAACTTGAATAACAACTCTCCACTCTCTTGTCTCCTTCCACAGCCAATTTTGTAGCCAAAAAGTAAACTTCTGAAGGAACTCAAAAGGTCAGGCAGCATCTGTAAAAGGAAATGGACAGATGACTGAAGTCTCATGTGTCTCAATCATGTATCTACCTGACTTTCTCAACCAGGATCCCATGTCATATAACCTTGCAGGCTATCCTTTGTTTCAGGAGGGAGCTACAACTTCTTCACAAACCTACAGAAGAGTTAGCTTAAAATTTATATAGAAAATGTGGAATCCATATTAAAGTGGAATTGATATTAGAAAACTTCCAGAAACCTAACATATAACATCACAGCAACATGAATTTTAAAAGGGAAATTTTGTTTGGATAACCGTTTAGAAAGGTGACAGAAGACAACTAAAATAATGCAACAGATGCAATATTTAAATTAATATATTCATGAATAATGGTGTGGAGGCTAAGATAAAAAGATGAAGTATGTGCTTTTAGACAAAAAAAATAATTAAATAATATGTGGATAATGACGACCATCCATGGTTTAATTAGACGTTGAAACAGGCACAAGCAAACCAAGGCCTGAGCACATGGCATCATGTGATATAGTACCGAATGAATAATTGGAAAGCTGAAGTCAGTAAAGATTGCTTTTCAGAAAGACTGGAGAGCAGGGAGCCCACGAGAATTAATTGAAGACACAGAGACTATGGTCTGAGGAGCCTGTTCCTGTAGTGTACTGTGCTACGTTTGAATTTCTAAGGATCACAAGAATTTACAAATAGCATATTAGATTTTTTAATCTAGCCCACTTTATTAGCTATGTGGATGATACCAACCGAGTATGATAATCAATACCAAGCAGAGCAGCAAAAAAACATTAAAACATTGGAAAAAGGAGGTACGGTGAGGAGAGATTTCTAAAATGCAACTCATTCACTGACCATACTGGACAAGGCCAAAACAATAAAAGCAAGTTAATTTCAAGAAAGAGGGAACATAAAAGTGAAGAAATGCTAAACATATTGAACTTTGGTAAAATCAGATTTCAAAAATGATGTTAAGCTTTAGCTGTCATGTTACAGAAACCTTGTGGAGACATTAGGGAGTTGAAGAGATGATTTGTGAAATGTCAAAAACTGTCGAAATACCAGAAAGAATAAACAGGATAAACTGACACCTACCATAACTGTTACCCATAAAGATTCTTGACTTCTCTACCAAGAAGAACCAAGACTGGCATGATTGAAAATAGCCTAATGATTAAAGAGATAATTAACTACCAATGGAATCTCTCAAAATCTGTAGTGTTAAGCCCCATTAGAATTTTACATCTTTGCAGACAGTTTCATTCTTCATTCTTCTGAACTCCAATGAGTGGAGAGCCAAACAGTCCAGTTTTTCTTGATAGGATATCCTTCTCATCCCAGGAATTAACTTGCCAATTTTTCTGGGGACTACTTCTGATATATTTCTATATTCTCTTTTAGGCAAGGGACAAAAACTATACACAATATTTGAGGTACAGCATCACAAACATCCGATACAACTGTAACAACCCCCCCCCCCTAATCTTAAACTCTTATCCCTTTCCCATCAAGGCCAAAATGATTTTTTTGCTTAATTGGTTGAACCTGCCCTTGAGATTTATGAGAACAAATCCAGAGTATTTAATTGTAATATGTACCAAAAATAGAACAATTAAATTCTTATTGCAGCAGCAAAATGGGTCTGTAAACACAGTGCTCACAGATAGCATGTTTATTAAAAAAAATAAAAACACCAATATGTGCAAAAAAAATGCAGCAAGTCTTTAGTGCAACTAAGAAACTTTGGATCCCTCCAAATTTTTACTAATTTGCATTTTAGTTCTACTAGGTTCTTAAATTAGTTAATAACCTACATTTTGAATCTTCTCAGCATGGTTCTCTACATTAAACTGCATTCGCCAGGTTTCTGCCCATTAATTATATCTATATCTTATTGCAGAATACATTGCCTTATTCATAAAATGCCCCACCTATTTTAATATTCATATAATTTCATTGGGTAACCTAGGAAACCTTACATTTTATTTCATCCCCCAGGTTATTATAATACATAGTACAAAATTGAGAGCCAAAAAATGACTCTGGAATACATTACTAGGAGCATTTTCCCCATTTGAAAAGTTCACATTTATTCCAACACTGTTTTCTATGTGATAACCAGTTTTTAACCTATGATAACATACCAGCAATGTCAGAGGACCCGAGAGATGTAAATCATAACTTATCATGAAGGAGACACGTCTCATTGTAATAACTGCAGAGGTCTCCCCATTAGAGGGACAATATAGCATTCTGCCCCTTAAGCAAGCTCTACCATTCAAGAAAAGGGCTGACCTTTTACCTCAGCAGCACTTTATCAATCCCACATCACTTATTCTCTCAATATTCAATAATTTATTGATTTCTTTTGAATATACAGTGACACTCCAGAGCCTACAAGTACAGAATTCCAAAGGTTCGCTAATCTATGGGTAAAGACATTTATCCTCTTCTCAATCCTGAATGTTGAATGTATTTTGAAATTGTGACCCCCAGATCCCCACACCACATCCAGAGGGAACATTAATTCTGCATGAGAATAATGGAAAATTGGAAATTAATGTATGAGAATGGTATCCATTTTTCTGGTCTTCTTTCTTGGTTAAACATATTTGCTATGCCAAGTACCCTATAGATAATTCTTAATACATTCACCCTTAATGCAAACTGGCCACAGTATGACAGCTTCAGTTTTCCTGCACAGATGACTTGTGATTACATCCATTCACAAACATGAAAATACAATCGGCAGATATTGGAACATTTAAATTCAGTTGTCTTAATATTCTATTGCATGCTTTAATTTATTCCTGTATGCATTATTCTTCCTGAATTTTATTCCTGTTCTGCCACATTTCCTTTGCCTTCTTTTCTTAACTAATTTATCAATTATGAAAAAACAATATCTGTCTGACAGTGAAGTGCTATTGTTTGAAGGGTAATGCCTGCTGCCAACCCACCAAGAGGATAATTTGACAATGGTACAATCCCAGACCAGCTGGTAGTTAATGTGAGGTCTGAATCAGTGTCAGGCCTGTCTGATGACGAGAAACTTGCCTGAATGCCATATGGTTCATTCCCTTTATTTCATTCAGAATAATTTTCAGTTGGCATATTTCTGATTGTCTATAACACTGTTGGTCAGCTCACTGTTTTACTTATTCTGTCAAATCTTGGCAAAAATAAGAAGGGATTGCCCTCATTGATTTTTTTCAAACTTGAAAAACACATTTGATTTTGGATTCAGCGTTAATGGTCTCCGAGACATAAATTATTCTGCTCTAATGACATTTCCATAACGGCATTTATCATTCAATTTGAATCTGGAGATCCTGTGTCATAAATCTGCTGATGATATTATCAAATACTGTAATAATTATAGGGCTTTCAATCTTTTCAGTACTCCACTCGATGGGCAGTTTTCTACCTTGATAAATGTTACAATACATTTCAAAATGCTGATGTCACTATATTTGCAGTTGTACATCGATCCTAAAATTCAAAGTGCAATTATTGCGGGACACTTACCATAGCCTAACAATAACTACCCACAGAAAGCCGATAAAAGTGAATAAAACTGATATAGTTTAACATACATTACAACAAACTTGCATCTCCATGGTCTTATGAGACTTTGTGATTTCAATTCCCATTTTACATTTCTCTTGCCACTATTGTTCATCAGATTAAGTGTGCATATGTCAAACATAATTTTGGATAACAGTTTATAAACTTCTTATATCGATGGCTCTGCTGTATAACCCAATTTATTTTGTGCCATGAACAGAACATAAACATTGTTAACCTTTGCAGATTAATTTATCTTCAATTCTTTTAGGTATAGTTTTCACGGAAGGAATATCAATATGGTGAACAGAAAGTATAATTAACAATTATAGCAATTAATGGCCCTTGATTGCACTCCTCCGTGGAGTAATGGCCCATATACACCAAGTTTATGATCCTGAATTGGCATGGGGAGGATATGCCCAGCAGAGGGCAAGGATACATTCACAGAAGGCAATGTTGTCAGAGGTTTATTCACCTCTGGATACACTCAAAATTCCTCAGAGCTATCCATAGCATGAGAAATTAGGAACAGGTTGCATGCGTTTTCCACAGCAAAGAAAATGATAGAGATACCAGAACAGGACTAAAAATGATTTTAGTGGTAAAGGAGAAAATAGTTCACATTCAAAATAGTCACACAAGCTGAAGTTAAAAATATGAATGATAATTCAAACAATTCATGTTAAACCTGGCATAATTGTGATTCAAACTAGTTTAAATAATTGGATTTCAATGCTAGTGGCCTGTTTATTTTGTTTTGAGTCACAATAAATCAGTAGGATATTCTCAAATTAATCATTCCAGATGCAAATTGAACATAGAACAGCACAGGAACAGGCCCCTTGCCCCCCCCCCCCCCCCCCCCCCTTGGGGAGGAGGCCCGACCCCCCGTCCCCCAGACTCAATGGGCTGAATGGCCTAATTCTGCCTTTTAATGAATGTCTGTTGCAAACATGATGCCAAGACCAAACCTTAAAGGGCCTGTTCCACTTGCCGATTTTTTTCAGCAATAGCTGGCATCATATCAGGATCGACAAAAGATTTTGAACATTTCAAAATCCAGCGGCAACAAAAAATGTTTTGCGACACTTGAAAAAACGCCGTGCGTCAATACATCATCCTAGTCTATTAAACGCACTAATACCCGGCACATTCCAGGCCTCTCCACACTTTGTAAATAAAACTTGTGCTGCACAATCTCTTTAATTTATTCCACTAAAACTTTAAAGGTATGCCTTCCGGTACTTGATATTTTCACAAATTTCACTACACCAATTGGTGTACGTGACAAATAAATGTCCTTTGTCCTTTGTCCATCATGGGAAATAGGTTCTTAATCATCTACCCTATCCATGCCAAGTTTATACACTTCAATCAGGTCTTCCCACCTCTGTTGTTCCAGAGTAAACAATCCAAGTCTGTGCAACCTCTTCCTGGTGCTAATACAGGTATCATACTTCCTCTGCATCTTTTCCAAAGCCTCCACATCTTTCCTGCAAAGGGGAACTAGAAATGCAGGCAATACCTCAAATGTGGCCTAACCAAAGTACAATAAAACTGCAACATGATTTCCTGACTCTTATACTCACTGCCCCAACTAATTAAAGCAGGCATATCATATGCCTTCTTTACCACAAATCATCTCATAGTAACTGTGAACAAGCTTCTATCAGTTCAAAGCCAAATTAGTTTGAGGCAACTTAAGAACTAATAATATAGTGAAATTGTGTTCACATCTAAAAGATAGATCTTTCTAAACGTGCTAGAATATTAGGAAAGGCTTGTTCCTTATTCAAAAGCAATTAAATCAGCTTCAAATTATTTCCTACAAACAGAAGGATAGTTAAATTATTGTACACAAGACTTGCATTTAATGAGAGCTTGGGAAACAAAGGAGAAAAAGATGCAGATCTTGGCACATCTGAATATTTTTTGTTTATTTCAAGTCTAGTTAAGTCTATTGTCACATGCACATATGGTGAGGGACTGGTGCAGTGAAAATTTGCTTTGTGAAACAATCACAGACGCAGTCTGAGACAACACAAAAACAAATTACAGTAAACCCGTGTTTTAACAGCTTCCTTGAGAATGGATTTTGGATAGAGTGGACAGATATGCCGATGCCACCATCTCCCTGGCAATTCACAGGCCGGTGACATGGCTCAGTTTGTAACCCCTGGAGACAGCGCTTTCTTTGGTCTGCTGCCACCACCAGGATGCACTTGGTCACTTTGGGGCTCCCTCCCCTCTCACCTGCTGATACTTCTTGCCGTCAGCAGTGGCTTTATCTGCTCTCTGTTAAACTGGCATCACCTCTTCCTCCCACTCTGTATCACTTCCTTTGCTGCCTCCTCCACCTCCCCTGGAGTTGTCGACATACTCCACCTTGAAAGCAGCAGCATGTGATGGGAGAGGAAGCCCCATGGTGACTGAGCACGTCCTGTCACTGGCAGCAGCCGGAAGTAAGCACTTTCCACAGGGGCTACAACGTGAGCCTTAACAACAGTTGCGTGAACCAGTGAGGAAGGGCTCACTGATGCAGACCAATGGCATCGGCACCATGTTTTAATTACACAAAGTGCTGGAGTAACTCAGCAGTCTGAATCAGTCGGAAGGGTCTCAACGTCACCTATCCATGTTCTTTAGCAATGCTGCCTGACCCACTTTGTGTACTTTTGTGCATTAATCCTCAGCATTTGTTTCAACTACATACAATGATAATACCCCCCCCCCATGTTTGTTATAATGAGTGTTTACTTTATACATAATTATGGGCTATTAAAGATATGACACTAGTGGGGGGAAAACATTGGAAAATAAGTAATTGGTTGTGTCAGAGGTTGCCCATCGCTAATACTGACCTCCCCACCATCGAAAAGATTTATCAGAGGTGCAATATCATAGACCCACCCCTATCACCCTGACCACATTCTTATTTCGCACCAACCATTGGTAAGAAGGTACAGAAGCCTGAAAACTGTGACAACGAGTTTCAAGAATAATGTTTTCCTAAGAACCATCAGGCTCTTGAAAACTACACAATACTAACCTCAGCAACTATGAATTTATATGGACTGTCTTTAGTTGCGCAATGGACATGAGGTTTTGCACTGGTATTAAGGTTATTAAATTATTGCATTTTTTAAAATCATTGTACATTATCTTCGTATATTGCATTTACAGGCCGTTAGTAATTTCAATGTTCCGCTGTCGGTACATATGACAATTAAACACTCTTGGTTCTAGGGTTTCGACGTTGAGGTTGGATTTGGTATATGCAGTCCATCTGTCGTGCTTGCTTGGCAGATTTAGTGTAATGTATAATGAGGCATTATGAATTGTTTGTTTAAATAACAAACAGTTCGCAAACTTTCAATGCAGAGAATATCTTGATGATGTCCAATGGAGTACCAATAAGGCAGTCCCAATTGGAGGAGTAATAATCAAACTCAGAAATGTAATAATGAAAGGGCTGTCCCATAGATGATTAGACCATCCAGTTCTACTTTCACAGATGTGCGATAGCAATTCTTAGAAAAATAGAAACATAGAAAATAGGTGCAGGAGGAGGCCCTTCGGCCCTTTGAGCCAGCACCGCCATTCATTGTGATCATGGCTGATCATCCCCAATCAATAACCCGTGCCTGCCTTCTCCCCATATCCCTTGATTCCACAAGCCTTGAGCTCAATCTAACTCTCTCTTAAATAAATCCAGTGATTTGGCCTCCACTGCCCTCTGTGGCAGGGAATTCCACAAATTCACAACTCTGGGTGAAAACGTTTTTTCTCACCTCAGTCTTAAATGGCCTCCCCTTTATTCTAAGACTGCGGCCCCTGGTTCTGGACTCGCACAACATTGGGAACATTTTTCCTGCATCAAGCTTGTCCAGTCCTTTTATAATTTTATTTGTTGTATAATTCTATAAAGAATTGTATAAAGAATTTTATATAATTCCTGGGGACAAATTTCCTAATGTAGTCACAGGGGGAAAAAAAGGGACAAAATCAGTGAGAAAAAAAAATCTGATTGTGTTAAAGCTAGAAAAGAAAATGGTATTCTTGCTTACATTGATGAAAATCTTAGTCGGTACAAAATGAGTTTTTGTAACATAAAAATGCTAGGTTTAGACTAAGTAAAACATTTCATAACAACTTTGCAGTGTTCAGATGTTATTATTCAGGCACCATGAGGTGGTTTAAGAATAACCATATATATAACAATTACAGCACGGAAACAGGCCATCTCGACCCTTCTAGTCCGTGCTGAACACATAATCTCCCCTAGTCCCCTGACCTGCGCGCAGACCATAACCCTCCATTCCCTTCCCATCCATATAACTATGCAATTTATTTTTAAATGATAAAAACGAACCTGCCTCCACCACCTTCACTGGAAGCTCATTCCACACAGCTACCACTCTCTGAGTAAAGAAGTTCCCCCTCATGTTACCCCTAAACTTCAGTCCCTTAATTCTCAGGTCATGTCCCCTTGTTTGAATCTTCCCTACTCTCAGTGGGAAAAGCTTTTCCATGTCAACTCTGTCTATCCCTCTCATCATTTAAAAAACCTCTATCAAGTCCCCCCTTAACCTTCTGCGCTCCAAAGAATAAAGCCCTAACTTGTTCAACCTTTCTCTGTAAACTTAGTTGCTGAAACCCAGGCAACATTCTAGTAAATCTCCTCTGTACTCTCTCTATTTTGTTGACATCCTTCCTATAATTAGGCGACCAAAATTGTACACCATACTCCAGAATTGGCCTCACCAATGCCTTGTACAATTTTAACATTACATCCCAACTTCTATACTCAATGCTCTGATTTATAAAGGCCAGCACACCAAAAACTTTCTGTATCACCCTATCTACATGAGATTCCACTTTCAGGGAACTGTGCACAGTTATTCCCAGATCCCTCTGTTCACCTACATTCTTCAATTCCCTACCATTTACCATGTACGTCCTATTTTGATTTGTCCTGCCAAGATGTAGCACCTCACACTTATCAGCATTAAACTCCATCTGCCATCTTTCAGCCCACTCTTCCAACTGGCATAAATCTCTCTGTAGACTTTGAAACTCTACTTCATTACCCGCAACCCCACCTATCTTAGTATCATCTGCATACTTACTAATCCAATTTATCACACCATCATCCAGATCATTGATGTACATGACAAACAACAGTGGACCCAACACAGATCCCTGTGGCACCCCACTCGTCACTGGCCTCCAACCTGACAAACAACCATCCACCATTACTCTCTGGCATCTCCCATTCAGCCACTGTTGAATCCATCTTGCTACTCCTGCATTAATACCCAACCATTGAACCATCTTAACCAACCTTCCATGAGGAACCTTGTCAAAGGCCTTACTGAAGTCCATATACACAACATCCACTGCTTTACCCTCATCAATTTCCCGAGTAACATCTTCAAAAAATTCAAGAAGATTAGTTAAACATGACCTTCCAGGCACAAATCCATGTTGACTGTTCCTAATCAGACCCTGTTTATCCAGATGCTTATATATATTATCTCTAATTATTCTTTCTATTAATTTTCCCACCACTGACGTCAAACTAACAGGTCTATAATTGCTAGGTTTACTGTTAGACCCCTTTTTAAACAATGGAACAACATGCGCAGTACGCCAATCCTCCGGCACTATTCCCGTTTCTAATGACATTTGAAATATTTCTGCCATAGCCCCTCAATGTCCTAGGGAATATCCTGTCCGGACCTGGAGTCTTATCCACTTTTATATTTCTCTTAGTGTCAGTACTTCCTCTTCTTTGATCCTCATAGTTTCCATACTATGAGGATCAAAGAATAGAATGAGAATAGAATACTAAAACTGAGAGGATTTTTGTAAAGTAGACTTCTTTCACTAGAACATAAATGAAATTGGTGCTGATGTACTTTAACAATAGTACTGGTAATTTATTGACTCCCGACATTCATTGGTTTTAAAACAAAGGCAAACACTGAAGAACAACACACAAGGCTCTATTTCCTATTGTTTTTTTCTAAAACGGGTAACTAAAAAAACCCAATATGGTTTATCTAACATAGCACAAGCACTGGATTTAATAACTTTTCCATTTTGGTTTCCTTTGGTAGCAAACCTTCACAATTTAGAGGATCTGAATAAGACTGATAAATTAGTGTCAATTTATTTTGTATTAACTTTTTATATTATTAAGCACAGAGATTGGGTTTATATTACTAAACAAATTTCAAGTTAGAATCTTGAGAAAAGATTTCATCTTACTAACTTGTGCGTTTTTTTGTAAGTGATGGAAGAGACTGTAGGTCGGTAGATGTTGTATACATGGATTTTAGTAGGACTTTTCATAAGGTTCCTCATGGTTGGTTGATCCAGAAGGTTAAGATGTATTGGATTCATGATGACTTAGTTGTATGGATTCAGAACTGGCTAACTCGCAGAAGAAAGAGGGTAGTTCTGAAAGGTGTTGGATGATGTCCAATGATGTAAATGTGGATGGGTTGGTAAGTACATTTGCTGACAACACCAAAATTGGAGGAGTTGCAGACTGTGAGGAAGGCTGTCGGAAGATACAGCAGGGTATAGATCAGAAACGTGCAGAGAAATGGCAGATGGAGTTTAACCCGAGCAAGTGAGTTGCTACACTTTGGGAAGTTGAATGCATGCGGGAAGTATACAGTTCATGGCAAAACCCTCAATAGCGTTGATGTGCAGAGGGATCTTGGAGTCCAAGTTCATAGCTCACTGAAGGTAACAACACAAGTAGATCACGTGTAAAGGAGAAGTATGATATGCTGGCCTTCATTGCTAGGGGCATTGTATATAAAAATCCTGATGCAGGTCTATAGGATTTTGGTTAGGCTGCATTTGGAGTATTGTCAGCTGTGTTGGTTGCTCAATTACAGGAAAGAATTGGAGGCTTTGAAGAGGGCAGAGGTGATTTACCAGAATGCTGCATAGGTGAAGGGATTCAGCTACTGGGCAAGGTTGGATTAGTTTGAATTGTTTTCTATGGAATGTCAGAGATTGCGGGGATACTATTCAGACTATATAAAATTATGAGAGGCATAGAGAGGATAGACAGTCAGAATCTTTTTTTCAGGGTGGACATGTCCAACACGCAAGGGCGATGCTACAAGGTGAGAGGGGGAAGTTTAATGGAGATGTGTGGGACAAGTTTTTTTTTTAAGCACAGGGTAGTGGGGGCCTGTAATACATTGCCAGCGGTTGTGGTGGAGGCAGATACAATTGTGCCATTTAAGAGGCTTTTAGGTACATTGAAGTACAGGGAAGAGAAGAGCATCATCTGAAAAGGGAACCATCTGCTCTTGAACTCTGCCCAGAGTCCTGCCATTCACGGTGAAGTTCCTGCTCTGGTTTGATTTCGAAAAATGCAACACCTTGCACTTGTCTGTATTAAACTTCATTAACCATTCCTCAGCCCACCTACCCAACAGAACAAGATCCTGCTGCAATAATTTATAACCACTTCATTACCCACAATACCATGGAATAGCAGCTGATCCAACATTTTCCAGGTCCAGTTTTCCACCCTTTCTTCATAATTTGATTCTCTTACTAAACAGAAATCAGAAATACTTGTAAGTAGGAAAGGAATTGCAGATGCTGATTTATACTGGAGATACACACAAAGTGTTGTAGTAACTAGGCGGGTCAACCACTGAAAGAAGAAATTCTTCTTCACTTGGTCTTAAATAGACACCCAACTGAAGACTGATCCTACCGAGCTGAGGATCAGGTACATTCACATATCTTTCAGCTGGCAAATCTAGCACAAAAATATTCAGTTCATTCAACATTGATTCATGTTGAATGGTGGTGGAGGCAGGTTTGTTTTTATCATTTAAAAATAAATTGGATAGTTATATGGACGAGAAAGGAATGGAGGGTTATGGTCCGAGCACAGGTATATGGGACTTGGGGAGAATATGTGTTCGGCATGGACTAGAAGGGTCGAGATGGCCTGTTTCCGTGCTGTAATTGTAATATGGTTATATTGGTTACATTAACAAGTGAAGCTCTATGTTTTGTTATTCCTTCATTTTAATAAAAAATGTTTTGTTTAAAAGCAGTTAACTTCTGAATTAAACCTAAATAACCAAAATGTATTTCAGTTGCAAATAGCCAGAAGCATTTAAAAACAAAGAAATGGCCTTTGATAATGAGATTATCTGGGTGGTTCATCTTTGTTAAGAGTTTGGCCAATGCAGCCATTAAAATGTTTGGAATTAACTGCTGTGTTTACTCCTTTCCAATCATAATGATGAGGGAATAACTTTTGCACTCCTCAATTTCCACAGTAACATTGTATGCATTCCATCTGGGCAATTTATCAACATTGGGTATGGATAACATTTTAATTCATTTTTGTCCTCCCAAATAGAGCCACTATAACACATGCACTGAATCCACATCAGTGCCTAGTTCTACCCCCTCTCTCCACAAGACAAGTCCTCTTAGGTCTCAAAATTAACATTTGTTACCCTGCCACTATCTTTTCAGACCATTTTTGGCTTTGTTAATAGCTAATCGTTTGTCATTCAGTTTGTTTTTAAAAAAAATTCAGCCTTGTTTTCTGCTGGATTATAAATTTGCCCCCATCATGGATTGCCCTTGTTTTGTTCTCTAGATATTGCTTCTTTTCAGAAACACTGGCTGTGGTTGCCTTTCCTATGCAAGGGAGTTCTTCCATTCAGTTTTTCAGCCATCACCATTCTTATAATTGAAACTTACAAATTTTAGTTCCAAACTATTTCAGCTAGATTCTTTGATAATTCATTCAAAATTATCTTCGGGATACTGGTTTATTGATGTTGTCTGTAACCATTTTCACCTCCATTATATCAAGAACCATGTACCTCCAATAAACATGCACAGTGAAAATGCTTAATCTTTGTACCCAACCAAAGTAGCTGCAGCGGTAGTTCTTTCCCATTAATTGGAAAACACACCCAATACAGTTCCCTTTGCACACATTCATAACCCCCCCCCCCCACCACCACCACACACAAAGCTCAATTTGTATTATTATAATTTATTAAGTCTCCTATATTCATAAATCTTATTTTTTTCTTGTTTTGCATTCTGTTGACAAATTTATTTTTCTGCATTTTCCCTACTGTATGTTGAACTACGGTATGCACCTAATAACATAATAACTTTGTTGTACCTTGACTCTAATTGATTCTGTACTTTAAACCTCAACTGCAATATCGTGTCCCACTGCTATAATGGATTATTTGATCAATGTTGCAACCCATCCCACCTCTGCGCATTTTAATCCTTCATTTTTTTCTTTCCTGAATATCATATACCCAGGAGTAACGCATTTCTAATCTTCTCATTTTTTGAGCCAGGGTTCTGTAATTACCACAATAATTATAGTTACATTTGGTGCTTGTCCCTCAGCTGACTAACGTTATTTACCATGCACTTTAAAATTCATCTTCGACGTGCAAGTTCTATCATGTCCGTTTACTCCTATTTCCAAATTAGATCACTCAATTATGGTCCATTTTCACATTATTCACTTAGGGGTGTGGCATAATTGGCAATGGTCGCATTTATTTCCCAGCCACAATTACTCTATGAGAAATGTGGAATGAGGTTTTGGGCCAAGGACTGAAGAAAACACTGCAATGATAAATTTCCAAGATTTGGATGTTGTAGAAATAAAATAAAAATGACAATACATGCCCAAGGCAAAATAAAACAGGAAAATAGGAACAGGCTACCTGGCCCTCCAAGCGGACCTTCTTTTCAAAACAATCATTGATGGTCAGCCTGATGTCTCATGCTCCACCATCTCATTATGCTCTATCATCTCATTTACAATCCTTCTCTTTAATTACCTCCAATGTTCCAGTCTTCACAACACTTAAGGGAATTGAATTCTAGAATTACAGAGAACAAAGTTTTACATACCTACGTTTTAAACAAGTGCCTCTTTCAAGCATGTCCCCTTGTGCAAAACTCTTCTACAAGTGGAAATATCAACATTCACCCAAGATATTAGATTTCAAAGTTCACCCCTTAAACCCCAAAGAAAACAAGTTTGACCTTTTTAGATATTCACTATAGGACAACCATCTCCTCAGGAATTAAGATTTTGCTTGACCTTTCCAGTGTTCTACATGGGGTCACTCAGCATCCTTTCTACTTTTGAAGCTTCATCCAAATATTGTTCAATTCAGGGATCAGGAAGAGGTTTCCTGACTCATGTTTGACTCGAGGTCATGAGGCTACATAGTGTCTGGAGACAATGATGAGGGCTACTTACTTCCAACTGCCCTCTCTGGTGGGGTTGTTACATCTGAAGGAGACACAATCCTTGGGGAACATGTGAAGCTTTGTGATGTACGATTCAGAGAGTAAAACTGTGTCAGGTTGTCCCAAAAGCAAATTAAAAAACTGGAAATGCTGAAAATCCAAAATAAACAGCATCTGGGGAGGGGGAAACAGAATTAGTCTTTCAAATTGATTGCCTTCTCTGTTTTTGATTTCAGAATATTTTGTATTTTCTTTATGCCAGGTTGCAGTTTAATGGGTTTAATGAGACAATTTTCCAAATCCAGCCACACTAAAGATAGCACACAATGCAGCCCTTTAGCACCAATAGTCGAGTGGGGTGGAGCAGTTGGATAGGATGCCAAAAAGTTGCATTTTCCTGGTTGAGGTTTAGTAAAACTGCTCCCATCCAGCTAAATGAACAGTCTTTCATGCATTATCTAGTAATAGGAATGAATCACTTGCCCGTTCTAGTTTCCCTCAACACTTCGTACCTTGCTGGTGTTCTCTTATGTTTATTCCTGCTGTATGCTTTACACCAAAACTGAAAGACTACCACATGGCACAGTTTCAATTCTTTGATGGACCAAACCAACCAGCCCTGCTGAGGTTGAAACCATCCATCTTGTACAAGTTTTTCCTGCCACTAAACATGCTGTAATTTAACCAATTGATAAAAATAACTCACATTTCTTGGATTGCTTGATACCCAGGTGCTCTTCTCAGGAACCGTCACAAAATCACTTGGGGCAAACTAATCCACTGAGTTGCAGATTTGATTTTTGAGCACTCTGCTGGATCATTATTTGTGTTTCCTTTAATTAGTTTTCCTGACCTGGATTAACACAGGACCAATTTTTTTCCCATACATTAAAACTTTTTTTCATGGATGAGCTCAAATGTCACTCTGGCAGTTGTGTGTCGAGCTTCAACAAAGTGCTAAAGCCAAACTTTGGAAAAACAACCCACTCCAACTTTCCAAAGACTGCCATTTTATGACTGCACCCGCTGAGTTTTTCCAGCATTTTTGTGTACCTTCGATTTTCCAGCATCTGCAGTTCCTTCTTGAACATTTTATTTTTTATTCTGTTTAACAAAATTAACTGTTTCCATTATTTCCTTTTCACTAAATAAGATTGAGAAGCTGAGTTTTGATTTATTTTTCTAGGTAAATGTATAAACACCTTTGGATGGAAAAGAATAATAATTAATATTCAGTATGGAGATTACAGATGTTTCTAACTTGCAATTGTATTGGTATAAAACAATTCTATAAAATGTTTATCAGACACAAATTACTACAGGTGCACAACCTTTTATCCGAAAGCCTTGGGACCAGACACTTTTCGTAATTCAGAATTTTTCAGCTTTCGGAATGGAAGATTTTTAGCGTAGATTTTAACGGCTGGCTCAGTGGTAGAGTGCTCGGCTCATATCCGCAAGGTCGCGAGTTTGCGCCTCGATCCCAGCAGTTACTCGATCACGAGTTTGAGTCTTCAATGTAGTTTTTTCTTGCAGAATAGGAGAGAATAGGGAGGGTTAGGCTGGGATCATTCTCTGCGAGATAATCTTAGTGCGGGAGACAAGTGTAGGAGAGGTGTACTGACTGTGTGGGCAGAACTTTGGAAGTGATTGCCCACCATTCTCAAAAGCCGCTGTGTCTCCCTGTCCCTCCAACTCCAGAGGAATCCGCCGCCCGATGGGCCGCTACGGCGACAAGTGGCAGTTCGCCCACAGCCCGAGCTGCGCCCCCTCATCCGCAACCCGGGTTCCTCTGGAGTTGGAGCGGGGCTGGGCTAGAGTTGCTGCTGGCTGTGAGTCTCTGGGATCTCCGTGCTTGCAGTGGGCCTGGGGGTCGGTGTCCCGATGAGGGGGCGCAGCTCGGGCTGTGGGCGAACTGCCACTTGTCGCTGTAGCGGCCCATCGGGGAGCGGCTTCTGGTGGTCCTGACGTCTCTCAGCTCCTGTCCAGGGGGATGGCCGGAGACGTCAGGACCAACAAGAACCCGCTCCCCGATGGGCCGCTACAGCGACAAGTGGCAGTTCGCCCACAGCCCGAGCTGCGCCCCCTCATCCGCAACCCGTGTTCCTCTGGAGTTGGAGCGGGGCTGGGCTAGAGTTGCTGCTGGCTGTGAGTCTCTGGGATCTCCGTGCTTGCAGTCGGTGTCCCGTTGGTCCTGACGTCTCCGGTCACCCCTCTGGACTGGAGCTGAGACTGGGAACTGTACCGCCCTTGCCCCCTCCCTCTGCAACTGCAAACAACCCCACAGTTCCCAGTCTCAGCTCCTGTACAGCGGGTGGCCAGAGACGTCACAGCCTGAGCTGCGCCGTCTCATCCGCAACCTCAAGACCAAGACGCACCTTGCACACCATCAGCTTCGGTCCCTACGGGGAGCGTGTTTCTCTGGAATTGGAACGGGGCTGGGCTGCTGCTGGCCGTGGGTCTCTGGGATCTCCGTGCTTGCAGTGGGCCTGGGGGTCCTGACGTCTCCGGTGATTGGCACTAGCTCCGACGTGAAGACAGTGCAAAACCCTCGCGCCGGTGCAATGGGCGGGGAGCTGGAGAGGGGAGGGAAGGGGGTCACACACATGGCCGGGAAGCAGAGGGGTGTAGGTGGGGTGAAACTTAAGGGAGCGACAATTTGCTGCTGCCTGCCCGCTGAGTTAAAAAGTTCTCATGCAAGACTCACGATACACTGTGTATCGTGAGTCTAACGTGGGAACTTTTTAACTCAGCGGGCAGGCAGCAGCAGATTGTCAATTATTAACCCTCCCGCGTAATATACCCTCACCTTCTCTTTTATGAATGGGGATTTAGTTCCCCTTTCTTCGAGGACCGACCGGAGGTTCCGCTGTCACCTCTGCGAGCCGCCCTCGGTGAACGTTTTCAAGGACCTTTCTTCAAGGACTGAAAAAATGTCGCTATTCGGAGGTTTTCGTTATTTGGATCGTCGGATAAAAGGTTGTGCACCTGTATTGCAATAGTGAATTTTCCATTGATTAACAATTTTTTTAAAGCATTTGGCTGTGCATTGCTCATGGGAAGTCAGGGGAACTGGGCAAACGCAAAAGTAAAAACGAGTTGTTAAGTAAATAACAGTTTGGCAACAACAAAGCAGCAGGCTGCAGAGATTCAGGCCTGAGGCCAACACACAAGGCCGTCAAACTATTGGCAAATCGCAAAGACACACAGTCTGGCATATACATCAATAGACGTGAAGCTTAATATTCAGCTCTATTGCAGCTGCCAGGCTTTGAAGATGGACTAGGCAGAGTAGCAACACTGGACTGAATGTCAATGGTAATTTATAGACAGCATCTTCAAAGACTGAGCAGCCTGGTGCTCTTCAATCTCAGGAAGACATATCTGAACTGAATGGCAGAAGAACTTAAAGGTAACATAAAGATTTGATAAGAAAGCATTAAAGAAAACATTTCCATGTGGGGAAACCAAAACCAAAGTTCATAAATATTTGACAAAATAAATCAGAAAGTTTGGGAGAATTTTTTCATACAGGCAAGAATATGGCATGCACAACAGTAAGGGTTAACTGTAGAACCTAGTGTTATATATATATATATATATACACACACACGCAGATGCACAAACCCATAGAAGCAAAGAAAACATGAGATGACGGGTGGGGGAGTGGGAGCAGGAGGGATTTGAGAAGTACATAATGGAAAATACCATATTGGACTCAATGTGCTGTTGTGTACTCATTCATTCACGGAGTGTAGACATCATTGACAATGCTTGGCACTTATTCAGCCTCCCTATAATAAAAGGCAGTCAAGGGGGTATTTTGAGGGAGGAACTTGAAGCATTCAGTCATCAGACAAAATGTAATGGGCAAACAAATGGGCTAAAGGCCAAATGCTGTGGACCTGATAACCTGCATCCAGGAATCTGAAAGGAAGTGACTCAGAGGTATCGTAGCATAGTGGTAATGAGTTAATGGTGGTAATCTGCTCAAAGTCCCTTGAGGTTTCAGAAGATTGGAAAACCAAGAAAGTAACGCTACCAATCAAGATAGAATAGAGACAGAAAGCAATAAACTATAGGAGATTAGCTTTTTTATCAGCGATTGGGATCCATTGTTAAAATGTGGTAATGGGGGACTTAAAAAAAAAAAGTCATTCTAATAGAAGCCAACTGGTTTTTATGAAAAGGAAAAGTGTCTTTTGCTAGAATTATTTGCGGATGTTAAGTATATAAATGGGAACCAGGAAATGTAGCATATTTGGATTTTCACACATGTGCTATGATGCAATATGAATGATTACTGCACAGAATTGTGCATGGGATTGGTGGTTATGTAATGGTCTTGACAGGGGATGTCAGGGTAAGTGAATCATTTTTGGATTGATTATCCATAACTGGTGGGGTGCCAGGGGAATAAGTGCTGGGACCCCAACTAGAATTCCTAATCTATATTAGTGGCTTGGATGGAAGGACTAAGTGGAGTGCTGCAAAATATGCTGATGATACAAATATGGCAAGTAGGAAAGTTGTGGAGGTTGTCACAAAGAACCTTCTGCAGTGTATGGATAGGTCAAGTAAGTGGGTAAGAAGCTGACAAAGTATAACATGGAAATAAGGGAGGAACAATGAAAATGCTAATTATTAAAGTGAGGCAAGGCAGCAAAGTGTCATTGCACAAAGGGTTTGGGGTCCAAATTCATGAAACAAAAATATGGCATGCAGCTACAACAAGCAACTAGAACAACTAATGCAAATTTGGCCTTTATTGCAAGGGTGCAGGCAGTATAAACTAAGACCAGTTTGGATGCAAATTTACCACACCGTGTATTGCTTAATTTTGATTTCTATGAATAGGCAAGGATATACATCCACTGGATGCAATGCAGAGGAGGCTCACTAAGTTGATGGAATGATATATGACAAAACATTGAGCAATTTGGTCCAAAAGAGAGGTGGCTCTATTGAAGTCTACTGGATTGTGAAGGGAATTGTCGGGTGGGGGGAGGAGAGATATTGAGAGGCTGGTTTCCCCTGTGGTAACATCTAAACATTCAACTAAATTGCCGTATACAAAAAGTGTTCTCAAAAGCAGTTTCCATCCCAACTATTGAGATGAAAAGTGTTACAGGAAAGCTAGGAATCAAGATTAATTGAGTATAATTTTTTTTCCTTCAATCAGCCACTTGAATTTATCTTGCATATCCTAAGTATGTATTCTCTCTTGTCCTCATTACAATCTCTGTACATTAAAAATCATTGACTGCCTTCACAGACTTCTGTGGCAATGAATTCCACAGATCACCACCCTCCGACTAAAGAAATTCCTCCATATTCTACACATCATTTCCTTTCTCCTTTTCCACTGCCGGTGTTCTCATGTATGATTAAATTGTACTCATGTATGGTATGATTACTGGAATAGCACGCAAAACAGATTTCCCACTGCATTTGGTACGCATGACAGTAATGAGCCAATGTTGCAATATTTTCAAAAAAACTGATTCTTATGTTGCTGCCATAGAGTTTTGAAGTTTGTTATTTATACTTATAATTGAATTGTTGAACAATGCAGTCACAGACATTAAACAGATGTATTAAAAGAACAATATTGAAATGTTCATTATATTTAAAGAACAGCCCTTTGAAATATGGAAGTATTTAACTAAGTTCTTGTGCTTAAAACAAGCTCGTATACATCCAAATAATCCACATAATTTCACCATATTCCAAATACAACATCTTTGCTTCTACTTGCATTTCTCCACATTTACCTATTTTTATTTAGCAAAAGGATTGGTAGCAGCAAGAAGAAAGGAACCCAACATGCTTTAAAAAGACAGAATATATGGCTATACTGTAGCTTTACAGTTGTGGACTAGACAAGGATTAGTATAAATGAGCAATGTGATTTGATATGAATGCAAAACTCATTCCTTTCGGGGTACAGTAATAATATTTGCTATCCCTCCCCAAAAAAAGTACAACATTTATGTACAATATCTCGTCAAACAATGGGTAACTTTTAAAGAGATAATAGACTGCAGAAACAATGGATAAAACCTGCTCTGCTTGCTTTTCTGCTAGTAAAATGGGCATACCTACAGTATTACCATCTTTTCAGTAAAACAGAGACATTCAATTATTTGATTCTTCCACTGTGCAAACTTTATGGGGGAGAAACTTTCTATTCAGGCATGCCAAGTAGTTACCAAAGTCTGCATTTGGCCACAGAAGCATACAAATTGACAGATATTGTCAGCATTGTAAGAAACTGCCTGTGGGGATGACTGTGGCTGATGAGGCCTGAGAACTAGTTTCCTCCAATCCTTTCAGCTTGGTGCTGATCACCAAAAACAAAGACCTATTCAGAAGCAGACCAAAAGCTGCACAAATCTCTAACCTTGGAGCTTGAAGTGCAGTATTTCTGAATATTCAAAATTAGTTGTACAAAATTGTAATCTTGTTCAGAGCATTTGAAAATTGAAAATAGACTTTCCTGAGTTTTTAGTGTAGATGCACAACCACAGACAAAGGAGATAGTGATCGACTTCAGGAAGCAAAGTGGTAAACATACCCCGATGTATTTTGATGGAGCCGATTGTTGAAAGCTTCAAGTTCCTAGGAATAAATATTGGACTAATCATTTTAATGCCATGGCCATAATTGCACACCAATGCCTCTACTTCCCTAGAGGGTTTAGGAGTTTCAGCATGTCTAACGATGCTCACCAACTTCTACCAATACATAGGCATACATGACAGCATGGTTTGGGAACAACTCCATTCAAGACTGCACGGAGTTGCAGAGGATTGTGGACACAGCTCAGACCATCACACAAACCAACTTTCCTTCCATTGATTCCATCCACACTTCACTGTCCTCAGCATGGCCACCCTCATAAACAAGGACGAGTCTCGCCCCAGTCACTCCCTCTTCCCAGCAGATAAGAGGTACGGATGTATGAAAATGCATTTCGACAGTCGGAGACATTTTCTTTCCAGCTGTTATCAAGCAACTGAACCATCTTATCAGCAACTAGAATGGACTCGAGCTACCTCACTGGAGACCTTCAGTCTATCTCTAATCTGACTTCACCTTGACTAAATTTTATTCCCTTTAACCTGTAACAATACACTGTTTACAACCCAGTTGTAATCATGTAGAGTCTATTTTCCCTGACTGAATAACATGCTACTAAAAGCTTTTCACTATACCTTGGTACACGTGACAATAAACTAAACTAGAATGTTACTCTAGGACCAACGTTTACAATTTTTTAGGCTCGCTGAAGTTATCATATTAACTATCTGTCATTCACCGAGGCTAAACTTGGCTGAAATACAGAAGCATCCCAGTTTTGGTCTAAGCCAAGCAAGGTGACACAGCGTTTTTATCTGTTTGAGAATATGTTCCTGTGTATTTGTGTTGTTGCCCGGTAGTGATTGTTTCAGGCATCTATCTTAACAAATATGTTCAGGCAACATATTACATTTTTTTTGACCTTAGAAATGCCGTCTATAACCATGTTTTATGATAAACTAAGTTACAGACAATATTGAAAAGTTACATCTTTATTTTTGGACCGCAGAACATGTTAAGGGGGGAATGATAGAGGTCAGGAAATGATGAGAGGGATAGACAGAGTTGTGTACAAGCTTTTTTTAATAGGGAAGATTCAAAAAGATGATGACTTCAGAGCTAAACAGAAGTTTCTATCTGAACTTCTTTCACGTGGTGGCGATCTGGAATACCTCCCAATTCCCTACATTGGTTCTTCTACATTTGCTATATGGAATGGTTAACACAGGAGAAATATATATGATGCAGGCATTTTATCATTGTTCGGCATGCCTTCAGCATCAGTCCTGGCAGCATATTACCACCCTCTGTGAAAAAAAAAACTTGCCCCACACATCTCCTTTAAACATTGCCCCTTTTACCCTAAAACTATGCCCTTTTACCCTAAAACTATGCCCTCTAATCGTTGACGTTGCCTCCCCGGGAAAAAGATTTTGGCTGTCGCTCCTATATATGCTTCTCATAATTTTATATACTTGTCAGATTTTCCCTCAACCTCCAATGCTCCAGAGGCAAACAGCAAAGTCTGCCCAGCCTTAACTTTTAGTTAATACTCTTCAAATCAGACAGCATTCTGGCAAGCCTCTTCTGCACCCTCTCCAAAGCCTCCAGCATCCTTCCTGTAATATGACCAGCATCCTTCCTGTAATAATACCAGACCTGCACACAATACTTAAAATATGACCTAATCAAAGCCCTATAAATTTGCCTCATGATTTCCTCACACTTGTGCTCAATGCCCCACCAATGAAGGCAAGCATATTAGGTGTTTTATTTTACCACTATTTGTGTTACCACTCTCAGAGAACTGATTTGGACTCCACAATTCCTCTGTCAACTGCATACTTTCATTCGACCTTCCAAAGTGCAACACCTCACAATAACACTTCCTCAGATTAAACCCCATCTACCATTTTTGTAGCTGATCTATATCCTACTGTATACTTTGACAGCTTTTCTCACAGTTGTATCCTATACATGGGTCCAGTTATCAATGCTTTTGCCAACCAGACTGGGGACAAATGTAGGTAGTCAAGAAAGGACTTTCCAAGAAAGTTGTAGAAATAACAGATCTAATCATCCTTTGAAAGAAATGTACACCTAATTACTCAACTATTCATTAATGACCTGCCTTCCATATTTGGATCCAGTATTCAACTTTAATGGCAAACTAAGAACTAATTATATTCTATAACACGAGATTTAATGTTGAAATATTTAATTAATTATAGCCTTGGGTTTAAATTGTTCTCATTCATTTGAATTGTATTGTCCTGACAGATGCAAGGAAGAATTTAAGCTGAAGGTCTGCAGTAAACCAAAATGGTGATGCCACAGGTTTTATGCCAACCCATTTTATTTTTCCATTATAATTATTAGGTTCTCCACACTATTTTTAATTTGCTATTACATCTTTTAATTATATAATGAGCAAAATTAGTGGAGGTAATAAAACTAATGATAGTCAATTGTAAGGAACAATAATTGTTCTGGTACACTTTGTCCTCACCCGGGTATATTTTAAATAACCCAAAATGTTACTAATTTAATTAGAAGAAAGATGGCTCAAAGCAACAATTTTATGACAATGCCCATTTAAGATAATTAACAACAAATCAAATTGTATCCTTTTTTTTTGCATCATAGATCACAGTACAATGGCATTTTTTTATCTGTACCATAGCACCTCAGGTAAAGTTAAGCCTGCACTTGCTGTGCAAACACATGCAAACTTAATTATACTTCACCTGCAGTACGGCCTAGACTGCAATTACACTGTACTATTTACACAAAGGCTGTACAAATTACAGCTGCTGCCAAGAACAGAGTTATACCATGGGCTAAGGCAGGAACATGCACAGTGTTTTGTTGCTCCAGAGACTACTTTGCATTATTAAGAGAACACAAGAGTTACTGCCTACTGACTCCTAATATGGAAATTCCTAACGTCATTTCCACCAATTCCAATGGACAGCGGATATTGAAATCCCCATTTTCACAAGTTGTGGTTTCAATGCATGTAACATAATTTACCAGCAAGATGAAATTGTCTCTTGTATCTCAGGGCTGCCAACATTGGGTGAGAGTTGAGAGTGAGAAACTGCGAGGGTGTGGGAGGGGGTGTTCCCCCTCCCATAGTAGGCTCTGGAGGCGGCACCACTCACCCGGTCCGCTCCTGGCTCCGGGTCGGGGTTAAAACTCCATGGGATGTGGACAGAGCAGTCGACGGACATAGAGCCGCCGGAGGTGAGTGTGGGAGGTGTGTGCCGTGCCTCAGGGGGGAAGGGGGAGGGTTGTTGGTGCTGGGACCACCGCCGCCGTGTCTCACCTATCACACCATCTGCATGGGAGAAACTAAACTACTTTTTTTCCCCCCAAAATTATCCCACAGGCCGGTAGTTTGATAGCCCTGCAGATATTTGAGCGTGAGAAATTTTGTGATCAGCGTGAGAGCATGAGAATTTTGTGAAATGCGTGAGTCTCACGCTCAATGCATGAAAGTTGGCAGTCCTGCTAATAATGCAAACATTTTATGCAATTTCCAATTGTTTGGACAAAAATCACTTATTACTGCTTTATAACAGTTAAGTTACTTTAAGACCATTTCAGAAATGATGGCACTCAACAAACAATCAACTAACAAATTAAAGCAAACTAAAAATAAATATCATGTTCCCTTTCCTGACTCGACCTCATAAGTACTTTAACGCTGTTAAATTAAAGGGATATTAATCTCAAGAATCAAAATGGGGAAAGTGGGGGTATTTTTGCTTAAATGATCATTCTAAGCCCATTCATATCTTCATAGAGTCAGCGTTATTCAACATGTACGTGGCTGGCCCAATTTGTCCATAATGATCAAGTTGGCATTCTGGCTGCCGTTCCCAGATCAGCTTGCATTCCAGGGACTGGCTGCAGTTCTCAGGTTGGTTCGCCTGCCCCAACCCTGCGAAAACAAATTGAAAAAAAAGTGGTTTATCGGGTTACGGGCCGGATTCAGCCCGTGTGCCGTAGGTTGCTGAACCCTGTCCTAGATGTTTGGCCTCATTGTGGTCCTCCCCATGTTTTACAACTGATTACGACTGCACATCCAACCAAGAAAGAAGAGAAGAGAAGAGATGTGACATCTCACAGCCGCCAACTGACGCGCTTTTCCCGGGCTGCATAGATCTTTGTGATATGGATACACACACACACACACAGGGAGACACACACACACACACACACACACACAGGGAGACACACAGAGACACGCACACACAGGGAGACACACACACACAGGGAGACACACAGAGACATGCACACACAGGGAGACACACACAGGAAGGCACACACACACACAAGGAGACACACACAGGGAAATAGACACACACCCACACCTTTCCTTCCCCCCTCCATCCCCCCCATCCCTCCCTCTTTCCTCCCCCTCCCTCTCATTCCTCACCCACCCTCTCATTCCTCACGCTTCCTCTTTCTCCCCTTTCTCCTTCCCTCCTTCATCCCCTTTCTACATTCCCTCCCCCTGTCTCTCTTTGCCTCCATCCCTCCCCTTTTTTCTTTCTCTCTCTCTCTCTTTTTCCCCTCCCACTCTTTCCCCGGCCGCCCAATGGGGAGTCTGGCGGGCACGGTGCAGCGTGGATTGGCGGTGCTGGCGCTGCCGTGTGAGTTGAAGGGCAGGAGGGAGGGAGGGAGGGAGCGAGGTTGCCGCGGCAGCCAGAAGCGCAGCGCTTGCAGACGACGCACAAAAGCGCTGACACCCGCTGCCCGGGACCGACGCGCTTACCCAATCCGTGCAGATCGCTGTCATGTGGCACAGAGACAAACTGTGCAGCAAAGATCCTATAGCTCCGCTATAGGATCTTTGCTGTGCAGGGACTGAAGACAGCGTGAGAATTCTGTCTTCAGCGTGAGGGCATGAGAATTGGCTGAAATGCGTGAGTGTCAAGCTCAAAGCGTGAGAGTTGGCAGCCCTGGTATCTACCCGTTGTTAAGTTATGCTACTTTTCCCAGTGATGCACAAATACCCTATGACACTTTAGCTGTATGGCATCACCGAAGCAGTAAGTCACCAGGTTGCCTATACATCAACATTTATCCCTCAATTAATAATAGCGATATGGCCCACAATGCTCAAACTCATTTACGCTTGATGCAAAAGTCATAGACTTGAAATGTTAGTTCATCTCCCTTGGCACAGATGCTTCATGACCTGACATGACTGGTTTTACTTCAAAGCAAATAGACTGACTATGTTACAATCCATTTAACAATCCATTAGTTTCAATAAAGGGTATTGGTTTCCACATGTTGCAATTCGACAAATTATTAAATGAATTGTAAATTTCCAGAGTAAGGAATTCTATTCATTGGAGAACTGTGCAATAATTTTTTTTGTTGTGGCTCTGATCTTCTGAAGTTACAATTAGGAACCATTGCCAGATCAAAGCTGACACAGTGATGTCCCTGAGAAATCCCCAGGCCATAAGAGATTCCTGTTGAAGAACATGTAGGGTGGCTTAGGTAAACAATATATTAATAAGTAATTGTATTCCTGTAAAAATGGCTTATGACAGATTGAAACTGTCAGAATGGATTATCTCCAAATTAAGACACAGGATAATCTCAGGGGGGTGGGATGGTGGAAAAGGGTGGTGGTGGAATTAAAGGGACACCATAATTTGGCATTTTTCTTCGTCAGTGTAGGAATGCTGCAAATCCCTTATGATCCATTACAGAATAGGATTTTGTATAGAAAAATGTAAAGCTGATTTGCAAGATATTTGCAGATCCCAAATGTCTTTTCAATTTCACAAAAAAAAACACACCCTTTTTGGTTTTGATTTATTTTAGTTCAATTTTCATTCATATTAAGTATTAAAAAACCTGTTTAAATTCATGACTATAATGACAAAAGCGCTAATAAAAATGGAATTGAACAATAACCTGATTTATTGATAACAATGATACTAATTAGTCAAGGCTGTCAAGCAGTTGGGACAAACCATTGCTTGGTAATCAGAATACAGTAAATTAGTTAAATCTTATTATTTAAATTGAGAAAAAAGGGCTGAATGTGAGGTGATTAAAAAGTGGTATTGATTGGTTCAATACTCCAAGCACACTAAATCTGATAAGCCAGAACTAGAAAAAGTACTAAAGTATCTTTGCATTTTTAACCATAACAAAATCCATTGAAACCTCTCAAGCCTCTCCCTGCACTGGAATCTCTCCCTGCACTGGAGACCCGACCTTTTCTCGTCGGGTCTCAGTCGTCGTTGAGGCCGCAACGAGGAGCGGCCTCCAACAGGAAGAGACCGGGGACTCAGGTGTCGACTCACCGTTGCCGTCGCGGAGCTGGCCGAGTCCGGAGGGGTGGAGGAGCGCTGCTGCTGCTGATGCTGTTGCTGCTGCTGCTGCTGCTGCTGCCGGAGAGTCGGAGGCTCTCTACAGGTCTGTGGACGACGGCGCCGGGAGCCCGCGGCTCCCTGGGGGGAGACCGCTTTTCGGGGCTTCTGCGGCGGCGACTTCTCCCGCCCGAGTTGCGGGGTCGAAGAGCTCCTGGAGCGGGGCCTGACACCACTGCCCCGCGCGGCTGGAATGGCCGCGGACTCTGCGAGCACACACCGGGGGCTCCAACACCAAGACCCGGTGTGTGACCTCGCACCACCCGGCGTGGCTTTAATGGCCGCGGGACAATTGCCATCGCCAGCCGGGGGCTATGACTTTGACTCTGACATCGGGGGGGGGGGGAGAGTGCAGTGGAGAGAGAAGTTTATTTGGCCTTCCATCACAGCTATGTGATGGATGTTTATGTTAAATGTAATTATGTTGCGTCTGGGGTCTATTTGTGTGTAATGTATGGCTGCAGAAACGGCATTTCGTTTGGACCTCCAGGGGTCCAAATGACAATTAAATTGACTCTCTCTCTCTCTAGTTTTAAATTCTCATGGTATATGATAATACATTGGAAATACAGATGTGCCGTAAATCAATTGACAGTCACACCTCTGACAGTCTTATCCATTATTTTTCTTCAATAGTGAGGATTTTAAGATTAAAAATGAATTACTCTAGTGGCCAATATGAAAAGAACAATAGCAGAGACCAAGCTGAACAATCCTAGTATAAATTATATGGTGATTAACATTCCACTGATGAGATCTGAACTAGCTTGAAAACTTCATTCAGCACCATCTTGAATAACAGTATTGAATTTACATAATAACCAATGAACACAATAGTTCAGATGTAAATAATTCAGATGACCTTTGCACAGTGGATTGACCTGTTATTGCATCTCAGCAAAGGTTCCCCATTTTATTGCTGATAATAATTTATTCAAAATTAAGCATTCACATTCCTCTCTGAACACCAATTGACAAACAATAGGAACATAAGTTAATAAAAATGTATCCTGCCTTATACGTGCTTACTAGTTTTTGTGGTTAAATAACACACCGAGCTCCCTGCTACCACATCAAAAGGAGCCTATCATTGAGATCTTCCACATCCTGATATCAAACAAAAAAAAATCACAAATCTGATCTCACTACTGTAGTAGGTTAAATATTCACCTACCATTTTGCATGACACAGTTGTAGACAATAGAAATACATGATTGCCACCAGGTAAAGCCAGTCTGTTCAGTATCTTTTTCAATCTGGTCAGTGAAGAAATAATTCAGGGCAATGAAGAATTTACCAGATTTGTACAGGAAGCATGGTTTTCACTTGGAGCAGGTTATACTGTATGTGTTATCTTTATGACCAGCAGAGTGAGCTAAGCCAGAGTAAATGATTTGAATCAGATGCGGCTAGATACCAACATTTCAAAGGAACGATCATGGAAATGGGAATTAATTTTACAGGAATAGTTGTCACATAAATACTAATGGGCAGGTTTTGCTTATAATGTATTGTTTAAGAAAAAATGACCACTGCTGGCAAGAGTAGCTTTAAACATCTCTAAAATAAATCATGTTACAGGCTTTTTTCCTGACAAAAATGTGTGTTTTAGATTTTAATCATTTAAAATGCCTGGTACTGGATTTTGATTTATAACTGAATGCACTTCATGGAATCTATGTAATTACTGTGCTATTCAATCCTTCATTTCCTAAAATTCTCAAATGTGTTGTATCATTTTACTATTGCAATACCATGTTTTCCTATTAAAATCTATCGTGCAATGCCTAATTCAGTTCACTGTTCTCTGTACAAATCCATGCAACCCCATGCTAGTTTATAGCTGGCACTGCAGTGCAGACATCCAAAGGAATTTTTTTTTTGAAATGAAGCAAATATTTGAGCTGTGTGAATGCTGTAGAAGGATAAAGTGAGAATATTAAGCACTTCTTAATGGAATCTCTTCAGATTTTTAATGCAATAATGCAAATATAATTTTGTACAACCAGAAATTCAGTGCATCGAACATAAATTGGTGCACAGAATTCTAAATAATTGGATTATTTTAGCTTATCTTTTAAAATGGGTATCAATGTATCTGACATTGCCCTCCCCCCCCCCCCCCCCCCATACTCCAGTAAAGTCCCTTTTGTTCATCAACATTGTGGTCATTATAAAATCCAGTGTGGGAAGAACAAAACATCCTGTTTTTGTAAGCACATGTAATCAAATACCAGTTAAATTATTAATTATTTTCAATCAAGCATGAAAAGGAGATAAATTCAGAGCTGTTCTTGAGTGAAAGTATAAGCAGAAAACCAAGTATATTACTTGGCTAATAGCTAATGTTAAGTGCAATACTTAAGCTAATATTTCTAACATATTGCGCAGGTGGTATTACAGCAGGCATCAGTGCATTGTTTAATTGCAACTACTACACACCACCTTTGTAAGCCCTATAATGAGCATTGTCATGGAAAGAAAGCAGTAGGAAACATACTTAGAATAAAACAAGCTTTGTATCTTTCCTCAGAAATCAATGTGATGGGAATGGGTATAGAATTATTGAGAGAATTTGAAAATTGCTCAGTCACATTGAAAGTAGAACTAATTAATAACTTTCCTGATATGAATGACTTATACCTCAGAAAACAGTATCTGTATTGTGTATGAAAAAAACAATGTGCAAAGATAAATATTTATTGAAACTTGCATTTTTAATGTATTCTTTAATAATATAGATCTCACCTAACTGCTCTTAAAAGTGTTTGTTACGACAGCATAATTCAAAGATACGCCTCAATTTGAAACATTTTCTCAGTTGCTCTTAACATCACTTTACCATCATCTATCATTAGAAAAGCACATGTACAAAATTATGAGAGGTAAACATGCAATATATATCTTGGTTAATTGCTGTAGTCTCCAAAAACTAGAATATATTTACTTTGTTTTTTTACCACATAAAAGAAACCTAAATTTGCTGACAGCTTCCATGGAGTTAATTGGAGTCAGATGTTAAATTGGTACTTTGCCTTTAAATAAATGATTGAGTAATTCAGCATTCCTCATTTAAATAAACCTTTTAGTATTCAGCTTGCATTACAACAATGTTGCATTTCCTTGTGTTCACATAAGTGCATCAAACAATACTGAATACAATGAGTCATCTGAAAATAGTTAATACTGATCTGCTTGTTGAAATTTGTCAACGTCGGTGCAAAGTAATGAAATGAACACAATGAAAATCTAATCATCTCAAAGATCTGTAAGTTAATTTTATTTCCTTTTTAATGAGCATACAACAAAATGTTATTCTGATTTGTATTTGAGAGCGGCATTAGAAACAAAATGTGCATTCATTACTGTGCTAACACTGATCTGTATAACTGCACTAAGATTCAACAAAATGCACTATGGACATGTTCCATTTTTCTAGCACAACTGTACTAACTTCATGTTTGAGCAATATCAGGCTGTGATTATAAATCACTGTGTCAATAGATGGGATGAGGTTGATGAAACACTCACCAAAAATGAAATAATTTACCGGACAGAAGTAACATTTGGAGATATATAAAACTAAAACTTTATGTTCTGTATATTTAGTAACAAAACTTTAGGTGAGCATAGTCCTTTTATCTTTATTTTTGCTTTGGCTCAATTACCTTATTTTTACATAATTAAACTAACTTCTAATACCTTAACTCTCAGCAATATTAAGATCTGAAACAATCTGTAAATATAGCCACTTCTAATAACTACAATATGTTTCACATTCAAATTACTGGAAAATAGCAACCTTATTCAAATTCCACCCACAAGGGATTCACTATTTGAAAGATTTATGAGGGGCAAAGTTAGTTTTTCACATTCTCAACCCTTTGAAATCAGGGAAGTATTTTGTAATCTCAACCAATCCACTTCTAGATTGTGGTAAATCCCATGATAAACCAAATGACAAGAAGTGAATTACAGCATAGCATACACTGAATACAGAGCATCTCTACAGCAGCGAGACCCTGTTCTCCTTCCGGTTCTATGAAATACACAATAACCAGAGAGTTGATAGTGTATTTTTTACAATCACTGTAAACTATACGAGATTATCACCAGATAATAATCACAAGGAATCACAATTCCATCCCATTTACAGAATCGGCTCTCATTTAAAAAAAAAGAAAAAGTATGGCATAGACCAATGTAACCTTGTCAAGCAAGCAAGGGAAGGCTCTTACACAGTAGGTCTACTGCAGTTTATGCCTCAGCTGATAGTTGCTGAAAGCAGAGTCTCAGGATCATAAATAACCAGTTTCATCTCGCAAAGCAATTCAAAAATGGTATAAAGAAAATTACACTGCAGCTTGGGGGTTAAGCAAGGGGCTTATTCCCCATACTCCAGTTTAAATAAAAACACTGATGAAAGCTGTTCAGAAACTTCGACAGAAAAAAAAAAGGTTTATAGATAAAAAGATAGAACTTGGAAAAAATATTGTTAACACATCAAATGTTTTAATTTACCACCTTTAAGGACAATGCATTTTAAAATTCATATTTTAATAATGCAAGTGGATCTACTGTGGTGTATATATAAAAAATGCTTATGGCAAAAGATTAGCTTACATTGATCAGAAGATTTAACATTATTCTGTTACAACTGAAAGTGGAAAAAAAAATAACATGTCTTAAGAGACCAATACCTGGTCTTGCTGCTGCTGGCTTCCCCTGCCCATGTTAGGCTGCTCCTTCATGGCTGTCATTGCCGATTTTGGACACACTTACTCACTCGCAGTTCAGTATTAGGCTCCTAACTTGGCAGCTGATGCATGACAGGTCTCCTCGTTGAAAGCCTGGAAAACTGCAGCTGAAGATAACAGCAAAGCAGGAGCAGCCCCTGAAGTTCCCACTGCCTGGCCTGGCAAGCTGCTGCAAGCACCCTTTATCAGGACGACTGCTATAATGAAGAAGCAAATACGAAAAGGAGAATAATTGTGAAACTGGCAAGGCACCAGGCAGTCCGGGTGACAAGGTGCCAACACACCTGTGTGCTGCAATTCACATTCTCCAGGAACTTAGGAACGCAACGTCAAAGCCAAGAGCAAATCTTACAAGCTCAACTGCAGGCATTTAAAACCCTGCTGCCATGCCAGTAAATGACAGAGTCTGACAGGTATGCTCTTGCTGCTCTCTGCTCTATTCTTCTGCAGTGCTCACTGCCACTGATTAGCACATCTGGAGGAAAATCAAATGTCAAATTCAGTTTCCCTCCCTCAGCTGGAAGAAACCATTACCAATAGGAAAAGGGAGGGGGAGACAAAATTATCATGTGAGCAACAATGATCAAGCAGCGGCAATAAGCAGGCCACTTAGTGATTAGTCAGATCCTTCCTAGCAACCTTGTCTGTCAATCAGTATGCAAATACTGCCTCATTCAAGTTAACAGCCTTAATAAATACAGCGGCCAACTATGCTGCATTGTGTATTCTTTAGTTATGGCCTGTTTGTGAGAAATAATGAAACCTTAAAATAGTGAGTGGATAAAGATAGCTGGCTACAGTAAAATATTATTTACACATCTCCATGGAAATACACAAGAGTTGCTCATACAGCCTTAGAGAGCAGTCGATATGCTGTGACTAAAAACAAATCAAACCAGGTTTGGAGTATTTTTGAAAATATAAAAATAGATTGCTTTGTAATATCATTAATGATGAACATCAATCTATTCATGGTACTTTAATATTCCATGTTTCTATGCATATTTATTAAGCTTTTAAAAAGCTGGTAATTACAAACCTTCTCGTATGTTAAAACAAATCTGCATTTAAGGTTAGAAATAACGATTTCAACTGCTGTGTAAATGTTCATAGACATAAAGAACTTACAAACCCCCTACAAAAAAATCAATTGTATAAAATATAGAGAATATTTTGTGCTAGTCATGTAAATAAAATTTCACATGAGCTTAAAGGACTATCACTTTATTATTGCAGCACAAGTTTCTTGTTTCTGAATAATTGATAAGGCAAAGGGGATGTTAATTTCTCATTGTGCTGTATTATCATTATTATCCAATCACTTAAAAGGAGATTCTTGTGTATATAAAATGCAGAATATTTTGTAGTCATCTCATACACAATTTTTTTCCCCAGATGTGCTGTTCAATTCACAACTTGATTGAAAATTATTCTAATGAACATTTTGCCAGAGTGGGAGAAGATGACTTTATATTTCAGTGTTAGGAAACTCCTTTTGGCCAGATTTTTATCCTCCAGTTCAACTCCTTCATTCTCCCAGCAAAGGCAACAATCTTGAGAGAGAATAAAAAATTTGCAGGTGATGAACATCCAAAATAAAAACAGAATGAAACGATTCTGAAAATCAAACAGCATCTGTGGTAAGAGAGGCATTCAACATTGCAAGCAGATGATGTTTGTTTTACTGCATCAGTGTCAACCAAGATTATTTCAGTTGCGAGTAATTTTTAATGAAATTATTGGCAACTTGATAGTGGATGTAAAGAGGGTTTTCCACCAGTGCGAGAATCTAGGCATAGCCTCAGAATAAAAGGACGGACCTTTAGAAAGGAGAGGAGGAGGAATTTCTTTAGTCAGAGAGTGGTGAATCTGTGGAATTTATTGCCTCAGATGGGTGCAGAGGCCGTCATTGGGTATTTTCTAGGTGGAGATGGACTGATACTTGATTAGTACGGGTGTCAATGGTAATGGGAAGAAGGCAAGAGAATGGGGTTGAGAGGGAAAGGTAGATCTGCAATGATAGAATGGCAAGAAGCCTCAATGGGCCAAATGGCCTATTTTGCTCCGATAATTTATGAACTACGTATTTCTGGCATACAACTGGTAAGAATCTTAAAAATGTAGTTCATGAAGCTACTCAGTGCATAATTTGAGTCAACACAGCGCAGAGCAAGTGTACTAGATTTAACAGATGCTGTGTGGAGCAATGTTTTAATGTGCATGATATTCAAATCCCTTAGATATGTGAAATGTGATTGTTTGCATAGTCATAGAAAAAAAGGTACTCAGTGGAACCAAAGGCACCTGCAAAATGTGTGATAAAGCTCTGATCACCTGCCATGGTGGAAGCTCTTAAAATTGGGAGCTGCCAAAGAGGTTTGGCTTGAACTTTCAAGGGCATTTTAAGACTAATGTTTTATCTGCCTGGAGAGAACAAAAGTTTTTCATCACACGTCTGTGCACATGACAATAATAAAACAAATGCCAAGCTGTGTAGATAGGTATATAGGCGACCAAACTACAATTGCCAGGAGCTTGTTAGTGTGGTAATATTTCAAAATAAATCCACTGGGATGATGCAGCAAGTAATTGAATTCTACACGTTTCATTCATTCAATTTTGCCTGCACTGGACTTAGGAAGTCACAGATTGATGGATGGGACATTTGCCCTCCAGTGAGCAGAGACCAGAATTCTTACCAAGCAACTTCAATTGGCAGATAAGGTATAGTGACCAAGGCACTACATTGGATGAGCACCACAAAGAAAAACAGATTCTTGTATTCTGGAACGGGAGGAAGGATAGAACTGAAATTCAGATTAGGGGCCTTCTAATTTATTGAGGTCCACAGCTTTCACTTTTGAAAATTACAAATATGCATTATGAAAGATTGCCACAACTTTAGCATGCCCAGTTTGACAGATGCACCACAGACAGCATCTTATCGGGATGCATCATGGCTTAGTATGGCAACTGTGCTGCCAAAGACCGTACAAAATGGCAGTTATGGACGCAGCCCAGTTCACCAGGCAAGCCAGTCCTCCCCCTTTCTAACCTCCCATCCCCCTCCTATCAACTTCATCTCCACTTTATGCTGTCCTCTGAAAAGCAGCCAACATTATTAAGAATCACTCAAATCTCTGATTCTCTTTTCTCTCCTCACCCGTTCAGCAGAAGATGTAAAAGCTTCAAAGCATGTATCATCAGATTCCCAGACAGCTATTTCCCCCTTGTCAGACTCTTGAACAAACATTTTATAAACCAAATATGTATTTCCGATCTCCCAATCTACCTCATTGCAATCTTTTCTTATGCACTGTGGCTGTAGCTCTACATTCTGAATGTACTCCAAATCCTTTCTCTTTTTGCACAACATGTTATATTCATATTCGAGATGATTGTACTCATGGATGGTATAATCTACCTGGAGAATACGCAAAACAATATTTTGTTATATCTCCGTACACGTGACATTAATAAAACAATGCAAGTTAGGCAGTTATGTATACAGGGGACCAAAATATAATTGCCAGGACCTTGTTTGAGAGATCATATTTCTGATCAAATATTGTTGGATGATGCAGTAAGTTATTGAATTATGGGATATTTCTACACATTTCATTCCATCAATCTTGCCTGCACTTGAATTGAGAACCCACAGATTAAAGGGTAGGACGATTACAATTTTTAAACAACCAGGACCATCAATGTTAATACTTCTGTAATACATTTTAAGCAGAATGGCATCGCTGAGTCCATCATGTGGATAAACTATACTCATTAAACACTAATTATGTGTATATGCATTAAGTAGTTAGCTTTAAATGGAAAACTTTACTGATAGCTTCTAACGGCAGATAAAGGCTTGGAAACCACTGCACCATGAAAGGTGAGGTAAACCAGTGGTACATAGCAGAGAAAAATGCATGTTTTGTGCAAAAACAATTCTGTGCACTGGTTCCAGAGTAGTGCACAATATTCATTTAAAAAAATTGAAGGTTAATTGAAGGGATTTACTTGCTGACCCGGCATTTAAATGTATATAATTAGTTCACATGCACACTTTTCCTTGGTCTACTTGGTCGTGAATTACAGATTACAAAGTGTGGGCCTGAAGTGAAAAAAAGGCTCTGGGTAATGTAAAGAAGGAGTAGGGCATTTGTTAGATGCCACACAAATTTGGAACTGTTCACGAGTCATTGCCAGAGATGGGGTTAGCTTGCAATTCGATGGGGTGGATCAAATTGAAAGGCAATGGTGGGAAAAAGGTGAAAGACTTGTATTCTGCTAAGGTGCAGATAGACAATAGATAATAGACAATAGACAATAGGTGCAGGAGTAGGCCATTCGGCCCTTTGAGCCAGCACTGGCATTCAATGTGGTCATGGCTGATCATCCACAATCAGTACTCCGTTCCTGCCTTCTCCCCATATCCCTTGACTCTGCTATCTTTAAGAGCTCTATCTAACTCTCTCTTGAAAGCATCCAGAGAACCGGCCTCCACAACCCTCTGAGGCAGAGAATTCCACACTCAAGTTCACGTTTATTGTCACAAGCACCAATTGGTACAGTGAAATGTGTGTTACCATACACAATACGAATAAAAAAAAAAACACAATACACAATAGAGTTTAACATAAACATCCACCACCGAGGAATCAAAGTTTCACACTGTGATAGAAGGCAATACAATTCAGTCATCTTCCTCTTTGTTCACCCGTGGTCAGGACCTTTGAACCCTCTGCAGTCGCCGCTCCGGCCGGTCTGATGTAGAGGCCCTCTCGCCGGGATGATCGGAACTCCAGCGTCAGAACGGAGGAACACACTCTGCGGCTTGGAGTTTCCGAGTCGACGGCTTCCGAATTCTACAGGCTGAGCTGGACGGAGCTCCAACACTGGCGATCCCTCGGCGATGTTAAAGTCAGTGCCTCACCCGCAGTTAGAAGCTCCGTAAACCACAGCTCCACGATGTTAGAGTCAGCAGGCCCAACACACCAGAGCTCCAACACTGGGATCGCCCTGCTCCTTGATGGTATTTCAACGCTGCATCCGTTGCTGATGCTCTGTGCCAGTCTATGGTAGGAAATGCAGCGTCAATCCAGTTGTTAGGCCGTGAGGGGGGGGGCGAAGATGCGAGATGGAGAAAAGACGCATCTCCGTCCAGGTGAGTGACTGAAAAATAGTTTCCCCCTATTCCTCCCCACCACCCCCCACATACTAAGAAACATTAAAACATACATTTAGACACACTAAAAATAACAAAAAGAGTGAAAGGACTATGAGTTGCTGGCGAGGCAGCCACTGCGGTAGGGCCACCTGATCGAGTCACAACTCTCTGTGTGAAAAAGTATTTCCTCATCTCTGTTCTAAATGACTTACCCCTTATTCTTAAACTGTGACCCCTGGTTCTGGACTCCCCCAACATCGGGAACATGTTTCCTGCCTCTAGCGTGTTCAAACCCTTAATAATCTTAAATGTTTCAATCTCTCAGCATATGACAGTCCCGCCATCCTGGGAATTGTGAACCTACGCCGCCTCAATAGCAAGAATGACCTTCCTCGAATTTGGAGATCAAAACGGCACACAATACTCCAGGTGTGGTCTCACTAGGGCCTTGTACAACTGCCGAAGGACCTTTTTGCTCCTATACTCAGCTTAGCTGCTGTACCTGCATGCTTACTTTCATGGACTGGTGAACAAGGACCCCCCATTGTACTTTCCCTTTCCCCAACTTTACACCATTTAGATAATAATCTGCCTTCCGTTTTTTGCCACCAAAGTGGATAACCTCACATTTATCCACATGAAACTGCATCTGCCATGCATCTGCCCACTCACCCCACCTATCCAAATTACCCTGCATCCTCATAGCTTCCTCCTCACAGTTCACACTGCCGCTCAGCTTTGTGTCATCTGCAAATTTGCTAATGTTACTTTTAATCCCTTCATCTAAATCATAAATTTATATTGTAAACTAGACCAAGTACAGACCTGTTGGGTCTGTTCCCCCAACGTGCGGTTGTGGGTGTGGGGAGGCGGCATGCAGCGTCACACACTAACAATACCCCCCCCCCCCCCCACACTCACGCTATTTACCCCCCTTGATATTATATTAATATGCTCCTTTTACCCCATAACCACCCTATCTACTAACACATAGCCCCCAACGCAGTCACATCTAGAGAAGGGGGGGGGGGGGGAAGGGGGGGGCGAGCGGGGGTAGAGAGTGAGGGCAGAGAGAGAAGGGGCAGAGACACAGAGAGAGCAGAGACACAGAGAGAGGGGCAAGAGGGATATGGGGGGTGGAGAGGAGGGTAAGAGGGAGCGTGAGTGAGGGGGGAAAGGTGGGGGAGGAGAGGAGGAGAGAGAGGGTGAGAGTGAGGGGGGAGAGAGAGGGGGTGCTGAGAGGGGGTGTGGGGGGAGAGGTGGGGAGCAGGGAGGGGGAAGGTGGAGGGAAGCGGGTAGGGGGTGTGGAAGGGAGGGGGTTTAGGGGAGGGAGGAATGGAAGGGGAGAGAGGGAGGGGGGAGAGAGAGGATGTGATGAGAGGGGGGTGAGATGAGGGGAGGTGGGGAGCAGGGAGGGGGAGGGAGGGTGGAGGGAAGGGGGGTAGGGGTGTGTGGAGGGGAGGGGGGGTTTAGGGGAGGGACGGCGGGGCAGAGGATGGATGGGAGGAAAAAGAGTGGAGAGAGAGAGGGGGAGAGAGGAGGGGGGGAGAGGTGAGGGGGGGGAGAGGGGGAGAGGAGAGGGGGAGAGAGAGAGAAAGAGTGAGGGATAGGGAGAGAGAGAGAGGGAGAGTGCCTTTTTAATTCAACCCAAACAACCATTTGCAGGCAGTGTTTTTTTTTTTACTTCAAACTAATTATATTTTCATTTTCAAACCAAATTAAGGGTACTCACAGAGCTGTAGACATTTGTTCAGTGTCATTCAGAGCTCAGAGTGATGGAGACTAATTGACAGAGCTCCAGCTTGCAGAGACTAATTGAGGCATACCACTTCCTGGTTTTATAGTCCCTTCCCCTGCCTCCAGCGGGGGCAGCAGAGAGAATGGGGAATTTAGTAAAAACATTAATATCTCTGTCATATTTCATCGACGGGAAAAATCCTCAGCACACATACAGTGGAGGGGGGCTCTGAGCGAGGTGGCCAAAAATGACGGCTGTAGGTGGCGGCGTTCTCTTGGAAATCGCAGCACAGATCGCCGAAACCGGTCAAGAACAGAGTTTTAGTAATATAGATAGATAGATAGCTGCGGTCCCAGCACCAAACCTTGCTGTACCCTACTAGTCACTGACTGCGATTCTGAAAGGGACCCGTTAATCCCTACTCTTTGTTTCCTGTCTGCCAACCAATTTTCTAATCATGTCAGTACCCTACCCCCAATACCATGTGCTCTAATTTTGCCCACTAATCTCATATGTGGGACCTTATCAAATACTTTCTGAAAGACCAGGTTACACAATATCCACTGGCTCTCCCTTGTCCAATTTCCTAGTTACATCCTCAAAAAATTCCAGAAGATTAGTCATGCATAATTTCCCCTTCAGAAATCCATGATGACTCGGACCGATCCTGCTACTGCTATCCAAACTCGGACTGATCCTGCTACTTATAAATTGTTAACATAAAGGACTCGGACTTTGTATGCCGAATTACATGGGTAGCGATCTTGTCAAACTGGCTTTCTTTATTATCACCAAAATAAACCTCATGTTCATAGTGAAGGGCTGCTCCTGCAAGAAATTTCATGGTCAAGTCAAGAGTAGAGAGTGATTTAGGGCTGTCGGGAAGAAGCTGCTCCTGAACCTGGATGTTACAGTTTTCAGGCTCCTGTACCTTCTTCCCGATGGCAGGAGTGAAATCAATGTGTGGTCACGGTGGTGTGGGTCTTTGATGCTGCTGGCTGCCTTTTTGAGGCTGTGTTTGCTGTAAATCCCTTTCATGGTAAGGAGGTAGAACCCAAGATGGACTGGGCAGTGTTCACTTTTTGCAGTCTTCATCACTCCTGGGCATTCAAGTTGCCGAACCAGGCTGTGATGCAACCAGTCAATAGGCTCTCCATTGTACACCTGAAGAAGTTCAAGAGAATCCTCTGTCATACCAAATCTCTGCTCTCTTCACAGGAAGTAAAGACAGTATTGGGCTTTCTTTATAATTGCATCAATGTGCTGGATCCAGGAAAGATCTTCAGAAATATGTATGCCCAGGAACTTGAAGCTTTTGACTCGCTCCAACATTGTCCTATCGATATTGACAAGTTTGTGGATCCTCATCCTTCCACTTCCAAAATCCACATCAGTTACTCACTGACATTCTGTGCCAGATTGTTGTGCTAGCACCATTTGGTCAGTTGATCGATCTCACTTCCATAATTGGACTCATCATTATCTGTAATTCGTCCAAAGGTGGTGTCGTTGGCGAACTTGAAGATGGATTTCACTGCGTCCAGCTACGCAGACATGAGTATAGGGTGTGTAGAGCAGGGGGCTGAGCACACTGCCTTGAGGTGCCCCCACACACAAGTTCACAAGTTATAGTAGAATTAGGAAATTCGGCCTATCGAGTCCACTCTGCCATTCAATCATGGCAGATCTCTGCCTCCTCATCCCATTTTCCTGCCTTCTCCCCATAACCCTTGACACCCATTCTAAGAAAGAATTTGTCTATTTCTGCCTTAAAAATATCCACTGATTTGGCCTCCACAGCCCTCTGTGGCAGAGTTCCATAGATTAACCATCCTCTGACTAAAGAAGTTCCTCCTCGCCTCCTTTCTAAAAGAGCGCCCTTTACTTCTGAGGCCATGGCCATACTGATGGTTATTGAGGAAGAAGTGTTTTTTGCCAATTCGAAGTGACTGTGGTCTGTTGCTGAGGAAGTTGAAGATCCACTTGCAGAGAGATGCGCAGAGACCTTGTTCCAAGAGCATGGTAACGAGCTTTTTTTTTAATCAAAAATATTTATTCAAATATTAAAATAGTATTCAGAGCACAATAAAATAAAACAGACCCCACCACCATAGTACAAGACACAACAAAATATTACTAAACAACTATATTACTAAACAACTATATTGACTTGACTTGATATTACAATCCTTGTCCAGGATACATTCAACAACCCCACAGTGCCCAACGGTTCCGGAAATTCCCCAGGCTGCCCGTGGACAGTGCATAGTCCCTTTCTAGTACCACCCGGGTGCGGATGTAACCCCGGAAACATGGTAACCAGCATCTTTTTTTTGTATCAAAATATAATTATTGAATTTCAACACGATACAAAAACCAAAAAAAAACAAAAACTGTGGTGACAGAACCACCACCATGTTAAAAATCATCAAACAACTATGTTGCAAATATTCTAATAACTACTGTACAACTCCGGTAAAGGGGCAAATGGTAACCAGCATTTTTTTTATTTTTTTTAGCAAAAAATTATTTATTTAAATTCCAATACGATACAAAAACCTAAAAAAACAATAACTGTGGTGACATAACCACCACCATGTTACTAAATCATCAAACAACTATTTTACAAATATTCTAATTACTACTGTACAACCCCGGTAAAGGGGCAAGCATCTAGCTCGGTCAAAGTCCTCTTCCGCCTGGCGCCGTGACTCGCGGATGGCTAGCTTGGCCAGGCCTAGGAGTAACCCAACCAGGACATCTTCGGCCCTGCCGACTCCCTAGATCCCGTCACCGGTCCTTTGGTCACTGACAGCAGAGCCACTCCTCCCCTTGTGGACCCTAGGTGGAGTGGCAATGCTCCTTGCCCTCTGGACCCTGGCTACAAGGGACACTCTACTGGTCCCTCTACCCTCAACAGGAACAACACTGCTCTTGGTCTTGGCGTCCTTCTCCAGGTCATCCAAGAAGGAACTGAGCTGACGCCGGTTGTTCCCCTTCACCCCCTTGCCCCTCCCCCTCCTTCTGAGGATGTGGTTCAGCGAGCTGGTGAGTCCATGTAGGTTTGACCACTGGAGGGAAGCCAGTCTGGGCCGATGTTGGGCTCCCTCGGTGGCTGTGATGAACTCGCGGATCTCCTCCACTGGAATGAGTGGAGTTACGTCGGGGGGAGCGAGAACATCCATTGATTCATTGTCCGAGGAGTCTCCTTCCACCTGCTCACTGCAGATGGAGACACCATCCTCATCCCCAGACACACCATTAGTGCTCAATACTCCCGCCTCACCCTGTGCGGTGGTTGCCTCTTCCCCACCCGCTGGTCTCTCCTCCACCTCAATCCCAACCCTGGGGCCAGTGGAAGAGGGGCCGTCTCCAGATGGACCCGGGGAGTCAATACCATTGACAATGGTGACGACTACCCCTCCTCCAGTTGGGCTCAGAGTGAACTCTGGTGCACCAGACTCAGGGAGTCCCTCTGGAGTCAGGTCCTGAGGGAGAGAAGGGCTGGTTCCCCAACCCCCTCTTGGGCTTACTCGGGGGCCTAATGCGGGACTCCCTCCCCAACAGGAATCTCCTCCCTGCTCCATATCATCTGAGATGTTCCCAGCGCCACCCTCCCGAGAATCCTCTCCAGAACATGGGACCAGGGCCTGAACCAGAGGGCGGGAGTCTTCCTCCATCACAATACACCCCTCCCCCCTGGTGGATTCCCGTTTGTCCCCCTTCCGCTCCTCCCGAGAGAGACTCATCCTCTTTTTCGATGGGAAGGAGCTCACAGACTCTGGCGTCACCTGAGCAACCTTCCTCTGGGACACCCCATCCTCCCGTCCGATCCCCACCACCCCCGGCTGGATTATGGTGCTTGCGGCCTCCCTTATGGGAAGTGGTGGGATGGGTAGATTGTTCTTGTCCCTGGGGTTTTGTTCTCCAGGTGCTTCACCTTCTTCGTCACCATGCCTCCCTTCTTTTAACCCTCCCCACCCTCACCCCGCGCTCTGGGCAACCCCAGGGTTACCTATCTCAGCTCCAGAGGGGTGGGAGTGAGTGAGTGAGTGAGTGGCACCGGAGGCGGAGGCCCCCGCCCCGGATGTGGGCACTTCCTTACATGCATGGCACCTTGGGCAGTCCGATGTCGAGAAGACGGTGAAATCACGTCCATCCTGCTGGACACAAAAACGCCCGTCAACCAAGAACGGAACTCACTATCAAAACATGGAGGGGACGGGGGACACAATTTTTTGGCAGCCGCGCGCGCATGCGCAAACTCACACACGCGCACGAGGCTTCGGAGGCTCAATCCAGTGCTAAATGCAGCTCAACTGCCTGTCTCACCGGGTTAACTAACAGCCCTGTCTGGACTGACGGGATACCAGCGCTGCTTCATGCTGGCCATATTTCCCGCAAGCCCAAGCAGGTTAACCTGGCGGGGATGTTGCCCACCTTTCAAAACATGAGGGGGCGTGTCCCCTCTGGCCACCCCCCCGGGTTTTCCGCCCCTGCCATCAACTAATTCCTCCCGGTCCAGCATCATCTTCAGCTGGCGCCGGAGGGAAAGAACGTGCCGCAGCTCCTTCCTGCTGAACCCCTGGGATACCGGGGTGATGTGCGTGAGTACCTTCCCCAGGGTGTGAAGGTAAGGAAGGAGGGCCTTGTTTGTGATGCAGGGCGGGAAGTTGGACAGGAACACCCGCTGCGCGGTGGTTGCCAAGGGCTCGACCTGCAGGGATTTCCCCCCACTGAGATCCCTTTACTCACTGCCACATTCTCCCCCTCAACAGACTCGAGGAAGAACACGGCCTCCCTAAACATCCTTCCCACCTACAGACATCTGCGGGCTTGGCCACCACGGCAGCCGAGCAGTCTTGCAGGTTCATATGAGGGGGCAAGTAGCACCTCACTCCATGCTCGAAAGGTAGGTTCCTCATGGAGAACAGGCCCCCAGGGCAGCAGCCGAAACAGCTGAATCAGACACCTTTGCATAGCTCCTGGAAGGCCCCACTCCCCCAGAACACTGACCCAGCATAATATCAGGTGCTACTATTTAGAACATATCACTTATATAAAACCTGAGACACAGACAGTCCAAATGGCCAAGTCCAAAGACAAAAACAAATTGAACAGTTTGAGGGAAGGAGGCAAGTGGTGTCGCCTCGAACGCTGATAATGTCGGCTCGCCCGAAAAACTGGTGCGTCACCACCTCTTTGCCGGACTATCCTAGCTCTCCTGCATTCCCTGGCGAGCTGCTGACCTTCGCAGGCAATCCCAGCTGTTCTTCACTGCTCCTACAGCGACAAAAGGGACTTGCCTGTAGTCTTGTTATTGGAAGCCTCTTATCTCCGTCGGTCTTGCCGAGTGAAAGGAGGCTTAGTCTTCAGCTCCAGGCTCCAAGGCCGAAAAAGAAGGTTGAGATGGTGCAGGTGCAAAAAACCTCCCACACCACACGAAAACCAGACCGGGCCGGTCAGCACGGATGAGGCAGTAAAGGTGTTGTTCTGGACACAGTTGTGCAAGTCCAGAAAGATTTTTCTCCCCTCTTTTGGTTCGTAGCCACCGTAGTGACAGCCACCGTAGTGAGAGCTACGCAGTCAATTGAAAGGACTTCTCGCAGTCCCAAAACAAGCAGAAAACTTAAATAAAAGTATCTGCAGCATCGCATTGATACACAAAGATGGTTAAAGTACCGCTATATCTCCTCCGAATTCCATAAAGATGATAAAACATACTAGTTCTTGTGTCTGGACGGGAGCTCCGAATCACCACACCTCCTCACATAACCAGCTTGGAGGGGATGATGGTATTGAATGCCGAGCTCTAGTCTATAAACAACAATTTGACGTTTATATTTTTATTGTCCAAGTGGTCTAGTGCAGAGTGGAGAGCCAATGAGATTGCATCCTCCATTGACCTGTAGTGGTAGTAAGCAAATTGTAATGGGTCGAAGTTCTTGAGGTTGGAGTTGAAATGCGCCATAACCAGCCTTCCAAAGCACATCATCACTACGGGCGTTAATGCCATCAGTCGATAGCCGTTCAGGCATGTCACCTTACTATTCTTGGGCACCGCTATTATTGATGCTCTCTTAAAGCAGGTGGATCCTCAGACCTCAGTAATGAGGTTGACTACGTCCGCAAAAGCTCCAGCCAGTTGGTTTGCACAGGTTTTGAAAACACAACCACGTATACCTTCAGGTCCAGATGCTTTCTGAGGGTTCACCCCCCTGAAGTTTCTTCTGACATCAGCCTGTGTGACTGGGACTGTAATATCATCAGGGCGTATGGGGGCTGAGGAAGACACATCAGTGTTCTCCTATCAAAGCACGCGTAGAACGCATTAAGCTCATCAGGGAATGATGCTTCACTGGTTACACAGAAAAGCTGGAGAAACTCAGCGGGTGCAGCAGCATCTATGGAGCGAAGGAAATACACAGAAAATGCAGTTCCCTCTTAAACAATGATGCTTCACTGTTGCTTGAGCTGCCTCCTGATTTTGCTTTGCCAGAAATGATGGCATTCAAGCCTTGCCACAAATGCCGAACATCCGCCTCATCCTGCAGCTTCGAGTGAAAGTCCCTTTTGGTCTTTTTGATGGCCTTAAGCTCGTATCTGGACTTCTTGTATACCTCTGCATCACCAGACTTGAATGCCCGGGATCTGATCCTCCTGGTTCATCCAAGGCTACTAGTTGGGAAACACTCAGATGATTTTTGTAGGAACACACTCCTCCACACATTTCCTTATGAAGTCAATCATGCATACATATCTGATCTTCCTAGAACTGACATCCAAAATTATATATTTGGCCACCACAGTGCATTAATGTGTTACATGCATGGATGATGTGGAAACATTTCACAAACTTTGTTGAATCAGTAAGAAAGTTTTCCAATAAAATTCTACTGCAGGATGCACTACATGACACAATTCTTATATCCTTTCCCTCCATTATATTGTGTATAATGAAAGCACTTCACATATACAATCAGTCCGAAGAAGGATCCTGACCAAAAACATTACCCATCTATGCTCTCGAGAGATGCTGCCTGACCTGCCGAGTTACTCTCGAACTTTGTGTCCTTTTTGTAAACCACCATCTGTAGTTTCTTGTTTCTTCACTTGCATACTTGTTCATTCATTATATATGAGACAGTTTAAACAAAGATTGCCTGCAGTTTTTAATTAGCAATGAACCAATGAAACTGGCTGATGACATGGAGATTTTGTACAAGATCTAAGGATTGCTATGGCATTAATTTCCCCTTTTTGGCATCGGTTTAGCTTTTGGTGACTTCAGGCGTCTAGAAGCAATGGCTGCACCAGGCAGGTTGTGAAACCAAATCATACTGAAGATTCTTCACAAACCACCATTTGGGAAGTTTAAAGAACAAACGTTTTAGCTGATTTTGTAATGTGATACACTCCATGGAATAAAGATGGGAATATAATGTGAGATTATGGAAAAATAATAGGAGATTAAGGAAAAATTAAATTTTGAATATGTTTTAATAAATGCATTTACTATTTTAAACAGGTTGAATTTTGAAATATTTGGGAGGGAATATCATAGAGACTTTGAAAGAGTGGGAAAATGCTGAGTAAATGTTGAATTTCTGTATTTTATTTTCCAGAATTTGATATGAGATTTCCTTGCTGAAACAGTGAGTAGTAATAGTTTCATTCACCATTCATACAAATGACATTCAATTTATAGGTTGCTGAGCTAAGAGGCAAATCAAAATAATCAAAATAAAAGATAAATAATTAAAAGGATCTAAACAAATTAATTTCAAGTTGCAATCTTATTATCAATTAGACATTAATCATAGAATTAGAGCTATAGATTGGATCTTCATCATTGGCATTTAAGACCATTTTACAGGTGATCGATGGTCAGCGTGAACTCATTGGGCCAACGGGCATGTTTCCATGCTGTATCCATTTTACTGAAGGAATCCAATTGTTTTATTTCATGTATTAGTATCAGTAATAACAGACGCAACAACCACACCAAAAATACACTCCCAATGAAAATTAGTCATGTTCATTCTGTAAGAAGCAAATTAAAGACATTTGTGGTGAATAAATTCAGTTTTTAGTGATACTGCATGGAAACAGGCCCGTTGGCCTACTGTTCACGCTGACCATCAAATCACCCATCCACACTGGTTCCACATTATCCCTACACACTTGGGGACATTTTGTACATTAACCTAAAAATCCCACATCTGTGATGTGGGAGAACATCTGATTACTCGGAGGAAGCACTCGAACACTCACAGAGAGAACATGCAAACTCCACACAGACAGCATCTTAGGTCATGATCGAACCCAGGTCTCTGGTGCTGTGCGGCAGCAGCTCTACCAATAGCACCTCTTAGTTAATCTTAGATTTATCTTCATGTGTAGCCTAACGCTATACACCTTATTCAGCATATAACCTTGCCCATAAAACATTTAAGCACAATGGTTACACTGTGTTAGCAGTTTCCACAATTTAAGTTCAACAGCAACACAAATGGATGCCTCTTCCTTCTCTAAATCATTATCAAGATCAGAATGTTCAAAAGGAAATCAATTTAAGTGATGGAATTCAATATAAAACAGCTGGAGCAAATACCAAAATGGTGAGGGTGCAACATAAGAACCACTAGCGTGAAACATCCTCCCAGCAGGATTCTTCTGACAGACAAGAAACACAAAAGATGCTGCAAGGTTTTGCTAAAGTTCTCTTTTACCAGTATTGCCTGCAGGCACAGTGGCACAGCATGTCATTCCACTGTGTTCCTGCAAACAATTTTCAGATTTCCATTTTGGAGAAATGACGACTAGAAGTAGTGAGACATTTCTAAGAGATGTGTTACTGCTATCCTAACCTGATGCCAAGGAAGAAGTCATTCAACCAATCAAACATCTTCTGCCTATTTACTGGAGACCTCAAAGTAGCTGGACAACTCAACCCTTTAGTCCCACAATCCTGTGACGTATCAAGTATTTGTGAAATTCTCCTTTGAAAATTATTTGTCACCTGGATATAATGATTCAATTGTGAACAATAGCAAGTGTGGTGGGTTTGGGAAGGGTATAAGACTTGGCATGGTAATGGACAATTACTGTACAGTAAGTAATAAGTGGTTTTGGTAAAAGAAAGCTTAACAATGCCCCAAAACTGATACTTAATCAGTCAGTTAAGGTATTTGTTCACATCACCAAAACTGAACATTTCTTAAACTTATGGAACAAAAAAAGTTAGGACACTGCAGACAGTGCAATTTATTTGGAGGGGGTGGGGGTGGAGATTGGTATATTTAAAATAAAAGTAAATTAAAAAAAATTAAAACGAATGGAAACAGAGTCAATCAGATACGGAACATTTCACCGGCTCGCACCAGTAGACTAAAAAATAGTTGCTACCCATGTGCCATAAAATAACTTAATTCCAACAGAGAACACTGGGGAAGTAAAATGTAATTCCAAGAAATGCATCATTTAAAAAAAAATATTTTTAAATACTTATTTATTATTTTTACTAATAAGTGTACATATATGTCAATGGTTGTCGTGTTTGTATTTTTTAACCAGAGGAGATGCAATGGAATTTCGTTGCACAGTATTGTGCAATGACAATAAACGTATTCATTCATTCATTCATTCATTTAAAAGTGTGGGAGGAGGGAGGGAAATAGGGTTCTAAATTTAAGCCCAAATTAGAAATGTAATTGTTAGAAAGTTAAAATAATGGGCTCCATTACAGGTTATTTTACTTGAAAAGGGCTTGCAAGTCATACAGAGGGTAATAGATAATCATGAAAGGTGTTAAGGAAGGGGAGATTTTAATGACTTGCACTAAACTGAATTGCCATTTTGCAAAGCCAAGGCATATTGGCAATTTATCAATGTTGTCTTTAAAAGAGGTGAATGGTTTGGAGGAAGTAAACATAGTAAAAAGAATTTACTGACAAGTCAATAAATTAATTGTACAGAAACATTGGACTCAAAGCATCCTAAGAAATGATTAAAAGAATCGCCCTTCATAAATAGTTGAAAGAAAATCAACTACAGCTCTTTCAAATAAAGTTGTTCAAAATGAACTGTGAAGAGGATGTCAGGAGGTTGCAGGGTGACCTGGACAGGTTGAGTGAGTGGGCAGATGCAGTATAATATAGATAAATGTGAGGATATCCACTTTAGCGGCAAAAACAAGAGGGCAGATTATTATCTCAATGGGGTTAGGTTAGGTAAGGGGGAGGTACAGCGAGACCTGTGTGTCCTTGTACACCGGTCACTGAAAGTTGGTATGCAGGTGCAACAGGCAGTGAAGAAAGCGAATGGAATGTTGGCCTTCATAACAAGAGGATTTCAGTATAGGAGTAAAGAGGTTCTTCTGCAGTTGTATAGGGCTCTGGTGAGACCACATCTGGAGTATTGTGTACAGTTTTGGTCTCCTAATTTGAGGAAGGCCATCCTTGTGATTGAGGCAGTGCAGCGTAGGTTCACGAGATTGATCCCTGGGACGGCGGGACGGTCATATGAGGAAAGATTGAAAAGACTAGGCTTGTATTCACTGGAGTTTAGAAGGATGAGGGGAAATCTTATAGAAACATATACAATTATAAAAGGATTGGACAAGCTAGATGCAGGAAAAATGTTCCCAATGTTGGGCGAGTCCAGAACCAGAGGCCACAGCTGGGCAAGGGTTACAGCAGGATTTTGATCAGCTGGGCCAAGGATAGCTAGCAGAGTTTATTTCAGATAAGTGCGTGTTGTTGTATTTTGGAAAGTCAAACCAGGGCAGGAACTTCACTGTGAATGACAGGATCAGAAGAGTATTATAAGCAGATAATACCATGAAAGTGGCATTGCAGGTAGATGGGGTCATGAATGAAGGCTTTGATACACTTGCCTTCATCAGTCAGGGAACAGGACACAAAGTGTTGGAGTAACTCAGCAGGTCTGGGCGGCATCTCTGGATGCAGAGTCTATAGACTCAGTCTGAAGAAGGGTCCCAACCAGAAATGTAACCTAACCATGTCCTCTTGAGTTGCTGCCCATACTTTGCATTCTACATTAAACATTCCAGCATCTACAGTCGCTTGTGTCTACAATTGAGTATAGATGGTGGGATGCTATGTTACAGTTGTGCAAGTTGTTAGTTATGCTGCAACTGATTTTACAGTGTCCAGTGTTAGTCACACTAGTACAGGAAATACACCATTAAATTGGGAAGAGAACAGAGAAGATTTGTGAAGATGTTGCCAGTATCCAAAGACCTGAGCTATAGGGAGAGGTCATGCAGGTTAGGACTTTATTCCTTGGAGTGCAGAAGGGTGATCTTTCAGATTCATGAGGGGAATAGATGAGGGGAATAGATAGTGAGTCTTTTGCCCAGGGTAGAGGGATCAAGAAAAGACAGCTTGTTCCAAATACCCGCTACACTGTATGAAAATCTTGCTTCTCATGTTACTGTGCTGTATGACCACAACTAAAAGATACATAGGACAGTCACAGGGAATTTCAACAAGTCAATTCATGTCATGGGGGTGAAAGTAAAGACGGAAATTAGAAAAACATGCATAAAATGCAGAGCCTTTTAAATGTGAAATGTTAGCTTTAAAACAGTTTAGGATAGATTTGTTCATGTCAGATAGCATTGGTATTAAGTAGATCCAGCCTGAAGAAAGGTCTCAAACCAAAACATCACCTATCCATGTTTTCCAGGGAAGCTGCCTGACCCATTGAGTTACTCCAGTACTTGGTGTCCTTTTTTGTGTAGGTATTATAGAAACATAGAACATACGTGCAGGAGTAGGCTATTTGGCCCCGAGCCAACCGCCATTCAATATGATCGTGGCTGATTGTCCAAAATCAGTGCCCCATTCCTGATTTTTCCCCATAATCCCTTGATTCTGTGAGCCCTAAGAGCTAAATCTAACTTTCTTGAAAACATCCAGTGAATTGGCCTCCACTGCCTTCTGCGGCAGAGAATTCCAGAGATTCACAACTGGGTGAAAAAGTTTTCCTCATCTCAGCTTAAATGGCCTACCCCTTATTCTTAAACTGTGACCTCTGGTTCTAGACTCCCCTAACATTGGGAACAATTTTCCTGCATCTACCCTGTGCAATCCCTTAAGAATGTTGTATGTTTCCATAAGATCACCTCTCATCTTTCTAAATTCCAGTGAATACAAGCCCAGTCAACCCATCCTTTCATCAGTCGACCCATTCTTTCATTGAAATTATCTTTGCTAATAAATTATAAAATTATTACAACTCAGGTGGTCATCTGAACCAGGTCACTACCAAAGAAACGCAATAGTTAAAATCCCAGCCCTTTCTCCACATTGCTGTAAATCTTTTCTCGCTGTATATTTATCCATTCTCCTCCCAAAGGCTACACTGGAAACCTCTCTCCACCACATTGGCAAGCATTGTATTCCAGGTTCTATGCACATATTACAAGGACATGCTATAATTTGCACACGTAACTCTAGGTCTTAACCCCTTCAAATGAGGGCCTGTCACTATCTTTTTCTAGACCCTCATCATTTATATTGAATCTCCTATCCTATCTAAAGATGGTCCTAGCCTCTAATTTATCCTTATAATTGTATTCCACGTCTGGAAACATTGCATAAAACCTTTCCAGACCAGTTAATGCCTTCAAACATTTCCTAATAATTGACCAGAACTGAAAACAATATTCCAGGTCAGTGTTTTCCAAAAGTTCAGCATCCTCTGCCTCCATTGATAACATCCATAACTGTGTATGTCTTATTTTCTGTTTCCTTGCCCCACTCTACCATTTGAAATGATTTGGGTGCTACAACTACTAATTACTTGGCACCTGCCACTTTTACAACAATATTCTTCACTGTCTCTCTCAATTTTTCTCACCAAAGTGCATCATCCTCATGTTTCTCTGCATTACATTTCTGTCATGGATCCACCCATTCATATATCATGATTGTTTAAATGTTGGTGCAAACTCTAACTATCCTTTTCACAATTAATGATACTGCCAAAGCTTGGTGTCATTTGCAAATTTGGAAATTGTGGTTGCCTCACCCCCACATGAGTCCTGGTCTTTTGTGCAGATCGAAAACAGGGAATGGCCATGCACCAATCCAAAGTGAATGGCTGCATTTTCCTTCCTCTTGTCAAAATAAAACAATTCACCAGAATCTGTTGTTACTTACCCTTCCTTTGAGCTATGCTAGCAATGTTCCTTTTATGACAATGTGCTTCAATCTTGCTATACCTGTAATATGTCACCTTAACAAGAGCTGTCTGGAAGTTAATCTGCATTGCAATAGATTCAGTGATTTTCTATAACAATGTTCTCCAATAAACCAATGAAGGTTAAGCCATTAAATGAAAAGTAATAGGCCAGATTTGGTGAAAGGTCTTACATTATAGGAATACATCCTAAAATATGGTCAAGAATGAACATGAAAAATGCCAAATAGCATTGGGCACTTGGCCCTTCATTAAATTAAATCTAGTGTATTTTCTTTCTAATTGCTGTAATTGGTGTCCTTTAATGCCTTCCCTAATAAATGTGTCTTGAAATTGACAATTAGTCAAGCTTTTGGGGAAGAATGTTTCGATCTTGGTTAAAGGTCACCTTGGTTTACCTTGTGTGAAAATGTGCTCTCTAATTTCCCTTCTTCATGGTATTGCTCTTATTTTAGGATGATGTTCTCTTGTTCTGGATTCCTCCTACAAAAGAATGAGCATTTCAGAAGAACGCTTCATCTGAGCATTTGAAGGCTCGCTGGAGTTTAGACGGATGAGGGGGGACCTAATTGAAATTTACAGAATAGTGAAAGGTCTGGAGAGGATGTTTCCACTAGTGGGAGAGTCTAGGACCAGAAGTCATAGCCTCAGAATTAAAGGACGTTCCTTTAGGAAGGAGATGAGGAGGAATTATTTTAGTCTGTGGTGAATCTGTGGAATTCTCTTTGGTGAATCTGTGGATTTCTTTGCCACAGAAGGTTGTGGAGGCCGTCAATAGATATTTTTAAGGCAGAGATAGATAGATTCTTGATTAGTTCAGGTGCCAGGGGTTATGGGGAGAAGGCAGGAGAACGGGGTTAAGAGGGAAAGATAGATCAGCCATGATTGAATGGCAGAGTAGACTTGACAGGCCAGATGGTCTCATTCTGCTCCTATCACTTATGAACAAGAAATAATTTATTTCTACATAAGGGGCCACAGTAGAGTTGCTGCCTACAACGCATGCAACGCCGGAGACCCGGGTTCGATCCCGACTACGGGTGCTGTCTGTATGTAGTTTGTACGTTCTCCCCGTGACCAAGTGGGTTTTCTCCGAGATCTAAGGTTTCCTCCCACACTCCAAAGACGTACAAGTATGTAGGCTAATTGGCTTGGTGTATGTGTGAATTGTCCCTAGTGTGTGTAGGATAGTGTTAATGTGTGGGGATCACTGGCCGGTGTGGACTCAGAGGGCTGAAGGGCCTGTTTCTGCATTGTATCTCCAAACTAAAAAAACTAGAATAAAGCTATCATTTTTATCATTTAATGCTCTTTGTTAGAATATTTGTCAACCTTATTAATTAAAAGGAATTGACAATGTAGGAGGGAAGGGGAAGGTCTGTGAGTGCACTGAGATCAGGAAAGACTATCACACTAATGCTGATAGTGCCGACTGAATGAGGATGTCAAGAATTCTGGAGGGAGATCCATGTAGAAAAGAAGAAATTAAGTCCAAACTGATTGATATACAGCACCTCATTTTCCAACAATGTTTTATAGATCTCATACCAAGCACTAAACTAAATGATTAAGTTAACACATATTTCTAGTGTTCAACTCGTATTATTCTTCTGGTATTTCAAATTTAATTGTCACCTCAGTTTTCCAGCTTCTCTGGAAATAGCATTCATCACTCAGTGGCTTTCACCATGCCCGGAATAAAATGAGCAGAGTCTCAGACCATCTCCAAATATCATCGTTCATAGACCCGGATGTAGAGTTGGGGATGTGATCATCTGCTGAGATCTTTGAAAGATACTTTAAGTGGGATGACAACCATCAACTATGTTAAAGCTGAAGCATAAATCATTTGAACTTCAATACAAATAATCAACACCATGTTTGTATTTCTCCCATTTTGTTTCAGTTTTTACCACAGCTAAAATGCTCAATGTCACTTGTTTTGATATAGTTAGCCATATTATTTTTTTAATTCCTCCGAATTGCACTAAGTTCAATTCTATCAATTAAGTTAAGTCCAAAGAATCTGGTGAAATGACTCCCATTTCCAGTGGGGAAACCTTGATGTTTTACTATTGGAGATTCCCAAGCGTGTAACCATTCTGATTGACACATTGAGGTGGCAGAGGTTGTGTGCATATCCAAGCTCTTCCTAATTTATTAAAAGAAACAATCAAAAGAATTGTTCTCATCCTACATTTGCATTAAATTAACAAGATGGTTTAGAATAACAGTTTTAATCCTTTGTTCATGCCACTTTAAACCAGATACAGATAATCATCCTTAAAGGAGTTCAAGAACAAAACAAAACATTGCAAGAAGAAAGCAGAAAGCAGTGGTTCATTAATTGGCTGAGGATAAATATAAAATACAGATAACATTAATATGGCTTGCAGATTTGTATTCACAATGCAGCAGAGTTTTAAAAGTCGAGCTAATTAATTGGCCCAGTGAGGTTTGTTTAATGTCCGTCTCACATCCTATCAGCCATATTTCAGCTGTTCACTAGCACTCACCCTAACCAAAATTTTACGTGTGCATCTTTGGCTATTCTACTGCAATAAACAAAGATATCCATTTCAAAGCTAGTGTTAACTGCAGCTTTTAAGTATCAAAGAATAAAAAGACAAGCAATGTTATTATGCCCAATGTTGCAAATATATTTTTGCCAATTTAGTGCTCAAAACTCAATAAACAAACATTGGTTCATAGGAAAATTTATTCTGATTACAACTATAATATACTGATGAACCGCGAACTGCAATAAAATGACTGACATGACTAATACCAATGTTTTATAGAATTAATCTGCAGAGTACACAAAAAGAAACCGACTTTGAATGACAAAAATAAAATGGACCATTTAGCAAAAGTAAAAAGAAAAATCAAACAAATCATCAATACTCAGAGAGTTACAGATACAAATAACTACAGATGTTGGAATCTTGTGTAGAACACAAAGTTCTGGAGAATCTCAGCAGATCAGGCAACATCAGAAGGGTCCAGATCCAAAATGTTGCTATCCATGTGCAGAGAAGCTACCCAATTCACAGAGTTCCTCCAACAGTTTGTGCTTTATACAATATACGTATCTAATTGCTGCGAGGTTTAAAAATTTGCCATGGGCTGGATTATATTGGAATGGATTGGGAACTGGGATCACCAGCATTATCCTGGGCCAATAGCATATGATGGATGATTGGACTCCCTGAAGAGTCCAGCAATGGAACATGCTGACCAATGTGCCACCAGTTACTCAGTAGGTCTCAAACTCCACACAAGACGACTGGGACTTTCACCTCAATGGCTGTGCAGCAGTAGTTGGTGTCAAAACCATCAATCCTCACCAACAAAATAGCTCATTGGTATATTAATGAACCATCTAAAACAAAATGGTCAAAGATCAGGCCTTTACTTGCACGCAAGTCAGAGGTGAACAAATCCTTCAGAGACTATTGAAAGATGCAATCTGACAATTGCATGACTCATGCCAAAAAGAACTTAGTCAAGATTCTCGAGTTACACTAAATGCATCTGGTATTATTCTTCCCAGTTTCCATCATCCTCGGTGCAGCAATGCTTCCATTATGCCCTTATCCTGCATCATTCAGCAACCACACTAATCTCCAGCACTGCGCAGATCCCAACAACTTCAAGGATTTCGCCGTCAGAGCCAACTCAGAAGGCAGAGCTCCAAAGGCAGCAACTAGGTGTCAGGCAGCAGATCCCAAGGCACAACCCCAGAACCCCCCCTGTGGTCATTGCAACTGTTTGTGAATGTCCATGGTCCCCAATGCTTACCAATCTATTTCAAATTTTTCTTAAAATTCTCTAATAATGGACATTTAAAAGCAGTTGAAATAGATTTAATTAATATTTTTTTTAATAAACTCATTTATCTCATGTTAATTAGCGAAAGCACAAGTGTACTGTCAAATAAAGTTAATCTAAAGTTAGGTAGACAAAAGTGCTGGAGAAACTCAGCGGGTGCGGCTGCATCTATGGAGCGAGGCCGAAACCCTTCGAAGAGTTTCGGCCTCGCTCCATAGATGCTGCTGCACCCATTAAGTTTCTCCAGCACTTTTGTCTACCTTTGATTTTCCAGAGTCTGCAATTCTTTCTTAAACACTAATCTAACTTTAGTTTGGTGACTCCACTTAAATGAATAGGACAGCTTTGTTTGTCAGCTATGGTTGACATAAAGCTGAAAGGCCCTAATACCAAGTATGCACAGCACCTTAGCTCAGCAGTGAGCTCTGGGACAGAGCTGTGGGTCAGTTTCACTGGCAATGTGCAAGATAGGAATTCAAACATGCTGAATTATAAGATGCAGCTCAGTGTCATTTCTCCATACTGAGCCATGCTGAGCCCCCTCCTCTACTCCCTCTTCACCTATGACTGCACACCTGTACATGGTACTAACACTATCATGAAGTATGCAGATGATACAACGGTGATTGGCCTCATCAGCAACAACGATGAGCTGGCCTACAGGGAGGAGGTCCAGTACTTAGCAGCATGGTGCGCTGACAACAACCTGGCCCTTAACTCCAAGAAGACCAAGGAGCTCATTGTAGACTTCAGGAAGTCCCGAGGCGGCACGCACACCCCCATCCACATTAACGGGACGGAGGTGGAACGTGTTTCTAGCTTCAGGTTCCTGGGAGTCAACATCTCCGATGACCTCTCTTGGACCCACAATACCTCTACTCTGATCAAGAAGGCTCATCAGCGTCTCTTCTTCTGAGGAGACTGAAGAAGGTCCATCTGTCTCCTCAGATCCTGGTGAACTTCTACCGCTGCACCATCGAGAGCATCCTTACCAACTGCATCACAGTATGGTATGGCAACTGCTCTGTCTCCGACCGGAAGGCATTGCAGAGGGTGGTGAAAATTGCCCAACGCATCACCGGTTCCTCGCTCCCCTCCATTGAGTCTGTCCAAAGCAAGCGCTGTCTGCGGAGGGCGCTCAGCATCGCCAAGGACTGCTCTCACCCCAACCATGGACTGTTTACCCTCCTACCATCCGGGAGGCGCTACAGGTCTCTCCGTTGCCGAACCAGCAGGTCGAGGAACAGCTTCTTTCCGGCGGCTGTCACTCTACTCAACAACGGTGACTGCCAATCACCACCCCCCCCCCCCCGGACACTTATTATTTTTTATTCAAATCATTTGCTATGTCGCTCTTCAAGGGAGATGCTAAATGCATTTCGTTGTCTCTGTACTGTACACTGACAATGACAATTAAAATTGAATCTGAATCTGAATCTGATACTGAGAGAAAGGTGGCCGTTATTTAAGCCATGTTTGTTTGAAAAGAGCTTTTCAATTGCATAGTGCCAAAATAAACAGACACAATTTCCAGGTTATAATTGGTTAGATTTTGCTTGATAGATCAGGCCCACTGCTCGAAAATACCACGAGTTATCCTCTTGCCTCTGTATGTTTCTGGGCTACATGCTGAGGCCTCATTTAACCAGCCAAAGATAGGACATCTTTAAATCCAATGGCAATGGTGGATAAAGCACCAGACAGCCCCACCCTGACTATTGCTGGCAGCCTCAGAAGGTCAGGACCATTAGAAGTGAAGGTTTCCTAGCAGTAAAATCTGTGAGGCATTTTAAGTTATTTAAAATGTCTGATTATTTCTGTTTTAATTAAAAAATACAAATGTTAAAATTAAGTTATTAAATACATACTTAGAAAAAATGAAGAACAGTAAATCAGCAGCAAGTGATTACAAACTATTAATTTACAGTGAAAGACTTTCCATTGAAACCAAGGGATCTCAGAATGAAGGCTTGGTGTACAATCCAAACAGCAAATCCCAGACTATACCTGGGACATCCAAACAAGATTAGGTTCCATAGCATCATAGTAGTGTAACTAATTGGAATCCATCTAATTATTAATTAAGTTAGAGAATTCTGCACTTCAATGTACATCCATGGAGATCCTCAATTCATGACCTTTCAAACGCCAAAGCACAGGTAGTCTTTATCGGAACCACCACCAAATCTCAGCAAGATTGAGGACAAATTTCACCAACTTAACAGAATTATAACTTTCTTAAACTTTAATGTTAATTATTTTAACTAATTGACAATACTTGCATCCAACTTTTGGATATGATCCATGCTATACCATTTAAGAGTTCATTCTAATTTCAATCAAATTAATAAAATTGATCACATTTACTGCCATCCTGACAATTTGAAAGAGATTTATTTTACCATAGATGAAAAATATTGATGGCATGCTGCATCACGTCAGTCAATAATTGGGCATTTATAATTGATCATATCAGTCAGGTACTTTGAAAGTCAGGGGGAAGTTATTTCACAATCTCCCAATTGACAACTAATCTGTAACAAGAAGTTATAAAGTCACGTGTGTATGGACAAAACAATATTTTCTAATCTGATATGTTATAATACGACCAGGTTCACTGATGGTTACCTTGTCTACACTAACTCTGCCTAATAAGAGGCATAGATAGCGTGTAGACCGTCAAAACATTTTTCCGCAGAACGGAAACATCAAATACCAGAGGACATAGCTTTAAGGTGAGACGGGTCATGTTTAAAGTAGACTACACCAAGTGCAGACGCAATATTCCAGCACTCACCCGTTCCCCCAACGCAACGCGGGGTGGTGTGGGGGGGGGGGTTCAGAACTATAGTTTCAGAACTATGTGCATAGAAATCTCTATGGTTTCTGAGCTGTTGTCAGGAGTGTGAAGTTGGAGAATGACCTTGAACAACTTTAGAAGCTGGTCTGTAAGTGGGATTGAATTCCTTTACCATGGTAGAAACATAGAAAATAGGTGCAGGAGTAGGCCATTCGGCCCTTTGAGCCTGCACCGCCATTCAATATGATCATGGCTGATCATCCAACTCAGTATCCTGTACCTGCCTTCTCTCCATAACCCCTGATCCCTTTAGCCCAAGGGCCACATCTAACTCACTCTTAAATATAACCAATGAACTGGCCTCAACTACCTTCTGTGGCAGAGAGTTCCAGAGATTTACCACTCTCTGCCTTGTGAACTGCCATTGGAGCACTGGAGTGCCCCCTCCCTCCTGGAGTGGCCCGTCCTGCCTTGCGAGTGCATTGTGATGTTGCTCCGATTTTCTTCCCCAAAATGGGTGAGTTTGAAGAAATCGGGCTATTTAAAAAGTTTCAAGGATTAATAACTTCGGAAATAGAGATGGAAATGCGACGGAAAGATGTTTATCATCACCACGGGAAAAATGGGAGTAGGATGTGTGAAAATGGGAAGGCTGTGGCCTAGCGTTTGGAAGAGGATAGGAATTAACCAGATTGACACACACACAGACACAAACAAGACAAAGACATTTAGTAAAAAATAGGGATGTGCAGGGCAAAATTCTCACCGTCCCCACACACCAGTGGAAGTCACAGCCAGGGGTGATATAGACAATAGGTGCAGGAGTAGGCCCTTCGGCCCCTCGAGCCAGCACCGCCATTTAATGTGATCATGACTGATCATCAACAATCAGTATCCCGTTCCTGCCTTCTCACCATATGATGGTGGTGAAGAAAGAACAGCTAGTGGCATTTGTAAGACTTTTAATAGGTACATGGATGTGCTGGGAATGGAGGGATATAGATTATACTAGACCAAGTGCAGACCCTTTGGGTCTGTTCCCCCAACATGCAGTTGTGGGGGGGGGGAAGGCGGCATGCAGCGTCACACACTAACTACTGCCCCCCCCCTCCCCGCTCTCACGCTAATTACCCCCCTTGATATTATATTAATATTATTAATTTGCTCCTTTTACCCCATAACCCTATCTACTGACGCATAGCCCCCAACTTGCAGTCACATCTAGAGAGGGGGCGGGGGTGGGGGTAGAGAGTGAGGGCAGAGAGAGAAGGGGCAGAGACAGAGAGAGAGAGAGAGAGAGAGAGAGAGAGACAGAGACACAGAGAGAGGGGCAAGAGGTAGAGGGGGGTGGGTGAGGGGGAAAGGTGGGGGAGGAGAGAGAGAGGGTGAGAGTGAGGGGGAAAGAGAGAGGGGATGCTGAGAGAGGGGGTGCGGGGGAGAGGTGGGGAGCAGGGAGGGGGTAGGGTAGAGGGTAGAGGGTAGGGGGTGTGGAGGGGAGACTAATTGACAGATCTCCATCTTGCAGAGATTAATTGAGGCACCACTTCCTGGTTTTATAGTCCCTCCCTCCCCCCTGCCACCAGCGGGGGCAGCAGAGAGAATGGCGAATTATGTAAAAACATTAATATCTCTGTCATTATTTATCGACGGCTAAAATCCTCGGCACACACGCGGCGGAGGGGGGCTCTGAGCGAGGTGGCCAAAAATGACGGCCGTAGGTGGCGGCATTCTCTCGGAAAACGCAGCACAGAAGGCCAAAAGCGGTCAAGAACAGAGATTTAGTAATATAGATGCAGGCAGACAAGGATTGATCTTGGCATCATGATCTGCACACATATCGTGGGTCAGGTATAATTCTTATGCTGTACTGTTCTATGTTCTATTCTATGTTAGTCTTGACTTCAGAAGAAATGTTTTGTAAAACCTGTAGGCAGTGGGCGAGCATCGAAAATCTGTCCAGAATTTATCTTTCGTGACCCATGTCTCGGAACAACATGAAACTTTGCACAGATTTAGATAAAATATAATTGAGAAGGAAGTCATAACTCGTCAGTACCAAAAGTTGCACATTAATTAATTAAACTAATTATAAAATGAGATAGAAAAAGTAAGCGCCATCTATGTCCAATACCCATATTACAGCATGGGGAACCTAATTCTGTGCTGCGGTCTATTTAAACCATATATTATTATACCATATATATATGACTTGTGAATATGATTGTAATCATAGATAATTATGTATAATTATATTATATAAAAATAATATAATGAATATAGATGTGAGTGGGTATTTTGAATGAGACTGCCGCAGAGGTCCGGCTCCTGAACCAGCCTAATTAATGGGTGAGGGCAGTTCCTGTGGGTTCCCCCGTTTACTGAACCCCACTGACTGCCAGTGTGCAGAGTGGGGGTCACGGCCATAGTGGGACTGGGGTAGTGCCAGGCTAGGGGAAGGCTAAGGAATCTTCCACTGACAGGAAAATGCCTAACCCTAACCCTAACACGCACTCCTTCAAGAGCTGCCCACGGCTGGACCCTTCAGCCGCTTTGGGACCGGCTGCGGGCTCCGTACATGTGGCCCCGCAGCTCGTCCACCAGCATGCCCTTCTGGATCATCATGGTGATGATGGTGGGGAGCAGCACTGCCCTGCACGCCGCCCGGGCCGCCTTCAGTGCCCCCATAGCGCCGGCTCCTTCCGTCTGCCCACTCGCTCGCTGCAACACTCGCTGCAACCGACAGCCCGATCGACCACTCGCAGCATCTACCGGCCGTCCGACCACTAACAGCACCCACCGGCGTCCCGGCGACCCTCCGCAGCATCCATCAGCCTACCGACAGCCCGAACGACAGACTGATCGACTGACTGACTGACCGACTGACCGGCCAACTGTCCGACCGACTGACCATCTGACCGACTGACTGACTGAATAACCGACTGACTGGCTGACTGACCAGCTGACTAACCGACTGACTGACCCTAATCCTATCCCTAGCTCTACATTTGTTATTTATCATTTTTATTTAACAGTTCACATTATAACTTTATAAAGAGAAATCAATTGAAACACAAAATGATCAGCAAGGTTAGCATCACCTCTATTCCTTGGAAACCTTGCCATTGTTTTGATGTAATTAGGAGGCAGCCATGATCCCAGGGTACTCACTGCCTAGCAACCATGAAACAAAGCTCAGGATTGGTCAATTTGCATCCGACCAATGTCAAACGTGCATTGATTGGACAATTACTACTCGGAAAATTTGATGTTTTTCTCATATTTGTACAAAATGTGCAGGTTTTGGTCTTGACGAGTTTCAGGTGTGATTTATATAATATTTTGACACAATATGTTAAATATTCAGGTAGTTCCGTGAGTTGGGTCACGAACTTGAACGAAAAAGCTCCTCGGCCCACAGCCTACTAAGTAAATACATATTGTTCCACCGTTGCTTTGAGTTCCCCTTGCAACAACAGGTTAAATCACATTTAACATCCTTTGAATTTGGCAAGTGAAAAATATTTTTCAAAGGCGTGAAGTACATTTTTAAAATAGCTGCAGAGAAAGCAGTGAAGTGCAACAACTGTAGCTGTAGCTAAGGATGCAGCAGCAGCAGATGGAAATATGTAGAAAACCCAGACCTTAGTGTTATATCCCGGATGGCAGAATGAATAACAACTTACATGCAGGTTGCCTGGATGAGGAGAGAGAGATTTATTACCCAACATTCCCTGCTTATATTGAACACCAACTCATTAACATAAAGTATTAAATCTAAGTCACAATTTTGTTGTTGTGATACTTGATTTAAACCAGTATTTATGAAATCTTAAATGATAAACATAATATATGTATTTTACATATCTACACATTTTCGTTTTACTGAAAATTTTACTGAGTTACTGAACTTACAAACTTAACCTGACTACTGGTTTACGGATCCTGCCTGATCATCCAACAGTAACAGGTGTAACAGGTTTATGTTTTGACTCAACTATTGGCTTGTTTGGCTCTGTTTTAGTACCCTGACTTAGACCAGAGGAATCTGTTTCTTTGTCTGTACTAACTGAACTTTGTGATTCAATCACAATGGTCTCTTCCAACTCACTTTCAGATAAAAACTAAGCGATTAAGACTTCATGCTCAGTTTTTGGTTCATCTTTGGCTGGAATCATTTGATCAACATGAACACTTTTGATCCTATCTCTAACTTCAACTAAGTGTCTTTTTGTTCCACATACTTCCACTATTTTCCCAACATCCCATTTGTCTCAACTGGACTTGTTGGGAGGACTGAGAACATGAACCTGCTCAACTGGCTTGAAGTACCTCTCCTTTTTGTGGGAGTCAAAATGTCGTTTTTTACAACTGTTTTTACTCAACTCTCAAGGCCAAATTGGGTTGAACTAGACTTAGGCGTATTCTTAGTCTTCTCTTCATCAACAATTCTGCAGGTGAGTAACCTGTTGTTGTGTGTTGTATGTTTCTGTACTTCAGCAAGAAACTAGCCAAACGATGTTTCATGCTGAGCTTTGAACTACCCTGTTTCTTGAGAGCATCTTGGACAATTCTAAAGGACCTTTCCGCCGCCCCATTGGAGGCTGGATGGTATGGGGGAACAAGTGCGTGTTTTACACCATTCCACTGCATGAACTCTTTGAACCGTTCTGAACAAAACTGAGGCCCGTTGTCAGAAACAAGTTCTTCCGGAAAACCATGGCATGCAAAAATTGATCTCACTCATCTATGGTACGCTCGGTAGTAGTGCTTGACCCCATATGCTTAACCTCAATCCATTTGGAATGACTATCTACTAGTACCAGAAAGTGATCATTACCCTTTTCACAAAAATCCTCATGAACTCTCTGAAAATATCTATTTGGCCAGGGTTGCAGTGATTTTATTGGTGGTTTACTCCGGCAATTTTGGCAGATACTACATTTGCTCACCAGTGACTCAATGTCACTGTCAATACCAGGCCAATACACAAAACATCTGGCAATTGATTTCATTCTTACTATACCAGGATGTTTGGCATGAAGTTCATTCATAATTTTGTTTCTCAAAGACTATGGTACAACCACTCTGTAACCCCACTTAATGCATCCCTGCTCACATGATAATTCATGATGTCGATTATGGAAAGGCTTCAGCTCTGAGTTCAGAACTGAGTTCAATCCACTATCGATTTCAGTCCAACCGTTCAATGTCTGTTCATTGACCTACTTCAGCAGTGTCTTTCTTTGTTTCTGCTGCAATTTCTGTTGCAGTCACTGGAAAGTCTTCATCTACAACTTGCAGTGTGTAGATTGAGTTCTCACTTCCCACGTCAGAGTTCTCATGGGACAACCGTGACAACACATCTGCAACTGCGTTGCACTTGGAGCTTCTGTACTCAACCTTGTAGCCGTACTGGGACAGCAAAATTGCCCAGCGCTGCATCCTTGATGCCGCCATGGAAGATATAGCTGACGTGGGACCAAGTGTCACAAGTAGTGGCTTGTGATCAGTCACTAGGGTGAATGTTCTGCCGAGAAGATACTGATTTCTTGATTCCGAACACAATGCTGAGTGCTTCCTTTTCTATCTGTGCATAATTGCGCTTACTCGGTGATAGGGTGCGGGATGCAAAAGCAATAGGTTTTTCCTGTCTGTCATTCATTACGTGGGAGATCACTGCACCTACATCATAACTTGAAGCATCACAAGCAAGTTTCATTTCGCGTGTCGTATCATATGAACAAGGAGTTTGTCACTTTTCAAGTTTTCCATGCAGATGTCATATGCACGTTGCTGTTCCTTTCCCCACGTCCATTTCACTTCTTTTTGTAGCAGATGATGTAGTGGCTTCAGCACAGTTGCTAAATCTGGAAGGAATCGTGCATAGAACTGCACCATCCCAAGGAATGATCGTAGCTCTGACACAATGTTTAGTTTTGGAGCATTCACCATGCTTCCACTTTCGCCTTCACAGGGCGAAGTCTGTTGGCGTCTACTTTGAGTCCAAGGTAGACCACCTCTGACTGCGCAAATGCACTTTTACTTTGTCGCAGTTTGACATTGTGGCAGTTCAGTCATGTCAGAACTTGCTTGAGGATTTCCAGATGTTCTACCATGCCCTCTGTGAATACAAGTAGGTCATCCTGGTTGCACACACAGTGCGTAATGCCTTGTAACATTTTGTCCATGACAGAATGGAACATTTTCGGGGGGGATTTCACACCATAGGGCAACTTTATATATGAATACAAGCCCTTATGTGTGTTGATAGTCAATTTACTGCTGACTTTCCTTGTCGACATTGAGTTGGGCGTAAGTGTGAGCCAAATCCAGTTTAGTGAAGATTTTTCCTTCACTAAGTTCTGCGTACAGATCTTGTGAGGTTGGAAACGGATATTATTCATCATCAACAGCTTGGTTGATTGTGACTTTGTAGTCACCACATAGTCGAACATTTTGTCGTCCTTGGGTGCGGCCAAAATTGGCGTTGCCCAGTTACTCTGGTCTTCACATATGCTTTAGTGCATATGGTACAGGTCTTGGTCGACAATACACAGGTCTCACATCTTGCTTAAGTCGAATGTGTGCAGAGTACCCTGTTATTCCCGTGTAACTGTCAGCAAAAATGTTTGCATGTTTGCTTATGACATTTTCAAGACGTGAATTTGACAAATCGATGCTGAAAATGTTCTTCCAGTCTAACTCTATTCTACTCAGCCAATCCTTTACAAGGAGGGTTGGTTTATTTCTGTAGCTGGCCACTATGATGGGCAGTGTTAATGACTGACCATTATGCTGAACTTTACAGTTCATTTGTCCACGTCTCCAAAACTTCGCCCGAGTAGGTTCTCAGCTTGACTCAAACAATGGTATCTGTGGGAACTTCGTTTCGTACAGGTCTTTGCTCATGACCGAACAATCTGCTGCCGTGTCAATACACATATCGATTAACTGTTCATTAATCAATAGTTTAGTTCGAAAGTCCTTGCCTCGACTGGTTGTAGGCTTATCGATGTTGTTTGCATAAATGGTGCACAACCCAAGTTCATTTCCATCTGGGTTCACCTCCAAGTTGTGAACTCCTCTCTGATGTTGTCACTTGATTCCCACTGATTGTTGGTTTCCTGTTTTAAGCTTGGCCCAACATGCTGAGGCGACATGGCCTTTCTTCTGGCAGTTATAGCACTTGGTCATTTTGAATTGACAAAATTGGGATGAGTGATTACCGTTGCAACGATAACAGCTGGCTGACCTTGGCTCCCCGTCATACTTTGGTTTTGATTTAGCGCCTCTTGCTTTGGCCATAGGCACTGCCTTGTGACTGTAAACGGCCACTGCAGTCCGTGGTGGATGAAACTCGCAAGCATTCTTTGATGCTATGTCCATTGTTGTAGCAATCTTGCATGCTTTCTCAAATGTAAGATCTGGAGTGTTCATGAGTTTGGACTGAATTTGTTCATCCACTAGACCACAAACAAATCTGTTGGGTAGTGCGCGTCCGAGAAAGGTTCCAAAGTTACAGTGCAAACTTAAGTTTTTCAAGGCAACAATGTACTCATTGATTGTCTCATTCTGCTTCTGGTTTCCAGTGACAAATTTATAGCTTTCTACAATTTCCAGAGGGTTTGGATTGAAATGCTCCTCCAACTTTGTCATAATGTCATTGAATGACACGTATTTTGCCTTTATGGGCGCAAGGAGATTCATGTGTGTGCAGTACACCTCAGGGCCGATCTCCATGAGCAGAATCGCTTTCATGCGTTCGCAAACGGCCTTATTTGTTTCAGTCACTATCTCTCACCACTAATCTCCATTATGTTGTTTGCCGTGAAAAACATGTTTGCTCTCTCCATATAGGAGCTGAACGGCTCTCTACTCTTGTCAAAAGTGCCAAGGTTTCTGATGTAGCCTGTGGACGCTGCCATCATGTTGTTCTTTTTTTTTTTTAAGTCCATTCAAAAACCCCGATTTCCTGTCTGTTTTGGTGTAACAATTCACCTAAAACTTAGCTGTACAAAAGCTATTCAGCTTGAAGAACTCGACAAAAAAAATCTTATACAATCCCAAGGGCGGCATCTTGCCATGTAGACACAACATAGAGTTAGCCTGACAAACTCTCAACGATCTGTCCAGCTGCTGCTTTAAACTACAGTCCCCTGCATAGAAGGGTCTGCAGCCTATCGTGTCCAGCTCGCAAACAACTGCGACACAACTCCGTATTTACTGTTTAAAATGTTAAACAATACTGCATGTTGCAAAGCAGTCCTGCACTGAATTTAAAGGATGTTACTATCACAAACACCATCCCATCCTCGTCGCCAATTTTGTTATATTCCAGACGGCAAAATGAATAACACCTTAAACGCAGGTTGCCTGGATCACGAGAGAGAGCTTTATTACCCAACATTCCCTGCTTATATTGAACACCAACTAATTAACATATACATGAATATGTATGAATACATTACACTTAGTAATTGTAATCAATGCTCATCAGAATACAAGGACTGGGTTGGCTCCATTACCAATTGCTTCTGCAGTACTCTGGTCAAGTTCAATTTTCCCCCACCAATTTCTGACAACAAAATCCTTTTCAGGATATTTTACATCTTTGACTCAAATACATTTTCAACATTTAATCAAATGTTTGTAGTTACAGCAAAATATTTTGTGAATTTCCAGTGACAACATCACCTGGTTAGCCATCTCTAGATGACACTTAACTTAGCCAGGTCAACGATATTGGTAGAGATTGCAAGAAATTGATTTTTCCTCCATTCACCTTCTGCATTCCAAGTGCCTGTCTACTTCCCAGAGGGGTCAAGGAAGGGATATACTGGTATTTTCATGATGCCTGGCAAAATGATGCAATAATCAGCATTTCAAATATGTCCACTTGATTAATAATTGTATCCCCAAGCTCAAATGTTCATGCTTTCACTCTTACACATTAGTGGCAATGTAAACACTATAACACTATAACACTATAAACACTTGAAAAGTGGCTGCAGTGCATCATATAACCATAATTGTTATATGGTTATATGATGCACTGCAGCCACTTTTTAAGTTTATTACTACAATGCCTTTCAGGCACATTACCAAGAAATACAGTGTGTCTTCCATCACCATCTGGTGATTGAATCTGGACCCACTATGGAAAAGTTTGCCTTTCATTCCTGGATTCTAGACCCACCCCACTGCCAAGCACTAAAGTCACATCTGCATTCATCATTCCACTTGGTTTCCATTGGGTAAAACTCACTTTGCTTTAGCCTGTAGCTCCAATTAGAACTGTGGGGAAGGTGCTTTTTTGCAGGTTTAAATGCATTTCAGACTTGTGTGCCAACCACTTGACAGCATTAATACCAGAACGGGAGCCAAAAATCCAGTGCAGAAGAACCCGTTGGGACAGCCATGGATGATGCATGAAGCACAACCCCTTTCACTTGAAAGTAGAAGAATAGTTTGATTAAAAATGGAATTGCATGAATTGTTCTCTTTTGTTTTGATTAAGCCAGCTGAAAATATTCAGATGGCGTGTCATTTCAATCTTGTGAAAAAAGTTATTTAATGACTCTGATAATTCGAAGACCATTGATTACAGTAAGTAACGCCCACAATAGTGGTCTGATGTAAGGTTCACAGGATGGACCACCCGCATAGTTACCACACAACATCCATGGAAATGCCACAAGAGAAATGGCTTGAGCACAATTGGACTAACAGAGCCACAAGTTACATTTTGTTGAAAGGCACAGACCCGAGTCCTTGGATGTAGCAGAAACAGAAGAAGAAAGGAAAAAGGAGGAGGAGGGGCCCGAGGGCTGAGGGAGAGATAGGAAGGGGAGGAGACAGCAAGGGCTAACAAAATTGGGGGAATTCAATGTTCATGCCCCCAGGATACATCCATGATTGTGCAACCTTAAGGTGGCATGATGGCAAAAGGATGGCACAGCTGGTAGTGTTGTTGCTTCAGACCGCCAGAGACTAGGGGTCAGTCCTGACCTCGGGCACTGTTTGGATGAAGTTGCATGTTTTTCTATGATCTGGCAGGTTTCCTCCTGGTGCTCCGGTTTCCTCCCTCAAAGACGTGTGAAATTGGCCTCTAAATTGTCCCCTAGTGTGTAGCCAGTAGGTGTGTAGCTAGTGGTATGACATAGAACTAGTGTATTACTAGGCCTGAAGTACCTGTTCCATCTTTCAATCAATCAAAACCTTGCTAACACATCCCACATTCCCAATAGTAAAATAAGTGCTTTCTATCAATGCAATTTAAACAAAATTTAAATACTATATACAAATGCCATTGAAGTGCAGTAGAGGAATGCTTGTTTTTAAAAAACAAACACTGCCAAAATAAATTTCTAGCTTGGGGGATATTTTTAGACAGCAAGTATAAAATGCATTTTCTTTCAAAATAGGAACCTCCTATTGTCTGGGAAGCACATGAATGTATTTCCATTTGGACCAGGAAACCTTGGGCATCTCAAACCTCAGGAACCCCACTCTCCCCAACCTTCTACTTCCCACTTAATTTTGACCAGGTTATAACAGGAGGTTATGCCGGCTGAGTTAAAGGCCAGAAATTAAAATGCTGCTTATACCGTGTCATTGTCTGAGAAATCCTGGTCAGTATCCCCTGTTAGTAAAAAAATGCATGTAAAAGGACAAACTGTAGAAATTTAAAATCACACTCCATACCACAGGATATTTTACTTTGAACTGGAGTATAATATTTTCGAAAAACTATATTTGCTATTTTGACTTTGGATTAATTAGGAAATTGAAGTGAAGGAAATCTGTTCTGAGGCGACAAACAAAATAAGCCTCAAGCAGATTAATAGAAAGCACAAGTTCACAGTATAGCAAATCCAGGTCATTTGGCATTCAATGGAAAAATTGTCTAAATTGGCAGTCCCATAAAGTACATAGATGACTGATCTGTGAAATTGAAATAAGATGAAGGCACAATGCGTATTGCTCTGTTGAGGATTAATTTAACTGTGCCAAAGGAGATGCATTTTCATTTAACTTGTTCAGTACCTTATCCGAATGCCAAATATTAGAGCAAAAAAAAGAAAATATTTTTTAACATTTAGATTTTCAAAGAGCGTAAGTATTATGAGGCTGGAAAGTATCTTGCAGTACTTTTATGCAAAAAAAGGAAAATAGGGAAATGGCAAATTATTCTGATCCTTTCTCTGGAAAGACATCTATCAGAGATGTGCACAGTTTCATTTTATTTGAAACATATTACTCATTCATCCTTATAATATAGAAAATGGCTATTTAACCAATCTAGTTGAAGAGCAAAACATATCAATCCCATTTCCCACTTTTTTTCCTGTAATCTGGTCACTCAAGACCATATCATCTCCTACCACCGACTTAGACCATAATTAAACCAATTACAGTGGCCATTTCACCCAAGAGGCCACATAAGTTTGAGATACAGGAAGAAATCAGACCTCCTTGTAATTCCCACATGGTCACAGAAAGGATATGCAAACTCCACCCAGACATCATTGAATGCAAGAAGAATCAAAAGTTGGACATGGGAACTTAGAGACAGTTGCACTATTTGCAATTCTGCCTCATCAGCCCAAATCTACCTTACTAAATCAAGTGGTGGCTGCTGGGGGGAAACTGCCATTTTTAGAGCTCTCTCTGAGGTGGGAAATCAGGTATGAGTTTGTGGGGAAAATGTTACATCGTACACAAGGCCTAGCATCCACAATGTTTACTCACACAATGTCTCACATGTGGTGTGCAGAGGGAAATCACTCCCCCACGAGATTGCTTTGAATTGCATAGTTCCCCAACCCAACAACCATCTTGCACACATTTTGGTCCAGGTGTTATATATGAGGTTGGAACGTAGATATACTGTACAAAGAAATGGATCACGTGCAGGCAGGTAGAAATCGAGTAGTTTCAATATCCTATGAACATTTGATTTCTTATGAATGGGGTACTTCAAATAGGTAGGATAGAAAAAATATAATGAGCACAAGTGTATAAATGGACGAACTGATGATTTCCTGAAGCTAGTCAAATATTTCATCAACTGTTTGCAGCTGATGAATAATGAGCTGATGAATAATTTATTGGAACTTTTCCACAGAGTTCTGACAAACAACAAATAGCCAGGAAGAGTCAGAGAAAGCAGAAGCTTCTGGTTAAATGTGGGTGGCAGTGGTGCAGCAGTAGAGCTGCTGCCTCACAGTGCCAGAGACCCATGTTTGATCCTATCTACAGGTGCTGCCTGTGTGGAGCTTGTACGTTCTCACTGTGACTGCGTGGGTTTTCTCCAGGTGCTCCTGTTTCCTCCCACATTCTTAAGACGTGCAGGCTTGTAAGTTAATGGACTGCCGCAAATTACTTCTAGTATGTAGGATGCAAAAGTGGGATAACATAGAACTAGTGTTGGGGCGATAGATGGTCGTTGTGGAATCGGTGGGCTGAAGAGTCTATTTCCACAGTGTATCGCTAAACTAAACAAGTTCACAAGAACAAGGTACTTCAACTTAAAATATTAAATAGATGACATTCACATTGTAGGGATGGTTCAATTCAAAGCAAGGAGCCAGATTAAAAAGATTGAGATGTTTGTAACATTGATTGGAGCAGAAATTAATATATTAGTTTACATATATTTTTATTTTATTTTACGTGGGTATTACTGGCAAGGACAGCATTTATTGCTCATCCCAAATTCCCCTCAGACAGTGGTAAACTGACTTTTTGAACTGCAGTCCTCCTGGTGAAGGAAACATAATATCATCAGAGGGGGAGTTTCAGGATATAGACCCAGCAACAAACGGGGGAGTGGCCGTATGTTTCCATCAGGATGTGGGCTCTGGTGCCATTGCCTTGCTTGGTAATAGAGTTGTGGGCTTAGGAGGTGCTGTTGAAGTAGCCCAAACAAGTAACTGCAGTGCATCTTGGAGATAGCGCACACAATAGTGGTTGGCTGCTGGTGACAGAGGAAATGAATGTTTGGGATGGTTGAGGGAAGCCCAGTGGCCAGCTTTGTCGTGGATGGTGTCAAGCTTCTTGAGAGTTGCCGACATTGTACCCCTCCAGGCGAGTGGAGGATATTCCACCATGTTCCTAACATGCCCCTCGTAAATGGTGGAAAACCCCATGTGTCGGGAGTTTGAGTTGCTCAATACAAAGTGTCCACCTCCTGACCTATGCAGACAGAATTTCTGGCAGCATATTGAGGGTTCCATGATAGTAATGTCAAGGGCAGGTGGTTATATTCTTTTTTTCTTGCTCCATGAAGGCACTGCCTGGTTCTGTTGCTAAGGGGTTGGAAATCAAATTGAACAATGATCAGTGAGCAGGCCCACTTCTGACCTCATGATGCAAGTAAGGTCATAGACAAAAGCCGCTTATGGATGTTGAGCCTTGAACATTTCTCAGAGGAAGTCCATGGGATGAGATTTTCAGGATCTGAATCCAATGATGAAACACCAAAATAATCACCCAATCCTCAAAATAAATCCTCCAAATATTTAAAGATTTAATACAAAGGAATTCTGAAAGACATACAAAAACATACTTCAATTGACACACACACCTCAACCAAATCGCTAGCAGGCTCAAATTCCCTACAAAAAGGTTAGTCATTTCCAGTGCATTAGCCAAAACTAAAATAGCAGGCCAAAAGAGTAAAGTAAACAAAATTCCTTGTCTTTAGCTTGAAATTCCTACTTAAAATTTAGTTTAGAAACTTGGAGAAATCTACTAACAGTCAAGAATTCAAGGGGTTAAGAGGTTCCCGATTTCAGTAAAAATGACTAATGTACTTCAGTCACATTCTCGCACCAGGCAAATATTTAAATACGCCTTCACATAAGCATACTTTCATGACTCATCACTCAATCCCTTTATTATGAGATGGTCTATTAGTTGTTGATATTTTATCAATAGTCTTTCTAATAACAGCCGACCAAAGACTCCATCTTTCAACAGTATGCCAGTTTCAAATCCATGAGGTCAAACAGTGTGGTAACAGGCCCAACTTGTCCATGCCGACCAAAATGTCCCACCTGCCTGTGTCTGGCCCATATCCCTGTGAACCTTTCCTATTAATATACATGTCCGTGCCTTTTAAATGTTACAGTACCTGCGTCCTCTGGCATTTCATTCCCTCAACACACTTTGCGTTAAAAAGGTGCCCTCAGGTTCCTATTAAATCTTTCCCCTCTCACCTCAAACCCACGTTCTCTGTTTTTCCAATCTCCTACACTGGGTAAAAGACTGTGCATACACCCTATCTAGTCAGGGTTCAATGCTGGGCCCGTTGCATTGTCATCTACATCAAACCATAACCATATAACCATATAACAATTACAGCATGGAAACGGGCCATCTCGGCCCTTCTAGTCTGTGCCAAACACTTACTCTCACGTAGTCCCATCTACCTGCACTCAGACCATAACCCTGCATTCCTTTCCCGTCCTTATACCTATCCAATATATTTTTAAATGATAAAAACGAACCTGCCTTCACCACTTCCACTGGAAGCTCATTCCACACAGCTACCACTCTCTGAGTAAATAAGTTCCCCCTCATGTTGCCCCTAAACTTTTGTCCCTTAATTCTCAAATCATGTCCTCTTGATTGAATCTTCCCTACTCTCAATGGAAAAAGCTTATCCATGTCAACTCTGTCTATCCCTCTCATAAATTTAAAGACCTCTATCAAGACCCCCCTTAACCTTCTGTGCTCCAAAGAATAAAGACCTATCGTGTTCAACCTTTCACTGTACCTTAGGTGCTGAAACCCAGGCAACATTCTAGTAAATCTCCTCTGTACTCTCCCTATTTTGTTGACATCTTTCCTATAATTTGGCGACCAAAATTGTACACCATACTCCAGAATTGGCCTCATCAATGCCTTGTACAATTTTAACATTACACCCCAACTTCTATACTCAATGCTCTGATTTATAAAGGCCAGCACACCAAAAGCTTTCTTTACAACCCTATCTACATGAGATTCCACCTTCAGGGAACTATGCACAGTTATTCCTAGATCCCTCTGTTCAACTGCATTCCTCAATTCGCTACCATTTACCATGTACGTCCTATTTTGATGTGTCCTGCCAAGATGTAGCACCGCACACTTATCAGCATTAAACTCCATCTGCCATCTTTCAGCCCACTCTTCCAAATGGCCTAAATCTCTCTGTAGACTTTGGAAATCTACTTCAGTATCCACAACACCACCTATCTTAGTATCATCTGCATACTTACTAAATCCAATTTACCACACCATCATCCGGATCATTGATGTATATGACAAACAACAGTGGACCCAACACAGATCCCTGAGGCACCCCACTAGTCACCGGCCTCCAACCTGACAAACAGTTATCCACCATTAATCTCTGGCATCTCCCATTCAGCCACTGTTGAATCCATCTTGCTACTTCACTATTAATACCCAACAATTGAACCTTCTTAACCAACCTTCCATGTGGAACCTTGTCAAAGGCCTTACTGAAGTCCATATAGACCAGATCCACTGATTTACCCTCATCAATTTACCTAGTAACCTCTTCAAAAAATTTAAGAAGAATAGTCAAACAAGACCTACCAGGCACAAATTCATGTTGACTGTTCCTAATCAGACCCTGTTTATCCAGATGATTATATATATTATCTCTAAATATCCTTTCCATTAATTTGCCCACCACTGACGTCAAACTAACAGGTCTATAATTGCTAGGTTTACTCTTAGAACCCTTTTAAAACAATGGAACAACATGCGCAGTACACCAATTCTCCGGCACCATTCCCGTTTGTAATGATATTTGAAATATTTCTGCCATAGCCCCAGCTATTTCTACACTAACTCCCCTCGATGTCCCAGGGAATATTCTGTCAGGACCTCGAGACTTATCCACTTTTATATTTTTCAAAAGTGTCAGTACTTCCTCTTCTTTGATCCTCATAGTTTCCATAGCTACCCTACTTGTTTCCCTTACCTCACATAATTCAATATCCTTTTCCTTGGTGAATACCGAAGAAAAGAAATTGTTCAATATCTCCCCCATCTCTTTTGGCTCTGCAGATAGCTGTCCACTCTGACTCTCTAATGGACCAATTTTATCCATCGTTATCCTTTTGCTATTAATATAGCTGTAGAAACCCTTTGGATTTACTTTCACCTTATTTGTGAAAGCAATCTCATATCTTCTTTTAGCTTTTCTAATTTCTTTATTAAGATTCTTTTTACATTCTTTATGCTCCTCAAGCACCTCCTTTACTCCATGCTGCCTATAATTATTGTAGATCTCTCTTTTTCCGAACCAAGTGTCCAATTTCCCTTGAAAACCATGGCTCTTTCCAATTATTACTCTTTCCTTTCAACCGAACAGGGACATAAAGATTCTGTACTCTTAAAATGTTTCCTTTAAACGTCCTCCATTTCTCTGCTACATTCTTCCCATAAAACAAAATGCCCCAATTCACTCCTTTTAAATCCTTTCGCATCTCCTCAAAGTTAGCCTTTGTCCAATCAAAAATCTCAACCCTTCGTCCAGTTCTGACCTTCTCCATAATTGTATTGAATCTAATGGTATTGTGATCACTGGACCCGAAGTGCTACCCAACACATACCTCCGTCAACTGACCTGTCTCTTTTCCTAACAGGAAAGATTTCAACATCAAAGATTTGGATGAGAACATTAGCAAGTTTGCTGATGATACAAAAGTGGGTGGTCTTTCCAGCTTTAGTTGCCAGGGTTTCACCAGGCATATCCAGCAATCCAACCCTTAGCAGTCCCATCCACGTGCATACACCTGCACTAATTGCAAGGATAAACTAGCTGCTCATCCAAATCCGATCATATATCCTTTGTTGCCTTTGGGTCTCTCAATAGTAACCAGCAAAATTCAGATTTAACCTTTTGGCAGCAGAAGAGGCTTGCATTTCATTGCTAACATAACATCTAATTTTTTGCACAGGGTCACCTCCCCAACTAATTGGCAGCTTGCTGCATACCCATATTCTTTGCATTATATGACCAACAAATCCGATAGACTAACCAATTATGACATTTTCTCTGCAGTGGTGGCTGACAGAAAGCATGTACCCTTCATCCATTTATCAAATGAAAGGAACAATACATAAGCACTGGGGTTTGCAAATTATGATGGGTTGATTTGCTTCAACTCTTTAGGCGAGACCGAAAGACAGAGAGAAACCTTATTGTATTTTACATTGTGATTGTCTGTCATCACCTCACCTTATTGCATAATGGCAACTTTTGTCAATCTTCTCTTTTTCCGAGACCAACTTGCTTCTCTCTTTCACAGTTCGAAAGAAATGTCCCATATCCGAAAAATTAGATTCAAGATTCAATTCCATTGTCACATGTACCAATTAAGGTACAGTGAAATTTGAGTTACCATACAGCCATACTAAGTAAAAAAGCAAAAATACACCCAGCATATAAAATAAAGATTAACATAAACATTCCCCACAGTGATGGAAGGCAATAAAATCCAGTCAGTTTCCTCCTTTGTTCACCCGTGGTCAGGGCCTATGAACGGGGCCGTTGCCGACAGTCCGCTGTTCAAGTCCTCTCATTGGGATAATGGAAACCCCAGCGTCGGGATGGATTGGAATACTCGAGTCGGCCGCTTCTTACCGGAGACCGCTGCTTTACAGCGTGGTCGGAGCTCCAATACTGGCAATCCTTGTCAAAAGATCCCAGGCTCCACGATGGTAAGTCCACACCGCACTCGCAGCTTGAAGCTCTGGGCCAGTCTCCAGGAAAGGCCGCACCACTCAGCGTTGTAGGCCGTAGGGGGTGACAGAGATGCGACACGGTGAAAATCGCATCTCCTTCGATGTAAGTGACCGAGGTATGTTTTATGTGGGAGGTGCGGAGCCCCCCCCCGCACCTCCCACATAAAACATACCAAGATAAATTAAAACAAACATTCAAGACATACTTAAAATAATAAAAACAGAGAAGGGATAAGACAGACGGCTAATGAGGCAGCCATTACGGGCGCCACCCGGTCGGTGGTGAACATTATCCAATTCTTTCCACAGATGCTACCTGATCTACCACAATTTTTACTAATAAATTTCAGATTTCTAGCTTCTGCAATTAAAGAAAAAACGTTCCCCTTTCCCTGCATCCATTTGAGCAACCAGGACCCCGGTTCATTTGAATACTTTAACAAAACAGAAGATTGAGAACATCAGACCTCAAAAGCAACACCAGCATCAGCACCAGGGGAAGAACAAAATTATTTCAACTAAAATGGGTGGGGGTAGCAAGGACAATAGCTTAATTCCAAGCTCCATTGTGGAGTGCAGAGCTGTTCATGCCCAAGGTTAGCCTTCAATAAATATCTGCATAAACAGGACAGGAAAACCTGCCTTAGTTCTTTCACGGCAGGATCAAGAACAGAGTAGTCCACGAAGCACCAGTTAATGCCTCAACCAGTGCAACCCAAGAGAGGAAGGCTTGCATTCACACGCTCATTTTATATCAAGCACCAAGCTGCTGTAGTTGACAGAGGAACAACAGGGCAAGCAACAAATGGAACTTGCAGCCGGTACTTGCAGCATATGTGATATTCTACAAATTTCTGTTACCTGGTTATCTTTCTGTACAAGCTCCACAAGATCCCACTTCCACAGCAACACTATTTAAAAAATGCTGCAGTGAGCAACCATCTACGATACTGTTTAGGCGCCAGAGATCTCAATACCTGCACATTCGTACAATTAGATTTCAAAATAACTTTCCCAAATGCATCGCAAGTTTTAGACTGTGATAAAAACATTGTTTTTTTGTGCCTTGGAAACATTTCAAAGTGAAAAGGTCAACCTGAAGCTATAGCTACATTGAGCAGGTTACTGAGGGCGAGTTTGCCAGGGTCACCAGTTCCATTACCCACAACCACCAGCAGTTAGAGGGAGAGGATGACAATCATTCACAAAGGTACAGCTGCAGTCTGGGAAATTAATTGCCTCAGTGTCCATAATTCTGAGGCTGTTGATGTGCATTTTACCTCATGTTTGAACTATCAAGAGCACCAGCTGCTGCTTCTCTAATTTCCTGCCCTATTGCTCTTATTTTTTGTCCACAAATAACTTAGCAATTGAAATGACACCAGTATATGAACGCCGTTAATGTGACCATTTCTCACTTGGTTATATTGGACAAAGCTTTAATTGATGCACCATGGGCTAACAGAAGCAATTTTAAGCAGGCATATAAAACATTTTTATGCGAGCATCCAATGTTGTAATTCCATGGCCTTGGAAATGGGTTAATTCAGTATAGCAGAAATAAATCATGGGAGCATGGAGTAATAAAGCAGAGCTTTCTAATTTTTTACCATACATGTTAAAACACGCCATTGATTCGTCTCATCTTATTTTATCATTTTAGTAATGGAGTGGTGCTGCATTCAGTTGCAGCAGTCATGTAAAAATGTTTTTTGAGTTGAAAGGAAACAACTGCATGTCTCATTAATAGATAACTATATAGAGAAAATTGTTGGCCATTTCACAAGGAGAACATGTCAAAACCTAACAAGTACACATAAATAATCATAACTAAGGAGTTAAGGTGCAGAGCAGTGGTACTCATTTGTCAGTAATGGTCAATTAGGATAAAACCTGATACATGATGGAGGTTTAAGATTATGAGTAATTATGTAAGTGCACGGCCTCTCCCAAACCACTGATGCGAGTGAAAAAAACCAAAGTTGAGCAATGATATTTGATTAACTTTATTCTGTTACTAATTGCAAAGCATGGCCTTGTGCCTGCGTAATTTGTTTTTATTTCTGCTAATTTATTAAATCGCACCATCAGGTTTAGGAAGGTTTTATCACATCATTATTTCAGTCTGAGCATAAGATCCAAGGGTCACTTTATCCATTATGGAGTAAATACTTAAAATATTCATATATTTATTACATTGTAATTACTTTAAATCTTTATTCTTTGCAGAGATTTAGAGTGTTACAGATATTAATTCTATCTGAAGGAATAGAATACATTTATACACAGCAGTGAAGCAGCTAATCGAGCTGGTGCCTCATCGCCCTTGACCTGGGTTCAATCCTGACTAAGAAACGCCAAGATTGCGCATGTTAGGCTGCTCTGGAAATCAAGATCGCATGGGATCCAAGGGGAGGTAGCTGAATGGATAGAAAATTGGCTCAATGGAAGGAAGCAGATGGTGATGGTGGAAATTTGCTTCTCGGACTGGCGGCCTGTGACTAGTGGTGTGCCTCAGGGTTCGGTGCTGAGCCCGTTACTGATTGTCATCTATATCAATGATTTGGATGAGAACCTACAAGGCAAGATTAGCAAGTTTGCACATGATACAAAAGTGGGTGGTTTTGCAGATAGTGAAGATGGTTGTGAAAAATTGCAGCAGGATCTTGATCGATTGGCCAGGTGGGCGGAGGAATGGTTGATGGAATTTAATGCAGAGTAATGTGAGGTGTTGCATTTTGGGACGTCTATCATGGGCAGGACGTACACAGTGAATGGTGGAGCTCTGGTGAGTGTTGTAGAGCAGAGGAATCTAGGAGTGCAGGTGCATGGTTCCTTGAAGGTAGAGTCGCAGGTAGATAGGGTAGTCAAAAAGGCTTTTGGCACATTGGCCTACATCAGTCAGAGTATCGAATATAGAAGTTGGGTCATGTTACAGTTGTACAGTATAAGACGTTGGTGAGACCGCATTTAGAATATTGTGTTCAGTTCTGGGCACCATGTTATTGAAAGATATTGTCAAGCTTGAAAGGGTTCGGTTGCCAGGAATAGAGGGTCTGAGCTATTGGGAGAGGTTGAGTAGGCTGGGACTCTATTGCTTGGAGCGCAGGAGGATGAGGGGTGATCTTTTTGAGGTGTATAAAATCATGAGAGGAATAGATCGGGTAGATGCACAGAGTCTCTTGCCCAGAGTAGGGGAATCGAGCACCAGAGGACATGGGTTTAAGGTGAAAGGGAGAAGATTTTATTGGAATCTGAGGTGTAACTTTTTCCACACAAAAGGTGGTGGGAGTATGGAACAAGCTGCCAGAGGAGGTAGATGCAGCTGCGACTATAGCAACATTTAAGAAACAGTTAGACAGGTATATGTAGGTATGTTGCAAAATCTACCTTCAGCGTCACTGCAGATCTGTTCAAGCCCGTGTGTGCGATTTTGGCACCGTTGAGAGTGGGGCGGGTTTAAAACACAATTTTCCCTAGGCTATTCAAATCGAGGTTGTTCAGCCTACTTAGTTGCTGACAAAAAATCGCTTCGAGGTTCATCGCTGGAGCTATTTTTAAACTTAATTGGTTAATTTAATTGTTATAGTAGGTTAAAAATTATCCTCTAAACCCACGACCGCCGACAACGGGACAGATCTCATACAGGGGACAACGGAAGGTAGGTTGTTTATTTTTACATTAAAAAGCGCTTCTTAAGATCCCTTTATACAAAGTTTTATGTTGCGAGTAGCTAATTTGGGGCCCCATTAAATCCCGCAGTATTTTTCTGGGCATTTGGGATACAAATTCACCGCAACATTCCAAACCAGCGCGTTACACAGAGTTCCACAGGATCCCACTCGAAAGCTGATTTAAATGGCCGCTGATTTACAGCAATTGAACACTAAATTCCTTCCATTTGGCCTATAAATTAATGTAAATGAGATTTAAAAATCATGTTTTATTGTGAATTCTTTGTGAATGTTATTTGGACACTTAGGCTATTTAAAAATGTTAATCTTTTCTTAAGAAATGGATAGATGTTTAGATCTAGTAATTGAAGTTTGGAATTAGCTACAATTGGGTAACTAATTAATTATATGCTTTAATTTCAGGTCATCCAAGTAAGATTGTTTCATATTTGTTTCAGAATGCTTCAATCTATAATAACTGAAAATGTATTTCAGTTCTCCTAATTTTTAAGAAAGTTATGGCCATTTCACTGTCCTCGATCACAGCTTTTGTGTTAAGTCAATGGAAAATCAATAGGGAACAAGATGCTAATTTCCGAGTATGAAAATGGCCATAACTTTTTTAATACTGAAGATATGAAAGTGAATTAGGTGTCAAATTAAACTTATTTTTGAGCTTTATCTGATGGGATAAATTGCAAACTTGATTTTTTAAATCTCAAAATTTTGTAACATTGCTAGTATATGGATAGGACAGGTTTGGAAGGAAATGGACCAAACGCGCAGGTGGGACTAGTGTAGCTGGGAAATGTTGGTCGGCGTGGGCAAGTTGGGCCGAAGGGCTTGTTTCCACACTGTATCATTCTATGACTCTATGAGTCTAATATGGTCTGTGCAGAGTTAGCAGATACTCCCTGCATGGATTTTTTCAGCATAATCGGGTTTTCTTCCACTTCTGAAAATATGTGCAGTCCATAGGTTAGTTTGTCGCAGCAAATTGCCCTATCTCTAAGAGGGGTGGAATCAGAGGATGAGCTGATTAGAATGTGGACATAATAAAATAGGATTAATGTATGGTTAGTGTGGATGATGCTGGTGGGCGGCGCGACTCACGTCTCTGCAGTCCGTCTGTCTTTTTATTATTTTTTGTCTCATTTCAATGTAGTTTTAATTTTTTTGATGGGGTATGTGTGTGTGGGGGGCGGGGGGTGGTGGGGACACTTTTAAAATCTTTCCCCTGCACGGAGAACCCGACCTTTTCCCTGTCGGGTCTCCGTTGTCGTTGGGGCCTAGCACCGTGGAGCGGCCTCCGGCAGGTATGACCTGGGGTTCCAGTCCCGGAGCCTCAGAGCTACTCACCATTGTAGAGCTGGCCGAGTTCGGAGCGGTGGTGGCGCGCTGCTGCGGCCCGACCCCCGGAGATTCGGAGGCTTACCGCAGGTCTGGTGGACAGTAATAGCAGGAGCCCGCGGGTCCCTGCTGGGAGACCGCTTTTCGGGGCTTCCGCAATGGCAACTTCACCCGCCCAAGTTGCGGGGCCGAAGAGTACCTGGAGCGGGGCCTTACATCACCGCCCCGCGCGGCTTGGAACGGCTGCGGGACTTTGCTAGCGCACGCCCGGGGCTCCAACAATAAGACCCGGAGCGTGGCCTTGCATCACCCGGCGCGGTGTTAATGGTCGCGGGACAATTACCATCGCCCGCCGGGGGCTTTGACTCTGATATCGGGAGGGGAATGGGGAGTGCAGGGGAGAGATAAGTTTTTGCCTTCCATCACAGTGAGGAGGAGATGCCCTGTGATGGATGTCTGTGTAAATTGTGTTGTGTCTTGGGTCTTTTTCTTGTGTGTATGACTGCAGAAACAACATTTAATTTGAACCTTGAGGCGCAGGCTCTTGGCACACCTCACAACCATGCCTACCATCAATTTTTATTAATACTGATTTGTGATTAATACCATTTATGATTCCTCACCGATGTCTCCTCTACATCCTGTAGTTCTGGTCTTGATTCCCCCTCCACCCAGGCAGAACAAGGATAGAGTTCCACTGACCCTCATCTTTCATCCCACCAGCCTCCACATCCAATATATATATCATCTGATATTTCCTTCACCTCCAAAAAAATCCCACCACCAGTCACTTCTTCCCATCCACATGCCTTCCTACCTTTGACAGTGACTGCTCCCTCCACCACTCCTTGGTTCACTCATCTATTCCCACCCAAACCATCTTCAAGACCAGTATTAAAACACATTTATATTCCTTGGCTTTTGACCCTGCTTGAGACTTTGCTCCTGTTTTAGTGCTTTTAATGTTTTTAATTTTATTGTTTTTACTCTCTCTTTTAATGTTTTTATTGTCGTGTAATAATTTTTTGTCCATGATTAGTCATGTACAGCACTTTGTGGCAACAGTGGTTGTTTTAAAGTGCTCTATAAATAAAGTTATTATTATTATTATAAAACCACCCCCTCCACAGGTACTTTCCCCTGCAACTACAGTAGATGCAACACACATCCTCCATATCCACCCTCACCACCATCCAGGGATCCCTACAGTCCTTCCAAGTGAGACAGAGATTCACATGCACCTTGTGCATCCACATCTATGGCATCCGGTGGTCCCAATGTGGTCTCCAGTACACTATGTGACCAAGCATATACTCAGCAACCGTTTTGTCAAACATTTATGCTCGTTCCACCAATGCCTACAGGATCTCTCGCTTGCTAACCATTTTAGCTCCATTCCCATACTGACCTTTCTGTCCTGGGCTTCCTCCGTTACCAGAGTGAGACCACACACAAACTGGAGGGACAGCCCCTCATATTGGTTAGCTTACAAGTCAATGGGATAAACATTTAATTCTCCAATTTTAAGTAATTATTACAAAATGACTCCCTCCCTTCTCTCCATATACCAACCCCTCCCCTTTCCCGATCTCGCCCATGCTCCATTTGGCTTGCATCCATTTCTCCCCTCCCCAACATTCCTTCCTTAAGCTTAACATTCTCTATGCTTGTCTGGTATGGTCACACAACCTCGCAGGATAAGATTCGGCTGGAGAGAATAGTGCGCCAAGCTTCTAAGATCATTGGTTGCAGCAGACTTCCCTCAGTGACATCAATTTACTCAACAAGACTCACCAGAAAGGCCAAAAAAATCATAGCAGATCACTTTCACCCGGCACATTACCTCTTTAATCTCCTCCCATCAGGAAGGAGATATAGAAGCATTAAAAGTAAAACATCTCGCTTCAGAGACAGCACCTACCTCCAAGCCATCAGATATTTGAATTTGCACTAATCATTTTGCACTTTCTTTTGCACTTGCACTTACGCTTAATATGACGCTGTTGGGTACTGTCCTTCCTGTATATATTGTCCTTCGTACGGTATTGTCTGTATTATTTATTGTGGTGTATGTGGTGGTTATATTGTACTGTATTGTATCTGCCTGAGAGCGAACCAAGACACATTCCTATCAACTTGTTGACATGGCAATAAATTTCTTGAATCTTGAATCTTCACAATTCATAAGGAGATAAGTGGTAGGAGCAGAATTAGGCCATTTGGCCCATCAAGTATACTCCGCCATTCAATCATGGCTGATACCTCCCTCATGTTTTCAAGAGAGAGGAAGATTCAGCTCTTTCGGGCTAAAGTAATCAAGGGATATGGGAAAAAAGCAGGAACGGGGTACTGATTTTAGACAATCAGCCATGATCATATTGAAAGGTGGTGCTGGCTCGAAGGGCTGAAGGGCCCACTCCTGCACCTATTTTTCTATGTTTCTATGCTTCATAACCCCATTCTCCTGCCTTTTTTCGATAACCCGACAACCGTACTAATCAAGAATCTGTGCTTTAAAAATATCCATTGATTTGGCCTCCAGTGCCTTCTGTGACAAATAATTCCACAGATTCACCACCCTCTGACTAAAGAAATTCCTTCTCATCTCCTTCCTAAAGGAATGTCCTTTAATTCTGAGGCTATGACCTCTAGTCTTAGACTCTCCCACTAGTGGAAACATCCCCTCCACATCTACTCTATCCAAGCCAATTGACAACTACCCATTTGTTGTACATCCTCTGGTTTTTCATCTTTGGCCTTTGCCCAATCATCTGCCTATGAAAAAACCCTCCTCATCTGCATCAGCCTATTACCTGCCAGGCTTTGCCCTGTCCCTCCTCATCCAGCTTTCTTTTCTCCTCCTTACAATCAATCAGAAGGTTTGCTACCCAAAACATCATCTACCAACATTTTTCAGAGATGCTGCCTAACCCTCTGAGCTCTTTGTATCTTCTCCTCTTTATGATTATGTATTCCTTAGTCTTCCATATATTGACAATTCAAGTGGTTGAGAGAACCTGCCCCCACCACCCATTTGAACAAATGAATAAGTTTATGAATGAATGAATCTCGAATGCTCACAAAGAGTGCATTTGAGATTCCTGTGTGGAAAAATCTAATCTGTGGATCCTTTCTAAGCTTCTTGTCCCTATGCTCTGTGAGGGAGGTGGGGGGGGGGGGGGGGGGGGGGGGGGGGGGGGGGAGAAGAACAATGGAAGACCTGGCATGGGGGGACTGCTGTGAGGGGGGAGAGGAAGAACAATGGAGGACCTGGCGTGGGGGCCCGCCGTGAGGGAGGTGGGAGGAGAACTATGGACAATTGGGGAGAGTGGGAGAACAAAGGACAATGGGAACCCAGCGCGGGGGGACCGCTGTTTGGAAAGAACAAAAGTAGGAGCCGGCGTGCTTTGTAACTTTGTCAGTGCCGTAGGTGGCTGCTATTTCTATACATTGGGTATGCAGCAAAGAATTTCACTGTGCCTAGTCACATGTGACAATAAAGTATTCCATTCCATCAAATGAAAATAACAAACAGCAAGAACTGATCCTTGCGGTAAATCACTGGTCTTAGGTATCCAATCACAAAAATAACTCTTCACCGTCAATTTTCTGCCTCCTATTACCAAGACAATTGTGGATCCAATTTGCCAAATCGACCAGGATCCCAACATTCTGGACACAGCCCTCCATGTGGGACCATATGAAAAGGCTTTACTGAGCTAAAATATAGATCACATTAGGCATAATGCAATAATCTATACGTTACTCTTCGATAAAATCAGAAAATAATCAGACAGGATCCCTCCTAGATTACTTACCTTCTTTGATTAATCCCAGTCTTTCAGTTTAGATTACTGCCCCCCACCTCCCGCCACTGCAAACTTTTCCTACAACTGATGATAAACTCATAGGCTTTCACTTAGATATCTCAATCCCAATACTCTTCTGGAATGAAGGTAGCAGACGTATTGAGTCCCCCCCATAACCTGGTACTTCACCTGTGGCAAGTGATGATTGGATGAGAAAGTGTCCTAGCATTTTGCAGTTCCATCCCACTGATTACAATATCCTTTTCCTTAAATAAAAACATATTCATCTAAGTCCTCACCTGCATCATTTGGTTTCACACAAATTGCCACATGTGTATATTTTATCCCCCTGGATACCACCATTTATTTCTTGAGCTTATTTGAAAAACAAATTTTCAAGTTGCCATTCTACTTTCTTTTAGTACCCGTTTACATTTTGTATACTCTTTGAACTCCTTCCCCTGTACTCTATACCCACAATAGGCTTTTTCTTTAAAAATAGTCACAATGATGGCTGGATAAAAATATATTGACTGTTCATTTTGTTTACTAGAACACAGACAGCACATCACAATAGTACAGGAAAGAAATTTAGCATTTGCCAATTTTGCTTGTAAATTTAATTTATATTCACAAATAAAAGAAAGTGTGTTTTGTTTTCTCCCCAGTGTGGACATGTCAAATAGGGCATAGGTATAAGGTGAGAGGAGATGTGTGGGCGAGATGTGTGATTTTTGTAAAGAACACTGTGGTGGGTGCCTGGGATGCACTACCAGGGGTAGTGGTCGAGGCAGGTATGATAACGGCATTCAAGATCCTTTTCGATAGGTACATTAATATGTAGGGAATGGATCATGAGCAGGGCACGTCCAACTTGGCATCACATTTGGCATTGATATTGTGGGCCAAAGAGCCCGTTCTCATGCTGTACTATTCTATGAAGAAAAAATATTGATGTAGCTTGAATAAAGTTACTTTAAAGCCACAGATTTTCTTATTAGGAGAACTTTTATGTCCTATGCATTTAAATTAGGAATTAATATTTATGTTGCACCATACACATGCAATGTTGTATGACATTCCTTTGTCAATGAATTGACACCGATGCAACACCTTTTCAAAATAAATCTTAATACCATCATTTTACCAACAAAAGTATGTCATACAATCAGACTAAGTATTTGCATAGCAATATTACATTTGCAAGCAGTACTTTGTACAGACCACAACATATCTCCAAATTAATCTTTAACTATACTTGCATTGAGATTTGCGGTGCATTTACTTTTGCTCAGTAGCCGCCAAGTCAAAAATTAATCACTCAAGTCACAGTTAATAGATAGGACTATTTACAAAACAATAGACCATACAGGGACTAGTGTACTGATAACCGAGGCATGGGTTTAAAAACTGCTGCACCATTGAATTCTCCATGGTTGACAAATTGATTATTTACAGCTTTTGGTTACTTTGCTTGGCACAAATTGATTGGAGCATTTTATACACTAGTGTGACTGAACGTACAGCAGCCCATTGGTTGAAGAGGAGTTCGAAAGAACCTTGGGTCATGGAAGGTACTACACATATACTGAATCTATTCAATTTCTCCTTTTTCTTTCTTCTATTGTTACAATCTTACAATGATTTAAAAGTTACACATCAACTTAAACAGTCAGCTCTAGAGCATTTCTTTACTTATAAAACTCTGATCTTGGATGTATATTTATTTGTGTGTTTGTGTGTAATCACATCTTCGTGAAAAAACGACGCGGTAATGGTAATATTTTTAAATATTCCGGTTGACATTTTTCCCTTGGTCCTAAATTGCCTTAACTGAAAATTTCATGCTTTATTTCTCGAGTTATTAATGAAAATATTCAAAAATCTGACAAAACATTGAATTTAAAAATGACTGTCTTTCGCTGATGATGTCACTGAAGACCAAAGATCATAGCTGAAGACTGCGGCGGCCCAACTCGCTGTCCTTTGGTTGACGCTCGCCCGCCCGCCGCCTCACTCGGGGTTCTCATGTTGGCGCATGGTGGGGAGGGGTGCTGCCGCTCTCTGACTCTGTCGCTGCCCTCTCTCTGCCCCTGCCTCTGCCCTTTGCCACAGGCCGCCCCCCCCCCCCCCCCCCCCCCCCCCCCCCCCATCCGCAACTGCGCATTGAGGGGACGGGATCTAACGGGTCCCACTTGGTCTAGTACTTTATAAAAGTATTAGTTCAAAATGTAATTTAAGTTTGCTAGGCTTTGGCATAAGTTTAGTGTATTATTGTCATGTGTACTGAGGTACAGAGAAAAGTTTTTTTGATGTTGTGTACTATTGGTATAATCCTATAGGAATTTTAAAAAATGAATAAAGTTTTTATTGGGTGTCCTTAAAGTAAGCATACAGGTACAACAGGCAGTAAAGAAAGCTAATATATGGTTGGCCTTCATAAAGAGAGGAGTTGAGTAAAGAGCAAAGAGGTCTTTCTGCAGTTGTACAGGGCCCTGGTGAGACCACACCCGGAGTATTGTGTGCAGTTTTGGTCTCCTAATTTGAGGAAGTACATTCTTGCTATTGAGGTAGTGCACAAGGTTAATGGCGGGACTGTCATATGATGAAAGAATGTAGTGACTGGGCTTGTATTCACTGCAATTTTATAGGATGAGAGGGATCTTATAGAAACATATATAAATTATCAGGGGATTGGACATGCTAGATGCAGAAAACATGTTCCTGTTGGGGGTGTCAAGAGCCAAGGGCCCCAGTTTAAGAATAAGGGGTAGGCCATTTAGAACATAGATGAGGAAAAACTTTTTCACACAGAGTTGGGAATTTGTGGAATTCTCTGCCTCAGGAGGCAGTGGAGGCCGATTCTCTGGATACATTCAAAAGAGAGTTAGGTATTCTTAGGGCCAGCGGAATCAAGGGGTACGTGGAGAAGGCAGGAACAATGATCACATTGAATGGTGGTGCTGGCTCAAAGGGCCGAATGGCCTACTCCTGCACCTATTGTATCTATGTATCTATAAAGTACTTTGCTATTGAAAGAACATAGCTTTGCATGGGAAATTGCGTCCATAAATTTGATTGTATTTTTTGAAGAGGTGTCTAATAGGATTGATAAGGGCACGGCTATAGATGTTGCCTCATGAACTTATGCAACATCTTTGACAAGCTCCCACATGGTAGGTATGATTAAATGGGATCCAGGGCAAGTGAGCCAATTCAATACAAAATTGGTTTGGTTGCAAGAAGCAGGTGATCCTGGAAGATTGTTTTCAGATTGGAGGCCTAACCAGTGGTGCATTGCAAGGATCAGGGTTGGGTTCCCAGCTTGCCATCTAAAATGCGAATATGGGTGGCATGATTAGAAAGTTTGCAAAGGACACCAAAATTAGTTGTATTGTGGAGAGCAAAGGAGGTTATCACATGTTACAACAGTACAAAGTGAATGACAGGCCCCCGAGTGTTGTCGGGTACATATACACAAGTTTCCTGAAAAAGACAACATTGTTTGGCAGGCTGGTCAAAAATGCATATGACATGCTTGCTTTCATAGGTTAAGGAATTTAGTACAAGAGCTAGGATGTCATGTCACAGTAGTACAAGATATTGGTGAGATTGCACATGGTATATTGTGTGGTCCCTGTTTACCACACTTTTAGAAGTATGTGATTAAGTTAGAGAAGGTGCAGAAAAGAAAAATCACAGGTTTACTGCTGCGGCTGGAGGAATTGAGTTACAAGTAAAAACTGTTTCCCCTGGAGGCCGAAAGATGATATTACGGAGATTTATAAAATCTTGAGGCCTAGATAAGCTGAAGTCAGTCTTTCCTCTCGGTAGGTAAGTCTAAAACTAGAAGACATGTGGTAAGGTGAGAGGAAAAGATTCATTGGGAACCTGAGGGACACATTTATCCACACAGAGTGTGTGGGTATATAAAACGAACTGCCAGGGAAAGCAGTATAGGCAGGTACAATTACAATGTTTAAGTTATTTGAAGAGATATATGGAAAGGATTAGAGATATGGGCCAAATACAGGCAAATGGGACAAACTCCAATCAGAACGTTGATCAGAATGGATCGGTTGGGTTGCGCTATTTAACTTGATGAGTTCGATTTTGTCCGGCTCTATGAAATTGAAGTCTCTATCATGTCTGCCATTAGCTAACTTGCTTTGGTTCTTCATCTGCAAAAACAGCGATTTTGAAAATTCAAAGTCAGGCCCAGTTTCTCAAGTCCATTGTTTCTCCATATGTGTCCATCCTTCTCCACCCCTACAACCATGTTCCCTCTAATTTTTAGTAGTTTGTGGGATCAGAAATCTTGTATTGTGCATTTTTTTATGCTGTTACAAATGTGTGTGCGCACTGAATTCTTGTGCAAATATATGACCTCATAAGCTTTTGGTGTAGCAGTTTTTACTATTTCGTTAAGCCATTCAACTTTAAACCAGCTTGCAGTTTTTTTGCGCTTCACACCCTTTGCATCCTTTGAATTTGACATGGTGAATCAAAGTTTCTTTTAAAAAATCTCAATAAGCCAGCTACAGAATTTGAAATGGATCTTCGTAAACTGTACAATAAAGTCAATATGATTATGCGATTTTTACAAATAAATATAAATTATATACTGTATAATACTGTATAATTATTGATTACTACATCTTAGGTAACACTGTAGTGTCTTGGACATATAGACTCTTGAATGTTTTCGTTTTTCAAATGAAAGTTCTTTATTTTAACTGTAACTAGTCCTCCCCTTCCCCTCCCTCCCCTCCCTCCTCTCCCCTCTCACTATACCCCCCTCCCCTCCTCCTCCCTCTCCCATCTCTCCACTCCTCCTCCCTCCCCTCTTTATCCCTGTCCCCCTTTCCCCCCTCCCCCCTCCCTCTCCCCAAGGTCCAGTTCCGTCCATTTATCACTGGGTTCCTGCCAGCAGCGCCGGCATCTTTATGGAGGGCGGCCCTGGCACTCCCCTGGGTGAAGCGCGGGGACGGATGTGGTGCCCGTGGACCGGATTTCTAGAAACAGCACAGAAGCAGGCCCTTCGGCCCATCGAGTCCGCACTGACCAGCGATCATCCCATACCAACCACACCAACCTATACACTAGGGACAATTTAACAACCTACTTATGCCAATTAACCTATGACTCTGCAAGTGTTCGTAATGCGGGAGAAAAACTATGCAGTCACATGGAGAAAGTACAAACTTTGTACAGACAGCACCCATAGTCAGGATCAAACCAGGGTCTCTAGTGCTGTAAGGCAGCAACTCTGCCACTATACCTCTTCAAGTATTTCCTTTCACATTATATATCTCATTATGCTCCATTAAACTAGACTAATTTCCTACAATATGCACATTACTGAAAAAAGTTACCTCGCTGTATATTTCCTCGCTCCAATAACTTTCGACGATTCTATATAGTGTTCAATTCCATAAACAGTTTTTTTTTTAAACTGTACCTGTAATTTCTTCCACAATTCCTTTTAAAACTAGAAGTCTGATCTCGAAAGCTGATGCTTATCCAAATCAAATATACTGATATCCTCTCTTTAATTTGTTTGTAACAGTTTCTCTTCCATCCATAATGGGCCTGTCCCACTTACACAACTCTATTGGTAACTGCCGGCACCCGTCATAGGTCGTTGCAGGTCGCTACGACTCTTTGGGTGACTGAGGAGACTACTCACGACCATACAGGCGATACACTAGCGACATGTCACGGGTGAAGCCTGTATAGTTGTGAATAGTCGCCCAAAGAGTCAAACCTTGTTCTGGTCGCCGCTGGATTTTCAACATGTTGAAAATTTTCAGCGACCTGCTGTGGCTATGACGGGTGCCTGCAAGACGCCGAAAAAATTGCATGTGGGACAGGCCCATTAGAAAACAGATTAAGGGCATTTAATCTGTCAGATCCACGTTGCTTCTCCTGTTTCTTCCGCACCCCTCACATATTTTTGCAGTTATGACTATATACAACTTTAAACAGGGCACTTAATACTTTTCTAGAATTTGTTGTCAGCTTTGGTTCCCTACTGCTCTTTTACTTTTTTTGTATCTGTTCTTTATCTAGCATGTACAGCTTTTAGGATTGCATCAAATAAAGTCTTAGTGTTTGTTGTAGGTTTAATTGAATTGAATTGAATTCAATATATTAGCCAAGTATGTATATATACAAGGAATTTGCCTTGGTGCTTTGCTCACAAGTAACAACACGATATACAGTAAACAATTAAGAATGAAACATTATAATTTAAACATGTGAAGAATGAAATATAATAAAATAAAATACCAGTGCAAAAGGAGGCTACAGACTTTTGGTTGTTGAGTAGAGCTACTGCTCGTGGAAAAAAGCTGTTTTTATGTCTGGCTATGGCGGTTTTTATGGTTTTATGTCTGGCTGTTTTTATGTCTGGCTTTGACAGCTTGGAGCTGCCTTCCAGAAGAGTTCAAAGAGTTTTTGGCCAGGGTGAGAGGGGTCAGACATGATCTCATCCACTCGCTTCCTGGCCCTTGCAGTGTACAGTTCGTCGATGGGGGGGGGGGGGGGGGGGGGGGGGGAGAGAGGGTTGCAGCCAACCACCTTCTTGGCTGATTGAACAATGCGCTGCAGCCTCCGGACATCGTACTTGGTGGCTGTGCCTAACCAGGCCATGATGGAGAAAGTTAGGACAGACTCTATGATGGCTGTATAAAACTGGACCATCATTGCCTGTGGCAGATTGTGTGTTCTCAGCTGTTGCAGGAAGTACATCCTCTGTTGGGCCTTTTTGACTGTGGAGTCATGGTGGCCTCCCATTTAAGGTCCTTGGAGATGATGGTTCCAAGGAACTTAAATTACTCCACAGATGTGACTTGTGGTGTTGTTGATGGTGAGTGGAGTGAGGGGAGAGGGAGCTCTCCTAAAGTTTACAATCAATTCCACTGTCTTAAGAGCATTGAGCTCCAGATTCATGGATTTAGGACTCTCCCAACCCATCTGCCTCTGGATCAAGGACTTTCTGTCTAACCGCCCCCAGGCCGTTAGACTGGGCCATCACCTCTCCACCCCCATCACACTCAGCACTGGCTCCCCACAGGGCTGTGTGTTGAGCCCCCTCCTCAACGCCCTCTACACCCACGATTGTTTCCCCGCCCACTCCACCAACACTATCGTCAAGTTTGCGGACGACACGACTGTGGTTGGACGTATCTCAGGAGGAGATGAGACAGCCTACAGGGAGGAAATCCAAAGACTGGCAGTGTGGTGTTCAGACAACAACCTCATCCTAAACACCACAAAAACAAAGGAAATTATCATAGACTTCCGTAAGAACAGTGCAGCCCCCAAACCCCTATTCATCAATGGGGACTGTGTGGAAAGGGTCTCAGACTTCAGATTCTTGGGCACACAAATTACGGAGGATCTCTCCTGGACTACAAACACCACCACAGCAGTCAAGAAGGCCCAGCAGCGACTCTACTTTCTGAGGATCCTCAGGAACAACAACCTGGAGGAGAAGCTGCTGGTGTCTTTCTACCGCTGCTCCATCGAGAGTGTGCTGGCGTACTGTATAACCACATGGTATGCCAGCTGCTCTGCTGCGGACAGGAGAGCCCTTCAAAGGGTCATCAACACCGCACAAATAATCACTGGCTGCCCACTGCCCTCCCTGAAGGACATCTTCAGCTCTCGCTGCCTTGGCAGGGCAGCCAACATCCTGAAGGACCCTTCCCACCCTGGACACAACCTGTTCCACCTGCTCCCCTCTGGCAGACAGTACAAGTCTTTCAAAACTTGCACAAACAGACTCAGAGACAGTTTCTACCCCATAGCCAACTTAACAATGCAAAATAAGAAATAACACTCACATTCAACTGAAATGTTTTACCTCAGCTACTATTGTTATTTATCTGTAATTTTTTTTTAATATGTATATATTTTTACCTTTTCTTATATATTTAAAATTACTCTTGTGAATCGCACCGTGGGATTGACTTTTAAATTTCGTTGCACCATGTGCAATGACAATAAAGAGATTCATTCATTCATTCATTCATTCATTCAGATTGTTGCGATGGCACCAGGACGCCAACTGTGTCACTTCCTGTCTGTAGGCAGATTCCTTCACATCCTGGATTTGTCCAATCAGGGTTGTGTCATCTGCAAACTTGAGAAGCTTGACAGAGGAGTCTGTGGAGGTGCAGTCGTTGGTGTAGAGAGAGTAAAGGAGAGGGGAGAGTAGCTCCTATGCTGAGGGTCAGCGGGTCCGAGATGTGCTTTCCCAGCCTCACAAGCTGCTTCCTGTCTGTCAGGAAGTTGCCGATCCACTGATAGAGGGGTTCAGGCACAGTCAACTGGGCAAGTTTGGAGTGTCATAGCTCTGGCACAATGGTGTTGAAGCAGAGCTAAAATCCACAAACAAAATCCTTGCATAGGTCCCCTGGAGGTCTAGATGCTGGAGGATGAAATGCAGGCCTAGGTTGACTGAGTCATCCACTGAACTATTGGCCTGGTATGCAAACTACAGGGGGTTCAGCAGGGGGTTTGTGATATTTTTCATGTGGGCCAGCACATGTCTTTCAAGGGTCTTCATGATTACAGAGGTCAGTGCGACAGGCCTGTAGCCATTAAGATCAGTAATCTTTGGCTTTTTGGGTACTGGAACAATAGTGGAGACTTTGAAGCAGGAACGGACATTGCAGGTTTGCAGGGACTGGTTGAAAATGTTGGTGTAGACTGGTGCCAGTTGTTCGGCACAGAGTTTGAGGGTAGAGGGCGAAACGTTGTCCGGTCCTGGAGATTTCCGGCTTTTCAGTCTCCTGAATAGCACTCCTCCTCCTCAATGTCTATTGTTAGTGATGGAGAAGTGGCCAGACTGATGTTGGGCAGCAAGGAGGGGGTGGGTTGTGGACCAGGGCACAGTCTTTGCTGACACATTTTGCCAATCATTGTAGATTTCTTTATTCAACTTTAGTTGCAATACAAATCCCCCAACCAAAGCCAATTATTAATTGTTTTCCAAAAGACCTCACATGATTGAGAGTCTGGTAGCACTGGACTGACTGAGTTTCCCCAGACCTTTGGGCATTATTTTTATGAATGCAGAAACATACTTCTAATTGATTTAAAAACATTACACTGTTTTCCAGTGAATAGGCAAGTTTAAAAAGGATCACAAGAAATGTGTGCTGGTTTAGATGTTAGATGCCCAATCGAGGAACACTCGGCTTTAGTTCTATAAAACACAAATAACTTAACTCTAATTAAGGTGTAGGAAGGAACTTCAGATGTTGGTTTACACCAAAGATGGACACAAAATGCTGGAGTATCTCAACGGGACAGGCAGCATCTCTGGAAAGATGGAAAGGATGACGTTTCAGGTGGAGACCCTTCTTCGGTCCGAAGAATTTGAAGTTAATCTGGTTAATAATTTCAGACATTGTGTTTTTGTTTCAGATTTCCAACGTCTGCATTTTTTATTATTTGCATCGAAGATCTACTCAGATGATAGCCATAATCATTGAATGGAATTAAGAAATCTGGGAAAATCCAAATTCAAAGGGAAAATACTGCCACTATTTTTTCCCACTTAGGTAGAACATATGCCTTCAGAATTGGAATTGGCAAGGAAGACACAAAATAATATCAAAAAGATAGCTTTTGGCAAATTATGTAATGGTAGCGACAATGGATGGGTGCAAGATATCCCAGCACATTATTTTATATTTAGTAAATCAAAAGCTGGATATATATTTAAAAAAAGCTACAAATATGACCAACATTATTTTTAAAATCCATGTACCACATTGAAACCGAAAGACTGCAAATATTGGTTTATTGTAATTTTTTTGCAAGAGACAAGTCTGACGCAGTAGTCAGATTCCTCACCCATGGGAGAAAAAGTGAAAGACTTAATGTCCAAGAGATTGAGCGACAAAGTGATCGGAGCCTTAGGCTGGCAAATTGACGTGTGGTTAAATCATTCAGGATTGCAAAGGAATCAGCAGTAATGTTGACTGATCAGTAAAACAGATACAGAACCTTTGCTCAGTGATGACTAAAGTCAGCAAAATGGTGAATTCATGAGGAGCTAGTAATGAATTGATTTGACAAAACTTGAAAAGTTCAAGAAAGTTCTCCAGGTTACCACAATGATAGATTGTTGATGAATTTACTGAGTAGGCGGAATACTTTTAGCCACAGGAAATCAGACTCAAATAAACAAAAAGGGATCAGTTGGGATATAAGAGTAAACATAAGGACAGAGGCTGCTGGCGAGTCGCCAGCGGTGACAGGCTGTATGCAAAACCAACGTGGGCGTGAAGATGCCACAGTTGTGTCACAGTGCCAGTGGGACTGTATCACATTGCATAGCATGAATGATGCAGTGTAGACAGCTAACCTTGCAAGCTCAACTCATTTAAATATACTGAATACGCACCCTGTGGAGATGTAGAGAATGTGATGTATGCATAGGTCGAATATTTAAGAGAACATCACTTAAAGGGCATATGTTTACACTTAAATGGCTTTGTGCCAAGCTCGAAGGAACAAGGAAAGCAGATGCATGGGCATAGTACCAAAATGTTCGAGTATCTTTCAGATACTTATTTGGGCCCTTTAGAGCTGGTCTTCCCCATCAGTCATCCTCTGAACAGTGCCCATAATATGCATACCAAGTCACTGAAGAATCATACACAGAGATATGACAAAAAAAAATATCCAAATGAAATAATTCTTAAAATGTACTTCAAATATATCACAAACAGAGCGAAGAGACTTCAGTCTGCTGAGGTTGGATACAAATTGATAGACAATTGACCATAGTGAATCAATAACTTATTTTACATAATTTCAAATAAAATTATGAACTATTAAAACATAAAACATTGGTTAGCAGCTTAATACCTTGTCTTGATCAATTTAGCAGTAAATGAGAATGAATTGGATTTATCAAATGTTATCTAACAAAAAATATCTCGACACACTTTGTAGAATTATAAAAATCTGAATAAAGCTAACAATCCCAATTATTAATAATCTTCTTAATAAGGGAACTAGTCAAACAGTTCCAATATAACAAGAATGATTGTGCCACTAGAGCAGGCCTCAGTTTCCACATTACAACTTTCCAGAAATACTGCACGAGGCATGACAGGAAGATCTTTCTCATACAGAGTTGTGAGTTTGTGGAATTCTCTGCCTCAGAGGCCGATGGAGGCCAGTTCTCTGGATACTTTCAAGATCGAGCTAGATAGGCCTCTTAAAGATAGCGGAGTCATGGGAAATGGGGGGAAGGCAGGAACGGGGTACTGATTGGCGATGATCAGCCATGATTACATTGAATGGTGGTGCTGGCTCGAAGGGGCAAATGTCCTACTCCTGCACCTATTGTCTATCAAATTCCAGTAAAACCTCATTTGCCTCCAATACTGTAAACAGTGAAAATGAATGATAAGAGTATCACCATGGTAATAAGAGTAAGTAATGGAATATTTCATGTGACCCACTGATGGTTATGCACTCCATTCTGAATGTACTACAAATCTTAATTACCTATTGCAATCCAACAATGATTAAATTATAGTTCAAGCAAAAATAATTTTCTCTAATAAACCATTAAAGTATGTGCAGTTTAGGATATGTTAAACCCTAAGCTATGCTGCCTACTTAATTTTTCATCCCACCTTTCTGAACTAAATAGTTTTGTTATTGCAAGTCAAATCTTAGATTTCATTTATATGTTCTCAGTAAAATGCTTTTTGAAAATATTAGCTTCTGTTAAATTAACAGTTTCAAAATAACAAAATAAAGATTTAAGTGCTCTTGGCATCTAATTGTTATTTTATGACAAACATTTCACATGATGCTGTACTACTGAACAACGAGGATATTATAGGAGAAATAGGCAATAGGCAGGAATTGTTTTAGGAACTGACAGGGAAAGTGGAGCCATCACGATGCAACAGAATCCCTTCCTACAAAAGATAGATAATACAGAAGTGGTCTAAGGTGAAGATTGTATCAATCCATTATACATCAACAATATCAGTCCACATCCAGATCCTGACTTGGAACCAATATTGTCTAAAAACAGGAAATCCAAGTGCATTTCATTCAACTATGGTGTGTATATAGTTGAAAAATGGGCCTAACATGCTGCCTAATTGAAATGCTTTTTAATTTTTTTTTTCTGATTTATGTGATTAACTTATTTAATGAGGTAGAAAGGTGGAATAATACATTGTGTTTAGTCACACGTTTCAGTCCTGAATATCCAACAGCAACAAAAACAAATTAACATCTTTTCATCCCTCCCTGCCATTAAATTTGATCACCCTTAACTAATGGTGTGTTCAATTCAGAGAAAAAGAATGGATTTGTAATCACCATGACAGTATCTTTTGCTAAATGACTTTGTCTTCTTGGTATTTATTTTTGCTTCAGAAGAGCACAAAGAAACAACAGCATTATATATTTTACGTGCATCAATGATTTAAATGTTAACTGGATTAAAGCTGCAAATTTTTAAAGTGCCAATTATAATAGCCAAAATTTAATAGCATTACATTTTATATTTAAAAAAATCACATTGTACATTTTTAAACACAATTGTATAGTCTAAAGGCAGGCTTAAAATCTTGTCAACGCCATATGTTAGAATAATTTAGATTTTCTGCTATTTCAGAAATTACACATTCTTTGAAATTTGAGTCCAGATGGATGATTTGCCTCTGGGGCCTTGTTAAATGAACCAGATCACAGGACCCACAATCGGTCTCATCTAAACATTATGTGAATTGAGTTCCGACCTAATAAACCAAAATAACAAATTATTGGAAAGAGAACAGAGATTAATTGCACAAAGCCCACTCAACCAGGGCTCTTCTGTACATTTGTTTGGTCCATGGCACTTTCCAATGATTAACATTTTTTTACACTATTCACTTTTATCACTCCTACTCTGAACAGACTCACACTTAACATTAAGACACACTTCTTTTTCCTCCCTCTATACAAATCAAATGCTTCAGTCACCAGCACACTTCTTTACATCCTTCATAGAAGATGGCGAGAGAAAAATATTACCCTCAGCAAATGGACAAATAAAAACTGCTAACACGAAGCAGTTAGTAGCATTCGTGGAAAGAGAGAGTAAGAACTGATGGTCAGAGAAGCCATTAAATATTTCCAGTTTTTATTTTTCTCAATTTCCAATAAATGCATTTGATTTTTATTCCTCATCTTGCAATCTCCCATCATAGTGAAGCATCAACCTCTACTTGCCCCTTTCCTGCATCATGGCCATAATTAGGGAACCTTTCTGCTTTCAGCTAGCCCAAATCCTCAGGCTACACAGTCACAGTAACCAACTCTACACATAATTAAGATTAGCTTCATACAGAAACTCCACATGGCAAATCACAGAGTTGCCTGTATGCAGAATGGGTCGAAGGGCAGTTCAGGTCCCAGCTCCCTGAAGGACATTGTCAGAAACAGAGTTTTGTCCAGAGGAGTGAAAAGTTTGGAAAGGACAGCCAACAAGCAAAGTAGGTTGGGAATGCATAAGCACCACGAGTCACTGGCTGACCTGCAAGAAAACCTTTCATGAACTTGGGAAAGGATAGGTTTAAATTTCAAAATAATGTTTCCAGCATGGCAGCCATGTCCAACTATACCCCAACATGTACTTCCTGAGGACATTAAAAAAGACTGGTCTGCCCCAACAGCTGCTGACAACCTTCTACCGCTGCACCACAGAGAGCATATTAACGTATGGCATCTCTGTGTGGTATCTCAGCTGCACGAAGGCGGAGAGGAGAGCTGTTCAGCGCGTCATCCACAGAGCGCAGAAGATTATTGGGACACAGCTACCAGGCTTGGAGGGCATCTACCAAACACGGTGCCTAAGGAAGGCTGTCAGCATCCATAAAGACTCCTCGTACCCTTGTAATGGACTGTTCGAACTACTTCCCTCTGGCAGACGTTACAAGGCCTTCTACGCCTGAACTTTCAGACTCAGGAACAGCTTTCTTTTTCTTTTTTTTCAATTCAATTTTAATGTCATTGCACAGATACAAGTATGGGTACAACGAAATGCAGTTTAGCGTCAGTCCGTGGTAATAGTGCAATATAGAAATAAAAATACAGAATAAGCAAACAATGTGAACGGTTCCAGAGAGACTGGAGAAATCTATCGGCGGGACTATCCGAGTTCAGTCCTGGACTCCCCCAATGTGATAGCCTGTCCAACCCCTTGTTGTTGTAGAAGCTGTCTTCCTCTGACATCCTACTAGTATGGAGAACCTGAGGCTGGCCTGTACCGTCCGTGGTAATAGTGCCCTGATGGGAGGAGGGCAAACATCGGCGGGACTCCATGCAATGTGATAGGGTGTAGAAGAGGGGTCTTTGATGATCCTGTCCCGCCTCCCTGATCTCAGGAGGGCAAACAGTCCATTTTCAGTGAGAGGGCATCCCCGGCCCGGTCAGGTTTTCGGTGGGGGCACTGAGGGATGTACTGAGCGGTTTTTCACCACCCGTTGTAGTGCCTTCCTGTCCACTACGGTGCAACTGCTGTACCATACCGTGAAGCAGGTGGTCAGGATGCTTTTGATGGTACAGCGGTAAAAAGTTGGTCAGGATCCGGGGGGACAGGTGAGCTTTCTTGAGCCTCCTCAGGAAGTAAAGGCGCTGCTGCACCTTTTTGATCAGCTTGGAGGTGTTGAGGGACCAGGACAGATCCTCCGAGATGTGTACCCCGAGGAATTTGTAGTTGGAGACGCGCTCCACCTCAGTCCCGTTTATATGGATGGGGGTATGTCTGCCCCCTCTGTTCTTCCTGAAGTCAACAATAATTTCCTTCGGCTTCTTGGAGTTGAGGACAAGGTTATTGTTGGCACACCAGGTTGTCAGGTGCTGGACCTCATCCCTGTAGGCTGACTCGTTGTTGTCACTGATCAGTCCTACCACCGTGGTGTCGTCGGCAAAGTTAATGATGGTATGGAGCCATTCTTATGGATGCAGTCATGGGTGAAGAGGGAGTAGAGAAGAGGGCTGAGCACACAGCCCTGTGGCACGCCGGTGTTCAGTGTTATAGTGGAGGAGGTGAGGTTGTTGACCCTAACAGACTGTGGTATGTTGGTGAGGAAATCCAGTGTCCAATTGCAGAGGGAGGTGGAGATGCTAAGTCCGCTGAGTTTGGTGATCAAGCTGGCGGGGATGACAGTGTTAAAGGCAGAGTTGAAATCAATGAACAGCAGCCTGATGTAGGAGTTGTTGTAGTCCAGGTGGGTCAGGGCAGAGTGTAGGGCCGCCGATATGGCGTCCTCTGTAGACCTGTTGGCCCGGTAGGCAAACTGATGGGGGTCCAGTGTGGGGGGGGGGGGGGGAGGCTGGCTTTGAGGTGAGCCAAGATCAGCCGCTCAAAGCACTTTGCAATGACAGGGGTGAGTGCCACTGGGCGGAAGTCGTTGAGACTCCCTGTAGCTGATTGTTTGGGCACTGGCACAATGGTTGATGTCTTGAGGCAAGTGGGGACAACACCCTGGGCCAGTGACAGATTGAAAATGTCAGTGAAGACCAGGGATAGTTGTCCAGCACATGCCCTGAGCACCCGCCCGGGGATGCCATCGGGGCCGGCAGCTTTGTGCTCATTCACCTTGCTCAGTGCATCTTGTACAGCAGAGGTGGAGAGACTGAGGGGTTGTTCATTCAGGGATGGAGCAACTTTGATGGCTGGAGTTTTGTTGTCCCGGTCAAAGCGAGCATTGTCAGGAAGGGAGACGTTGTCTGGGGGGGGGAGCGGGGTGTTAACTTTATGGTAATCGGCAATGGATTTGATTCCTTGCCACATGTGCCTGGGGTCGGAGTTGTTTTGGAAATGCTCCTCAATCTGCCGTTTGTGATTGAGTTTAGCATTCCTAATTCCCTTTTTCAGGTAGGTCCAGGATGAGCTGTATCCCTCAGCATTGCCAGATCTGAAAGCGGCAGCGCGAGCCTTCAGCAGGAGTTTGACCTCCCTGCTCATCCACGGCTTCAGGTTAGGGAAGTCTTAATCTCTTTGTGGGTAGTGACGTTGTCAGTGCAAAATTTTATATAGTCCAAAACGGTTGAGGTGTATGAGTTGATGTCCACTTGGGAGTTAAAGGTGGCCTGGGTAGCAAACAGACTCCAGTCCGTTTGCTGAAACTGTCCCTCTAAAACAGAGACGGCCCCCTCAGGCCAAACCTTCACTGTCCTCATGGTAGGTTTCACACGTCTGATCAGAGGTGTGTATTTGGGGAGCAGGAACAGAGAGAGGTGGTCAGACTGTCCAAGGTGGGGGAGGGGGAGGGCTTTGTAGGCTTCACTAATATTAGTGTATTGAGTATAGAAGCTGGGACGTAATGTTAAAATTGTACAAGGCATTGGTGAGACCAAATCTGGAGTATGGTGTACAATTTTGGTCGCCAAATTATAAGAAGGATGTCAACAAAATAGAGAGAGTACAGAGGAGATTTACTAGAATGTTGCCTGGGTTTCAACAACTAAGTTACAGAGATAGGTTGAATAAGTTAGGTCTTTATTCTCTGGAGCGCAGAAGGTTAAGGGGGGACCTGATAGAGGTCTTTAAAATGATGAGAGGGATAGACAGAGTTGATGTGGACAAGCTTTTCCCTTTGAGAATAGGGAAGATTCAAACAAGAGGACATGACTTCAGAATTAAGGGACAGAAGTTTAGGGGTAATATGAGGGGGAACTTCTTTACGCAGAGAGTGGTGGCGGTGTGGAATGAGCTCCCAGTGGAAGTGGTGGAGGCAGGTTCATTGGTATCATTTAAAAATAAATTGGATAGGCATATGGATGAGAAGGGAATGGAGGGTTATGGTACGAGTGCAGGCAGGTGGGACTAAGGGGAAAAAAATATGTTCGGCATGGACTTGTAGGGCCGAGATGGCCTGTTTCCGTGCTGTAATTGTTATATGGTTATATGGTTAAGTCCAGAATATTGTTTCCTCTGGTTGGGCAGGAAACATGCTGATGGAACTTGGGGAGTACAGTTTTAAGGTTGGAGTGGTTGAAATCACCCGCAACAATAAATGCCCCTCTGGGTGTGCAGTTAGTTGTTTGCTGATAGCAGCTTGCAGCTCTTCCATTGCTAGCCTGGCATTAGCGTCCGGGGGTACATAGACTGCAGTGATAACAGTCGATGTGAATTCTCTGGGCAGATAGAAGGGCCTGCACTTTATCATCAGGTATTCCAGGTCAGCAGAGCAGTGACTACCAATCCTAACAACGTCCGTACACCATGTGTTGTTCACATAATGCACAGTCCGCCGCCCTTGGTCTTACCGGAGTCCTCCGCTGTTCTGTCGACCCTGAAGACAGTGCGTCCCTCCAGCTCGATGGCGTTGTCCGGGATGTTGGCATTGAGCCATGTTTCGGTGAAGACCAGCCTTAGTTTGTCGATTTTACTCACCAGGGACCGGACATTTGCGAGGAAAATGCTGGGCAGAGCTGGTTGGTGCGGGTTTGATTTCAGCCTAGCTCGATAGCCTCCCCGCTTCCCACGTCTTTGTTTGGGGGGGGGTCCGGGCACTTCCTGTCGGGGGAGCTGGCCTGCTAGACCACTGTGTCCTGGCGATCTCCGGCGGCAGTTGGAAGTCGCTTCTGGGGCTCGTTGTGCAGAGACGGCCGAGCTCCAGTAGCTCCTGACGGCCGTACAGAGTCTTCGCTAGAGTCCTCCGGGCGATAACTAAGGTAATTATTAACAGAAAAAAAAACTATATTGCAAAAACTACGGAGACGCAGAGCCTCGCGTTGTGCACGCGACGCCATCTTGGAATTTACCAAAACAAAATTCCCAGAGCTATAGCGGCTCTGAACCGGCCCGGCTCAGTGCCTCCCCACCCCCCCTGGACTGTCTCCATCGGATGGTCACGTCGCACAGACACATCTGCACTTTAGTCTGTTTGAACTGTTTTGACTATTTTACTGTTCTTTTTACAATCCATGTTCTCGGGGTATCTAAATCTAAATGTAATTAGTTATTTATGTTATGACATCGGATGGAAGCTGCATACGAAATCTCGTTGCACTTATGTGCAATGACAATAAAATATATTATTATTATTATTACATGCTCCAAATTTTCAGTATTTGTTGTCTGAAGACCATTTACTTTGCAGATGACGTCACTGTTCCCAATTGTCTGGATGCTCCTGTTGAATCAGTCACTTTATGTAGAAAACTTTGTTTCTTTTTATGTTATTTATTCATTGTATGGACAGCATTGCAAGGCAGGATTTATTGCCTTGGCTTAGATGTCCTCTGAAGTGTTAGAGAGCCACTACCAGAAAAGGAAACCAAAAATAAGCTACAAGAATTAATAAACAGTTAAGAAAATTCCTTTAATTCTGTTGTTCCATAATGTCAATGAGGTTTTGTTCATGACCAACTATTAATCCATGAAAGGCAATTTCCTTTGCACCTTTGTGGATTTTGTCATTCATCAGCAATGCACAAGCACAAAGGATTCTCCTTTCCAAGTTCCCCTATTTGACATATCACTTGTTTACTTTAAGCTGTTTAGTTATCCAGGCAATTCTGTATTCCCAGTTTGAAAAACAGGTTTGGTCCATCATAACTAATATACACGTCTAAAAGGTACCTCGAGGGAAGCACTTTCTCATTCATTCATCCACAAGATCAGGAAAGATAAGAGAGCGTGCAGAACCAAGCTTCCTTGCTTTAGGCACATCTGCACACTTATTCCAAAAAGACAAGAGCTATTCAAATGACACTATATCCTCCAGAGAAATCACAAACTCATTTTAAGAGCTCGTTCGATTTGCCACAATAAATTGGACAACATAGATCAGAACATGCCCTGATGGAATTATTTAAAAAAACTTTATATAGTTGATATGATCAGAACATGTCTTTCACTACATTGTATCTTTAAATGAATACATTATCTTACAACGTGTCAATGCCATGCATATTCCCTCCTTCAATAATGCAACCATTAAGAATACGATAAGTTGTTATACAGATCAGAACCCCTCAGGTCCAGAGGTGGCATGAACAGATTGTAGTCCTTGCACAAAGTCTTTGTGGTGGCTGAGCCAAGTGTCAGTCCACACCTCAACATTAACTCCCATACTAAGCAATGATCCAGTTGACAGCATTCACCGAGCAAACAAGGTCTTGGTTTTTGTTTACTCATTTCGGTGTCGAGGCATTCTGCCATATGTCTTGAAAGGTCTGCTTGCTGAATTAACCCATGAGATCCATCATCTTCTTATCCTACAGTGCCTCCAGGATATTTCATGGCCTGCTGGGCATGGGATCCAAGATGTTTTTCATTTGGAAGTGATGTAGCAAGTTCCAACTGAATGGAACATTGTACAGCAATGAGACTGAGCCTCTAAATCAGTTCTGGCAAAAGGTATAACATAGGCACCAAGCGACACTAGGCCTTTATGTATTCCAGCACAGCTCAATGCAATCACACATAAAAGGTGTGCATTGGAATGGGGAACACATTAGGTACATGTTCTTCCTTTCATAGGAGATCAGTACTGTTAAGATCTCAGGCTCAAATAGAAGATATTTCAGGTGACTGCCATGGTAGAAGTGGGGTGTAACTCCTTGTTCACCACATACAGCAGCACTCAGAGTACTTGATGACCTAGTTCTTGCTCAACATAGAGGGGGAGCATCACTTCTACATTCCTACTTTATCCATGTTACTCTCATTCATGCCACATGTAACAGCTCCTTCATCCTGATTCCCAGCACTTTCATGTATCCTGGCCCAACATTAAAGAGAAAAGAAGATCAGTACTTTGCAAATGCTGACACTTGAAGATCAAAGTTTGAAGCTTTCATCAAAGATAAAAAGCCAACCTATTGCCATTTTAAAAGACAATTCCTTGTTCAACTCTAATGGAAATGGCATGCTGGCACTGTTATCCAATCATAGAAACATAGAAAATAGGTGCAGGAGTAGGCCATTCGGCCCTTTGAGCCCATTCAATATGATCATGGCTGATCATCCAAGTCAGTATCCTGTACCTGCCTTCTCTCCATATCCCCTGATCCCTCTAGCCACAAGGGCCACATCTAACTCACTCTTAAATATAGCCAATGAACTGGTCTCAACAAACTTTCTGTGGCAGATAATTCCACAGATTCACCACTCTCTGTGTGACCAATTTTTTTCTCATCTCGGTCCTTAAAAGTCCTTATCCTTAAACTGTGACCCCTTGTTCTGGACTTCCCCAACATCACGAACAATTTTCTTGAATCTAGCCTGTCCAACCCCTTAAGAATTTTATAAGTTTCGATAAAATCCCCCCTCAATCGTCTAAATTCTAGCGAGTACAAGCCGAGTCTATCCAGCCTTTCTTCATATGAAAGTCCTGCCATCCCAGGAATCAGTCTGGTGAACCTTCTCTGTACTCCCTCTATGGAAATAATGTCTTTCCTCTGATTAGGAGACCAAAACTGTACACAATACTCCAGGTGTTGTCTAACCAATACCCTGTACAACTGCAGTAGAACCTCCCTGCTCCTATACTCAAATCCCTTTGCTACGAATGCTAACAAGGGGCGCATTTCTAATTTCCTGTTTGATGCCATCCCCAACTCCACTACTACTGTTGGGTGGCCTGTACACAACTCCCACTAACGTTTTCTGTCCCTTAGTGTTTCGCAGCTCAACCCATATTGATTCCATATCCTCCAAACTAATGTCCTTCCTTTCTATTGCGTTAATCTCCTCTCTGACCAGCAACGCTACCCCACCTCCTTTTCCTTTCTATCTATCCCTCCTGAATATTGAATATCCCTGGATGTTCAGCTCCCAGCCTTGATCACCCTGGAGCCATGTCTACGTGATCCCAACTATATCATATTCATTAATAACTATCTTCACATTCAACTCATCCATCTTATTATGAATGCTCCTTGCATTGAGACACAAAGCCTTCAGAGTGTTATAGGTGATCGCTCCACTCTCCCTCATCTTGTTTGCACCCTTTTAGCATCACTGCGGTCGATTGGTTGAGGCCACCTAAAAGCAGTCAAGGACCTCGTAAATGTATGATAAAAACGAGCCCCGCTGACAATGAGAAATGAACACAAGACCAAGCAAGTTATTTTCATAGCATATCCCCTTTCATGGAGAATTGAAAGCAGCTGTTGAAATTGCTTGTGGTATTTAAAAAAAAAAATTGCATTTAATGTAAACAGGTACAAAATCCATGGGTAACATCAGTTTCCAAAAATGTCAGGATGTTCAGATGAAAATCAGTTTTTATCTTATGCATCATTAAACCTCCAGAACTCAGACAACTGTCACTTTTTAATACATTGAGTATTTTACAAAAATAAATGCACAATGCTCAAAACATCAGAAGGGAGAAAGAAAGGATTAGTAAATCAATAAATATTTTAGCAGACAGAAAGGTTTGACTAACACACAGTGCACAATTGTGAATTGCCTGAAGCCACCTGTGACATTAAGAATATATTAAATCCTGCTGAAAGTACCATTCTGCAGCACAGAAACCAAAATTTGTACCCGACAGCCTATCATTGTGTGGTTGAGACATTCAATTATACTCTCACAGGCTAGTTTAATTTCATCTTTGCAAGTCAAAATACAAACTCAAAAGAAATGTAGGGCTTAGTCAAGTAACAATCCTTCCCAATAGCATACAGAGTTAGCAAATGAGGCTTTTGACATCACGTATAACATCAAGCTGTGTATTTCCAATATTTAACAGACATTGCATTAACTATTGTATCAACTAATATTTTGTTACAAAACTAACAGCAATGTTGCTCATCTTTTAGAATCATAAATAACTTTTCCTTATTCCACTGACCTTTTTGTTTATTTTTTTTAAGATATTTATAATTATCTATCATATATTGAATTAGCTAAAGCAAATTGAGGAAATGCAAGCTTGTTGCTAAATAATGTGTGGGTAACAATCAGCCTACAGGCATTGATAATCAAATCGTACATCTCCAGGCAGTGAGGCTATAGTAGCAATTATTTTAAGAGCAGAAAATACTAAAAACACTGTGGCTCAGGCAGCGGAGAGAGAGGCAGAGATAACATTTCAGATTAATGATCCTCCATCTACCAACAGATTTTCAGCCAATGAGTTCCAAATTACAAACACGAATGAAAAAAATCAACCACTTTTCCAATTATCCTATTAATTACCTTAGATCTCTGTTCCCTAGTTCTTGACCATTGCTGATGGAAAAGATCCTTCCTGTTCATCTTAAACATTCTAGCTTTATGTAAACTTTAAATCTTCCTACAGCTTTCTTTGTTCCTAAGATGCACCAGTCTAGTTGGTTTCCTTCATTGCTAACCTTTTCCTAAAACCTAATAAATCTTCTTTGCATCCCCTCTAGCCTGATAACATTCTTCCCATAGTTTCTCAAACTGTACTCAACATTCTACCTGTGGCTTTACTGGTGTGATTTAAGTGGTTGCAACATACATACCCTGAATCAGTAGTTCCAAGATAAGATAGGATAGGTAGCAAATTTAGCTGTGTTTTATTAGACGAAAGTTACAAAACAGTTCTTCACTATGCCTACTGCTAAACTACAGTAGACAACTAATTCTAGGGAGTTCATTACCTGCCTGCTTAAAAGATCAGGTGTAGGTTTCCTCCGACATCCCAATGACCTGCAGATTTGTAGGTTAATTGGCTTTCAGTCATTGGCATGTAGAATGCGAAAGTGGGAAAATATTGAACTGGTAAAGGTGTGATCGACAGTCGGTGTAGACACAGTGAGCCGAAGGGCCCATTTCCATGCTGTACAGTATCTCAAACCTGAAGTATTGCGTACAGTTTTGGTCTCCAAATCTGAGGAAGGACATTATTGCCATAGAGGGAGTGCAGAGACAGTTCACCAGACTGATTGCTGGGATGTCAGGACTGTCTTAATGAAGAAAGACTGGATAGACTTGGTTTATACTCTCTAGAATTTAGGAGATTGAGAGGGGATCTTATAGAAACTTACAAAATTCTTAAGGGGTTGGACAGGCTAGATGCAGGAAGATTGTTCCCGATGTTGGGGAAGTCCAGGACAAGGGGTCACAGCTTAAGGATAAGGGGAAATCCTTTAAAACCGAGATGAGAAGAGCTTTTTTCACACAGAGAGTGGTGAATCTCTGGAACTCTCTGACACAGAGGGTAGTTGAGGCCAGTTCATTGGCTATATTTAAGAGGGAGTTAGATGTGGCCCTTGTGTCTAAGGGGATCAGGGGGTATGGAGAGAAGGCAGGTACGGGATACTGAGTTGGATGATCAGCCATGATCATATTGAATGACGGTGCAGGCTCGAAGGGCTGAATGGCCTACTCCTGCACCTAATTTCTATGTTTCTATGTTTCTATGTTTCTAAAACGAACTAAAAGATACACACAGAAAAACTGGACATATGGGACAACTCTTTACTCTCATTCTGGTTTCTAATTATCAGGACGCAGCCACTTGTCTTATAGCTGCCTCCTGAATGCTGACAGTGTGCACCTACATCAATCCACCTGCTGGACAGCACTACACCATTGGAAATTATCATCTTTCTGGCTGACAGTGAAATAAACAGCACTTCAGCATTTCATTGGAGGGTCCAGTGTAGTTGTGTTGTGCATCAACCATGCACATGCTGTTGTTTTTAAATGCACTAACTTGTGATTGATAGCTTACTCCAGGGGAACATTACACACTGCTCCAGAGTTAAGCTGAAATGACACTAGTTTCTCTTGTACCTGCATTTTGGCAAAAATGCATTTACCAGGCATTCCTTCAATAGAATTAACCTTGTCTGGCACCAGTTACATTGGGTTCTGTTGATACACTGAATCCACTCTATTACTGTCTCTCTATATTTTATTTTATTCATTCCATGATATTTTATCCAGTCCATGATCTTTAGTGCCCCACTGCTTAGGCGTTGTTTGCAAATATTTAATTCAGATTGTACACACTTTATCACATACATAAAAGATTTTGTATCATCCACAATACTTGCAGCAGCTAATTGGGGCAGTTTAGTTAAGAAATACAACTGGGAAACAGGCCCTTCAACCCACAGAGACAATGCCGCTCCCATACACTAGTTCTATCCAACAGAGAGACAATTTACAGAAGCCAATTAACCTACAAACCCGCATGTCTTTGAAATGTGGGAGGAAACCAGAGCACCTGGAAAAAACACATACTGTCACGGGGAGAATGTACAAACTCCGTCAGACAGCACCCAAAGCCAGATCAAACCCAGGTCTCTGTCACTGTAACTCTAACACTGTGCCAGTGTCACCTTTCAGTTGAGTTGCCTTCCCCTCATCCCCCAGTCCTGCTGGCATTTCATATTTAGGATAGCCTCCAATATCTACAGAAGAGATCTACAGAAGGTGCTGCCTCAAAGGCAGCCAGCATCATCAAGGACCCACACTACTCTGGCCATGCCCTCATTTCACTCCCACCATCAAGGGAACCAAGGTGGTATAGAAGTCAGAAAACTGACCCTTCATTCCTGGCAAGTTGACAAGCCAGCCCGTAATGCAACCAGCCAATATGCTCTCTACTGTACACATATAACAGTTCAAGCACATATTAGTATAAGAATATAAAATGTGAAATTGTAATGGGATTAAATGATCATTGGCAAACCAGCTGGCTATACAATATCATTTGGCCCATCAACTCTGTGCCAGCTTCCCATGGAACAATTTCTCTTGGCCCATTCCTCCTTTCCTCATGCCCCAGCAACTCATTCCCACACACATGCCAAACTGGTCATTAATCTATATTGTAGGATGATTTTTCTTCACTGTGGATTGTCACCTTGTCATGGTGGAGAAGTTTGTGTGGACCCGAGATCCTGAGGGCGATCCCTTCTGGAGCTGTGTTCCTGATAGGGCCATCCATAGTGGTAAGGTCGAGGGGGAGGACTCTGACAATGAGCAATCCAGCCAAGACCTCAACGGTGGAACCGGTGGAGGATGATGGCTGACCTTAGTGGAGCTTCACAACGGCTGGGAAGGTGGATGAAGGCTGCAGCAGAAAAGGGTCTCCGGTCGTCTTGGACTCCATGTCACCAGATCCTGACCCAGATCTATCAAGGACCGTGGGGTGGCTGCCTGTGCATCAGTCTCCCTAGTTAAACAAAGTCGCGCACAGGTGTCCACCAGGCGTCCTCCATGGAGCACCCTTGAGGGGTGAAGGAAAACACTAAATGCAACCCTCCACTGCCTTGTGCCTATTACCTTATTCAGGAAAGGTGAAGACTGGATCCGGTGGAATACGCGGAGGAGACTACCATCTGGCGGTTCAACAGATAGGAAGGTGGACCCAACAAGGTTTTGTGGAGCGCAATTAGGGCACTATGTTCACGTAGAACACTGGTGGCCATCCACTGTATCCTTACCTATCGCCAGCCGTCTTGACTGTGTCTTGCCACTGGATCCAGATAGGCTGGGACGAGAGAGTGAAGCTGAAAATTTGCGCAACTCTCCCTCAATTTAATTTAAGTCAAGTGCAAGTCATGACTTCAGGACCTGTACTGCCCAACTGGGCGAAGCAAGATCACCACAGGAGCACGTGTAGCTGAGAAGAAGCGCATCGCAGAAGCTCAAAGGAAAAATGCCGCGTACAAGGCCACTTCAACTTCTACTGGGGCACCCACCCAACTGCGTCCTACATGCGGGCGAGCCTTCCAGGCCCGGATCGGTCTCACCAGTCATCTCGAGACCCACAAACAAAAACACAGATGTCATGGTCTTCTTCGACTACGAAGGACAAACAGCAACAGGATGATTTACACTAGCCAATTAACCTACTAGGATATCTTTGGGATGTGGGAAAAAAACCCAGATCATCCAGTTTAAATTCACAGTGTCACGAAGTGAGGCAAACTTCAATTAGACAGCATACATTGACAGGATCATATCTGGTTTCTTGGAAATGAAGCAGCAGGACTAACTGCTGTGCCATTGCCCAACCCATACAATATTTCTACACCAGTCTCAGATATCATTGCAACTTTGCCTGTAAACATTTTCCAGAGTCAACCCTGAGTGCTACCTTAATTTGAACACCCAGTTTCAACAAGCAAGTTGATCTTTGGTTAGCATACCCTAGGATCTCCCATCATCATTTTAGCTCAGTTGAAAACAAGTACGAAAACATTGTCTTTGTCTCCAAGGGAAATATTAGTATTACATAACAATTTCATTTGTCAGCTGGTTACAGGCAATGCATCATCTTCCATATCCTTTTCAATATCGAGTGCAACCCTTTCTTTCTGTTGTCTCTATATCTTAGACAGCAACTCAAATGTCTTTGTTCAATGCTGCAATGGAGATTAACCTTTATTAATCCACTTGAATCACTCTGCTCGGTGGGCCGAAGGACTTGGTTCCATGCTAATAATTTCATTCATCATACATTTTAGACTAGTTTATACTGCAGAGTTTCATTAAGAATGCACATCTTATATTACTAAAAGTCTGATCTTGACCACTTCCTGTTGTTCTGTTTATTGATTAAAAAAAAAACACTGCCACTTTCTGCTGCGATTTTTGGCCAACTTACTCAGAGTCCCCCTCTGCTGTGCAGGAAGAGGATTTTTCCCATCGATGAAAAATCAAAGAGTTATTAGTGTTTAAAAAAATGTTGAGATTCTCTATCCTGAAGGCCACGCCCCTTCCGGAGTGACTATAAAACCCGGAAATGTTGAGTGCCTCAGTCAGTCTCTGCAAGATGGGGGAGCGAGTTGGTCATGTCTCTCAGTCGGAGCTGTGAATAACACTGAACACATGTCTACGAAACTGTGAGTGTGATTTTAGTGACCTTGATTGCCCTTAATGTGGTTTGAAAATGAAAATGTGGTTGGTTTGAAATAAAGCACAGCAAATGGTTGGCGGTAATTGGTTTGAAATAAAGAACAGCAAATGGTTGGTGGTGGTTAGTTTGAAATAAAGCACAGCAAATGGTTGGTGGTGGTTGGTTTGAAATAAAGCACAGCAAATGGTTGGTGGTGATTGGTTTGAAATGGCAAATGATTAAAAGTCTAAACTTGACAACTTCCTGTTTGCACGCTTACCGTGCCTTTCCTCGTGCTCCATTGGGCAGATCCGATCATGTAATGCTGCTGCTCATCCCCGCATAGACACAAAATCTGAAATCCATCAAGCCCAAAACAATAACTGTTAAGTCCTGGTCAGAGGATGTCATCGAAACGTTAAGGGGATGTTTTGAATACACTGATTGGGACCTCTTCCTCGACGCATCTGGCAACAACATCGACGTGTACACTGACGTGGTGATGTCATACGTCCGCTACTGTGAAGAACTGTGCGTCCCCTACAAAACTGTCACAATACCCAGTAATGGTAAACCCTGGTTCAACAAGGATATACAACTTCTTTGAAAAAAGAAGAATGCAGCCTACACAAATGGAAACAGTGATCAGTACAAAACAGCAAAATATGAACTCAGGTCTGCAATATGGAAGGCAAAGTCAGCTTATTCAAAGAAATTGGAACAACAATTCAAAACTCATAATTCAAGAGAAGTCTGGAAAAATCTACAGAAGATGACGGACTACAAAAAACGTCCTGTTCCCATCCCAAATGAGGATCCGGATTTACCGGAAAAACTGAACACTTTTTATGCACGCTTTGATAATGCCACCCCGCCATCTATGCCTCCCCCTCCACCTAACTCAGCACCATTCACCATCTCTGAGGAGGAAGTTAGAGCGGCCTTCAAAAATCTTAATAAAAGAAAAGCGGCAGGGCCAGACGACCTCAGCCCCGCTGCTCTCAACTACTGTGCAGCTCAGCTGGTTCCTGTGTTCACCTCCATCTTTCACCTCCCTCAGCCAATGTAGAGTCCCACAGTGTTTCAAATCATCCATCATCATCCCTGTGCCCAAGTCCTCCAAGGTGAGCTGTCTGAACGATTTTAGACCTGTTGCACTAACATCAGTTGCCATGAAGGCCTTTGAGCACATAGTCCTCACCCATCTGAAAACACACACTGCCCCCATCATGGACCCTTTCCAATTTGCATATAGCGCCAACCGGTCTGTTGAGGATGCTATTAACTTAGCTCTTCACTACTCCCTACATCATCTGGAATCACCGAACACTTATGCACGCATCCTGTTTATAGACTTTAGCTCGGCCTTTAACACCATGCATCCAATTAAACTCTATAATAAACTGTTGGACATGAGCATTCACCCAGCCATGTGCCATTGCATCCAGCACTTTTTTACAAACAGACAGCAAAGAGTCAAGGTGGGTGAAAAACTCTCCAGCCCTCTGACTCTCAACACAGGGTGCGTTCTGTCACCTCAGCTCTTCTCACTTTACACCAACAACCTCATATCCCAATGCAGCTCAGTCAAAATTTTCAAATATGCAGATGACACAACAATAATTGGCCTCATCTCAGCCAACAACGGATCACAATACCATCAAACAGTCAACAGCGCAGTCAAATGGTGTGCAGACAACAACCTCCAGCTTAATTCATCAAAACCCTTGGAAATCACCATAGACTTCAGATGCAAACAAAACCCCAAACCCCCGGTCCATGTCAACTCCCATCCCATAACCTCCATGAACTCATTCAAGTTTCTGGGCACCTATATCTGCAATAATCTAAAATGGCACATCAACGCAGACCACATCATTAAGAAAGGACAACAACGCCTATACTTCCTTAGACAGCTCAAAATGTTCAGAGTCCGCAAACACCTCCTGGTTCGTTTCTATCAATCCATTATCAAAAGCATCATCACCTCCTCAATCACAGTCTGGTACGGAAACACTGACAGTCACTCACTACACAGAAAACAACGCATTGTCTACAAGGCCTCCAGGACCATAAACTCACCCCTCCTCTCAACCAATTCCATTTACCTCCAACGTACCTCAAAACAGGCAATAAAGATCATCTCGGACCCCTCCCATCCAGCAAACCACCTTTTCCAGTCTTTCCCTTCAGGGAGGCGCCTCAGGTCACTTGCCACAAAATCCACCTGTTTTAAAAACAGCTTCTTCCCCTCAGCAATAAGAACACTCAATTCACTCCAATGACAGACAACACTAAGGACTCTTGATGTATATAGTGTCTTGTCTATGGTCTTTGTCTGTTCTTTTGCACTATGTTCTGTTGGTGAGATTTGTGATGTGGTATGGATGCACTTTATTACTATGATCTGTGTTGTTATATGTGTTAATGTGACTAAAGCAGTGTACCATCATGTACCGACCCAAATACCACCAACCCTGGTTGCGTGGCAAATAAAGATTCTATCTATCTATATTGATTTTAGATAAAACACCAAAAGTCTGATCTTGACCACTTCCTGTTGTTCAGTATAAATATTAAAAAAAACAAAAAAAAACACTGCCACTTATGGCTGTGATTTTTGTCCATCTTACTCAGTCCCCTCCGTTGTGCAGGACAAGAGGATTTTTCCCATCGATGAAAAATAAAAGAGTTATTAGTGTTTAAAAAATGTCGAGGTTCTCTCTCCTGAAGGCCACGTCCCTTCTGGAGGGACTATAACACCCAGAAGTGTTGAGTGCCTCAGTCAGTCTCTGCAAGATGGGGGAGTGAGAGGGTCACATCTCTCAGTCCCCTTCTGCTCATCAGGTGCAGAGGATTCTCCCCATCAATGAAAAATAAATGTGTTATTAGTGTTTAAAAATGTTGAGAATCTTTCCCCTGTCAATCATGCCATGAAGAACACGCCCCTTCCGGTGGGAGGGGGGAGGGATTATAAAACCAGGACATGTGGGTGTGGCTCAATCTCTGCAAGATGGGGGAGGGAGAAGTCATGACTGTCTGAGCTGTGATTCAACTGAACACACTGAATGTCTATTGAACTGTGTGTGGTGTTTATATGGTGTTTATGTGGTGTTTTGTGGTGGTTTCACCCTGCTTGAAATGGTATGAAACTGCACTTGAATTTGGTGGACCTGCACTCTGCTTGAAGTGGTATGAAACTGCACTTGAATTCGATGGCCTTGCACACTGCTTGGTAGTAGGAAACTGCACTTGAATTTGGTGGCCACGCATCCTGCTTGAAGTGGTAAGAAATTGAACTTGAATTTGGTGGCCTTACAGCCTGCTTGCAATGGTAGGAAACTGCATTGGAATTTGGTGGCCTTACACCCTGCTTGAAATGGAATTTTGAGGAACAGCCATGAGTCAACTGCTAGCCCACCAGCCATGAGTGAGCTGCCAGCACATCAGGCTTGAGTGACTGAGCTGCCACCCCAAGAATTCATTTGGCCCACAATGTCCATACTAGCCCTCTGGAAACCAGTCCCTTCAGCCCACAACACCCATACTAGCACTCCAGAATGTCCCCTACTGGCCATCAATATCGGAATTGGTGGAGAGGTGGAATATTGCGTTGAGGGACCAGTCCTCCCATGTGAACATGGGACCCAATGGGTCCCACTTACTCTAGTAATCTTCTTAAAGGTATTGGTTGATAGCCAATAAATTAAACTAACTACTTTGACGCAAAAATGAAAGTTCTAGAAGATCTTGATGGGTCAGTATACCTGTGGAGGGAAATGAACTATTGACAATTTGAGTTGAGACCCTTCCTGTGGGTCAGCAAGGGTTCCAACCCAAAACCTCTACTGTCCATTTCACTCCATGGATGCTGCCTAACATATCAGGTTGCTCCAGCACTTCATTGTTTGCTCCAGATTCCAGCATCTGCAGCCTTGTGCCTAACAACAGGTTGCTTATCCTATTGTGCATGTTTGTGATATTCAATGTAGCCTAGATTTTAATTAATTTTCTTATTGGACAATATTTGGCCTAAACTCTCATTATGTCCTTGAATGCCTCCCACAGCTCTGATATATATTTACCTTCAGGTATCTAGTCATGGTCACACTCAACATGCTCAAAATTGATTCTTCTCCAATTTAGACCTTCTCTGGACCCATTTTTCTTAACATTGCTAAACATAGCCAAATTATGATCACTGCCACCAAAATGCTCTCTCATTATTATCATCCATCTGGAAGAAGCAGTTTTATGAGAATGTTTTAGAGAAGAGATAACCACAACACTTCAGTGTAAAAAACAACTAATATCCAGTTGGTTTGAAGTAGAGAATGTATGCATATGCACAGCAATCAGCTTTTAAGATATTTAAAACATTTATTTCTCAGAAAAAATAGGCAAATTGTTTGAGATTGAAATCCAAGCTGCACACGATAGTGGATTTTTATTTCTTTGCAGTAGTCCATAGCCTCAGTTTGAAATACCTTTGAGTATCTAGCCTACATTCAGCTAACATTACATCTGTATATCATGACATCGCTGCTTTACTGGATGGTTCTCTGCACCATTGACCAGCAGTAATTGCAGCAGTTAATTTTATAGAAAGCATCGTTAAAATTTATTTCACAATGCAGAGTCGTAAACTTCTGCCTGGTTTCCCATTCCCAATTTCTTGCCCATCAGTCTTCCAAGATCAACCACCTCCCAATCCCTAGGTTTCAAATCGATTTTTTTAATACTAGTAAACACACACCCCAGATTCCAGGAACCAACTTGGTCTCATAGCACCTTCTGTTCCTAGCCCCACCTCAGGGCTGCACTTCATTCTGCCCCAATGAAGTTTATCGCTTCTGACTGGCGATTCTTGGTATGAATGTGGATATGAAGATGATGAATTTGGATGAATGTGGTTGATTTTTTTTTTCAATGCCTCTAGTATCCTATAAACAATATGTAGGTATGTTACAAAACTTACCTTCAGCGGTGCTGCAGTTCTGCCACTGGCCGTGTGCGCGACTTTGATGCCTTTGAGAGGGGGGGCGGGATTAAAATGCCGTTTTCTCCTGCCTGTCGGAGTCGATCTTTCTCAGGCTGTTCAGCTGCTGCAGAGAAATCGCTCCGACATCCGTTCTATGAAGCTTTTTAAAAACATCGCTGCATAATTTAATTGCTGGAGTAAAATAAAAATCAACTTCTAACGCCATCAAATCCGACAATGGGACGGGTTGTTTGTTATGTCTTGATGACATTAAATCCTGGATGGCCCTAAACTTTCTAGGATTTAATGAAAAGAAGACAGAGGTGATATTGTTTGGTCCCAATGGCTGCCGTGAACCTCCCCCTGTTGACTTGGGCACGGTATGTGAAGCCAACAGTTTTGAATCTGGGTTTTAAGATGGACAGTGATTTTAAATTGGATCATCAAATAGGCGCGGTAGTAAAGTCCAGCTTCTTTCATTTAAGGCAGCTGGCAAAGGTGAAGCCCATTCTTGAGCGGCAGCATTTTGAAACAGTAATCCATGCCTTTATCACGCCTAGGCTGGATTACTGTAACGCACTCTATTTTGGAGTTGCTCGATCTTCCCTGACTCGTCTCCAGTTGGTTCAAAATGCTGCTGCTCGCCTTTTAACTGGAACTCGAAAGAGGGAGCACATAACGCCAATTCTGGCCTCCATCCACTGGCTCCCGGTGTACTTTTGAGTTCATTTTAAGACTCTTTTATTTGTTTTTAAATCTTTAAATGGCCTCGCCCCGCCTTACCTCTCTGAGCTGCTTCATCCCTACGCTCCTGCCCGGTGCCTCAGGTCAGCTGATCAGCTGCTCCTGGAGGTACCGAGGTCTAAGCGGAAGCTCAGAGGGGATAGAGCCTTCTCTGTTGCTGCTCCGGCGTTATGGAACACTCTGCCGTTGCACATCAGACAGGCCCCCTCACTGTCCATCTTCAAAACCAATCTTAAAACCCATTTCTATTCCTTGGCTTTTGACCCTGCATGAGACTTTGCTCCTGTTTTAGTGTTTTTAATTTTTTTTTAATTGTTTTTACTCTCTCTTTTAATGTTTTTATTGTCGTGTAATAATTTTTTGTCCATGATTAGTCATGTACAGCACTTTGTTGCAACAGTGGTTGTTTTTAAAGTGCTCTATAAATAAAGTAAAAAGAAAACTTAAAAAAACCTTACATTAGGACAGAGATGGAGAGGGGAGACATTCAGTATCAAGAGGAAAGGGTGAAATGTGTGGAATTATGAAGGAGAGTATGAGAAAGGGAGGATCATGGTTTGTACAGGATAATAGAATGGATGTAACAAAACAAGTGTTAGAAAAGGAGAATGCACATCTCTTCTGCCATGCACACTCACCACAGGGTTTGGATCAAGATTGAAGATGAAAATAAGATTTGTTTGCAGATTATTTCCTCTTTTGCAAACAATCATTAAAAACAGTCACCTGGAAAGCACACATTAGCTCTAATTATATTATTTAGGTAAATTCAGATTAGATCTATTTAATGCCTCGGTTATACAATACCAGCAACGTATTAACATGGTCTCAAAAGGAATGAATCAAATAGAATATGACTGCACGTACATTGTAGAATAGACGATCAAAAACTTGGACAAATAGTTAGGTTTAGGGTGCAACATTGCCAGTATTGCAATTGCAGATATTTAGGGGCCTTTTGTCTCTGGAGATGTTTTCTTAAATAGATAGAAGAGAAACCATGGATTGAAAAACAACACAAGAGTTTTAAGCATGTACAAGTACAGATTGGATCTATTCACGAGAACAGTCTCTATGCAACAGATATATGGATCAATGATATGGCACAGTACATACTTCAGCAAAAAACCCCACAAAAATAAACCCCATCATGGTATAGAATCAAAAGCCTTAAGCACAGATCAAGTCTATATATTCAATATCGTAGTGTACATCATTAACATTCTCCAATTTCTTCAAAAAACTGTACTACACCCACTATGCACAACCCAATGATCTCTCTCCCACCCCATAAATGTTTTCTTTGCCAGTATTTGTTCTTTCAAATATTCAACATCCTTAACAGAGATTAAGATCATTGTAGGTGGGCCAAGGATATGAGAGTCCTCCAATCACTTCAAGGTTCCTTTAGCGAACAAAAAGCAAAATGTTACAGATGTAGAAAATAAGAAAATATTGGAAAGAAAACACAGATGGATAGAGAAGCAGCACCAGTGTTTTTTTTCTGATGAACTTCAAGTCAAGTCAAGAGAGTTTATTGTCATATGTTCCAGATAGGACAATGAAATTCTTGCTTTGCATCAGCACCACGGAATATAGTAGGCACGAGTACAGAACATATCATATAAGTATATACACACATAAATAAGCAGATGAAGTGCAAATAAACAGATAATGGTCTATTAGTGTTCAGAGATTTGTTTCAGTTGAGTTTAATAGCCTGATGGCTGTGGGGAAGAGTTATTTCAACCTGGACGTTGCAGTCTTCAGGTTCCTGTACCTTCTACCTGAAAGTACCGGGGAGATGAGTGTGTGGCCAGGATAGATTCCCTCTATGGTTGGGAGGTCAGAGCCAATGATGGACTGGGCAGTGTTTACTACTTTTTGTAGTCTTTTCTGCTCCTGGGCACTCAAGTTCCTGAACCAAGCCACGATGCAACCAGTCAGCATGCTCTCTATTGTTCACTTGCAGAAGTTAGCGAGAGTCCTCCTTGACATACCGACTCTCCGTAATCTTCTCAGGAAGTAGAGTCGCTGATGTGCTTTCTTAAAAATTGCATCAGTATTCTCGGACCAGGAGAGATCTTCCGAAATATGCACGCCCAGGAATTTGAAGTTCTTGACTCTCTCCACCATTGACCCGTTGATATAAACGGGATTGTGGGTCCCCATCCTACCCCTTCCAAAGTCCACAATCAGTTCCTTGGTTTTGCTGGTGTTGAGGGCCAGGTTATTGTGCTGGCACCATTTGGTCAGTCGGTCGATCTCACTTCTATACTCTGACTCGTTCCCATCAGTGATACGTACCACAACAGTGGTGTCGTCATCGAACTTGGTGATGAAGTTCACACTATGACTGGCTACGCAGTCATGAGTATAGAGTGAGTATAGCAGGGGGCTTCCACCAGAAGAGAGAAACTTTAGAAGTGACCAAATCCAACTAGTTCCATGCCGTGTCCTCTTTCCAAAACAATGAAATTGCTATCCTTTCAGATGCATAGTTTTCCCAATAAATTAATCTACTTCCACTCCAACCCCTTCCAGTGCAATCCTGCTCACAGGGTTGGGGAAAGAAAAGCCAATAGACCACTTTCTGTCCATTCCCTTCATGATCTTAAATATATTTATCAGATGCATCTGCACTTTCCTCTGTTGCAAGGAGAACATTTCAGATTTTGCAACCTGCCCACACGTAAAGCTCATTAGCTCTCAAATCAATTTCTGCAAATGTCTTCCACATCCACAACATATTTTATAGTTTTCCTGGAGTCTTTAAACATGTTTTAAGTTGCAGAGATGGGGTGGGTTTTAGAACAAGGTATACACCTATGATAGGACAGAAACTAACAGAACCTGAATGACACAAGAGGTAAGAAGCAGATGAGAGAAGGTGAAGGCTTCTTAATTGTAAATGCCAATTGGAGGAGTTCTAAACAGAGAGGGGGGAATAATATAATTACTGCTTCTACTCCTCACATTCCACCCTACCAGCCTCACATTTAAAGGACCATCATTTGTCACAGCCACCATGATATCAAAATATAACATATCTTGCCCTCTACCCTTTCACAATTCCAATGGGATCTTTTACTTCATGATGCTCCGATTCCTCTTCTATTTCCACCAACACCCAATCCCCTTCTCACACCATCCTTCCTTGTAAATGCAATGGTGTAACAGCCAATATTTAAACTCTCCTTTCACCACTGCAGGAGCACAAATGAAGATGACGAAAGTTTAAAAAAAATGATGCTGAAAATCTGAAATAAAGTTCCAGAAAAAAAAAAATTTAGAGAAAAAATTAAAGAGAAAGTTAACGCTTCGTGTTGTGGACCCTTATCTGCACTTGTACTTTTGCATTCAGTGCTCGTGATGTGTTATCCTATACAATCTTTAGCACTACGATTTTTCGCCAGCTCACTAACCATTCTCCTGTGCTGCGAGTGGTGGAATATTGCGTTGGGGAATGGGTTGTGTTGGGGAACCAGGCCTCTCATGTGACTGGGACCCAGTGTACTCACTATATGCAGATTAAGCAACCAGTCTACAAAACATCTCCAAGCAAGTTAGTCCCCGAGTTTTCAGTTGCCCATCATTCTAATTCTCCATCCCAACATTGTATTTCAGATCCGACGCTGTTCATGGAAGATCAAGGCGAAAAAAATAATTTTGCTATGCAGCCCATTACAGCCCTCATGATTTAACAATATTAATTAATCAGACTGACACATCCACTTCATTAACCTTTCCACATAGCCTGTCTGTCCTGCTGAACATTACTAGCATTCTTGGTTTTTAATCTTATGAACTCCTGTAAACCGAGTGTTGTGTTGTTCTTTAATTTCTGCAGCATCAATTAAGGATACTTCCAAGATCCATGTATGTTCATGCGTTCCCCTTTTGCTCAGAAATTCAACAAAAGGAAACAATTGCTGCATATTGATTGTCTGATATCAAGATTATACTTTAATCTGTCAGAGGTCTGAACTCTTCCAAATATATCAGATTGTGTTGAACATATTTGTATAAACACATTCTTTTCAAATTAGTTAATATTCAAGGATTGCTTTATTTAATTTGCAAGTTTACAGCAGATGTAGAAAAGTGTCATATTATGCATTACATTTTCAGCTTTCTTCATCTGTTCACCAAGACTGATGGGCACTGTGTTAAAGAAAGGATCCAAATAGAAGAGTCTTCGAACCGTATCTAAGGTCTGACACTCAATTAACTTTTTCAATTGATTGTTTCATTGTAATGACTATAACTACAGACAGATTATCTGATAGAAGGGACAAATTAATGCCAGGGTCAAATAAATGTCTAGTGCATTGGGTAGCTGGATTACATAGCAATTATCTCAGTGAGATTAACTGACACATTTGGAGTTTAGGGAATACTAGCTGCCCATGATCGGTTTCAGAAATTACATTGCAACAAATCTTGAAATCCAACCCCCACCCAAAAGAAAAGCTGCTTTGTGATTAAAGTGCACATTTCATTTAGCCTGATGGTTGAAATTCCATTGCAAATGACTCCAACCTCTGTAAACAATTCACATCCGGTGAACACTGTGGCTAAAGAAATACTTCAGTCCACGCTTCAGATCCACACGTTTGTTAGGCTTCATAGAATCAGGTTTGGTTCTTAGTGTTGTGAGTACTGCTGATTTTAAACAACATAACCTGAGAATATTAAAAAAAAACAAGCTTGTTCGATCTGAAGCAGCAACGTTGGCAAAAGACTGAATCATTGCAAATAGCAAGATCTTGACACAACTCCAAAATTCAATCACATGATCTTAGAACCTCCTCCCTCCACCCTCCCCAATGAAATTGGCAATTGAACTGGTCATTGAGATATTGCACAGAAACACTCCCTACCATCTGCCAAATCCACGCTGACTACCCATTTCCACTAATTACATATAAATCCCATTATTTGTAAAATTCTTCCCACATTCTTCACAATTCTACGGTTGAGCCTTTCCAATAGGACAGTAGTTCTTCAAAAAGTCATAAATCAAATAATTTAGCTCAGCAAATGAATCCATTGTTAACATTTAAAACATTTAGAAATTCATGACTTTAGATTCAGATGCTTGAATTAGCAGAGCCATTTACCACAGAAGGAACATTATGATCAGAAACTGCACAACCCCAATGCTTCAACAATGAGTTAGAAAAAACAATTTATTCCCCAAAGATTTTCCATTACTGACCTATGTATGATAGACCTTTTCCACGTGCAAGAATTCTACATTTTGAAATGTAATTTACTGTGCGCATGCCCAAGTTCCAATAGAAGAATAAATAAGTAGTAATTTCAAAGTAGGATTAAAAAAAATAAATGATTAAAATGATGCACTGAGCTCACATTTTTACCTAAACATGTGTACATTTTATCTCCACTGCCTTAGCAGTAATCAGCTGGAGAAAATTCTGAGTAATGCTGAACTCCCAATGGCATTTTATTCCAATGTCCAAAGTTACTATGTGCCAAATCATCAGTCAAACATTGAAAGGAAGACAAAAAAAAAATTAATGACAATATGCATCCCAACAGATAGTTTACTCCATTCAACCTGACTGATTGCATGATTTATAAACAAGAAGCACCTGTGAGTCCTAATGGGCTGGGACTAATTGTTATTTTTCCAAGGAAGCAGTTTAAAAGTAAATAAATTACATTCCCACTCAAGTCTCAATTGAAAGATGATATGAGTAAATGTAACCATGATTTGAATTATGCTTTGAACTAAACCTCTTTTCCTCTTAAAGCAGAGTTTTAAATAAAACTTGAAGAATGATCTGATTTACAGCCATACCCGTTTCTGATTTGCCAAGCAGCATGCCCAACAACCAGCCCTGAATGAGGAACAATTCCCTCCAGTTAAATAATCATGAAATTATTACCACCAGACTCCACCACAAATCCTGATCCCTGGGCAGTTCCCTCCATCTCTTCCTACCCCACCTTATTTCCTGAAGTTAAACCTGTCAATTCACAACTTGGGCTTTTATTTGAGACCAGCTTTAGGTCACAGATCCACTCAATCACTATCAATACCTCCTTCACATTCTCCAATACTTTTTCAAGAGTCAAGAGTCAAGAGTCAATTTAATTGTCATTTGGACCCCTGGAGGTCCAAACGAAATGCCGTTTCTGCAGCCATACATTACACACAAATAGACCCCAGACACAACATAATTACATTTTACATAAACATCCATCACATAGCTGTGATGGAAGGCAAAATAAACTTATCTCTCCACTGCACTCTCCCCCCCCCCCCCCCGATGTCAGAGTCAAAGTCATAGCCCCCGGCTGGCGATGGCGATTGTCCCGCGGCCATTAAAGCCACGCCGGGTGGTGCGAGGTCGCACACCGGGTCTTGGTGTTGGAGCCCCCGGCGTGCGCTCGCAGAGTCCGCGGCCATTCCAGTCGCGCGGGGCAGTGATGTAGGCCCCGCTCCAGGAGCTCTTCAACCCCGCAACTCGGGCGGGAGAATTCGCCGTTGCAGAAGCCCCGAAAAGCGGTCTCCCTCCAGGGAGCCGTGGGCTCCCGGCGCCGCCGTCCGCAGACCCGCAGCAGCAGCCTCCGACTCTCCGGTAGCAGCAGCAGCAGCAGCAGCAGCAGCAGCAGCGCTCCTCCACCGCTCCACCCGCTCCGGACTCGGCCAGCTCCGCGACGACGGCAACGGTGAGTCGGCACCCGAGTCCCCGGCTTCTTCCCGTTGGAGGCCGCTCCTCGTTGCGGCCTCAACGACACCTGAGACCCGACGAGAAAAGGTCGGGTCTCCAGTGCAGGGAGAGATTCAAAAAGTTTCCCCCCCCCTCCCACCCCACCCCACCCCCCACCCCCCACACACACCCCCAACATAAAATAACAAAAACTACATAAAAACACAGACAAAAAGTAATAAAAACGCGGACAGGCTGCAGAGGCCGCTGCTGGCCAGAGCCGTGCCGCCTACCGGAAGTTTACCCCTGCCTCAGTTGATCTGCTCTTGCTTTTGTTATCTCTTCATTAGTTCGGTGATCTCTTAAATCCATTAGCTTCCATAAGTTCGAATCAATCAAATCTTTTATTTACCCATCTCCTTAATGTTGTGCCCTATTTTTCCCACTGCTGGTCCCTACATTGCAAAATCGGGTCTGGAGGTCGGGACCGATTTTAAAGACTTACCGGAGTTTCATGTCGCGGTGCTGATGACGTCATCAGTAAGCGCCGTGGATTTAACGGAGGGAAAATCATTTTAAATGAAAAACACATCTCCAGGTCAGAGCCCACAGAGGAAAGTGACAAAACACCTGCTGAAGACTCAGGAACATCAAGAAACTGCAAAACTAACCTCTGGAGTGGATTCTGGAATGGCTACACGATCTAAGACTGAGTTGATCACAAAAGAGAAAACTGAAATGGAGGAATTAAAGAACTCGGTAAGAGATTTGAAAAATGATGTGAAAGCTGGAAATTTAAATTTGATGGAAAACATACAATCCATTAATGCTGGTAATGAAAAAATACTTGCGGGCATTGGTGCTCTGCAAAAAAAAGTTGATGATGTGCAAGAAGAGCTAACGGGGAAAATTAATAAGGTGGCAGAAGAGTCCACAAAGATGTTTGAGGCTGTGCATGAAACTATTTCCGCAAATGCAATTGCAGTGAAAGATTTGGAAGCTGTTGTGGAAGAGATGGCTGGAGATATGGAGGCAATGAAGTTAGAATTAGACAGCCTCAAGAGCCAATTTACAAAAGTATCTGATAAATGTGTTGAACTAGAAGCTCGCTCAAGACGTCAAAATATACGAATACGTGGAGTGAAAGAGGGAGCTGAGGGGGAAAACGCTCGTGAGTTCACTGCCAATTTAATCAAACATGTACTCAATTTACCTGAGGCACCAGTAATTGAAGAAGCACATCGACTACCTAGATTTAAACCAAGATTTCAAGGAGAACAAGCCTACCCACGACAGATCATAGTCAAACTTCGGGATATCCCAACAGTGGAAGCGCTGATGAAAAAAATTAAACACGGAGAGAAGATGATGTATGGAAATGATTCTATTAAACTTCTACGGGACTACCCTTATGAGATTGTGCAAAAGAGAAGAAAGTTCTCACAGACCAGAGAAGCTCTCTACGGTGTCAAGGGCGTCATATGTGGAGTGTTTTATCCGGCTAGGATGCGTATCACTTTCAAGGGAATCTCAAAAACATTCACTAACCCGGTAGAATCCCTTAAATACGCTCAAGAAATCGTGGCTAAGGCAGCAACAAAAGAAGATTGATCACCAGACGTCATGAACTAATTAATGTGCTTATTCCCCCAACAAGAATATTAGTAGAAAAGTGAAAAAAGTGAATAACACCAAGCTTTAAAAATGATTATTCGCAACAGATTTTCCACGAGACATGTCTAGACATTATAATCTTCTCTCGAATTTAATTCAAGGACATGCGATGCTCAAACCAGGAAACATTGATAACAGAAGAATGCAGATCTGCTGAGCTGAGAGAGAGTGAAAAACATCACATGGCTTACATACTCTTACAGAGTCTTACAAAGTATAGAGAATTATTAGTAATTAATAATTAACAATACTAATACATAAACTGATATTGATAAAAATGTGTTATAACGCAGACAACATGGTAATCTCACAGGTTCCGCAGCTCGAGTGGGGAGGGGAAGAGACTCAGGCACCTGGCTTAATTCCAGGAGCCTGACTCTGGTTAACCCTTTCAACGAACAGCTCACTTTTAACAATACTAAAACCAATTACAAATAGTTAAGAGATAAAGAGAGAGGAATATATGTAACTGAATACTTGATTAGATTTGATAAGTCGGAATGAAACATATATATATATATACTGCAATGGGGTGAAATAGAACTGATTTGGAAACGGTACCGACCCCCTAGGTTTTGAGTAATAAAGTCAGCGGGGCTAACCTCATAACAGCTACGCCGGAAGCAATATCGATGTCGTATCCCACAGACGAGTGGGCCACTCACTACGGTGTCGGAAACCCAGACACCGTACATTTATTCTATATACTTTTTTTTTATCACAATATGTCACATTTATGTGGTTTTTTTTCAAGGACAATCGCAGAGGGGAACTACCAAGAAAGTCTATAATATAAATGCTCCCAAAATAACCAGAGTCCTGAGGTATGGATGCACCATAATAAGTAAGGTCATTAAAATTGGTAAAAATGTATGACGACAATCAAAGGAAAATGGGAGGAGTCACACTATGTAGTTGGAATATAAGGGGTATTAATGAACCTATTAAAAGGGGCAAGATACTAGCTCAGTTGAAAGCATACAACACGGACATTTCGTTCCTACAGGAAACGCATCTTAAACATCAAGATCAGACGAGACTGAGGGCTAACTGGATAGGCCAAACATTTCACTCTTCATTCACTTCCAAATCCAGAGGTACTGCAATTATTATTCGTAAAGGAATTCCATTTAAATCAAAGAATACTATTTCAGATAAGGAAGGGAGATATCTTATAGTAGCAGGAGAGATCAATAATACGCCAATTACGCTGGTAAATATATATGCGCCCAACTTTGATAACCCTCAATTTTTTAATAAAATTCTGAATATAATTGCAGAATTTAATTATCAAAATGTTATAATTGGAGGAGACTTCAACTGTGTTTTAGACCCTTATTTAGATAAATCGATGCAAAAACAAAAAGGTAATATGAAATCTAAAACCAGTGAACTCTTACATACATATATGGAAAACACAAATATAGCAGATGTATGGAGGATTGCAAATCCGACGGGAAGGGACTACTCGTTCTATTCAACGGTGCATAAAACATATTCACGGATAGACTATTTTCTTGTGGATACAAAATTAATTACACACACTATGAATCCTAAATACCACATTAATGCGATTTCAGATCACTCTCCTTTAACCTTTGTTTTAAAATTAGAAGGAATGTCTATGAATAAATCGTTCTGGAGGTTTAATTCGCAACTTTTAAAAGACCCACAAGGGAGTATATATCTAAAAAAACAGATGGACTTATTCTTTGAGATAAATGATACACCAGATATATCCCCCACGCTATTATGGGAATCCTTTAAAGCATTTATTAGAGGAGTCATTATTTCATTTCAAGCTTATCAAAATAAAAAGAATAAGAAAGAACAAAGACATTTAGAAGAACAAATAAAACAATTAGATACAGATAATGCTAAAGATCCAACTATGGATAAACATAATAAAATCCTATTATTGAAATTCAAGCTGAATAAATTATTGTCAGAGAAAGTTATAACATTATTCCAAGTTACAAAACAAGAACACTTCGAATTCGGGGACAAACCCCACAAACTTTTAGCACGCCAATTGAAAAAAAACGGGAAAAAGAGAATGCAATACTAAAGATTAAATCAGATAGTGGGGAATTATTAACATTACCCAAGGATATCAATAAAAGATTTGCTCAATTTTACCAAAATCTATATACATCTAAAACGTCAATAGATAATAATAAAGTTTCAGAATTTCTGGAAAATTGTAACCTCCCAAAATTAGAATTGAGGGAACAAGAGGAACTGGGAGCAACAATTACTTCTAAGGAGATAGAAGACACAATAAACAACACTAAAGAATGGCAAAAACACCAGGACCAGACGGATTCAGTAGTGAATTCTATAAAGCCTTTTACGATATAGTTACCCCACGATTACAGAAAATGTATACATACGCTTTTAAAGAGCAAAGCTTACCCGAAACATTAGCAGAATCAACGATCACATTAATACTTAAAAAAGATAAAAACATAGAAGAACCAGGCTCATATAGAGCTATTGCTTTGTTAAATACGGATCAAAAAATAATAGCGAAAACACTAGCCAGTAGACTAAGCAGGTACGTTAGTAGACTAATAAATGGAGATCAAACAGGATTTATACCTAAGAGACACTCATTCAATAATTTGAGACGTTTGCTTAACATAATGCACTCACATAAATCTCACGACCAAGAGTTATCTATTATCTCACTGGACGCAGAAAAAGCGTTTGATCAAGTAGAATGGGATTATATGATTAAAGTATTGCAAAAAATCCAATTGGGAGAAAACTTTATCACATGGATAAAACTATTATATAACAAACCTACGGCTAGAATAGTTAAGTCTAATAATATTTATTATCCTCGAAATTTGAAACTGGCAATCAAAAAGGGGCACAATATAGACATAATTAATAGAAAGGATGCTGGTGAAAAAGGCGTTTACAGTCCGAATTGCCTCTGGGAAGAAACTCCTTCTCAACCTCTCCGTTCTCACTGCATGGCAACGGAGGCGTTTGCCTGACCGTAGCGGCTGGAACAGTCCGTTGCAGGGGTGGAAGAGGTCTCTCATGATTTTGTTTGCTCTGGAGTTGCACCTAATAATATATTATCCTCGAAATTTGAACTATCAAGGGGCAATAGACAAGGATGCTCATTATCACCGCTGTTATTTGCTTTGGTAATTGAACCCCTTGCTGAAAAAATAAGAACACATCCGGATATTTATGGTTATAATACAAAATACTCAAAGAATAAAATATCCCTATATGCCGATGATGTACTACTGTACATCACAAAACCACAAATTAGTATACCAAACATATTAAATTTAATTGAGGACTTTGGATCCTTTTCGGGATATAGAATAAATTGGAACAAAAGTGAAATTATGTCGATAAAACCAAAAGACTCAACACATCTTCGGAAATTTCCCTTTAAAATAGCTACAGAAAAATTCAAATATTTGGGGAATTGAAATTACTAGAAATTACCAGGATATGTTTAAAGCCAATTATAATCCCTTACTCAAGAAATTGAATAATCTGATTAAATTCTGGAAAACACTTCCGATGTCCTTAATAGGCAGAATAAATGCTATTAAAATGATTTTCTTACCACAAATTCTATACCTATTTCAATCAATACCTATATATCTCCCAAAAAAGTTTTTCAAAAAATTGGACTCAGACATTACAAATTTTATATGGGATTATAAATCCCATAGAATACAAATAGCACACCTTAATAAACGAAAAGAGCTGGGGGGTCTAGCGCTCCCTAATTTTATGTATTATAATTGGGCAGTAAATATTAAAAATATGATTCACCTGCTGGACAATTCTGCACAGCAGGCGGACTGGATGGTAATGGAAAAAGGGGACTGCTCCCCGAGTAATATAGGAGCGACCATCCTCTCACCAATAAATTTGAATAATAAAAATTATAATAAAAATCCAATTATACATAACACAATAAGAACATGGAAACAAATAAAACAGAATTTAAAATTAAGAAACCTATCTCTTTTAATACCAATAGTCAATAATCCATCGTTTAAACCATCAATCATAGACAAATCATTTATACAATGGGAAAGAATGGGAATTAAAACGCTCGAAGATCTGTATGAATTGGGAAATTTACTATCATTTCAACAACTACAACTGAAATATAATTTGAAAAATAACCAATATTTTAAATATCTTCAAATTTGTGATTATCTGAAAAAACACACAAAAGACTATCATAATATGCCTTCCGATTTATTGGATGAAGCAATGAAGACAAAGGCGGAATCAGCTAATTTAATATCGTACCTATATAATATCATTTTAAACATAGAAATACCCACAACAGATGGAATTAGAAAAGATTGGGAACAAGAATTAGCTATAAAAATCTCAAAAGAGACCTGGGATAATCATTTACTACAGGTGCATAAATGTTCGATCAACGTACGACATACGCTCATCCAATTTAAAACATTACATAGATTATATTATTCAAAAACTAAATTAAATAAAATCTTCCCTAATGTTTCACCAATCTGTGATAAATGCCTGTGTCAAGAAGCTACCATAGCGCACTCTTTTGTTTTTTGTACAAAAATCCAAAAATTCTGGTATGAAATATTTGATATTTTTTCAAAATTGATCAAAATAAAACTGGTACCAAAACCAGAATGGATTATCTTCGGAATATCGGAAGGTAACCCTGAATTAAACGTGTTTCAGAAGAATTTATTTAATTACGGGCTAATAATGGGAAAAAAGCTTATACTTAAATTCTGGAAAAATGCGCCCACACCAACAATAAAAATGTGGATATCAAATATGTTTGAAACATTACATCTGGAAGAGATGAGATTCCTCCTAGCAGGTAAAGCAGACCAATTCCAAAAGACGTGGTCTATGTTTCTGGACCTATTACAAGTATGAGGTGCAATAGTAATTAAAAAAAAACAAATATATAAATAAGTGGTATCAGGACCTGGTAACGGGAGGTAAAACAACAAAAACAGACTTGGTTGGTAGTCCCCTTTCTGCGGAGTTTAATGTTATAATAGAGCGATTGTTTCTATTTTCTCTTTCTTTCTTTTCTAGGGTCTATTTTCTCACTTTACTTCCTTCTCTAACTTCTTTCCTAAGGGGCTTTCTTTTCCCAACACTCTTGCACTTCACGACTCTCTTGCACTTTCTTTACTTTCCTTACTTCTACCTTTTTCTTAAAGCTCAAAAAAAATGCAATTAGCTACTTCAAACCCACTGTTTTCCACAGCTATCTAGATTACATCTCTTCCGACCATATATCTTCTAAGAAAGTCATCTCCTTTTCTCAGTCTCTGCTGCATCTGTTGATGAGATGAGGCTTTCCACTCCAGGAAAAACTGAAATGTATTTTGTCAGGAGTTGTGGCTTCCCCCCACTTTAGTTGATCAAGCCTTTGCTCCCATTTGCTCTAAATTGTGTACTTTTGCTCACTCACCACCTCCCTCCAGGCAGAAAAGGGTTTGAGATCCCTTAGTTCTTATTTTTCATGCGACCAGCCTTTACATCCAGCATATTATTCTTCAACATTTCAGATAGAAACATAGGATCCCATCACGTCAAATCTTCCCCTCACTCCTTTCTGATTTCCACTTGGACCATTCTGTGACTTTTCTCATCCATCTCTCCCCCTGCCCAGGCACTGTCTCTGCAACCATCGGTGATTTAATCCCGTATACTCACATCCTTCTAGGGCCCTAAACACCCTTTCCAGAGATTCACCTGCACCTCCTTCATCCTTATATATTGCATTTGGTGCTCACACACCACCATCACCATCACTCACTGATTAGCCCGACATCAGTGGTGGGGAAGATGCTGGGGTTGATTATTAAAGATGTAATAGCGACGCATTTGGATAGCAGTAACAGGATCGGTCCAAATCAGCATGGATTTACGAAGGGGAAATCATGTTTGACTAATCCTCTGGAATTTTTTGAGGATGTAACAAGTAAAATGGACAAGGGAAAGGCCAACATACCATTAGCTTTCTTCACTGCCTGCTGTACCTGTATGCTTACTTTCAGTGACTGATGTACAGACACACCCAGGTCTTGTTGCACCTCCCCTTTTCCTAATCTGACATAATTCAGATAATAATCTGCCTCCCTGTTCTTGCCACCAAAGTGGTTGACCTCACATTTAACCACATTTTACTGCATCTGCCCATTCACCCAACTATCCAAGTCACCCTGCAGCCTCATAGCATCCTCATCACAGCTCACACTGTCACCCAGCTTTGTGTCATCTGCAAACTTGGAGATGTCACATTTAATTCCTTTGTCTAAATCATTAATCTTCTATATATTACAAAAACTTTGTTCTTGACCGGTTTCGGCGACCTGTGCTGCGATTTCCGAGAGAACGCCACCACCTACGGCCGTCATTTTTGGCCACCTCGCTCAGAGCCCCCCTCCGCCGTATGTGTGCCGAGGATTTTTCCCGTCTATGAAATATGATAGAGATATTAATGATTTTACAAAATTCTCCATTCTCTCTGTTGCCCCCACTGGCAGCAGGGGAGAGGGACTATAAAACCAGGAAGTGGTGTGCCTCATTCAGTCTCTTCAAGATGGAGGAAGGCAGAGGGTCACGTTCCTCTGAACTGTGAATAACACTGAACACATGTCCACACAACTATGAGTAAGTACCCTTAATGTGGTTTGAAAATGAAAATATGGTTGAAGTAAAAAAGCACTGCCTGCAAATGGTTGTTTGGGTTGAAATAAAAAGGCACTCTTTCTCCCCTCCACTCCTCTCCCCCCCATCCTACTCTCCCCCCCTCTCCTCCTCCTCCCCTCACCTCACCCCCCCCCTCAGCACACACCCCCTCACTCCCCCCTCTCCTCTCTCCCCCCTCTCCTCCCCCCCTCTCCTCTCCCTCCCCTCCACCCTTCTCTCTCTCGCTCCCCTATTTTCTCCCCCTCCTCCCCTCCATCCCCTCCCCCACCATCCCACCCCTAATCCCCCCCCCTCCTCCCCCCCCTCTCCTCACCTCACCCCCCCCTCAGCACACCCCCTCACGCCCCCTCTCCTCCCCTCCCCTCTCTCCTCTCCCCCCCCCCCCCCCTTCTCTCCCCTTTTCTCCCCCCCTCCTCCCTTCCATCCCCTCCCCACCATCCCACCCCTAATCCCCCCCCCTCCTCTCCACACACCTCATACCCCCTTTCCTCCACCCTCCCTGCCCCCTGACCTCTCCCCCTCTCTCTCTCCCCCCCCATCTCTCCTCCTCACTCTCTCTCCCCCTCCCTCCTATAACCCCCCTCTCTCTCTCCCCCCCTCTCCACTCCCCCCTCCTCTCTCCCCCCTTCTCTCCTCCTCCCTCTCTTCTCCCCCTCTCCCTCCCCTCTTTTTTTTCTCCCCTCCTCCACTCCATCCCTTCCCCCCATCCCTCCCCTACACACACACCTACCCCCCCCCCCTCCACCCTCCCCCTCCCCCTCCACCCTCCCTGCTCCCCTCCTCTCACCCCCCCTCTCAGCACACCCTCTCTCCCCCCTCCTCTCTCCTGCCCTCCCCCCTCTCTCCTCCCCCTCTCCCCCTTCCCTCTCTCTCCTCCCCTCCCCCCTCCCTCTTTCTCCCATCCTCCCCTCCATCTCCTCCTCCCCCACCCTCCCCCTCCTCTAAACCAACCTCCCCTCCCACACCCCCTACCCTCTTCCCTCCACCCTCCCTGCTCACCACCTCACCCCCCCTCAGCAGCCCCTCACTCTCACTATCACCTCTCTCTCACCCTCTCTCTCTCACCCTCTCCCTCTCCTCTACTCCCCCCCCCACCCTCCTCTCCCTCTTGCCCTTCTCTCTGTGTTCTGTCTCTCTCTGTGTCTCTGCCCCTTCTCTCTCTGCCCTCACTCTCATCCTCCCCCCCTTCCCCCCTAGATGCGACTGCAAGTTGGGGGCTATGTGTCAGTAGATACGGTGGTTATGGGGTAAAAGGAGCAAATTAATAATATTAATATTATATCAAGGGGGGGTAATTAGCATGAGTGGGGCGGGGGGGGGGGGGGTAGTTAGTGTTTGTGACGCTGCATGCCACCTCCCCCCCCCACAACCGCTCGTTGGGGGAACAGACCAAATGGGTCTGTACTTGGTCTAGTATATATTGTAAATAACTTGGGCCCAAGTGCCGAGCCTTGCAGCACCAGTTCTGAACCAGAATGAACCAGTATGATTATGAACCAGTTCATATGTTCATAATCATCTTATTCAAGTTATTTGGCTATTCTTGTCACCCACTTGGCTTATCTCACCTCATGATAACCTACGAACTAGTAATGACTATAACCTACTCCTGTTCCATCTCGTGGTGTTGCTTTACATTTGTTCTCGTTAATTTCATTGATATTTCATGTGGAGGCCTGGAGGGTGAATCACTGGTTTCGCTTGGGCCATGTAACATTCATATGCCTCAAAATATCTGACTGTTTCATCAAAATCTTCTTGGTGCATTTAAGGTCAATCAGCTTTGTCCTTGTTGGGTAGTTTTTGATGAGCTTGTTGGATTAAATTCTCAGCATGGTTGATACCAGTAGATGATTCACTGAGACAATCCATAGTTCTGCACAACTACTCAGACTGAAGACAGCAGCTCCTTTCATTTCAATGACGTAGATCCAGCCATTAGCTTCTATCCATCCATGCATCCCTCTGATTTGCTTCATCCCTAAATATGGAATTTTGCCCGTTCCATGCACTGCCAGCAAAGCATTGACAATTTAACAGATATCATCTGGATATCTTTAGAAAGGACCTTTAGAATGGAGATGAGGAGGAATTTATTTAGTCAGAGGGTGGTGAATCTGTGGAATTCATTGCCACCGAAGGCTGGGAATGTCAAGTCAATTGATATTTTTAAAGCGGAGATTTACAGATTTTTGATTAGTAATAGAGTCAGGGGTTATGGGGAGAAGGCAGGCTAATGGGGCTGAGGGAAAGCCATGATTGAATAGCAGAGTAAACTTGATGAGCTGAACGAGCTAATTATGCTCCCAGAACTTATGAACATGATATCATTAATTTTTAGCTTTTAGGGAAGTTTATTTTGTTCTATATAACGTAAGTGGTCATGTAGAACAAAAATAATCAATTGCATTCCTATTTCAGATGTTAGCATGGTGGCGACCTGAACTGTAGTGTGGATTTCAGTTCCTCGGAACTGTCACATCCAGTCACTCCATGCAGACAAAACCCGCTGAAAATGCTCAGCAGGCGAGACATCATTCTGCGGAGAGGGCAACACAGTTAATGTTCCTGGTCAATGACCCTTCATCTTTTGTCACTGATCTTGAAACATTAACTCTGTTGCTCTCCCCGCTGAGTGCTGTCGCACCTGCTGAGAATATCCAACATTTTTTGGCTTTCTTTCAGATTTGCAGATTTTTAATTTACAGTTTTTACCTGTATTTTCAATATGGGTGTTTAGTTTGAATATCCAGTGCATGCTTAAGCCCTTGCCATCTTCCATGGTATGGATATTTTGAATTTGTTTATTCACATTTACCATTCTACTCTATCTTTGGAATTTACTTTTTGCTTCACTTTCTGTGTGTCAGTCTTCTCCCAGTGGTTGAATCTACCACATACTCCACAGCTTGATTTTTTTTGCAGGGCAGTTTTTCTATGAATACTTGTGATTGTGCTCAGCTCCAGCTCACTTCCAACCTAGTTTATGACCATAACTGGATCAACCCTGGTTCTTTTCTCTTGACTGATTAGAAGGTCAGCTGTTTGAGCTGTTAATACAATACAATAGAACTTTATTCATCCCAGGAGGGAAATTGATCAGCCAACAGTCATAAAAACTCAAAATACATGAAACATGAAATGAAATTGATGACTGCAAAGACTGGGGAGGGGAGGAGAGGATGGGTGGGCGTCAATCTTAGTCTACCCTATGACAGAGGTGGGAGGAGTAGTACAGTTTGGTAGCCACAGGGAAGATGGATCTCCTGTGGCATCCTGTCCTGCATCTTGGTGCAACCAGTCTGTTGCTGAAGGTACTCCTCAGGTTGACCAGTATATCAAGGAGGGGATGAACTGTACTGTCCAGGATGCAACACAGTTTGAGAAGCATCCTCCCCTCCACCTCCCATGAATCCAACCCTGCCCCCAGGACAGAGCCAGCCTTCCTTACAAGTTTGTGATGAGATCCTGATGAGTTTTCATCAGTCATCCTGTGCCCTAATAAACTGCTCCTTCCTGATCAAACCTTTCAACAAATCAACATGTCTTCCTGTTCCTGTATCACAACAAGAGCTATTTTATCCTAGGTATCTACTTGTGTAGGGCGAGTGGGTTCATATACCATCAGGAAGAAGACTATATTTTAATAGAGTTTAAGCATTCGGTATGAAAATCAATTACATATGTCAAGAAAGCATCAAATGTCAAGAAAGCATCAAATAAATAGTCAAAAGACATCTTCTGAGGTTTTAGGGACCGGCTGTATGAATAATATCCATCTGTGTTTAATGCTATGTCAATATTAAAAAAGGGCGTCACCTTTATTCCAAACCTTAAATATGATGTCACCGTCCCTTTATCTTAGGAGGAAGGCCATGAAATTACTTTTTCCATTTAAGTTCTTTTATATTTACACTTTAAAGCATAGCTTTGAGCAGACCTTCATTACAAAGCATAGCTTTGAGCAGACCTTCATTACAAAGCATAGTAATTCTGGGCTTGATTAAAAATGTGCACCGTTATGAGATGTCAAGGTTCGGTATATTTACCATTTATTTTCAACAAATGGCACATATTAAGAATGGCATGATAACAGTTTGGTTAGTGCTTAATAACTTAAAGACTTATTGAAAAAGACACTTAAATGAACAATTTATTATTGAAGCTGATGTTTTTTTGGAAGTAATTATTGAAAGGCATTCTTCGCTAACACTGCCAATGTCAGACAGATAGCTTAGTGAAATGGTTGGAACAGGACCACCTGCTCCACTGGCATATTTTCTTTGATAACCAGTCAGAAAGAATTCAGAATATATTCTTGACATTTTTAGCAATAGAGATCTGAATTTTCTTCTGCATTTTGATTTATTAAGAAATAAAATAGACGTAGAGTATTAGTAAGAGAAGCTTGCGAATAGAATGTTAATGTCTGTGTAAACAGCTGCTGTATAACTAGTTAATGGAAACATGAAAAGAATGGATTGTTTAAGGGTATAAAAACATTAGCACTGATCTCCGAGTTAAAATAGACACAAGCCCATTAATATATGGGAAATGTACCTGGACACTAAACATTCATGGTTTATACCACTGTATGTGCGTTTACAATCTACATAATGCACTGCTTTTACTCACCTATGGTCTTCTGACAGAACTTCCTAAACTTGCAAGCTTTACCACCAGGGAGGCCAATGACAGGTAATCACACATTATCCCGAATTACGGCACCAGGCCCTCAATGCCACAGAAGCCAAGTCCTAGAACTTTGTTTCCGACCACACTCTGGAGTAGATTCTCTGGAAGAACTGTAGCAGTTCAACAGGCAGCTCACCAACTTTTAGAAATACTTAATATGTGCTGGACTTGCCATTAACAATCAGATTAGAAAAAATGTATGAATTAAAAAGGTATCAGTACAACTATGAATGAATGATCGGTCATAACATTTTGAAGATTGACTTGCTGATACAATATAATTTTACAAAAGTTAAAATTTATGTGATCAATCAAATGTTAATGTTTGAGAAGAGCATCTGAGGACTGAGTTGAAAGATCACAACATCTTATGTTAATGTACTGTAAATAGAGTGCTCATCTGCCATTTCAGATCACAAAGAGGCCTTAATGTTATACTACTGGTAATGAAAACATGCATTATATGCTGGGCAATATGAGAAGCTATGATGATCAATAGAGATGGGCAGCAATGCTGCATCAAGGGTCATCTACACTGAGCAAAAAATTAAAGCCCTTATGATCACAGTCCACTGAAGCAAAAACGCCAATTCAATGTTGTCCTTTAGGATTACTTAGGAACAAAAGGTTTTGTCACATTGTGTGGATAATTGCAGATATACTTTCATGTATATTTAAACTCAGTGGTAATACATCATAGTCTGAATAACACTGCGAAAAAATATTGCCAGACCAATGTGTTCCATGGACTTCAACTGTTATTCATCAACAAATACTTGGATTTTCAAGAGACCACTATCTTTTTCCATACCACCAAAGCCCCTTTCTCCCCCCCCCCCCCCCCCCCCCCCCAACAGATCATATTCTTTTAACTATGCATGAATGATATTGTAGAACAGTTGGGCAAGTATGCCGAGTTGTGGATAAGTGTGAGGTGTTGCATTTTGGGATGTCAAACAACGGCAAAACCTTAACAGATGATGGTAGGGCACCAGGGAGTGTTGCTGTGCTGAGGGACCTAGGATTGAAGGCCCCCAATTCTGTGAAATTGGGCTCAAAGGCATATAGGGTGATCAAGGCAACTTTAGGTGCATTGACCTTCATCAGTCAGAGAATTGAGCACAAAAGTTGAGACGTTATGTTACATTATACAAGATGGTGGTGAGGTTGCATTTGGGGTATTGTGTTGAGGTATGGTGACCCTGTCAAAGGATGTCATTTCACTGAAAGAATGCAGATAAGATTTACGAGGATGTTGCCTGGGCTTGAGGGTATGTATTATTTGGAGAGGTTGGGCATGCTAGGGCTTGGAGCACAGGAGGATGAGGAATGATCGTAAAGAGGGTGTAATGACACGCCCATCCTTGGGGCCGCTCCGATCCCCATCACCGGCAAACAGACCAGAGGAAGCTTACAATCAGCATCACAAACAAGGACTGGCTGCTGGAAAACTCCAACACGCTGGAGTAAACTGAAGCCACAGGCAAATTAGCCAAAGCCGAGTCTAATTAGTGGTTATTGGACCAATTTGCCTGCACTTCATCAGCCCCACTCCTCAAACACAGGAGCCACGGGGGGGGGGGGGGGGGGGGGGGGGGGGGGGATGAAAATAAGTTGCCTGGGCCTCTTTACTGAGGAAAGACTGCACCCTTGAGAGAACCAAAGAGAGGAGATGGATGACTCCCAGACAACTACTTCATGGTTAAAAAAACAGTCTCCTTGTATTGTGTTATGCAGTGCAGAGGTGAAACAGTTGATATTAATTGCGCCCTGCTCCTAAAATAGAAATTGCAATCGAACTTGCTTGCACTCATCCAGTAGGAGGGCACCTGGGAGCCCAGAAGACTATAGAATGGATAAGGAACTGATTCAACTCGCCATTGGTTGACACCGAGGTCTGGAACATTTGTTGCTGCTGATGCCCAGACTGCCAGAAGGCAGCACCCAACTACCAAGCCCCTGCCCAGTATTGCTGCCCATAAAGTGCTCATTCAAATGTGTTAGAAGGGACTTGATTGGGTCGCTCCCTAAGACTGCATCAATATACACTCGTCATCCTTGATGATATGACCAGATACCTGGAGGCTGTCCCGCTGAGGAAGACCACAAGGAAAGCCATCACTTGAGATTTGGTTCTCCTACTTCCCAGATTCTGCCTCTCAAAGGGCCTGCTCATGATTGACTTGTGTAAGCTCCTCTGTTTTCATCACCTACACAACTCAGTTTACCATCAACAGACAGACCGTCAAGTGGAGTAATTCAACCAAACACTTAAGTGCATGCTCTGTAACGTGATGACCAAGGATAGGCAAAAAATGGGATCTTATGATCCCATATGTTCTCTTTACTGTTGGGGAGGTTCCCCAGTCCTCCACAAGATTTTTCTTCTCTTGCTGGGGACTCCTTGAAATTGCACTGGAAGCATAGGAACAACAACCGTTGCCATGCTGATCGAGCACATACAATAAAAGAAGGAACACATTGTCAAAATACCACCCAGTGTAAGAGAACACATGGAAGAGGCCCAGTAAGCACGAAAGTTACAACCAGCCAGCTCAGTCCCGCAGGTTGCAGCCCAGTGACAGTCCTAGTTATGATCTCGAATGCTGAGTGTAAGTTTCTGACCACCTGGCAGAGCTTCTATACCATCACTGAATGGGTTGGGCCAGTGATCTACAAGGAAAAGTAGCCTGAACAGAGAAAAAGGGAGTAAATGGAACATTGGCCTTCATAACAAGAGGATTTCAGTATAGGAGTAAAGAGGTTATTCTGCATTTGTATAGGGCTCTGGTAAAACCACATCTGGAGTATTGTGTACAGTTTTGGTCTCCTAATTTGAGGAAGGACATCCTTGTGATTGAGGCAGTGCAGCGTAGGTTCACGAGATTGATCCCTGGGATGGCAGGACTGTCATATGAGGAAAGATTGAAAAGACTAGGCTTCATTTCACTTGAGTTTAGAAGGATGAGGGAGATCTTATAGAAACATCTAAAATGTTAAAAGGACTGGACAAGCTAGATGCAGGAAAAATTTTCCCAATGTTGGGCGAGTCCAGAACCAGGTGCCTCAGTCTTAGAATAAAGGGGAGGCCATTTAAGACTGAAGTGAGAAAAAAACGTTTTCACCCAGAGAGTTGTGAATTTGTGGAATTCCCTGCCACAGAGGGCAGTGGAGGCCAAATCACTGCATGGATTTAAGAGAGAGTTAGATAGAGCTCTAGGGGCTAGTGGAATCAAGGGATATGGGGAGAAGGCAGGCACGGGTTATTGATTTGGGATGATCAGCCATGATCACAATGAATGGTGGTGCTGGCTCAAAGGGCTGAATGGCCTCCTCCAGCACCTATTTTCTATGTTTCTAAATCTATCATGCCTCTTTTTATTTGTTTTTTAGATGGATTGAACCCTCTCCTCTTTTCACAACTTGGACTGAAACACCTGAAGATGTGCAGGCCAGAGCCCATCGCCATTGGGCAACACCACTCTCCCCAACTGTTTCAAGTCAAGTCAAGTCAAGTTTATTTGTCACATACACATACGAGATGGGCAGACAGTTGAACTCTTGGACCAGTTTAAGGTCAACTTCTCAGGTGGACATCTGTCATATCATACAAGATACACACTAACCCTGGAGTAGTTATGCATCAGTGGCCCTTCAGGGTATCAGAAGAGACACTAACAAAAGGGTATTAGCAAGTCCCACTGTCACCCTCTGCTACACAGAACATAGCCTTCTTAACTCTATCTGGGTTATGGCAGTACACAGTTCTTCCCTCTGTGGTGCCTCCGGTACTTTTCAGTGCATGATAGACATTATCCTCCACCGTTATGCCGAGGCCTACCTGAACGATGCAATCAGAGGATTGGGAAGAACACCTGTTGTGCCTCCGGGGTGTGCTACGGGCTTCACGGCAGGTTGGGATCACGGCCAACCACAAGTGCAGCATTGGACAGTCAGAGATGCTGTACCTGGGATATCCCATCAGATGTGGCCTACTTAAACCACAGGGAATGAAAATTGCCGCTATGAGGGGAAACTCCCCAGGCCCACCAACAAAATCCAGAGATATGCCTTCTTTGGGTTGGCTAGCTATTATCGCTGTTTTCTCCCTCTCTTCTCTTCAGTGGCACCCCCCCTCTCAGACATGACCAGGAAGGGCCAACCTCAGAAAATACAGTAGACAACAGCAGCAGAAGTCTTCCAGAGTTAAAAGCAACCCTCTCCAGTGAGCCTGTACTTTCTGAAGGAAACAGTACTTTCTCAGGACTTTAAAGGAGAGGAACATCCAGTGGTTTTCATGTCAGAAATTAATGTTGCCTGAGAAGAGTTACGCTGCTGCAGAGAGCGAGGTCCTTCCTATAAAATGGGCCAACAGGTAATGGTACTATCTGACCAGGTGAAAGTTGAACTTGTCACAGACAACATCCCCCTGCAATGGAGGGCAAAAGTCAAGAACAGTAATTCCTGAATTACATGCTCTCGCTACAAGACTACTTTTTTCAGGTCCAACAATGTTCTGGAGCGTAACATGGGAATGCTGATGGCCTCTCCCAACTTCACAGCCTCTAGGTTGAGTTTGTTACAAACACTTAGGATTTTTGCTAATGGAGGAGGATACATTGTCTCTTGGGGCTGCTCTGATCCCTATCACAGGCCAGCGGAAACAAGGACTGGCTGCTGGAAAACACTGGCACACTCTGGAATAAACTTGAGGCCACAGCCAAACGAACCACAGCTGGGTCCAATTAGTGGTTAATGGACCAATTCACCTGCACCTCGTCAGCCCCACTCTCTGTGTACCCAGGTGTTCCAGCCAGGGAGAAGATGTCACATCCTGCCCAAGCCTCCTCATTGATAATTATGGAATGCACCTTTGAGTAGGTTCAGGTTATTATCTGTTCTGTTGAGTTTATTGTCACGTTAAAAGCTTTTGTTGCATGCTAACCAGTCAGCAGACCTTATATAGTTGGCCCCCTAGAATAGACCTGGACCTTATAGGCACTATTTTGACATTGAAACAAAACTCACTTATTGCGTGAGTTCACCTTACATCGAGTGCCAATGTAATCATTGCTGATCAGGCGTCATGATTGATGCCACAAGGGGTCCAAGATCATTGTCATAGATTGGGTTAATGCACAACGTCTTTTACCCAGAGTAGGGAAATCAAGAACCAGAGGACATGGGTTTAAGGTGAGAGAGGAAAGATTTTAAGGGAACCTGAGGGGCAACTTTTTCCACACACAGGACTGTGGATATATGGAATGAGCTGCCGGAGGAGGTAATTGAGGCAGGTAATATGACCACATTTAAAATATATTTGGATAGGTACATGGAAAGATAGATTTAGTGCAATATGGGCTAAATGTGGGCAGGTGGGAGTAGTGTAGATGGATCATCTTTTTTTGGAATGGGCAAAGTTGGGCTGCATGGTCTGTTTCTGTACTGCATGATACAATGACTGAATCTGAATTTTTAACCTGCAATAATTTGTGAAAGTTTTGAATTTATTTTATATGCCAACTATTTCTCTTAGAGGTTATGATTTGACAATTGCAAATTGGCATTCTGGGTAAAAACTATGAGTCAAAGTTTCAATCTATGTAAAAACAGAATATCTAAAGGTTTGAAATTATACCCCACAAATATGAATTGCTCAAAACAGGAGAAAAATATTCATGCAGCACCTTACATTCCCTCAACATCTCCTGAAGCGTCCATACCAGTGAAGCACTTTGAAATGTCACCATCATTGAAATTTCAGCATGGACATTGCAGAGTTTGCATACCATGGTCCACGAAAAAGGGTAAGTAAATGCACTGTTACAAGAGATAATCTATATTGTTTTTTTTCTGTTCGGCGGGTTAAATATTAGCCCGCTGATATGGCTTGCTCTACAAATAGTACCAGAGGATGGAGTTTATTCACCAGAATAAACAGATAAGTTGAGTATTCTATTTCAGTTGAGAAATGGCACCTACGCATGTGCAGTGCTCTCTTTACTTGGTACATACATCTTGTCTGAAATTCTGCTCATGTTTTTGTGTCTGGATTCTACCTGTGAATCAGTCCAGACTGTTTGGAGCAAATTAGGGCTGAAGCCTAGGCTTATTTTAAAACTTCATTTTATAAATGGAAAGTGATGTAAATTTGAACAATATGGAAGAAAATGCAAGAGTGCAGCATTGTAATCAGAAGTGTTGTGACGTTAATTGGCTGATGTAAACTGCCTTTCATGTAGGGAGGTGATAGGAAAATGCTTTGAAGCATAGGGAGAATAAGAGGAGGAAATGGTACTGATGAGAGTTGAATGAGAGCCTGTATTGACTTGAGTGGCCAATTGGCCTTCTCTGTCTTATTTTAAGGTGAAGGGGAAAAGATTTAATAGGAATCCGAGGGGCAACCTTTTCACACAAAGGGTGGTGGGTGTATGGAACAAGGTGCCAGAGGAGGTAGCTGAGGTAGGGACTATCCCAACATTTATGTAAGAAACAGTTAGACCAATACATTGTTTGAGTGATATCAACCAAATGCAGGCATGTGGGACGTCAACCAGTGTGGGCAAATTGGGCCGAAGGGTCTGTTTCCACTGTATCACTCTATGACTCTATGGCTCTAAAATCAATTTTATTCGGGTTAGGTTAGACATAAAAATGCCAACATTCTTGCATGAGCATTATTTTGAGAGACTGATTAGACCAAAGCAATACAAGGAGATGTTCATCCATAAATATTACAGGGTAACAAGCAGTATAACAAACAAATATAGCCCTGTCTGGTTAAATTTTGTTCTATCAGCAGTAAAACTAAATAAAAACTTACAAATGTCTACTTGTTGATAGACAAAAATGCTGGAGAAACTCAGTGGGTGAGGCAGCATCAATGGAGTGAAGGAAATGGGCAAAGTTTCGGGTTGAGACCCTTGTTCTTCTTTCCTTAAATCTCTTGTAATCAGTTGCCCAATTAAAGAAAAGATGTGCAGGCTTTGGAGGGTACGCAGAAGTGGTTTACCAGGATGCTGCCTGGATTAGAGGATATTATCTATAAGGAAAGGTTAGACAAACTTGGATTGTTTTCTCTAAAGCGTCTAAAGGTGGAGGGGAGGCATAATGGACGTTAATAAAATTGCGAGGCATGGACAGGGTAGACATTCAGAATCTTTTCCCAGGATAGAAGTGTCAAATTCTAGAGGGCACAGCTTTAAGATCAGATGGAAAGTTAAAAGAAGATGTACAGAGCAAACATTTTGACACAGAGGAGTGGATGCCTGGATCATGCTGCTAGGAAGAGTGATGAATGCAGATATGACAATGGTGTTTGAAAGGCTTTTAAATAGGCAATATATATTCAGGGAATTGAAGGAACGAAGCTACATGCTGGTAGAAGGGATTAGTTTAATTTGGCATCAATCAGCCACAGACATTGTGGGCCAAAGGACTTATTCCTGTGCTGCACTTGTCTATGTTCTATTGTGAAGAATGTTTCTGGCTTTTTTGCCTAATCATATTGGATTTTCTGGGCACAGTGAATACTCAAAAAATAGTTGAGGAAGCACATGGTCTTGTGGCTGAACCAATTTGGTTCTACCAACTTAAGTAATGACTGGAACGAAGCATGTGTGCATTTCTTTGTAGCTGATTTTCCTGGGTTCACTATAATCAACAAACTGAACCAGGCCACAAAAACTACAATTTTTAATCAGCATTTGTTTAAAGGATGTGGGTTTTGCTGGCAATACTGGCGCTTATTATTCATTCCTTATTGCTCTTGAACTTGACGTAGTTAAGTCAATCACGTTGTTCCCATATGTCTGTGAATTTAAGATGTAAGTGTCTTATTTGTTACCGATTTTGTTTGTTTTTTTAAAGCCAGGCTGCTCATCACCATCCTTGGTGTTACATCACACAAGGGAGACGTTTGCAAATTGTTAGTGGACCCATTGTATTCTGTGCTTGGGGAGATGAGTGAGTGGGAATTGCCTGCAATATCTTGGTGGGGGCCTTACTAAAATGCCCTGTGATCCCAAACCAAATAGCTGTATTTTAAGCATTCCAAGGCAAAGACTTATTCTACACAATGCTATTGGGATAGAAATGTATTCACTGCTTTATACTAAGTAAATCACCAACAAGGGCAGTCGAGCGGACACGGTCTTTTGAGATCTATAATTTTGTCGCATCCACTTATGCCTCAGTTTAAATTTTCTAGCTGGGTGATCTGTGGATTTTGTTGCACTGAAGAACTGTAAACTCCAATCCCATGTTTCTCATTCTCAAACAAAAAATTTCAAAATAGAAATTCTCGTTATAACCAAGCCCAGATGAATTATGGAACTGTTTGTAAAAAAAAAAAAAAAAAAAAAAAAAAAAGTTGAGCAGAATTCAAACAATTTTATTTTCAGAAGAAATCCTTTATCGTTACTTCTATGTTAACAAACTTGTTCCACTTAAGGTTTCTTCGCATGGATTTGTTCTGTACTTTTTCTTATAGCCAGTTTCCCTCTCCCCTGACTGAGAGTCTGAAGAAGGGTCTCAACCCGAAATGTCGCAATTTCCTTTTCTCCAGAGATGCTGCCTGACCTGCTGAGTTACTCCAGCATTTTGTGTCTATCTTTCATGTTTCTGTGTGTTATATATTTAAGGGCCTGTCGCACTTGGGCGACCTAATCCGCGAGTTCTGGCTAGTTTGCCCTCGACTCATACTCGCAGCATGGTCAACACGAGGTCGGAGGAGGTCTTTGTAACTCTCCTTCATGCACGAGAGTGGTCTCTGTGTACTCAAGGCCTCAGCTAGGTTGCGCCGTTTTTTTCAATATGTTAAAAGATGCCCACGAGTAAAAAAAGGTCGATACTTTTTTTACTCATAGGTTTAGTCATAGTAGGTCGGCATGGTAATCGAGGGAAGTCGAAGGTAGTCATAGATAGTCTTCATCATAGTCGAAGGGAGGTCGAAGGAGGTCGTCTTCACTCTCCATTATTCGGTGTCCAATTTTCCCGAATCTAGTCGTAGCTAGTCGAAGCTGGTCTTCAACATAGTCGAAGGAGGTCTTCAACATGTCATTTTTTCAAACTCCTCTAAACTCACCAATTAGGTCGCCCGTGGGGCAGCCCCTTTATGTTGTAAGCAAATCTTAAATCTAGCACAATACCAATATCAACATGAGAAGAAAATATCAATTAAAATTGTTGAATTATATTAGAATGGTTGGATGAATATTTTGAACCATAGGAGAGTCCAGTAGGTAATTGGATTTGAGCCATAGACCAGATCACGCACAAGCCCACTCAATGATAAAGCAGGTTGAAGGGGCTGATTGAAATAATTATATATTATATTTTCATTTGTTTGAATGCAAATAATGGTCGTAAAATTTTACGTTTAAGCACACATAATTTGAATGCATTGTTTTCAAGTGCCTATGCACTGTTTGTGGCTTTCCTGCAAGTAGGTTTGTTTTAATACCCTGTCCAGTTAATCATCTTATAGTACTTAATTGAGTCATGCATCGTAACTGGATTTTCCCACAAAATAACAGTCAGTACATTTCAAAGTAATTAATTTTATGTCAGCTGTTTTGAGGTTATGCCTGAAGATATGATAAAACAGTATAGTCTTTGAAGGATTTAATTGAATTAATCATTATATTTTGACTCATTCACTTCAAAATCACTGGGGACGTATATATCTCATTATTAATCCTTCAGTGGTGTTTTCAAAGCCTAGCATGCTCTGAGAATCAACATCATAGTGTATAGTAAATGAAATATGAAAAACAGATATCGGTGTTCATTAGCATAAGTAACTAAACCTTGTGTCTACTATCTTGACTATCAAAATAATGAAAAATCTCCAGTGATCATTGTAGAACAAGATATGTTTTAATCTGGGTTTCAGCGAGTAAGATATAGTATGCACTGAAAATAATGGATGACTTTTAAATAAAGAGGTCCACTTTCTTGCACACAACGTTATTGGCAATGCTTCAGGATTTGCACATTACTAAATATGTATGTTAATTTTCTATGAAAGCACAGCATGTATCATTCAGCATAGACAAATGACTCGGTCTTTAGCTGCAGGAGGCACTCAAAATCATAGAATATTAATTTGCTATCTGAAAATCATCCCTTTTTTAATATATTTAGTGCGTGCTGAGGAGGATTTTTTTTATATGCAGTGAGATATATTTGACCCAAGCTACCTCGTATCACAAAAATAAATATTTAGATTCTCTTTTAGATTATAAGGCTTCTTCAAAGTTATGCTCAAAGCATTAACAAATATACAATATATAACATGGAATCATGGTATTGAATTTGGATCCAAGCTATCCCTGCCTTTGGTGCATGAAATAGTCTTTATTTAAATATAACATTGCATAAAAAGTGTATTCTCCTCAACATATCTGTTAAAATAATAATTAAAAGAACAGAACACTATATATGAAAAGGATGATTTTCTGGTAGTAAATTAATATTCTATATGGCACATTGGTAAAGTTGCTGGGTTTGATCCCGACCATGGGTGATCAAGACCCAGATTTGATCCCGACCATGGGTGCTGGCTGTACGGAGTTTGTATGTTCTCCCCATGGCTGCATGGGTTTTCTCCGAGACCTTTGGTTTCCTCCCACGGTCTGAAGACGTACAGATTTGTAGTTTAATTGGCTTGTCATAAATGTATCTTGACCCTAGTGTGTGTGTAGGATAGTGTTAATATGCGGGGATTGCTGGTCATTGCAGACTCGGTAACCGAAGGCCCTGTTTCTGCGCTGTTTTTCTAAACTAAACATTCATTATAAGCCTACAGATTCTCACATCTAACTTGATTATACCTTTTCAAAAAAAAAAAAATGTGGATAGCTTTTTAAAAAAAAAAAGAGGTCCATATCTGTGCACACTTCGTAATTGACAATGCTTCATGATTAGCACATTACTAATCATTTATGTTAATTTTCTACCAGGCAGCTACTCTGGAGAACAATCTGAAGAAGGGTCTCGACCCAAATCGCCACCTTTCCATGTTCTTCAGAGATGCTCTTCAGAGTTGGATGATCAGCAATGATTATATTGAATGGCGGTGCAGGCTCGAATGGCCGAATAGCCTACTCCTGCACCTATTTTATATGTTTCTATGCTGCCTGACCTGCTGAGTTACGTCTGTACTTTGTGTCCTTCTGAGAACCAATGTTCATTCTGCAGCACTGTTGTTGAGGTTCAGTTGCTTTATAAAATCATGAAAGAAATTGCCAGGGTGAATGCACAGAGTCTTTTACCCAGGATTGGGGAATCAAGAACAAGAGAATATTGGTTTAAGATGAGAGGTGAAAGACTTAACAGGAGCCTAAGGAGCAACTTTTTTTATTCAGAGTGGTTGGTATATGGATGTATTGCCTGAGGATGGCACAGTGGTAGGTAGTGTTGCCGCACTCCAGCACCAGAAACCCAGGTTCAATCCTGACAAGGGGTGCTGTCTGTATGGAGTTTGTAAGTTCTCCTTGTGATCGCATTGGGTTTTCTCCAGGTTCCACCCACATCCCAAAGATCCACAAGTTTGTAGGTTAATTGGCTTCTGTAAAATTGTTCCTAGCATGTAGAATAGACCTAGTGTAAGGGTGATCATTGCTTGGCATGGACTCGGTGGGCTGAAGGGCCTGTATCTCTAAAACGCTATATCTCTAAAACATAAAAACTAAAACTAAAGGAGGTTGAGGCAGGTGCAACAAATTTTAAAAGACACCTGGACAGATACATAAATAGGAAAGGTTCATAGGGAGGAAAACAAAAGTGCTGGAGAAACTCAGCGGGTGCGGCAGCATCTATGGAGCGAAGGAAATAGGCAAAGTTTTGTGCCGTAACCCTTCTTCAGAAGGTTCATAGGGATATAGGCCAAGGGTGGGGAAATGAGACCGGCTGAGATGGGGCATCTTGATCAGCATGGACAAGTTGGGCTGAAGGGTTTGTTTCTCTGCTACATGACTCTGACTCTATAAAGTGCAGCAACATATATGGAGTGGTCAAGTAATTCAAAGCACTATAAAGGTAACAACTACTCAGGAATGCCTTTCCCCCTCTTTTATCAGACCACTGAATGTTTCCCACAAAAGCTGGATACAGTCCTGATTTTCCAAGCTACCTCATTGCAGACATTGAACTTTTTCTCTGCAACTGTTAGGCTATAATTTTGAGAAACTGCAGTCTGGTATGTTTCCCCATGCTCTTCAGCTCCTTAGACTTTGGTTTGGCCACATCTCGAGTACTGCATGCAGCACTGGTCACCCCCATTGCAGGAAGGATGTGGAGTCATTGGAGAGGATGCAAAGAAACATAGAAAATAAGTGCAGGTGTAGGTCATTCGGCCCTTCGAGCCAGCACTGCCATTCAATTTGATCATGGCTGATTATCCAAAGTCAGTACCCTGTTCCTGCTTTCTCCCCATATCCCTTGATTCTGTAAGCCCTAAGAGCTATATCTAACTCTCTCTTGAAAACATCCAGTGAATTGGCCTCCACTACCTTATGTGGCAGAGAATTCCACAGATTCACAACTCTCTGGGGGGAAAAAGTGTTTTTCTAATCTCAATCCTACATGGCCATCCCCTTATTCTTAAACTGTGGCCTCTGGTTCTGGACTCCTCCAACATCGGGAACATTTTTAATGCATCTAGCCTGTCCAATCCCTTAAGAATTTTGTATGTTATATATTTTATATTTTATATGTTTTCATTTTTTGTTTTTTTCTGTTTATTTTATATGTTTGAGAATTTGATATATTTCTATAAGATATCCTCTCATCCTTCTAAATTCTAATTCTAGTGTTTCTATGCATCCTCTCCAATGCCTCCACATCCTTCTAAATTCTAGTGAATATGAACCCAGTCGACCCATTCTTTCATCATACGTCAGTCCCTCCATCCCGGGAATGAACCTGGTTAATGCTGTCTGGATTAGAGAGTTTCAGCTACAAGGAGAGCTTGGATAAACTTGGATTGTTTTCATGGAACATCAGAGGTTGAGGTTAAATATGATAGAAATATATAAAATTATGAGAGGCCATGATGAGGTAGAAGGTCAGAATCTTTTTCCCCGGGTGCAAATGTATAATGCAGGAGGGCATAGCTACTGTACAAGGTGAGAAGTGGAAAGTTTAATGGAGTTGTACGGGGCAAGTTCTTTGCACAATGGTGGGGGCCAAAAACACATTGCCAGAGGTGGCATTGGAGGCAGATATAATAGTGACATTCAAGAGGCTTTTAGATAGTGCAAGGGATAGTACAGAGAGATGAGATCTGTTTAACTTGGTAACATGATCTGCACAGATTGTGGGCCGAATGGCTCATTCCTGTGCTGTACTGTTCTATGTTCTAGGTTCTATTGTACAAGTGTTTAGCTTGATACACAAACACAAGTTTTTCACTGTATGTTGACGGGTGACAATAAACATCTAAACCCAAGTAGCTTAATAAGATAAAAAATATCCCGGTTGATTAATCCGAGAATGTCTGTCCATTCCAAATGTACTCAAAGGAAAAGAAAGCACTATCTCAACAAAATAGGCAGTAAAGAAAACAGCAGAAAAAACCTGATCCCCGATTCAACACTTTCTCAAGACTAGTTGTGCATTTCTCACACGGAGTCCTATCACATGCACTACAGTAATTTACGAAGAACTGTTGCAGACTTGCCATGTTTGCACAGATTCCAGGTACATTGCAGAAGGTACTACATTGTGTTGGATTTTAATTTGAGATATTACAATTTCCAGTGTAAATCCCTAGCAAAATGTTATGGAAAAGTGGATAACAGATCAGTTGATATTCACAGAGATTCTTAACCATTTTCCATAGTTGTAATTTGGGAACTATTTGTGATGGCTGCATAATGCTGCCAAGTTGGATGTTCACAATATCTCGCGTTTTACTTTTAATTGTGGGTCTAACTTTTTCTTTCAGTTAGTTTAATGAATCAAAGAAGTGGAAAAAAATGTTGAAACATTCCATTTTGGAAAATTGAAATCATGGGAATGTATGGTTTTTATCAACATGTTTTCGAGATGGGATAACAAAACTTCCTAATCTGTGCTGTTTGTAAATGCACTGTAAAACAACAGCTATGATCATGTTTTGCATTATGAATGGTATCGCTACATCAATTGTCTCATTTGCATAATTTTTCATTGACAAATATCAATAAACTTTATTCATAATTTGCCTATGGTTGCTTATGTTCACTGGTTATTGACTTTTTATTCTTAGTGCATATAGATATACCATAATAACAAAATCAGGTCCCAGGCAAATGGCTACTTGAACGTGGTCCATAATTGATAGATGCACGGAGGGTCCTGTGCTTCAGGTTGACATTCCTGCTTGACTGCAAGATACATTCATTCACTTTCAGTTTCTAATCTCTATTCATCTTGTTTTTGAACGAAACAAAATTAAACTCGTACCCTCCTGGGATAGAAAGTCTGATGGTGACAAACATTTGAGAAAAGCATTTTCTCCTTGTTAACTTGCCCTGCCACTTTGAATGATTTATTCATATACACCCATAACTCTTTGTTCAAATCCCTCTATTAAACTTGTGCCCTCCAGCTAACATTGTCTTTTCATAAAATTAATTCATCAATTTATTTCTGTTAAATTTCATCTCTCATTTATCGAGCCATTACACCAGTCTGATTCTTGAGGTCCCCCTGAAAGCCCACTACCACAATCAATTTTGTGTTGAATGCAAAATTTAAAATGATGTTTTTTAAAAGCCAAATGCTAGTCATTAATAATATTAAGGAAAAAACAATGATTTTCGAACCAACCAGTGGAAATACTACTGCACAATTCAATCTGCTCTTTAAAAAAAACTATGCACTGTTCACTATTACTGTTTCCTGTTTTCTCTTTGCTTTTGCCACTTTCTCCCTTATTCCACGGACTTTAATCTTGATGAAACGCCTAATTTACAACACTGACAAACACTGTTAGAAAGTCTATGTGCACCACATCAGACACACTTTCCTCATCAATCCTCATCCAACTCCTCCAAGTTTGTGAAACACAATTTGACTTCAATAAATTAATGGTGGCTTACCTTAATCAATCTATACTTCTCCAAGTGATTGCTAACTTAATCTTCATTGTTTCTGAAAGTCAAGCTGGGGATGTTATTATACCCTTTTTTGAACAAGTGAGTAATATTTATAATTCTGCAGTTCTCTTAGTATCACCCATACAATCCACAGAGATTTGGAAGCTTGTAATAGATTGCTTACTGGTCCCAATGGATCTACTTGCATCTATTACAAATTTTCTACTCTTTTAAAACTCAATTCTAAGGCTGTCAGAAATACTAACATTGTTCTCTTAAATCTACTTATCAATGACCAACCCAAATGGACCCAAACCCTGATGACCAAGAACTGCACAACAGCCTTCTAAAGCATCCAACACCAGGTCCAGATGCCCACTCAGAGCAGCTGACCTCATGCCCACACCACTGGATGCAACTGGACAGATGTCCATACTTCGCCATGTCCAACTGTAGAGGAGCGAGAGAGAAAATGGGGAATCATAGACCAATTAGCTTTACATCGGTAGGAGGGAAGATGCGAGTCGATTATTAAAGATGTTATAGCAGCGCATTTGGAAAGCAGTGATGGGATCGGTCAAAGTAAGGATGGATTTATGAAGGGGTAATCATGCTTGGCTAATCTTTTGGAGTTTTTTGAGGATGTACCAAGTAGAATGGATAAGGGAGGATGTGGTGTATCTGGACTTTCAAGAAGCTTTTGACGAGGTCCCACACAAGAGATTAGTGTGCAAAATTAGAACATGGTATTGGGGGTAGCATATTGACATGTATAGAGAACTGATTGGCAGACAGGAAGCACAGAGTAGGAATTAATGAGTCCTTTTCAGAATGGCAGGCAGTGACTAGAGTGGTGCCGCAAGGCTCGATGCTGGGACCCCAGTTACTTACAATATATATTAACGATTTAGACGAGGGAATTAAATGTACCATCTCTAAGTTTGCAGATGACATTAAGCTGGGTGGCAGTGTGAGCTGTGAGAAGGATGCTATAAGGCTGCAGGGCGACTTGGATAGGTTGAGTGAGTGGGCAGAAGCATGGCAGATGCAGTATAATGTGAATAAATGTGAGATTATGCACTTTGGTGGCAAGAACAGGAAGGCAGATTATTATCTGAGTGGTGTCAGATTGGGAGGTGTAATGAGACCTGGGTGTGCTTGTATATCAGTCACTGAAAGTAAGCATGCAGGCAGTGAAGAAAGACAATGGCATGTTGGCCTCCATTGCAAGAGGATTTTGAGTTTAGGAGCAAGGAGGTCCTACTGCAGTTGTACAAGGCCTTGGTGAGACCACACCTGGAGTATTCTGTGCAATTTTTGCTCTACTAATTTGAGGAAGGATATTATTGCTTTTGAGGGAGTGCAGCGTAGGTTCACCAGGTTAATCCGGGGATGGTGGGACTGACGTATGATGAAAGTATGGGCCAACTGGGCTTGTATTCACAGGAATTTAGGATGAGAGTGGATCATAAAGAAACATATAAAAATCTTAGAGGATTGGACAGGGTAGATGCAGGAAAAATGTTCCCAATGTTGGGGAAGTGCAGAACCAGGGGTCACAGTTTATGAATAAGGAGTAGGCCATTTAGGACTGAGATGAGGAAAAACATTTTCTCCTGGAGAGTTGTGAATCTGTGGAATTCTCTGCTACAGAATGCAGTGGAGGCCAATTCACTGGATGTGTTGAAGAGAGAGCTAGATTTAGCTCTTAGGGCTCAGGGAATCGAGAGATATGGGGGGGAAAGCTGGAACGGGGGTACTGATTTTGGATGATCAGCCATTATCGTATTGAATGGCGGTGCTGGCTCAAAGGGCCGAATGGCCTGCTCTTGCATCTATTTTCTGTGTTTCTATGTGAGAACTGACCCCAAGTACTTGTATTTCTTTTACTGTACCTTGGTAAACATGACAAAAATAAACCAATTCTAACCAACGCTAATACCAAAGAATAGCTCTGCGATTTCAACCCTTCCAAAAGGATATACTTTAGTATTTTTACCATACTTTAGAGGCCCACCGAGACCACGCTGACAAGCGATCACCTGTATACTGGCCTATCGTACATGCTGGGGACAATTTACAATTTTACAGAAGCCAATTCACCTATAAACCTGTATGACTGGAATATGGGAGGAAATCGGAGCCCCCGGAGAAAACCCAGGAGGACACGGGGAAAAAACAAACACACTCTATGCAGACAGCACCCATAGTCAAGATCAAACCCATGTCTCTGATACTGTAAGGCAGCAACTCTACCGCTGTGCCACATTGCCACCCCAGGACCAGGATATGTCCCACTACCAGATTATTTCCTAACTTTGTTTACAGCTATTCTTTCTTGTACCTTCTTTATCAATTTTACCCCCTCCAGTATTTCAATAATATTGTTTTGATATTACATTAACCATGAAAGTTGCCCTTGCTCAGTAATACGAAGAAACAGTGACTCCTGTATCGTGAATGTTTTAAAACAATTCACAGGAAAATTCTGATTAAATTTATCATCTTGGCCCTAAACCCATTCAGATTTCCAAATGTCATGTTTTGCATATCCATATTTCCAGCAACTCCTGTTCAGTGCAATAACCATTTTGAAAAAAAATCAATTTTAGGCTGTGTTCAATTTCAGATATCACCTGTAAGTGTCCACTGTTCCCCATACATTCAAACAGACCCTCATTCTCTGGATAGTAAGATTTCAATGTTATGAGATTCCATTGCAGTGCTATACCTTCACAAATCTGAAAGGACTCTGCAATGTCTGATCCAGAATTATCCAGAAGGTCCAACAGATTGCCTGAATACTTTTTCAATTTGGCTTCATACTATAGTGGTGTTGTACTCCATATGGAATCAACCCCATGTGTCTTTACAGTGACTTCAGTCTGCTTAATATCAGCACATTTTCAAATCCGATGAGGAATCGACTAAAAAGCTTTGTTGCTATTTTTACTTCCATTTGCAGGCACAGACAGATTTTCAAGTGAGATGTAACAGCCAGTCAAGATGTATCTGCAATTATGATCCTTTAATAAGCTAATAATTCACTTAACCCACATACATACTGAACATTTTTTCATCCAGCAGTGGTGTTCTGGTTGTAATACAGAATACCTCAAGAGCCGGTTGGAAGGCTGATTAGAGAGATTCAACCATATAGTTCTGGGACTGAAGGGAATGGATTTGGGATTTACAATTGCTATATCTGTGTGCTCTCATGAATTTATCTAAAAATGGAAAAGTTAACAACAATATGTAATAACAATTAGTATAGTTAGGGTGAAGTCAAGTCAAGTTTATTCGTCACATACACATACGAGATGTGCAGTGATATGAAAAGTGGCAATGCTCGTGGACTTTGTGCAAAAAGACAAATAAACAAAAACCAAACAAACTACAAACAGAATGGAACAGAATCACATATTATTTTACATATTAAATATTGTGGGCGGAAGGAAAAAGGGAAAAAAAAACAGCACTTTTATTTTAAAAAAGCAGAGTGGTACAGTAAAAGTTAGTCCCCAGTGAGATTGGAGTTTACAGTCCTAATGGCCTTTGGGAAGAAACTCCTTCTCAACCTCTCCGGTTTGCCTGACCGTGGCAGTTGGAACAGTCTGTTGCAGGGGTGGAAGGGGTCTTCCATGATTTTATTAGCTCTGGAGTTGCACCCCCTGATGTATAGTTCCTGCAAGGGGGCGAGTGAAGTTCCCATAGTGCGTTCGGTCAAACGCACTACACTCTGCAGAGCCTTCTTGTCATGGGCAGAGCAATTCCCAAACCAGATGGTAATATTTCTGGACAAGATGTTTTCCACAGCTGCTGAGTAGAAGCACTGGAGGATCCTCGGAGACGCTCTGAATTTCCTCAATTGCCTGAGGTGGTAAAGGCGCTGCCTTGCCTTACTCACAAGTGCTGCGGCGTGTGATGTCCATGTCATATCCTCAGAGATGTGCTCCCAGATATTTAAAACAGCTCACCCTATCCACAGTATCCCCATTTATCTTCAATGGTGTGTACGTCATCGGATGATGTGCCCTCCTAAAGTCCACAACCAGCTCCTTAGTTTTTTTTTATGTTCAAGAGGAGGCTGTTGTCCTGACACCAGCGTGCCAGATCAGCCACCTTCTCCCGCTAGGCCTTCTCATCGTTGTCTGAGATCAGGCCCACCACCACAGTGTCATCAGCAAACTTGATTATTGAGTTGGAGCTGAACCTAGCAGTGAATGCACTAACTGTGTGCAGTAGAGTTTACTCGTGTTTGCATGCCAGATACAAAATCCTTGCGGTGTAGGAAAGAACTGCAGATACTGGTTTAAATCGAAGATAGACATGGGTGACTTTTCGTCTGAAGAAGGGTCTCGACTCGAAATGTCATCCATTTCTTCTCTCCAGAGATGCTGCCTGTTCCGCTGAGTTACTGCAGCATTTTGTTTCTATTGAAAATCCTTGTCCTTCACTTCAAGACATTAATGTTTTCAGTGACACTCAGACACAAGTACATCAGTGGGAATTTAATTTGGAGTGTACCATGATTAGGAAAACATGGAAATAGCATAGAGAACAGATCAAGTTGCTGGAAGATCAAATGGCAAACGATAAGAAGGGCTTTCAGCAGCCCATATGGACACAGAGGCTTCAGGGAGTAACTTCAGTCAGTAGCTATCTCACGTACTGGTAACAAGCCAGTTGATGTTAAACTAGCACTGAAATGAAAACTTATAGAGGATGAATTTATTTTATAAGCTGCTACTCTTAAATAACAAACTATATATCTAAAGCATTTGGTCTCAATATACAATTTCTGAGGGGGACAGACCATATAATACTGGAAACACTGTGCTCTCCTGTATTGTGCCAGTTAGAGTCATAGTCATAGAATGTGGAAACATGCCCTTCGGCCCAATTTGCCCGCACAGGCCAACAATGTCCCAGCAACATTAGTCCCACTTGCCTGCGCTTGGTCCATATTCCTCCAAACCTGTCCTATCCATGTACCTCTCTAGCTGTTTCTTAAACTATGAGATAGTCCCAGTCTCAACCACCTCCACTGGCAGCTTGTTCCATACACCCACCACCCATCGTGTGAAAAAGTTACCCCTCAGATTTGTATTAAATCTTTTCCCTTCACCTTGAACCTATGGTCTTCGATTCCCCTACTCTGGAAAAGAGACTCTGGGCATCTACCCGATCTATTCCTCTCATGATTTTGTCCACCTCTATAAGATCACCCCTCATCCTCCTGCGCTCCATGGAATAGGGACCCAGCTTACTCAACCTCTCCCTATAGCTCTCGCCCTCTAGTCCTGGCAAAATCTTTTCTGAACCCTTTCAAGCTTGGCAATATCTTTCCTATAACATGGTGCCCAAAACTGAACACAATATTCTAAATGCCGTCTCGCCAACATCTTATACTGTACAACTGCAACATGACCTCCCAACTTCCATACTCAATACTCTGACTGATGAAGGCCAAAGTGCCAAATGCCTTTTTGACCACCTTATCCACATGCGACTCGACCTTCAAGGAACCATGCACCTGTACTCTTAGATCCCTCTGCTCTACAACACTACCCAGAGGCCTACCATTTACCGCATTGGTCCTGCCCTTGTTTGATGTCCCAAAATGCAACATTTCACACTTCTCTGTATTAAATTCCATCAACCATTCCTCCGCCCAAGTGGCCAGTCAATCCAGATCCTGCTGCAATTCACTTTAGGAGCTATATGTTAATTTTAAATTGTATGATTTATTTTAAGAAGGATAAATAACTTCAAATACTGATAGTCTCAATGATCATATAATAAACATATATTAGACGATTAGAAGCCATGTGTTTGGGTTAATCATGCTTTTCTATCTCTGAGAATTGAGAAGGAAACAAAGGGTCCGGAAAAGAGATTGGTGGTAAATCTGTAAATAGCAGGTCATATTTGAGGTTCAGCACATCAAAAAACTCTCAATAATGGATCAGATAATGTATCTCAATCATATTTATGCAAAGAGTCTTGCAGTCATCTAGCACAGAAACAAGCCCTTTGTCCCACGATGTCCAGGCCAATCTTTTTGCCCATTTATATTAATCTATACTAATACCTATATTAGGATGGCCTTTTTTTGATGTATTGCCTATTTAATTATGTCTAAATATGTGGAGATTGAAAATGATTCCACCATCTCAGCTGGCAGATAACAACCACTCTGTATACAAACCTTAGATACCCTTTAAAACTCCTTCCTGTCATCTTAAATCTATACCCTCCTGTTTTTGATAACCTTATCATTGAAAAAAGATTTTGGCTATTTGCCCAATTTATACCTCTCAAAACCTTGGCCATTTTCATTACGTCATCCCTCAGTCTACTCTGCTTTAATATTCTCATGGGGCATAACAACATCATATTTGTTCAATGGTGCCTGTTGATATACCCCATTTAGTGTGGGATTATATCAAATGCAAACCATTGGTTTCAATTAAATTTGCCTTCCAGACTGTCCATCAGTCCACCTTCTCATCTTCGCACAACACTATGGTTTTATGCCTACAAGTGATTACTTTATTTACACTGGAGGAATGAACTGCAGATACTGGTTTACACCAAAGATAGACACTAAATGCTGGGGCAACTCAGTGGGACAAGCAAAATCTCTGAATAGATGGATGGGTCTCATTTCCTCTACCCAGAGATGCTGCTTGTCCATTGGAAACCATGATTGGCAGCCTTGCCAACAGCCTGTCTGTTTTATCATTTTATTTTTATTTTTAGTGTGTTTTAAAAGTTTGTGTAAATGTTCTCTGGTTTGTTTTATGTGGTGGGAGGGGGGAGGGAGAAACTTTTTTTCAGTTTTTTACCTTGCTGGAGATACAATTTGCTTTCCGGATCGCATCTCTGGTTGCTCTGCGGCCTACCATCGATGGAGCTTGAGGCCTCCTTGGACTGACTTTGAGCCCCGCCACGGGGCTGGGACTTAACATCGGAGTCAATCCCTTGCCTGGTATGGCTCCAACCACAGCCTGCGGACATTACCATCGTGAGCTCGTAGTCTCGAGAGAGGCTAATCAGAAGCTCCAAAGATGCAGAGGCTCAACCAGCCCTGACGCGGGGTTTGATTGCCGGCACGGGGGAGCTGACATTACCCCCAATGAAGGAGCTGATTGCCCCAATGAGGAGGGCCCAAACGCCGCCGACTACCAGAGTCAAGATCATCCCGGCAATGGGGGGCTCGAGCCCCCCGACCTTTGAAAGTCTCCCTATTTGTGAAGCGTATGAATGGCAGGTCACTCCCAGCATTAAATAATCACATTTTTATTAGCTCTGTGACTTTCTAAATTCTCCACAGTTTTCACATTAACAGGGGTAAGGTCAGAGAAAGCAAAAGTTGGCATTACTTCTCATTTAATTACACTCACCAGTACTCTTCAATTATCACAGTTACCAAATTAGAACCAGGTGCACATTGACCAAAAGACTGATTTTTAAGCAGCATAATTATATTTTCAGAAAGCAGTGAAGCTGTGGGAAACAAATGACGCAGTCATCTATTTATTGCTACATTACTGGAATTGTGTGAAGTAATGGGAGTGCTCCGAGTTGCAATCTGGTTAGGATTCAAATAATGATGCAGAACAGCAATAGGGAAACAACTAAAGCGGTGCTTAACAGAATGCAGAAAATATATCCTGCTAAAAATCAAGAAAAAAAGAGTAAGTAATGAGCTAGCCCAGATGTGAAGAATCTTAAGTAAGAGAGAAAACAAGGGAAGAAGCATAGGCTAAATAACTGGACAAAGAGAGAGAATATTTCAAAGGAACACAAAGAAATTAATAATGAAGGCAAAAATAATTAACATAGGCAAAGAGGAACTATGAAATTATATTATCAAGCATAGAATACCTAACTAATCTATAGAAATAAATAATAAAATGAATAGAAAGTAACCCACTCAGTGATGGAGAGTATAAAAATATAGACAATAATGAGGTAGTAGAAATATTAAATCATTATTTTGCTTCAGTATTTGACAGTGAGGTAGATCAGATGGACATGACTTAAAAAGATTGGATCAGAAATAACAAAGCAACATTTAAAATAAAAAGACTAAACCCTCCTTCTCTGGAGCAATTATTTTCCCTACACTAAACCATTTACATTAACTACTAGTTTATGTAGACTATATGTTGGTTAAAGTACTAGAAAAAGTTATGGTGTCAGAAGACCAGTGAATAGCGTCCAGTCTGAATAAGGGTCCTGAACCGAAATGTCACCAGTAAGGAAGACAAATGCAATATTACCATTCATTTCTAGAGGACTAGAATATAAAAGCAGGGATGTAATGCTAAGAGACACAAAAAGCTGGAGTAACACAGCGGGACAGGCAGCATCTCTGGAGAGAAGGAATGCTAAGGCTTTATAGGCCACCAGTCAGACCGCATTTGGAGTATTTTGAGCAGATTTGAGCCCTATATCTGTGGAGGGATGTGCTGGAGAGGAAGTTTCTGAGAATGATCCTGGGGATGGTTGGGTTAATGTATGATGTGAGTTTGATGGCTCTGGGCCTGTACTTGATGAAGTTTAGAAGGATGGGGGAAAGCTCATTGAAACTTACTGAATAATGGAAGGCCTGGATAGGGTTCGTGTGGTAATGATGTTACCTCTAGTGAGAGAGTTTATACCAAAGGTCGCAGCCTCAGAATAAAAGGATGTACTGTTTTTAATAAACAAATTTATTTCACCAGAGGGCGGTAAATCTGTGGAATTATTTGCCACAGACGGCTGTGGAGGCCAAGTCTTTCAGTATTTTTAAAGGGGAGATTTATGGGCTATTGATTAGTAAGGGTGTCGAGGTATACAGGGAGAAGGCAGGAGAATGGGGTTGAAAGATAGATCAGCAATAATTTAATGGCAGGGTAGACTCAATGGACCAAATGGCCTTATTCTGCTCCTATGACATGAATGAATGAATGCAAGTCAGAAACAGATGGAGCTTAGATGCTGAAAGTGGGTGCTGAGCTGAGGGCCCAGATCCATGTCACATTTGGCCCCTCAGCATGCTCATTGGCATTCGACTGGATGAGTTTGCCAACCTTTGCAAATAATTACATTCAGATCAAGCCTTTAGTGATTTATCTGTCTTTATGGCTTGATTTTTTGGTAGAGTCATCAGTCTTTTAAAAGTTTTTGTGTGATTTATGTAAAATGTATATATGATTTGTTTGTGTGTTGTCTGAGTCTATGTACCTATGATGTTGGTGGAAGCGAGGTTATTGATTGTACCTGTACCAAATAAATGGCACTGATCCGATGGGATATGATCTGACCCATAATAGTGAAATGCAGCATGGCTGTTGAAATGCTTTTGATGGTAATAATAAACAAGCTATTAAATAAGGTTGAAGTATGGGCAGTTGGGAAGCACATAACAAAAACACATTGAAATCCAGAATGGAGATTATAAGTAGAAGGTAGTAATTCAGAATGGGCAAAAGATTTCTGATGGGATCATGAATATTCAAAGTATTGTTTTAAAAATTAAAGATTTGAATCAATTACACATGGAGAAAGAACTAAAGAGAAGCCATGTGGTGATTGACGACATTATGGGCATTATATAATGCAAGTTGTGCATTTTGAAATTGCTCTGCAAAACAGTCGATATTACAATCTCTTCGAGGTGGCCCCATGAAGTTGGAGCTTGCAGCAGTTCTACGCCTTGGTTAGCCAAGCCTGGAAGATGCATTGAATTGAAACCATTCTAGTGCAATAATAATAAATCTTTTACTAGAAATTTATTTAGGGTGGTTTTCAGATACCAAAAGGTTCCAGAGAACAATCTCTGCACCAGAAGACAGTCCCAAAGACCTGCCTATCTATATCCACAGGCAGCAATTCATCCAACTGAATAATTGAACTTCAAACCACCTGATTTACCAACAGTGAATTAATCTTAGTCCAGGAAAGGAAAACTGCAAGATTGAGGCCGATTGTAGCCAGCAGGAATTTTATGGAGTTGAATCGGAGGTGGAATTATTGTATTTGACAGCTGCACTTTAGTGAGCGGGGAGGGGGGGGGGGGGGGGGGGGGGGGAGGGGGGGCAATATGAGTTAGCATTGAAGCTGTGTGAAGGCTTATAGTGTCATTCAGATGCAGTTTAATCGGCAATGACTGGTTTGCACATAGCAAGATTCTGCAAAACAGAAATTTGGTGAATGCCTAAATTGCTTTTGATTAAGTTGCTTTATACGGAGAGAAGGTAGGGTGGAGAAGGGATAAAACATTTCAAATTACGTCAACGGATATTTCTTGAACTGTTCCCTATAATGAGGTCTTTCATAACAACATGAACCTTTGGAGCAGGTAGGTGGAGTTTTGATTTAGCAATCTATTTTAACATTTACATTGAAGGAAAAATGTCAGGGTGGCATTTCAAATGAGTAATGTGGTGGTGATTAGAAAGGATATTGATTCCAGCGGATGTCTACCATCCAGGCTGTGAGGAAACACCTTATCTATTTCCTCAGATTGTCCAAATTAGAAGCTTGCTGTGTAAAGCTTAAGATGTGAAAGATATCTCCTGGAGTACCTCTACATTAGCATTTCACAAATTCAAAACTAATTTGTGGATTTTAAAACTAAACTAAACATACTGGTGTATTTTAACATAATGTAATAAGTAGTATTAATAGTTGACTTTAGTTTGGTTTAGATATACAGATACAGCACAGAAAAAGACCCATTGGCCCACCATGTCTGCGCCGACCAGTGATCCCTGCACATTAACATTATCCTTCACACAGTAGGGACAATTAACATTTATATTAAGCCAATTAACCTACAAACCTGTACGTCTTTAGATTGTGGGAGGAAACCGAAGATCTCGGTGAAAATCTACACGGTCACAAGGAGAGCATACAAGCTGTGCACAGACCGCACCCTTGTTTAGGATTGAACTGGGACTCTGGCTCTGTCAGGCGGCAACTCTACAGCTGTGCTACTGTGCTGTCCCCGACGTTAACCAAAAGTTGGCTACATTTGCATAAAAGCAATATAATTGAAAGCAAAACTAATATATAACTCTGGCACTGGCCACTCAAATCAGCTGCCCTGGACATTTTAATGACTGTTTTTACTGTATTTTAATGTTGCTGTTTTACCTGCTTTTAACTATTTATACTGTTTCATCAGGGACTGGATTGTTTTTACTGTTATTATGTGTGAAATGTTTAAGATTTATGTGCGATGCTCCGGTATTCCCTGGGAAACGTCTTCTCATTTTGCACTGTACAATTGTTGCTTTGCAAGATGACAATAAGGTTGATTGATTGATTGATTGATTGAAAATAGGAAATGAAGGAGGAACTCAGTGGGTCAGGTAACATCTGTGGAGGAAATTAACATGTTTTGAGTTGGATGTTGGATGCCCTTCTTCAGACTGTGTATATTCCCTCGACATATGTTTCCTGTCCCACTGAGTTCCTCAATCACTTTGTTTTGCTCAAGTTACATGCATTTGCTGTTCCTTGTATCTCAAATATAATTGAGAGTATTGAGGAAACAGGAAGTAACAAATGAATGCAAGCAGAGAGAATGCAGAAATTTATGAAATGCATTTTGAGTTCTAAGTGTTAAGGATGCTCATCACAGAGTAATTTAGATTTAGCAATGTAATTGTTCTGGAGATTATGTTCTTCCAGATTCCACAATACTAGAATCATTCAAGATCCCACCATTTTACTAGCTATTATGCATTAAAATGCTTAAAATACAGTTTATGTAAAAACAAATAACAAAAATGAAAATGACCAAACATCAATTTTGTACACCAAGCTTAAAATATTGATGTTCTCCACCTCCAGCATACATTATTGCCATATCAGTTTATAAAGCCTCAAATATAAACACAGGAGAAAGAAGAATTGACCTTGGCTTATAGGATTCGGGCATTTTGGTAAAAATCAATGCAGTTTTCTATGTAATTTTCAAGCCACCTGCTACTGTAGAAAAATGATTAAATATTGACTATTTTATAATACTTTTCACTCACTCATCAAAAGACCATGAAACCATGAAGGACACTGTGTCAGAAGTACTATCCAGCATCAGCACAAGCTATCAGTGTAAGGCAGGCATTTTGCAGTTACATTCTCAAATGAACTACCCTACTAATAATTGTCATCAGCAGGATAATTTGCTTAGAAAACAATTGGGCTCAAACCTAATTATCCTCAGGATTTTTACTTTACTTATTAAATCTATTAATATGAAAAGCCAACAGCTGAGATACAACATGCTAGGAATGGTTTTACCGAAAATTTCATGTAAACTAGGAAGCGTTAAAAAAAAATTTGGCTTATTTTTGAATATTGCATTTCTTCCAGTTTAGACCATAAAACTCTCTGCCACAGAGGGTAGTTGAGGCCAGTTCATTGGCTATATTTAAGAGAGATGTGGCCCTTGTGGCTAAGGGGATCAGGGGGTATGGAGAGAAGGCAGGTACGGGATACTGAGTTGGATGATCAGCCATGATCATATTGAATGGCGGTGCAGGCTCGAAGGGCCGAATGGCCTACTCCTGCACCTAATTTCTATGTTTCTATGTTTCTAAAACATCAATCAAGGATAATTAAGTTCAAAATTCAAATGAAAATGATTAGTATTTGCCACACTTCATAGACAAATAACCAGCAAGCTGCTTCACGTTCTATCATGCAAAACTTCCTGGTCGTCATTCATCTGTGGAATGTAGTTTCCTTTTTCTTTTCACATATTCTTTTGTTATTTTCACATTTCTAGTATATAATCGATCTTTTTTACGTGCAAGCAAAGGAAAAGAGATATAATGTGAGATGTAATGTAACAACCCTAAAATATACAAAATGGGGTAATATTTTCAAGTGTGTTAACTCTGAAAACACCCCTAACATATAAAAGTCTGCTGGTGCATCATCATATTTGTATCAATGTGAAACAATTTTCAGTATACTTAAATGCAGAATTGTGTTACTGATCTGATTGCCGAGTTCACTGAAGTAGAGACTATCATAAACCACAGAGGTAGTAAATAATGTTACAATTATGTTTGCAGCACGGTGGCACAGCAATAGAGTTGTTACCTTACAGCACTAGAGCCTCGGATCCCGGGTTTGATCCTGACTATGGGTGCTTCTCTGTATGGAGTTTGTACGTTCTTCCCATGACATGCATGGATTTTCTCTGAGGTCTCCGGTTACCTCTCACACTCCAAAGACGTACAGGTTTGTAGGTTAATTGGCTTGGTATAAATGTAAATTGTCCTAGTGTGTGTAGATAGTGTTAATGTGCGGGGATCGCTGGTCGGGGCAGACTTGGTGGGCCGAAGGGCCTGTTTCTGAGCTGTATCTCTAAACTAAACTAAACTAAACTAAATCTCTTGATGCACCAGATAAAATATGTCTACCTTGCCACAAATAAATATTATAACTTTTTTTTGTTATAAAAGAATGGTAATACATGTGTGTTCTCACCCAACAATAAAAGTAACCTGTTCTGGTGAGGAAGGTTTGAGTTCCAGTTCATAGAAAAATAATCAAGAAAATGATAGGACAATACGAGAGGGTGAGGCTTAGTTATCCATCGTGGGACAGAGCAAATGAAGACATTATTTACGTGCTCATCGTTGGGAATGCTGGTTTTAGTGAATTCAAGGCTGATTCCCAGAGTGGTGTGTTTCTAGTCCAACAAAGGAAGAAGTCTAAAGGATAATAATGAGTCAAAGATGGCAATGATGAATTTCAAGGGAACAAAGTTCATTGAGATTATTGAATCATATTAACTTAGACAGGTTAGCAAACTGGATGATGGATTAGTCATGGGAAATGTTCAATTGTGAAATGAAAATAATAGAAAATGGACATATTAATGTAAGCAATGCAATAAAGAGGGAGCACATCCAAGCATAAAGTTTCAGAGATCAGCACAAAGATTCCTGTGGCCATATCCTGGCAGAATATATTAGCTCAGAGCTGATGCAGTGAACCAATAACTGAAGTCAAGAAAAATATCATTTTTGGCAACCCACAACCCTAAAGAAGGAATCTATGATAAATCAACCGAGCCTCAAATTTATTTTGCATCTGAAAAATGACCCTTCAGATTGATATAATGCTCTCTCGGTTCTCAGCGAAAAGTCATTTTAGGCCCAATAAAATGTTTAGGCCAACAGATTGTTACTTTAGGCCCATTATAAAGGATTCAACATTGTTAACAGGCATGAGTGACACATGGAATATCTAATACAGACTTGAATGTGAGTATGCGGGTGTACAAGAAAGGGATGTAGTTATAACTGATTGAATTGATTTTGGGTTAACAAAGCAAACTCAAAATACCAATTTGCAATTAAGATTGGTCCATGAAACTAGAAGACATGGAAAAAGGACTGGCCACATTTTTCAATACGTTTAGATATAACCATATAACCATATAAGGTTATATCTAAACGTATTGAAAAATGTGGCCAGTCCTTTTTCCATGTCTTCTAGTTTCCTGGACCAATCTTAATTGCAAATTGGTATTTTGAGTTTAGATGTCTCAATTGTGCATCACAGATTGATGTTCATACAAGACTTTAGTCCCAAAATGGAAAGAGCAACAGTTAATATAAGAATGAGTTGAAAGTACATGTTAACAATCAATAATTCAAGATAAAATTAGTGAGCATCTAATCTCTTGACAGCATGGTTGGGGATGTTGTGAATACAAAACAAGGAAGATTGTAGACTTCAGGAGGATATACTGGTTAGTGGATTGAGCAGACAGGTGACAGAAACAACTTAAAGTGGATCTGTGCACATTAATTCACTTTGAAATGAATAAACAGGAATGACAATCAAAGTTTAAACAAAAGATACCAAAGGGATTAGCGGAAGAGATCAGAAAGATGGAATGGCATAAGATAAAATAAGAACAGAAGTAATAGCACATGCAACAGCATTTTGGACTTTTTGTGTGTGGATAGAGAGTACAAAATATTGAGTCATTATAAATTCTTACCATGTGAGTAATTATGTTGACAATAAGATAATTATTGGTGTCCCATTATAGTAAAAACATAAATTGGGTAAATCAGAGGTGTATAAAATCAAGAGGCATATTTATGAGGTGAATGCGGACTATTTTACCCAGGGTGGGGGAATCAAGAATGAGGTGAAAGGTGAAGGATTTGATAAGGGTGGATGAGGCTGGGTTATCCATCCTGGGCCAGTTAAGACCAAATTATTTACTTGCTCATCATTGAGAATGCTTTTTTTAATGAATTAAATACTGATTCCCAGACTGGTATGTTTAAGGAGAGAGGGGAAGGATTGAATAGGAACCCGAGGTGCAATTTTCACCCAGAAGGTAGTGGGTATATGGAACAATCTGCCAGAGGTGGTAGCTGAAGCTAGCAGTTAAAAGACACACAGGTACATGGATGAGAAAGATTAAGAAGGATATAAGCTAAATACAGGCAAATGGATCTAGCTTAGATAGGGCATCTTGGTTGGTATGGACAAGTTGGGCCGAAGGGCCTGTTTCCATGCTTTGTGATACATACGATGAGACATTTGATAAGAAATATTAAAACTTTGAGATGTAGTCAATAGTGGTTACATCCATTTTCTATCTTAAAGCCCTGTCCCACGGTATGAGTTAATTCCAAGAGTTCTCCAGAGTTTGTTCTGATTTGAACTCGTAATGGCCACTCGTCGGTACTCGGGGCTCTCCTGGACATTTTTCATCATGTTAAAAAACCTTCATGAGTTGCTTACCTGCCGTTAGCGAGTCTTCCCGAGTACCTGCCGTTAACGTTAAGAGACGTCCCAGAGCTCCGACGTACTCACTACGTTCATTCTCGGTGCTTACCACGAGTTTGATTTTTTTTTTTAAACTCGGGAGAGCTCTTGGAATGAACTCGTACCCTGGGACAGGGCCCTTAGTTGCATTCAAAGACTACATCTTAAAAACTATAGATTGCTTAAATTCACAATGTCAATGATGCATTCACAATGGCGTAATGGGACCAGTCAATTCAAGTACTTATTGTCATATGCGTAAGTGTGGTGAGGTATAGGTAAGATGAAAAATCTTGCTTTCAGCAGTTTTATTGTGCATGGAGAGACAATTGTCAGTGTCTTTTCCTTTCAGATATGTAGCCTATTATAGGTAAACAAAAAAGCTGGAGCCTAAAACGTTGCCTATTTCCTTCGCTCCATAGATGCTGCTGCACCCGCTGAGTTTCTCCAGCTTTTTTGTGTACCTATAATAGACTGCATATCTGAAAGGGAAAGACAATGACAATGCAGACAATGAGTTGCTCTGCGCTTTCCCACTGGTTAGGATTAGACCAGCCTGTATGCTCTGCCAGCTGACAATTACCAGGACAAGTAATGTCCCATTTAGGCGATTTTGGTTGGGCGTCTACAGGCGACTGCTGCAATATTTTCAATGTTCAAAATTTTTCGGTGACAGTGGCGACAAGTTTAGCTGTCGTAGGTTGGCGTGGGTGCTGTTGTAGGTTGTCGCCTGGTGGTGTAGGTTAATTCCATTAAAACTAGTCCCTGGCAGTCGCCTAAGGACATGTCCCACTTAGTCGACTCTTTAGGTGACTGCCGGGGACTAGTTTTAATGGAATTCACCTACGACACCTGGCGACAACCTACGACAGCAAAAATTGTCGCCACTGTCGCCGAAAAATTTTCAACATGTTGAAAATTTTGTGGCAGTCGCCTGCAGTTGCCCAGAAAATTGCCTTAGTATTTCAGGCCCATAGTGCGACAGGCCCATAAGCAAGCTTCATGGATTTGAATGTACATGGTGCTATGGCTATATATCTCCCATGCACAATAAATTCAGATCTGGTGAAATTTCAAAATCACAGAATAGTTTATATTTTTCCTAGAACCTAGCCAGCCATTGATCATTAAAAAAATTAACATCTGACAAAATAGACCAAAGCAAAAACTAATCTCCATTGCTATTATAAAGTACATTAAAGCAAGTAAGAAAAATGTAACAATGTAATGAGTGATTATTATAAAGTAGAACAAAAAAGTGTGTAAGAGAATGTAACAAATCAATGAGTCCATCACACAAAGGATAGTGGGTGTATGGAACGAGCTGCCAGAGGAGGTATTTGAGGTAGGGACTATCCGAACGTTTCAGAACCAATTAGACAGGTACATGGTGTAGTACAGTTTTGGAGGGATATGGGCCAAACGTGGCAGGTGGGACATGTAGCTGGGACATGCTGGCCAGTGTGGGCAAGTTGGGTCGAATGGCCTGTTTCCACACTGTATGACTCTATGAACTGACAAAATATAAATATTAATCTCCATTGCTATTACTGTATAAAGTACAACATAAAAGTGAGTACGAAAATGTAACAATGAAATGGGTCCACACGACGGGTGGTGGGTGTTTGAAATAACGTGCTGGAGGAGGTAGCTGGGGCAGGTACTATCACGACATTTAAGAAACGTTTAGACAGGTACATAGATGGGACAGGTTTAGAGGGATATGAGCTAATTGCAGGCAGGTGGGACTAGTGTAGATGGGACAAGTTAGCTGATGTGGGCAAGTTGGGCCGAACAGCCTGTTTCCATGCTGTAAGACAATGACTATGACTATGACTCTTTAACTCTATGACTCTATGGGTCTATGTGGCAAAGTTCTGAAAATAGCACAATAAAGGATTATTCAATCCTAAAGATCTGTTGACTATGGGTGCAATACAAACTAAGAAGGCTGGTTACCTTCAAAGTAACTGATAGAAATAAACATAGCAGGAGCTGTAATCCCTATGGATCTAAACTATTTTTTAATAGGATATTCAAAATTGCTGTAAAGAAACTGAAAAATCAGGAGCAGCTTACAGGTGATGAAATGAAGAAGGCCAGAAGGACAATTGTGTGAAGAAACAGCATGGGTTTTATGCAAAGTGAGACAAAGCCAAAATTAAACAACTCCACAAATTATTTTATATTATATCCTGAATTCAGCAAAGAAAATTCCGTGGAGGATACTAGAGAACAAATTAATCAAGCTGACGTATTCCCAAGAATGAACAAATATACTACCCTTTGATTTGATCTATCACAAAATGATGTCATACATTCTATCATTTAGCCCTGATAAGTGATCGTGCCAATGATAGTACCATGATGGTATTGATTATCTGCTCCATGTTTCTATGTTTTAAATTTATTATTGCTGTTTTCTTGCTGGCGTTAAATAGTAAAGATATTTTACAAGCAGGCCACTTTGCATCAAATACAGCTAACCCAGGTAATTTCTGATGTACTTTGCGAGTTTGGAATTTTGCTTTATGTTGTGTTTTGAAGTTAAAATCACACGATAGTCTCTGCCAATTATTTCATTGGCTCACAGTGCTTACTCGAAGCAACATGTTTGTATCAACATGGCAAATCATGAGAAACAAGCATAAAGTGAACTAGAACCTCTTTGGTGGGTACATATTACAAATAAAATTAGCCGAGAAATAAAAATAGGTAATTAATAATAAGGGAACATGTTTGGTGATTAAAAGACAAAGCTGTTTGTGGATAATGGAACGGGTTAACAGTGGCCCGGCTTCTCAGAGTGGAGAGCTGGGAATGGTGGGAAGTTTGGCCAGGCTGACCCTGGACCAATGTGGGACCAGAAACTATAAACTACCTGAGTTAGATATTCAGCTTCTCACAGGTTAGTGATACTATGCAAAATTAGTGATAATGAGCACAAAGCAGGTCCATCGATAAATGATTAAATATTTAATGTGATTACGTGCGGGGAAAGAGAGATGCTGGAGAGACAGACTGAATGCTACCTCAGTTTCCTACGCCTAATTCATTTGGGTGTATGGAGGTGTTGTTTGTGTTGCCTATGTGTAAGGTGGTGTGGTGCTTCTGTGTGTGTTCATACATTTGCGTTTGGCCCATGATATGACTTGCATTTGAGTCTGTCTGCTTCAATAATCATCAATCATTTCTTGGTTGTCTTTTCTTGATCCACCCTTCTCAGCTACTGAATGATTAAGTCTGCCACAGAGAACTGGCTACATTGAAAACATATTAAGCAGGCATAGCCTTTTAGTGTCACCTGAGAATCAAAAATGCTTGCATTTTGTCATAGCAAAGGTTAAGGTTAGGAATGATCCAAAGGTTAATGAAATTTCAGCGGACACTAAATAGATAGTTGAGGGCAGCTTGTTGCAATGATGCATTATGACAAATTGATTAAAAAATGATCAATGTAACACAAGAAATGCAACACAAATAAATCTGTATCAAAATTAGTGCACGGGAACTAACCAGTGAAGTTTAGTAAAGAAATGTTTAATGCCTAAACAATATAGCAAATAAAATATAATAGCTATAAAATGTTGAAGAATAATAATCAGTGGTAGAGAAATAACATCTTTCTGAGGAACTGAGTTGCCACGGCTTAGTATCCTGACTATAGGAACACTTTCCTAGACAGAGGGTGGGAGACGGTTTTTGCGAGTAATAGGTTACATTCAGAGAACCAGTGAAACTTAAGATGTGAGAACTGTACAGAGCTGGTCGGAGGGGTGGGGGTCTGTAGACTGGGCAATGTTCAGGGACTCGGCAACGGACCTGAACGAATACGTCACAGTCGTTACAGACTTCATAAAGAAATGTGTGGAGGACTGCATCCCTACAAAAACCTTCCGAGTGTTTCCTAATCAGAAGCCTTGGATGAACTTTGAGATCCACACTCTCCTGAAGACCAGACACTGGGCATTCATGTCTGATGATACAGTGGTCTACAAGAAATCCAAAAAACACCTGGGTAAGGCCATCAAAAAGGCCAAAAGGGACTTCTGCTCCAAGCTGGAAGATGAGACAAATGTTCGGCAGCTGTGACGGGGCCTGAATGCACTCACCACCTACAAGGCAAAATCAGGAGGTAGCTCGAATGTCGGCGAAACATCACTCCCTGACGAGCTCAATGTGTTTTACACACGCTTTGATAGGGCGAACACTGATGTGCCTTCCCGAGCCCCCATTCGCTGTGATGGTGTTTCAGTCACAGTCACAGAGGCCAGCATCAGAAAAATCCTTCAGAGGGGTGAACCCTCGAAAAGCGCCTGGACCTGATGGTATACCCGGTTGTGTTCTAAAAACCTGTGCGGACCAACTGGCTGGAGTTTTTACAGACATTTTCAACCTCTCACTCCTTAGGTCTGAGGTTCCCACCTGCTTTAAAAGGGCATCAATTATACCGGTGCCCAAGAATAGCAAGGTGATGTGCCTCAGCGACTATCAACCAGTGGCACTAAAGTCAGTGGTGATGAAGTACTTTGAGAGGTTGATCATGGCGAAAATCAACTCCTACCTCGACAAAAACCTGGACCCACTGCAGTTCGCTTACCGCCACAACAGATCAACGGTGGATGCGATCTCGCTGGCCCTCCGCTCTGCTCTGGACCACTTGGACAACAAAAACTCATATGTCAGGCTGTTATTCCTTGATTGCAGCTCGGCATTTAATGCAATCATCCCCTCCAAGCTGGTTACCAAACTCGCAGAACTGGGTCTCTGCGCATCTCTCTGCAATTGGATCCTCGACTTCCTCATTCACAGACCACAGACTGTTCGAATTGGTGGCAAGGTGTCAGCCTCGATAACAATAAGCATGGGAGCACCTCAAGGCTGCATGCGCAGCCCCCTGCTGTACTCACTCTATACTCATGACTGCTGAGCTGATCATAGTGCGTACTCCATCATCAAGTTCGCTGACGATACAACTGTTGTGGGACGTATCACTGATGGGGACGAGTCAGCGTATAGAAGAGAGACCGACCGACTGGCCAAATGGTGCCAGCACAATAACCTGGCCCTCAACACCAGCAAAACCGAGGAACTGATTGTGGACTTTGGAAGAGGTAGGATGGGGAACCACAGTCACGTTTATATCAATGGGTCGATGGTGGAAAGGGTCAAGAGCTTCAAATTCCTGGGCATGCACATCTCTGAAGATCTCTCCTGGTCCGAGAAGACTGATGCAATTATAAAGAAAGCATATCAGAGCCTCTACTTCCTGAGAAGATTATGGAGAGTCGGTATGTCAAGGAGGACTCTCTCTAACTTCTACAGATGCACAGTAGAGAGCATGCTGACCAGTTGCATTATGGCTTGGTTCGGCAACTTGAGCGCCCAGGAACGGAAAAGACTACAAAATGTAGGAAACTCTGCCCAGTCCATCATCGGCTCTGACCTCCCTACCATCTAGGGAATCTATCACAGTCGCTGCCTCAAAAAGGCTGACAGCATCATCAAGGACTCACTCCATCCTGGCCACACACTCATCTCCCCGCTACCATCAGGTAGAAGGTACAGGAGCCTGAAGACTGCAACGTCGAGGTTCAGAAACAGCTTCTTACCCACAACCATCAGGCCATTAAACTCAGCTCAAACAAAACTCTGAACGTGAATAGCCCATTATCTGTTTATTTGCACTTTATCTGTTTTATTTATTCATGTGTGTATATATTTATATAATGGTATATGGACACACTGCTCTGTTCTGTATTCGTGCCTTCTATATTCTGTTGTGCTGAAGCAAAGCAAGAATTTCCTTGTCCTATCTGGGACACATGACAATAAACTCTCTTGAATCTTAATTGTGCATGGGTGAATCTGGGAAAGGAAGGCAAGAGCAATTCGGGATATCCATAGGAGGTCCAGAGAAGGATAGAAAGAGAAAGAAAGGAAGAGAAAAAGAAAGAGACTACGGACCTCCGTAGGTTCAATTGTTTTAATATCAGAAGCAGATCTCATGTTCCTTACCAGAGGACCAGTAAAATCTCCATGAATATATGAAAAGTTTGATTGTATAATCCAGACAATGGAAAAGAAAATAACAACTAGACCATCAGACACCAAGTACTGGAGTAACTCAGTGGATCATGCGGCATCTCTGGAGAACATAGATTTTTGATGTATCAGTTCAGGGCCCAGAGATGCTGCCTGACCCCACAGAGTTACTCCTGCACTTTGTGTCTTTTTTTGCAAACCAGCATCTGCAGTTCTTTGGGTCTCCAACTAGACCATCAGATCTGGTTCAATCTGATGGTGAATGTGATATAATCAATCAATAAAATGAAATAATTGTCTCTAATTTCAGAAGCCTGAATTGATTAACCTCCTTGGTTTATACCTACAGACTTAAAAGCTAGAACATAGAAAAGCACAGCCCAAGAATTGGCCCATTGGCCCATTATGTCTGTGCTGAATATGGTCCCAGGATAAATGAATCTCATCTGCAGGCATACATGTATGATTTATTCCCCATTCCCTACATATAACACCTGTGTAGATTGGCTATAGCAATCAGAATGCTTAGTAATTATAACCCCGCTTAATTATAACATTCATAGTGTAAGATCCTACCCACTGTCAACCAGTTAGAGTAGGAGTGTGAATGTGCGATGACCTGCTTAGTAGATAATGACCTGAACAATAAAGATGCTTGTGTTTCAACCTATGTGAGCTTGGACTCTTTACAACCTGTATAAAATGGGAACGGATAGTGGAGGGACAGGGAGGGGGGGGGGGGGGGACGGCCTTGCGGGGCCGGTTCCACTTCGATTGGCAGAGGCGTATGGAGTTGGGTGGGGCTTGTCCCGACATCGCGCGGGGCTCCAAAAATCTTACACTGTCCGAAAATCCAGCGCGCCAACAGCTTGTTGGCCCGCAGGCGCATTGAGGGCGTGCGCAGCATCTCGACGGGCGTACGCAGCGTCTTGACATCGTACACAGCGTCTTGACGGCGTACGCCTAATGCATGGTGTTGCATGATGACGTCACCGCCCGGCATACCGTTGCGTGATGACGTCACCGCCCGACGCCGTGCGATGTCCAAATTCAGTCGGCCTGCCTCCAGCCCAGCTGGTTGGTGAGTATGCTGTCAGGACAAGCCCCGCACAACATCATGCGCCTCTGCGGTTCGAAGTGGGACTTGCCCCACGCGGCCGTACACCTCAAGTGACTACGTTTGGTCACGCTAGACGCATGCGATTGCATGCTGGTGGGACAGGCTCTTTATGCCCCGCGCGACTATAACTGTCACCACCATGTTCAAGCCAGTGACCTCCGATGACCCGCTGTGACCTCCGGTGACCTCCCGATCTGCAGAGCATTTTGAGAAGGGTGGGGGGTTGGAGTGAGCGAGCGGGCGGGGTGGGAGCTGCGGGAGGCGTGGCGCGAGCGTACTTGGAGCGGTGGGGGGGGGAAGTGGAGGAGTGCTGGGCTGCCAAATGAAGAGAGAGAGAGAAGCGGCTTGGATTGGTCGGCTTGTGGGCATTGTGACGTCAGCAGCTGGTAAGAGCCATTTAGATTTTTTAAATTGAGTTTTGTTTGAGTTTTGTGATCAATTTTACTCAAAATCTGGGGAAATAATTGACCAAGGAGTGGATTTGCGAATGTAAAAGTAAAATCGCTAGCGAAATGGTCAATATCTCGGCGTTTTTGCGTCTGGTTTTCGCAGAGTAACGAATCAAAGGCAAAATTCATAGGCAAAATGCCGCAAAATAACACACACACACAGAGTTTTAAAAGTATATAGATGGTATTTTGCATTTAACAATTTATGTACTCATCATAGTGATAACGATCCATCTACTTTTCATTTATAGAAGAGATGTAGAATGGCTATAGCATGTTAGCCAATCAGAATGCTTAGTAATTATAACCCCGCCTAATTATAACATTCGTAGTGTAAGATCATACCCACTGCCTACCAGTTAGAGTGGCAGTGTGAATGTGTGATGACCTGCCTAGTAGTTAATGACCTGAACAATGAAGATGCTTGTGTTTCAATCTGTGTGAGCTTGGACTCTTTACAACCTGTATAAAATGGGAATGGATAGTGCAAAGCAGGACTTGTGACCTCCCAATGTACAGGAAAATAAGTTATTCCAAGACCTTAATGAATCCAACACTTGAATATTTTAATATAAACAGTCCCACAAACAATTATTTTTAAGACTTAATATTATGAAACAGGACATTGCGTCATATACTCCCAGTGTGTCACATTCATGAGTAACTATTTAAACAACTTATGTACAGTACATTAAATTCAGATATTAGCTCATTTTATTTTCTCTTTACTATCCTCTTCTGAACCCGCTGATTCATTTGTGCAGTACTGTTCTACTTACATGTTGCATTCCCTTTTAATTCAAATGACCATAACGCCTATTCTGTTTTAATAGGTGTACTGGCAGGCTATTTAACCATAGGTTCATTAGAGGTTTGAAGTTATTCAACCATGAGATCCTAGTTAACATTCAACCTAGCTGAGCTCGGACAGTTATTATGAAGGAGAATGGATTGCCTGCTAAATTATTTTAGTCTAAACATTTCCATCCATAAGCCCAGTATGCTGCAGTGAAAGGTTGTTACAAATTTAATAAATTGATGAAAGCATCTTTTATTACCTTTGCAAAAAACACTCAGCAAAAAAGTTTGGGGGAAAAAAAGAATAGCTCAACCATCTCTCAAAAAATTGAAGTTACAGCTAATGGCCCTGTCCCACTTTTTAGGCGGCTGCAGGGGACTATGCAGTTGCCACATGGTCGCCACATGTTTGCAGGTGGTTGCTGGAGAGTTGCCTTCATGGTCGTGAGGAGTTCCCGCATTCTGGGAACTAGTTGAAAAATTAGCGGCGACTAGAATGAAGCCGCCATGGAAAGTACCGAGAATTCTCGAGCCCTAGGTGTAGCGATGTTACAAAACCTACCTTCAGTGGCGCTGCAGTTCTTCCACTGGCCGTGTGCGTGACTTTGGCACCTTGGGAGGGGGGGGGGGGGATTTGTATCGCTTGTATCATCATAGAGGGATTTCCTCGGGCTGCGAGTCGATGAAGAAAAATCGATCGGTCTTCCGTTCCCATTTTTTTTTAAATCGCTGGTTAATTTAATGGTTGGATTAAAGTAAAAAGTGACTTCTAACGCCCTCAATGCCTACAAAGTGACGGATCGCAAAAGCAGGACAAAACAAAGGGTAAGTCATTTATTTCACATATAATCTTGCTTCTTGGGGTGGCTTTAATCAAATTTTATGTTGCGAAAATGTTAATTGGGCCCCATACGATTCGGCAATGTCTTTCCTGCCGATATGAGGTTAAAATTCACGGCAAATGCAACGTTCCAATTGATCGCATTCCAGAAACACCCACTCCCAAGATAATTTAAATCTTCTTTTTTTTTTGGACATTCATGTCATAAGAGCATCTAAATCATTTATATTTTGTGTAATTGTCTATCCATAATCAATATTTTTATATAAATATCCACAACAGTTTTAGTCACATGTATTGTGCCAAAAATAATAATTTTGATTATATTGAGAGTGGATGTTTTTAGATTAATTTATGGGAATTAAACATTAAATTCCTTTCATCTGGCATATAAGTTCATGACAGTGAGATTTAAAAATCAAGTTATATTGTGAATTCTTGTGTGAATGGGATTCATTTGTTATTTGGATACAGGCTACAGTGGCTTGCAAATGTTTTCATACCCCTTGAACTTTTTTTCCATATTTTCTCACGTTACAACCACAAACGTAAATGTATTTTATTGGGATTTTATGTGATAGACCAACACAAAGTGGTGCATAATTGTGAAGTGGAAGGAAAATGATACATGGTTTTCAAATTTTTTTACAAATAAAAAACTGAAAAGTGTGGCGTGCAAAAGTATTCAGCCCCCCTGAGTCAATACTTTGTAGAACCACCTTTTGCTGCAATTACAGCTGCAAGTCTTTTAGGGTATGTCTCTACCAGCTTTGCACATCTAGAGACTGAAATTTTTGCCCATTCTTCTTTGCAAAATAGCTCAAGCTCAGTCAGATTGGATGGAGACTGTCTGTGAACAGCAATTTTCAAGTCTTGCCAGAGATTCTCAATTGGATTTAGGTCTGGACTTTGACTGGCATTCAAACATATGCTTTGATCTAAACCATTCCATTGTTGCTCTGTCTGTATGTTTAGGGTCGTTGTCCTGCTGGAAGGTGAACCTCCGCCCCAGTCTCAAGTCTTTTGCAGACTCTAACAGGTTTTCTTCCAAGATTGCCCTGTATTTGGCTCCATCCATCTTCCCATCAACTCTAACCAGCTTCCCTATCCCTGCTGAAGAAAAGCATCCCCACAGCATGATGCTACCACCACCATGTTTCACAGTGGGGATGGTGTGTTCAGGGTGAAGTGCAGTGTTAGTTTTCCACCACACATAGCGTTTTGCATTTAGGCCAAAAACTTCAATTTTGGTCTCATCTTACCAGAGCACCTTCCTCCACATGTTTGCTGTGTCCCCCACGTGGCTTGTGGCAAGCTGCAAACGGTACTTCTTATGGCTTTTTTTCAACAATGGCTTTCTCTTGCCACTCTTCCATAAAGGCCTGATTTGTGGAGTGCATGACTAATAGTTGTCCTGTGGACAGATTCTCCCACCTGAGCTGTGGATCTCTGCAGCTCCTCCAGAGTTATCATGGGCCTCTTGGCTGCTTCTCTGATCAATGCTCTCTTTGCTCGGCCTGTCAGTTTAGGTGGACGGCCATGTCTTGGTAGGTTTGCAGTTGTGCCATACTGTTTCCATTTTCGGATGATGGGTTGAACAGTGCTTCGTGAGATGTTCAAAGCTTGGGATATTTTTTTATAACCTAACCCTGCTTTAAACTTCTCCAGAACTTTATCCCTGACCTGTCTGGTGTGTTCCTTGGGCTTCATGATGCTGTTTGTTCACTAATGTTCTCTAACAAACCTCTGAGGCCTTCACAGAACAGCTGTATTTATACTGAGATTAGATTAGCGACAAGTGGACTCTATTTACTAATTAGGTGACTTCTGAAGGCAATTGGTTGCACTGGATTTTATTTAGGGGTATCAGGGTAAAGGGGGCTGAATACTTTTGCACGCCACACTTTTCAGTTTTTTATTTGTAAAAAAATTTGAAAACCATGTATCATTTTCCTTCCACTTCACAATTATGCGCCACTTTGTGTTGGTCTATCACATAAAATCCCAATAAAATACATTTACGTTTGTGGTTGTAACGTGACAAAATGTGGAAAAGTTCAAGGGGTATGAATACTTTTGCAAGCCACTGGATTAAAAAAAATTAGCCTTTTCTTAAGAAATGGATAGATGTTTAGATCTAGTAATTGAATTTAGATGAATTGATTAGATGAATTTAATTGATTTGATGAAACTGAAGAATATGAATTTTTTGTTGGGTATTTACTATTTGTTCTAGCGTTTAACTTTATCATTTCTTCCTTTTTTCTAAAACTGCAAATAATAACTTGTTTCTGTTAACGCTGTTCAGTGTTTTTTTTCCTTTACATTTTAAACAGATGTCTCCGAAGAAGAAATGCAAAATTGTCAATCCAAATGCCCAGCAAAAGAGACTGATTTAGACAGCATTCGCAGAGATTATCCGAATTTGGACTAATCCAAATAATGTGATGATCTACAAAAGGGCATTCTTAATGGGAAAGTAGTGGGCAGAAAGGCATGTCAAGCGTGGTTTGAAGAGCAAAAACTTGTAGTTTACAATGCTAAAATTGAAAAGTTGAAGAAAACAAGGTGTACAGAGTTGCTTATTGGTTAAAATCTGAGGAGCATGATGATGCTACTGATTATGATATGCCAATGTACCAGCTAGCAAATTATCTTCTCCATAAAGACTTGGTCTATTGCTAGAATTTGTAATTTATTTACCTATCTGTTATGGACTTACAGCATATAATACAATAATATTAAAGTTCTGATCTTGAGAATATCACATTTTGAATTTTCAAGGTAGTCTGGGTGTTTATTACTCTTTCCGTCACAACGGTCAATTTTGTAATTAGCTACAATTAGGTTAACTAATTATACGCTTTAATTTCAGGTCATCCAAGTAAGATGTTTCATATTTGTTTCAGAATGCTTCAATCTATAATAACTGAAAATTTAATTCAGTTCTCTTAATTTTTAAGAAAGTTATGGGCTTTTGACTGTCCTCGATCACAGCTTTTGTGTTAAGTCAATGGAAAAGCAATAGGGAACAAGATGCTAATTTCCGAGTATGAAAATGGCCTTAACTTTTTTAATACTGAAGATATGAAAGTGAATTAGGTGTCAAATTAAACTTATTTTTATGCTTTATCTGATGGGATAAATTGCAGACTTGATTTTTAAAATCTCAAAATGTTGTAACATTGCAACTAGGTGGGTCGCCAGAAGGTCCTAATGGGTTGCTAGGAAGGAGGTCAAAGGTTCTCGGAGGTTCTTGTAGGTTGTAGCCGGTGGTGACTGGTGAATTTCATTGGCTCATTGGGGCAAATAAAGGTAAGCAGTAGTTTTCAGAACCAAGGATAATGGACTGGTAATGTTAAATGGCCGCCGAGCTTCACAGCCGTGTTTCTCTGGCTTCTTAAAAGTTGTCTCCACTCCTTCTCCCCCACCCCCTCCCCCCCTCTTTTAAAGGACTTACCATACAATGTGCTTTAGCCGTCTTTTCACAGCGCCAACATTCCTGTTCATCGCGGTGTGTGTCTGTTTCACCTTGGCTTTGCACCGTGTGAATTCTTTAGACTATGCTCCCCCCACTTGCCCTGTCCCCTGCCCGCATAACAGGCTGGTGAAGGAAGTGATGTGTTTTTGTTTGTGTGTTCCACTCTGACAGTCACTTCTCCAGTTGCCGGTTTTTCAGGCGACTGCCAGCAACTTGACAGTCACCGGCAGTCCACTGAAAAATCGCCTAAGTGGGACAGGCCTATAAAAGAACCATAACTGCAGAACAAAGAACAGATTTGAGACTTCCAAAATATTTGTGATTAATAACCTGTTGCACTAATAATATTATTAGGTGAATGGATCTAGAGCAGATTCTGATGACAGTGATATATTTTACATATTACAGATGACTGAACAGGGTCAGACACCGTGAATATTTCATTTTTTCAATAAAAGATGAACATTACCACAAAGTCAGCTAACAAAGTAGAAAAACCTCTGAAGATTGCGAAGGCTTCTGATGGAAATGAGCCAGGGGAACTTCAAAGTGCTGGAGAAGATAAAATGATGGCAGGTGAGTAAGCCAACTAGAAGCTGTGCTGCAAATGAGCCAGTTCCTGACAGCCAAGCAAATTAGAACAGAGCATGCAACTGTAATTGCTTTGCCACTCACAGTAAATATGGCACAGCTGGAAATATTGGGTGCAGTTCACATGAACGTGCAACAGTTGAAGTGGGATAGATTATCTATGCACCGTGAGTTGTGAGAGGAAAGGTACTGCAACTCCTGTCCCAGAAAAAAAACAAGTAATATGTCCTGGGATGTTGGGACAAGCAGATTTGTCCATGCTAAGTGAAACAATGTACTTTGAGAGTTATACATCTGATTGAGTTACTGTCTGTAATCTGATGTATTACAATTGAAAATTTCAGAGATTTGGATTTGGATACAGTTGATGCAATAATTTATAGCGATATATTGCCATCTTTGGAATTATTCAACATTATATTCAGATGAGTTGCTGACTAAATAGGCCCAGATTTATTAAACAAAACAATGTATACAAGAGATGTTAAGAGGCATTTAATATTTACATATATTGTATAATGCACCAAAAATGAAAAAAAAGTTCAAACAAACCTTCAGAGCTTATGCCTGGATGATAGCAATATGTGTTCATTTTCAAAACAAATGCTTTTTGCAATGTGATTGCATTTAGGCTGTTATTAAACTTCCAATTAACACCAGTCAAGTATAGAATTCTCATCTGGTCCAATGATGATAAAAAATCATCCTCATTTAAAATCCTCACAAGCCTGAGTATTGATATATAATGCAACTTTTAAGAATTCAAGTGAAATAAAATTCGAAAAATAATTTATGTACACCTTTCTTTTCCTTGCAGCATTCAAATGGACATAAGTTTCCTCCAAATCTTGACTTTCTTCATTCATAGAATGTATCCCAAAAAGCACTCTCAATTAAATTATACACCCCTTGAGTATTTTCACAGGCTCTTTGGCCCAGATGCATTAAACAGTCTAGATTTTCCCACTGAGACATCCTCAGTACTTATGCTTTATTGCACTGAACACTTGGATATTACCAGGACTACTTGTTTTATAACACAGATGCACTTGAGCCTTTAGCCTTGACTTGGAAATCTCTTTTTATCGCATTTTGATGAGCAGACAGTGAAAAGTAATCTTCCAGTCTTGTGTGGCTTGATGTCACAAAGTTGCTATTATACTGCTATTGTCTTCTGCGTAGGAGGACTCATAATAAAGGAAAAGGAAAACTGACAAGAACCATGATAAACTTTTGACCTCTAACTGACGCAAAGCCCATCAGTACCACGGCTACATACTTCCCTCCTTTGCCCATCTCTGCATGTCTTAGTATATCTACTTTTGAAATTACCATCTATGTTTTCATTGCTTCCACAATCAGCAACTCCAGATGTCTTTGGGTTATTTTTTAACTTTCAGGCACCGTAAACTGAAGCCAACTGAAATCTCTTCTTCCCACCGGGACCAAATCCTATTCACTCATTGCCCCTGTGCACAAGAACCCTGATTGATTCTCCTGTCATGTAACATTCTCATCCCCGGTGTTCAATTCTCTTTGTGACTTTATCCCTCATTAATCTCCTTCAGTCCCACAATTCTTCGAAGATTTTGCTTCCTTCCAATTACACTTTGTTGCGACTCTCCAATATTCTTCAAACACACCAAATATATTAAAGAACTCCCAACAGGATGTTGTCATTTAAATTCTCCTGGACATTGTGCTCTTTTCAAATTTGAACACATGGTTGTATTGTGTTTGGACTTTCAGTTCTCCGCAAGAGTTCTGACCCACATTCCACAGCTTTATGGTGTCCCTTTGTTTTAATTTCACTAAGTACGTTTGTGTATCAGACTGTCTATCACCATGGCAACCGTGAACTCACCTCATCTGACATCAAGTTCAAGTTCAAGTGAGTTTATTGTCATGTGTCCCTGTCCCTGTATAGGACAATGAAATTCTTGCTTTGCTTAAGCACACAGAAAATAGTAGGCATTTACTACAAAACAGATAAATGTGTCCATATACCATGATATAAATATATACACACATGAATAAATAAACTGATAAAGTGCAAATAGCAGAAAGTGGTTATTAATAATCAGAGTTTTGTCCGAGCCATGTTTAATAGCCTGATGGCTGTGGGGAATTAGCTATTCCTGAACCTGGTTGTTGCAGTATTCAGGCTCCTATACCTTCTACCTGAACATGTTCTCCTTGTCCTACTCATCTGTTCCCCACCCTCTCTGTGACTTGAAATTACCTTGCTTTCTCTCTCTACATCTTCTGGCTGATCTGCTGACTGCAGGTTTTTCTAAGGTAGACACAAAATGCTGGAGTAACTCGGCGGGACAGGCAGCATCTCTGGAGAGAAAGAATGGGTGACGTTTCCGGTCAAGACCCTTCTGCAGCTTTTTCTATTTACATTGAGTCATAGAGTTATACAGAATAGAAACAGGGCCTTGGCCCCAACTTTCCCATGCCACCCAATATGCCCCATCTAAAATAACCCTACCGAAATATGAATAAACCTTCCCTATCCATATATAAATCCAAATGTGTTTTAAAAGTTGTTATAGTATCTGCCTCAACAACCTCCTCTGGCAGCTCTTTCCATAGACCCACCACCTGGTGTGTGAAAATGTTATCCCTCAAGTTCCTATTAAATCTTTACCTTCCCATCTTAAACTATGTCTAGGGGTTCTTCATTCTCCTACTCTCTGTAAAAGTGTGCATTCACCCTATCTATTCCCCTCATGATCTTCCACAACTCTATAAGATCACACCTCAGCATCCTGTGCTCCAAGGAATAAAGTCCTAGCCTGCCTAACGTCTCACTATAGCTCAGATATTCAAGTCTTGGCAACTCCTTGTATATCTTCTCTGCATTCTTTCCAGTTTAACAACATCCTTCCTATAGCAGGGTGACCAAAACTGAACATAATACTCCAAATGCAGCTATTAACATATACCACTGTAACATAACATCCCAAATTCTATTCTCAATATTCTACCCAATGATGGTCAATGGACCAAAAGCATTTTTGACCATCCTATATTCCTGTGACCCCACTTTCAAGGAACTATGTCCCTGTGCTTCTAGATACCTTTTGTCAACTGCATGCCTCATGGCCCTGCCAATCATTGTGTAGTTTCTATCCTGGGTTTGTTCATAAGTTCATGTCATAGGAGCAGAATTAGGCCATTTGGCCCATCAAGTCTACTCTACCATTCACTCATGGCTGATCTATCTTTCCCTCTCAACCCCATTTTCTTGCCTTCTGCCCATAACCGTTTTCACTGTCTACAACACCATCCACTTTAGTATCATTTGTGTAGTTTTTTGATTTTCAGTCACACATGTACATGCCCTTCAGATGTGGGCTTGTAATCAAGGCAGTATTTACAAAGTCTTATGGATGTTAAAAGCAATAATGTGTAGAAGTGGAATCTTATATGTGCCAAATTATTTCGAACAATTAGATTCCTTATTCTGTTGGACATTAGTTGTGTTTGATAATAATTCAGCAATTTTCATTTCCATAGTCTATATTTTACCAGATTTGATCAATTTAATTTTTGCATTGTGAAATTGTGTTACTGTATATCTCTATACTGAATCTGTGGAGTATATTCTAGCTCAAACCACCTAATGAAAACCAGCAAACTAAGCAATTGAATGATTTGAGTTACTTGATTCACATGGCCTCCTTTTCAAGAAAGTAGCAGGGAAAAGCTTGGTATCTATAGAACTGTTAGCCTAGCATCAATGATAAGGAGGTTCATGAACAATCTATGAAGGAGAGGATTATTGATTACTTGGAAAGGCACAGACCATTCGGAGACAGTCAATATAGCTCATCAAGGGCATATCTTACATAGAAACATAGAAACATAGAAATTGAGGAGCAGGAGGAGGCCATTCGGCCCTTCGAGCCAGCACCGCCATTCATTGTGATCATGGTTGATCGCCCCCAATCAATAACTCGTGTCTGCCTATTTTTTTTAATTATAAAAAAAATATTTCTGCAGACTCCCTGCTTCCTCTCTACTACCTGCCCTCCACCTACTGTATCTTCGTATCATCCGCAAACTTGGCCACAATGCCACCATTCAAAGCATTGATATACAATGTGGAATAGCAGCCCCTACACTGACCCCTGCAGAACACCACTGGTAGCCAACCAGATTAAACCCCCTTTATTCCTACTCTTTGCGTTCAACATCCTGCTATCCATGCCATTATCTTCCCTCTAATACCTTGGGCTCTCAACGTTTTTAGCATCCACATGTACAGCACCTTGTCAAAGGCCTTCTGAAAATCCAGATAAACAACATCCACTGACATGCACAACATTCATAGGACACAATGTCTATCCTGCTATTTATTTACTTTCTCAAAGAATTCCAACAAATAAATTTGTGATGTAATTTTTCCCATTCACAAAACCATGCTGACCTGCCTATTATCATGTGCTTCTAAGTACTCAGAAACTTGATCCTTAATAATGGACTCAAAAATGTTACTTAAGATGCTCCTCCATTCAACCTCTTACATCGTAGGGCAAAAATTACCATCCTTATAAACAATCACTCCTTATAATATTTGGAGTATTGTGTGTAGTTCTGATCACTTCATTACAGGAAAAATGCGGCTTTCGAGAGGATGCAGAGATTTACCAGAATGCTAGGTACACAAAAATGCTGGAGAAACTCAGCGGGTGCAGCAGCATCTATGGAGCGAAGGAAATAGGCAACGTTTCGGGCCGAAACCTTTCTTCAGACTGATGGGGGGGTGGCGGGGAGAAGAAAGGAAAAAGGAGGAGGAGGAGCCAGAGGGCTGAGGGATGGGAGGAGACAGCCCAAGGCTGAGGAAGGGGAGGAGACAGCATGGGCTAACAAAAGTGGGAGAATTCAATGTTCACCAGAATGCTGCCTGGATTGGAGGGTTTCAGCTACAGGTTGGATAGACGGATTGTTTTCTCCAGAATGTCAGAGGTTGACGGGAGTCTTGATAGAAATATATACAATTATTAGAATCATAGATAGGGTAAACAGTATCCCCAGGGTGGAAATGTTCAACATTAGAGGGCATAGCTACAATGAGTGAGGGGGGAGTTTAATGGAGATATGCAGGGCAGGTTTATTATACGCAGAGAGTGGTAGGGGCCTAGAGCATTTTGCCTGGGATAGTGGTAGAGGCAGATACAATAGTCCCTTTCAAGAGGCTTTTACATGACAAATTGCCAAAATTCTTTGAAAAGGTGCATCATTGAGAGCAAAGATCTTAGAGCAGAGCAAGATGGGTTACTCTCACGCAAATGTGTAGTACGCTCATGGGCAGATTCATGGGTGATTATAGGACCCATTTTAGCAACTAGCCCCGCCATCTTGTTCCGCCATCTTGCTCCGCCATCTTGTTCCGCCATATTGCTTCCGGCCAAAGATCGGATCTTTGTTTCCGCAGCGGGGAGAGGGAGTGTGCGGCCCGGGGCAGCGGGAGAGGGAGTGTGCGGCCCGGGGCAGCGGGAAGAGGGAGTGAGCGGCCCGGGGGAGAGGGAGTGAGCGGCCCGGGGAGCGGGAGAGGGGCATAGAAGTGGGGGAGACATTGTAGTGTGGGGGCAGGCGAGGGAGGGGGGGAGGAGAGTTGAGGGGTGGGATAAGGCCTAGTGTGTGTGAAGTTGCGGGGAGGTTTACAATGTTCCTTATTTAATGTCCCTTGTCTAGTCTGAAATAAAGTTCATCATTGGATCAGAAGAAATATAATTGTGTGTGTTATATGATTATATACATTTATATCACATTCATGTATGTGTGTTTATAAACATTTTATTCTTTAACAAGAATTAACAGAATTATGAACTAACAGAATTATGAATCTAACCCTATATCACACACAAAAACTTCCCCCGCAATGTCAATTACCCTGCGAGTCGGGTCGGGTCGGGTAGATTCCGGTTACTATAAAATCAATTCAAACACTGCTAGTGAGCCATTTAAAAATAAATGATTTAAAAAACATTAAAAATCCAATTACCAGAGTCAAATTTTATTCTTGACAAGTATGAACTGACAGAATTATGAATCTAACCCTATATCACACACATAAACTTTGCCCCGCAACATTGATTACATTGCGAGTCGGGTCAGGTAGGCTCCGGTTACTAAAATGGGTGGGGAAAAATGCCCAGGATCCCCTCCGTAGCATACTACACGTGAGCCCACTGTATTTCGCAGGAGTGGCCTATCTTGCTCTGCTCTAAGATCTTTGATTGAGAGCAGAATAATAGATGTGATTTACATGGATTTAGCAAAACCTTTGACAAGGTTCAACATGAGAAACTGGTTAGGGCTCATGGGGTCGAGGGCAAACTGGATCCAAAATTGACTTGGCCATAGAAGTCAGAGGGTGATGGTAGATGGTTCAGGATTGTCATAATTTAATGCCAATGACTAGTGGTATCCCATAAGGATCAGTGCTTGAACCTATGTGGTTTGGAATATACTGTAGGTGAATGAGTTGAGGATATGGAAGGCATAATCAGTATATCTGTGGATGACTAGATGATCTTTAGATTCTGGAGTAGCTCTTTAGATTCTGGAGTAACTCTTTAGATTCTGGAGTAGTTCCTGAAGATTGGCGGGTAGCAAACGTAACCCCACTTTTTAAGAAGGGAGGGAGAGAGAAAATGGGGAATTACAGACCAGTTAGTCTAACATCGGTAGTGGGGAAACTGCTAGAGTCAGTTATTAAAGATGGGATAGCAGCACATTTGGAAAGTGGTGAAATCATTGGACAAAGTCAGCATGGATTTACGAAAGGTAAATCATGTCTGACGAATCTTATAGAATTTTTCGAGGATGTAACTAGTAGCTTGGATAGGGGAGAACCAGTGGATGTGGTGTATCTGGACTTCCAGAAGGCTTTCGACAAGGTCCCACATAAGAAATTAGTATACAAACTTAAAGCACAAGGCATTGGGGGTTCAGTATTGATGTGGATAGAGAACTGGCTGGCAAACAGGAAGCAAAGAGTAGGAGTAAACGGGTCCTTTTCACAATGGCAGGCAGTGACTAGTGGGGTACCCCAAGGCTCAGTACTGGGACCCCAGCTATTTACAATATATATTAATGATCTGGATGAGGGAATTGAAGGCAATATCTCCAAGTTTGCGGATGACACTAAGCTGGGGGGCAGTGTTAGTTGTGAGGAGGATGCTAGGAGACTGCAAGGTGACTTGGATAGGCTGGGTGAATGGGCAAATGTTTGGCAGATGCAGTATAATGTGGATAAATGTGAGGTTATCCATTTTGGTGGCAAAAACAGGAAAGCAGACTATTATCTAAATGGTGGCCGATTGGGAAAGGGGGAGATGCAGCGAGACCTGGGTGTCATGGTACACCAGTCATTGAAGGTAGGCATGCAGGTGCAGCAGGCAGTAAAGAAAGCGAATGGTATGTTAGCTTTCATTGCAAAAGGATTTGAGTATAGGAGCAGAGAGGTTCTACTGCAGTTGTACAGGGTCTTGGTGAGACCACACCTGGAGTATTGCGTACAGTTTTGGTCTCCAAATCTGAGGAAGGACATTATTGCCATAGAGGGAGTGCAGAGACGGTTCACCAGACTGATTCCTGGGATGTCAGGACTGTCTTATGAAGAAAGACTGGATACACTTGGTTTATACTCTCTAGAATTTAGAAGATTGAGAGGGGATCTTATAGAAACTTACAAAATTCTTAAGGGGTTGGACAGGCTAGATGCAGGAAGATTGTTCCCGATGTTAGGGAAGTCCAGGACAAGGGGTCACAGCTTAAGGATAAAGGGGAAATCCTTTAAAACCGAGATGAGAAGAACTTTTTTCACGCAGAGAGTGGTGAATCTCTGGAACTCTCTGCCACAGAGGGTAGTTGAGGCCAGTTCTTTGGCTATATTTAAGAGGGAGTTAGATGTGGCCCTTGTGGCTAAGGGGATCAGGGGGTATGGAGAGAAGGCAGGTACGGGATACTGAGTTGGATGATCAGCCATGATCATATTGAATGGCGGTGCAGGCTCGAAGGGCCGAATGGCCTACTCCTGCACCTAATTTCTATGTTTCTATGTTTCTATTAGCAGAACTAATAGTGTGGAAGGTAGTTTTAGGTTGTTGAAAGATTTCAATGTGTTAATGAAATGAGCCAAAAAACGGCAGATGAAGATTTTTCAAATAAATACAAGGTAAAATCAGATGTGTCGGCATTACTGTTGATTAAAAGTAACTGCAGAGGCATAAGGGACGAGCTGGCTAAAGTTGCTTGGAAAGAGATCCTAGCAGGAATGATAGTGGAACAGCAATTGCAGGAGCTTCTGAGAGTAATACGGAAGGTGCAGGATGTTTCAATCCCAAGGAGGAAGAAAGATTATAAGGGGAGAATGAGGTAACCATGGCTGACAAATGAAGTAAAAAACAGTAGAAAAGGTATATAATATTGCAAACATTAATGGGAAGCTAGAGGATTGGGAAGCTATTAAAAACCAACAGAAGATCACTAAAATGGCAATAAGGGGCCAAAAGATGAAATATGAAAGTAAGCTAGCCAATAATGTGAAAGAGGACAGCAAACGTTTCTTCAGATATATAAAGAGTAAAAGAGAGGCAAGAGTGGACATTGGATGGCTGGAAAATGATGCTGGAGAAGTAGTAATGGGGAATAAAGAAATTCCAGATGAATTGAATACGTTTTTTGCATCAGTCTTTGTGGAAGACACCAGCAACCTGCCTGAATTTCAAGAGAGTCAGGGCCAATAATTAGTAGATTTGCTATTACTAAGGAGAAGGTGCTTGGGAAGTTGAAAGGTCTGAAGGTGGATAAGTTACCTGACCGAATGAACTACACGCCAGGTGTCTGAATGAGGTAACTTTAGACATTGTGGAAGCATTAGTGGCGATCTTTCAAGAATTAATAGTCATGAGTAGTCCCAGAGGACTGGAAAATTGCAAATGTCACATTGCTGTTCAAGAAGGGAGCAAGGCAAAAGAGGGGAAACTATAGGCCCTTTAGCCTGAATTCAGTGGTTGGTAAAATTTTGGAATCCATTATTAAGGACGAGTTTTCAAAGTACTTAGAAACACATGATAAATTAGGCTGAAGTCAGCATGGTTTTGTGAAGGGGAGATCTTGCTTGATGAATCTGTTGGAAGTCCTTGAGGAAGTTAATGGTAGGATAGACAAAGGATAGTCAGTGGATGTGGATAGTCAGTGGGTTCTGTGCTTTCAGAAGGACTGATGAGGTACTGCAAGTGAAGCTCTAAACAAAATGAAAGCTCATGGTATTAGAGGGAAGATTGAAGGTTGGCTGAATGTCAGAAAGCAAAGAATGAGAATAAAGGGGACTTTATCTGGTTGGCTGCCAGTTACTAGTGGTATTCTGCAGAGGTTGGTTCTGGGGCTGCTACTATTCACATTGTATATCAATGATTTGGATGAGGGAATTAATGGCTTATTGGCCACGTTTGTGGATGATATGAAGGTAGGTGGAGGAGCATGAAGCATAGAGGAATCAGGGAGTCTGCAGAAGGACTTAGACAGGTTAAGAGAGCGGACAAAGAAGTGGAAGATTGAAAACATCATAGCAAGGTGTGTGGTCATGACTGGCAGTAGGAATAAATGTGTAGACTATTTTCTAAATGAGGAGAGGATAGGATTCAGAAATTGGAGGTGCAAAGATAATTGGGACTGCTGGTACAGGATTCCCAAAAGGTTAATTTGCAAGTTCAATTGTTTGGTCAGGGATACAAATACAATGTTAGCATTTATTTCAAGAGGCTAAAATATAAAAACAGGGATGTAATGCTGAGGCTTTTAAGGCATAGCTTACCACATTTGGAGTATTGTGAGCAGTTGGGCCCTCGATCTGGGAGGGGATGTGGTGGCATTGGAGGGGGTAAGATGAGATTTATGCGAATGATCTCTGAGATGATTGGGTTAACATATGATGAGCATTATATGGCTCCGGGCTTGTACTTTCTGGAGTTTAGAAGACTGAGGGGGGACCTCATTGAAAGTACCGAATAGTGACAAACCTGGATAGAATGGATGGGGAGACGATATTTCCACTAGTGAGAGAGTCCAGGACTAGAGGGCACAACCTCAGAATAAAAGGACATACCTTTAGTGATGAGGAAAAATGTCTTAAGTCAGCGGGTGGTGAATCTGTGGTTTTGAATGCCACAGATGGCTGTAGATCCCAAGTCATTTGGTAATTTAAAGCAGAGGTTGACACATTCTTAATTAGTAAGGGTTTCAAAGGTTATGAGGAAAATGAGGTTGAGAGGGAAAGATAGATCAGCCATGATTGAATGGCATAGTAGACTTGATGGGCCAAAGGGCCTAATTCTGCTCTTATGACTTAGAAACGTATACATTTAGGAAGTAAGAATGAAGCTAGGGCATACATCATGAATATAGTGCCTCATGAATTACCGAGGAACAGAGAGACCTTGGATTACAAGTCCATAGATTCGTGAAGATGGAAGTACTCATAGATAATGTGGTTCGGAAACCATGTGGGATACTGCTTGTCCTTAATCAGGGCACTGAATACAGAGGTAGGGAGTTTAGTTTTATTTTAGTTTAGAGATACAGTGTGGAAACCTGCCCCTTGGCCGTCCGATTCCACGCCGACCAGCAATCCCTGTACACTGCCACTATCCTACACACTAGGGACAATTTATAATTTTTACCGAAGACAATTAACGTACGAACCTTGGCCAGAACTCATCTGAAGCACTGCATGTAATTATGGTCACCAAGATATAGGAAAATCTAGGTCTTTTCACCCTAACAGAGGAGATTAAGAGGAGACATAATTATAGATAGGATCCTCATATCAAAGATAGATAAAACTAGAGGACATAGGTTTAGAGTAAGGGGAAGGGGATTATAAGGGGGACCTTTTTTACCCAGAGAGTGGTGAGTATCTGGAAAGCATTGCCCAAGAGAGTGGTTGAAGCTGGGTGGTTGACACCATTTATGAAGTGCATAGATGAGCACTTGAATGTCTTAGGCTATGGACCAAGTGTTGGGAGATACAGTAATAATAATGCAGAAGGGTGCCCTCTGGTTAGCTTCCACGTTTTGGGCAAAATGCCTGTTTCCATTCTGAATAATTCTATGACCTTAAAACTGTTAAGAGAAAACCAACTGTAATTTAACCTCTTGCAGTTATTACTCAGAACTAAATGTGATGGCTATGTTAAAAATGATGAGTCTGAAGAAGGGTTACAACTCAATATGTCATGTTTATTCCCAAAACAGATTCTTCCCACTGAGTTACTCCAGTACTTTGTGTTTTGCTCATGATTCCAGCATCTGCAGTTCCTTGTGTCTCTAGTAAAAATATTGTTGTCTTTCTCTTCAGTTCTTCCATTTGTTCCAGAATAAGAGTAATGGCTTTATTTTTTATATTTTATTATGATTATGATTTTTGAAATGTCACAACATTCAAATAGCGTGGGGAGAAATTAATTCTGGATAGTTAGCAAAGCACAACTTGCATTAAAGCTACAAGTCTACATCAGTTCAGAATCTACAGCTGTTCCGTTATGTTCAGGTTAACTTATCTGTGGTTCAGTCACCTCTGTGAAATATGAAAATAATGTAATCAAAATTATATTATTGACAAGCAGGATTATATAATACATAATTTAACAGCATAACAGCCATAATTCAATGCATTTTATATATATTTAACTATCAAGTTGATTTTGTTTACTTAAAAGCAGAATGTGTGATGAGGATTATGGGTTGTGGATTTATTCCCACATATAGCATGCAAACAATTATGGCTTGTGAATTATCAGGCCACGCTAATCATGGAATGCAAAACATGTCCCATGGCACACTGTCACAAATCCTCTATTTCAAATCTTAGTGCGGAGTAAATATTCGTGTCTTGAGGACAGTTCTTTAAAGCTGGCTGCAAATCAATGAGATTCAGACTAGACTGAACTAAACAGTCTGGTTCAAATCCATGCTTGCTTGCTGCCTGAAGGAAAACTACAACACATGTATCAGTCTGGTAATCCAATAACAGCCAACAAATAACAGGGTAAACATGATCTGAAGTAAATGTAATCTCTCCTAATGTATCGAGGAATACAAGCTACCTGGCTACTGCTGTCTTCTTTAACTTAGGTCTCCTACGGTATACAACAACGACAGTGTCAATTTCACTTTCAAGAATTAATGACCTTAGTGCTCCCAGACAGTGTACAAGAACAGCTAATCACAACCATAAATAACAATCATTTACTGCATCTTGGGTTTGGATTAAAAAACTGGTATAAATATAAATGATTTACAAATATTTTAGTTATATATGCCAGAATGAAGTGTGCAGTACATGCAACGCTCAGCAAATTAATTTTTCAATATTTATCACACATATGTTAAATGTTGAATTATAATAAAATAAGTAACCAGTTACAGTTTTCACCATTTGTATCCTGTTTGTGCATTTTCTCACTGGAATGTCATTCCATGGCACAAGCACTCCAGTGCCACAGAGACATTAACTTTTCATCTATATTCCCAGTAGACATGTTTGCAAGCTATTTAACTGAAGTCCAAGGTGACCGAGCCCAGTAACATTTTTCATTAAGCATTCATATGGACATGTTTTATAAGGTCAATGTATAATGATCAGGAGAAAAAAATATTTCCCATTTTGGCTCAGAAACTCCAATTGTACTGGTTTATCCATTGTCATTTGAATGCACCATCTCAGCAAGCCTTTAGTCTTATCAGCAGTTTTTAACTTACAATGTCACTGGGACATTTACAGTATTGTCAGAGAACAACTACCCATAATGACTTTCTATTATGTTACAAAGTCCCAATACATGACAACATTTGATATGGCATTATGGCCATCTGGTTAGAGGTAGCCTACTGTGGAATTCTCTGCCACAGAAGGTAGTTGAGGCCGGTTCGTTGGCTATATTTAAGAGGGAGTTAGATGTGGCCCTTGTGGCAAAAGGGATCAGGGGGTATGGAGAGAAGGCAGGTACAGGATACTGAGTTTGATGATCAGCCATAATCATATTGAATGGCGGTGCAAGCTCGAAGGGCCGAATGGCCTACTCCTGCACCTATTTTTTATGTTTCTATGTTTTTAACCCTATAACATTAATTTGCCTGCTCAGGAAATGTTAGCTGAAAGATAAGCTGTGTAATATATCTGTGTTCTTGCAATAACAGTTGAGATTTATTTCCAAAGACCATAAGACATAGGAGCAGTATTAGTCCATTCAATCTATAAAGTCTACTCCTCCAATTGATCATGGCTGATCAATTTTTCCCTCTCAACCCATTCTTCTGCCTTCTCCCCGTAACCTTTGTCGCACTTATTTATCCAGAAAATTTCATTCTCTGCTTTAAAAATTGCCAACGTCTTGGCCTCTTCAGCCATCTGTGGCAATGAATTCCACAGATTCATCACTCTCTGGCTAAAAGAATTCCTTTAGGAAGACTAAGAAAAACTTTTTCACCCAGAGAGTTGTGAATCTGTGGAATTCTCTGCCTCAGAAGGCAGTGGAGGCCGGTTCTCTGGATGCTTTCAAGAGAGAGTTAGATAGAGTTCTTAAAGATAGTGGAGTCAGGGGATATGGTGAGAAGGCAGGAATGGGATACCGATTGTGGATGATCAGCCATGATCACTGTGAATGGCAGTGCTTGCAAGAAGGGCTGAATGTCTATTGTCCTATTGTCTATTGTCTATAAAACTGCCATTCTCTTTGGTTGACAGCAAAATCATGGAATCCACAGCCCCACCCCCCAATCCCAGATCACAAACATCCATGCTAACAACCATGCAACTACCACCACCTCTGGCTGTTGGCACTTCGGGTCTGAAAAAGTGAAACGTCCATTTATCCTAAGGATCAAGGGAATTCTTAAGCACATGCTCAACACACAATTTTGTTTACAAGTTACTAGTTCTACTATCTGGTATTATGTGTTGTTTATCTGTGTGAAAATATAACATATTCACTCGCTATGAGAATCATGTCACCTCTTACTTTTTGTAATGTACAGGTGCAACAAAGGTGCATCTTAATGACACAGCGGTGCAGCGGTAGAGATGCTGCGTTACAGCACCAAAGACCTGGGTTCGATCCTGACTATGGGTGCTGTCTGTATAGAGTTTGTACATTCTCTCTGTGACCGCGTGAGTTTTATCTGTGTTTTCCAGTTTCCTTCCACACTCCGTAGAGGTACAAGTTTGTAGGTTAATTGGTGTGTGTAAATTGTAAATTATCCCTAGTGAAAATGTTTGGGGTAATCACTGGTTGGCAATGGGCCAAAGGGCCTGTTTCCACACTGTATCCCTAAAGACTAAATTCTAAAGGCCCTCCTTATCTGATTTTAGAATCATGCATTCCTTCCATATATATCTGCCTTTTTATTTAAGATGGCATAATAGTTTAGTTGTGATTATAGTTAATCAAGATATTACATTAGAATCAAAATATATTTTTCATTGTAGTCACATTTTATGGATATAATATAAGGTTTAATCTTTGATGTTGCATCTATTTTTCAATAAAACGTTGAGTAGCTATTAATCAGGAAAATCTACAACTCAGCCAGAACTGCAAATACAGCATAGTCACACACATTCCTGAAATACATGGCAATCGACACTGTCGTTGAAATCATTCTCAGTCCTACTTTCTGCATCGTTATTTTTTTTCTAATGATTGTAACTGAAAAGAGAATCTTGGAAATGCTCACCAAATCAGAGTCCACGGAGAAAGACAATTAGATAGATATTTTAACAGCAGAAATGGTCATTTTGAATAGGAACAGACAAAATAAGTTGTCTGAAATATGAATTTGATATTGAGTTGCAAATTCTGCAACAGGTCTGGTCAGGGGATGCAGAGGTGTTCCTTAAGTTTACAGTTTAGGAGATCAGTGTGGGAGTGGGATATGGAATAAATGTTCATGTTCAGTTAAAAAATCAAACTGTTGGAGGAACTTCATGGGCCAGGCAACATCTGTGGAAGGAATTAAGCAGATGACATTTTGGGTCGGGATCCTTCTTCAGTGGCCCCCTTGTGAAATTATGGTGTATTCCATTGGATTTTTCGGTATTAAATTTTATTCTGGAAATCTCTCCTTTGGCACATTCATCTGTCCCCGCAGAAAGAAATATTACAAAGTTTTATCTTTCATACAATTTTTATTATACAATGCTATAATTTTGTAATTCTTTAATATTACAAAATTATACATTTTTTCTGATTGATCTGAGGGTTTTTTTTTAAGGATTGTGTGCTACCTCCACTTTTACATATATTAACAGTGAGATGCTTTATGGGGTCAAATTTGGAATGCCCCACAAAATGAATGTGTGAATCTGATGGGCATACACTGAATCCGTTGCTTCTAATTTATAACGCACCAATCTACTGCCTGATTATTTGCAGGACTGCAGTATGCCAAGAATCTGTTCACATGGCTGTTCATTATGGCATCAATAATCAATACACATACATTTTCCGTTACCAAGACAAATTTGCAAATTACCAGGGCAGTCCACACATTTTGGCATTAATGGGTGCTGACAAACATACGGTGACACATTCTGACTTAAAGGATATTCAAGAATGCACAGCTCTGTGCACTGGAGGCTTTGTGACATACCAGGACATTCTTCAAAGAGAAAATGACTGGAGTAAAAACAAAGGTAGACAAAAAATGCTGGAGAAACCCAGCGGGTGAGGCAGCATCTATAGAGAGAAGGAATTGGCGACGTTTCAGACTCATGTCGGGGGGGGTGGGAGTAAGAAGGAAAGTAGGCGAAGGAAAGTAGGCGGACACAGTAGGACGTGGGAGAACTGGGAAGGGGAGGGGAAGGAGTGAGAAAGCAAGGGCTAAAATTAGATGAATCAATGTTCATACCACTGGGGTGTAAACTACCCAAGCGAAATATGAGGTGCTGTTCCTCCAATTTGTGCTGGGCCTCGCTCTGGCAATGGAGGAGGCCCAGGACAGAAAAGTCAGAGTGGGAATGGGGGGGGAGGAAGTTGAAGTGCTGAGCAACCAGTCCCAGAGACCTGAAGCAGCTTAATACATGGACACGTGTGTATTACATCAATATCAGTAAATGGATCTTATAAAGCTTTATACCACCAATTGTTTCAATGGCCTAACACAATGTTCAGTGCACCAAAGACAAACATACATTCACAGGCACAATTTGTGCTCTTCCAACAAAAGATGGCACACATATCATACATTAGCCACCTATAGGAATCAGACAGTTTCCATGTCTTATCCCAATGGCAGCAGCAATGGTCATAAATGTTAGAGTGAAAATTACAGACTTGTGGGCCTGTCCCACTTTTTAGGTGACTACAGGAGACTATGAGGTCACCACAAGGTCACCATATGTTTATCGGAGGTTGCCGGGTGTCGCCTGCACGGTGGTGAGTAGTTCCCGCATTCTCGTAACTAGTCGCAACGATATTCTGGTCGCCGCTGATTTTTCAACATGTTCAGAAAATTAGCGGCCTTTGGTTTTGATGCCATGGGTTGTTGTGTGCGATAGGTGCTGTTGTAGTAGGTGGCCTGGTGAGGTAGGCTGATGCCGGTGCTGACCGGTGAATTTGATTGGCTCATTGGGAAAAAAAAACGTTAACAGTAGTTTTCAGAACCAAGGATAACCAACCGGTATTGTTAATGTCCGCTGAGCTTCACAGCCGTGTATCTCTGGCTTAAAAGTTGTCTCCACTCCTTTTCCCCACCCAGTCTCCCCCTTCTCACCCCTCTCCCCCCTCTTTTAAAGGAAGTGACCCTTCCCGTACACTGTGCTTTCACTGTCTTAATTACAGCGCCAACCTTTCTTTTCATCGTGGTGTGTTTCTGTATCACATTGGCTTTGCACCGTGTAAATTTCACTCAGACAGCACTCCCCCCACTTGCCCTGTCCCCCGCCTGTATACCTGGCTGGTGAAGGATGTGATGTGTGTGTGTTCCACTCTGACAGTCACCGTTCCAGTCGCCAGTTTTTCAATGACCTGCTACGACTTGACAGTCGCCAGCAGTCGCCTGAAAAATCGCCTAAGTGGGACAACCCTATAAAGGAGAGTATTTCCAGAAACAACCTTAATACATTATTTAACCGTCCCAATAAATATTTTATCATTACCTTGAAGATGTAATCATTACCGTGAAGGTGTATTTTATCATTTTTTGTGAAGATGTAATAACACACACACACACACTATCAGAGTTTAAATAGTTATTAGACTAAGTGGGACCCGTTGGGTCCCATCCTCTCCACACGTGGGGGGTGGGGGGTGGGGGGGTTGTGGCATCATACACACACACTAACCAACCCCCACATACACACTAACCACTCCTTGATATTATATTAATATTATTCATTCGCTCCTTTTACCCCATCCCCCCCCTTATCCACTCACGCATAGCCCCCAACTCGCTGGGGTGGCTAGAGAGGGAGGGGGTAGAGAGAGAGGGCAGAGAGAGAGGGGGCAGAGAGAGAGAGAGAGAGAGAGAAGCAGCGAGAGAGCGAGAGAGGGGCAGAGAAAGGAAGGCAGAGAGAAAGAGAGAGGGGCAGAGAGAGAAAGAGAGAGAGAGAGAGAGAGAGAGAGAGAGGCAGAAAGAGAGATAAATTGATGGTTGATTAATGCTTGTTAATCTTTAAAAAAAATTCTGTCTGTACCAATACTGACCTACTGTATGTATGACCCTTGACCATCAGCAATGTTTCTGATTCTCAATATCCATTTCAAATCAGACTATCCATCCTATCTATGCCTCCCATAATTTTATATACTTTCATGTTATTCTCAGCCTCTGAAACGTCTGCCAAAACAATCCCTGCCTGTCCAACCTCTCCTTATGTCTAATATGCTCTAATCCAGGCAACATCCCAATGAGCTTCTATTGCATCCTCTCCAAAGCCTCCTCATCCTTCCAGTAATGCAGCAACCACACCAGCACATAATACTCCAATCAAAAAGGATGCATGGCACAGGTATAGGCAGCTGGGATTAAGTGCATCCCTGGAGGAGTTTTGGGAGCTACGGAGTAAACTGAAAAACCGTTGAAGATACTGTTGTGTATGAAGGTAGACAAATCTCCAGGGCCTGATCAGATATATCTGAGGACATTGCGGGAAACTAGAGAGGAAATTGCGGGAGCCCTGGTTGAAATATATGGGTCGTAATAGAGGACAGGTGCTGGAAGACTGGAGGGTGGTAAATGTGCCTCTTTTCAAGAAGGGCTGCAGGGAAAATGCTGGGAACTCATGGCCGGTGTGCTTAACATCTGTAGCTGGAAAGTTACTAGAGAGTATTCTGAGGGATAGGCTATACAGGCATTTGGATGGGCAGGGGCTGATTAGGGATAGTCAGCATGGTTTTGTACATGGGAGTCATGTCTCTCAAATCTGATTGATTTTTTTGAAGATGTGACCAAAAGGTAGATGAGGGCAGAGCTGTAGATGATGTGCACATGGATTTCAGTAAGGCATTTGACAAGGTTCCGCATGGTAGGGTGCTCTGGAAGTTTAGATTGTATGGGATCCAAGGAGAGATAGCTGAATGGATAGCAATTTGGCTCCATGGAAGGAAGCAGAGGGTGATGGTGGAAGGTTGCTTCTTGGGCTGGAGGCCTGTGACTAGTGGTGTGCCTCAGGGATCGGTGCTGGGCCCGTTACTGTTTGTCATCTACATCAACGATTTGGATGAGAACATACAGGGCAAGATTAGCAAGTTTGCTGATGATACAAAAGTGAGCGGTTTTGCAGATGGTGAAGATGGTTGTGAAAGATTGCAGCAGGATCTGGATCGACTGGCCAGGTGGGTGGAGGAATGGTTGATGGAATTTAATACAGAGAAGTGTGAGGTGTTGCATTTTGGAACGTTGGAACGTCGAACAAGGGCAGGACTCGCTAGAATTTAGAAGATTAAGGGGGGATCTTATAGAAACTTACAAAATTCTTAAGGGGTTGGACAGGCTAGATGCAGGAAGATTGTTCCCGATGTTGGGGAAGCCCAGAACAAGGGGTCATAGTTTAAGGATAAGGGGGGAAATCTTTTAGGACCGAGATGAAGAAAACCTTTTTCACACAGAGAGTGGTGAATCTCTGGAATTCTCTGCCGCAGAAGGTAGTTGAGGCCAGTTCATTGGCTATATTTAAGAGGGAGTTAGATGTGGCCCTTGTGGCTAAAGGGATCAGGGGGTATGGAGAGAAGGCAGGAACAGGATACTGAGTTGGATGATCAGCCATGATCATATTGAATGGCGGTGCAGGCTCGATGGGCCGAATGGCCTACTCCTGCACCCAATTTCTATGTTTATATGTTTCTAGGACCTACACAGTAAATGGTAGGCCTCTGGGTAGTGTTGTAGAGGAGAGGGATCAATGAGTGCAGGTGCATGTTTCCATGAAGGTCGATTTGAAGGTGGTTAGGGTGGTCAAAAAGGCTTTTGGCACTTTGGCCTTCATATGTCAGAGTATTGAGTATAGAAGTTGGGAAGTCATGTTGCAGTTGTACAAGTCATTGTTGAGATCGCATTTAGAATATTGTGTACAGTTCTTGCCACCATGTTATAGGAAAGATTTCCTCAAGCTTGAAAGGGATCAGAAAAGATTTACGAGGATTTTGCCAGGACGAGAGGGTGTGAGCTATAGTTAGAGGTTGAGTAGGTTGAGTCTCTATACCATGGAGCACAGGAGGATGAGGGGGAACTTATCGAGGTGAACAAAATCATGAGAGGGATAGATTGGGTAGATGCACCGAGTCTCTTGCCAGAGTCGGGGAATTGGGGACCAGAGGACATAGGTGAAGGGCAAAAGATTTAATAGGAATCTGAGGGGTAATGTTTGCACACAATGGGTGGTGGATGTATGGAACAAGCTGCCAGAAGACTTAGTTGAGGCTGGGACTATCCCATCGTTTAAGAAACAGGCAGGTACACGGATAATACAGGTTTGGAGGGATATGGACCAAGTGGGAGCAAGTGGGATTAGTGTGGCTGGGTCATTGTTGGCCGGTGTGGGCAGGTTGGGCCGAAGGGCCTGTTTCCACACTGTGTCACTCTATGACTCTATGTGGCCTAAGCAAAGTTTTACACAGCTGCAGCATGACTTTCCAACTTTTATACTTAATGTTTTGATTGATGACAAGTATACCTACATTTATTTTTATTGTCACTTTCAGGGAAGCAATAGTTTTGTATCCCAAGATCCCCATGTACATCAATGTACTCATTGGTGCTGCCATTTACTGTACAATTTCCTCTTACATTTGACATTCCAAACCACAAAACCTCACATTGTCTGATCATCTGACATAGCGCTGTTCATATTTCCACTTATCTATATCCTGTTCTATTGTGTGATAACCTTCCACACTATCTGCAACACAGTGTTGTCTGAAAACTTACTGATCAATCCGACCACATTTTAATCCGTCATTTATACATATGCTTTTTTTTGGACTGAATTTAAAGCATCTCTCATCATCCAAGGATCCAAACCTTACTATTCTCCTCTTTTTCACTCATAGGAAAATGTTCTGAATTCTGACCAGCTGGCCTTTAAATGACTCCTATATCACCAATTAGGACTTACCCAACAATAGCCCCTCACAATCTACTTTCCCCAGATCCTGACTAATACTGTTGTAATTAACCTTCCCACAATTTAGCACTTTCCCTCGAGGTCCAGTCTTATCCTTATTCATATTTTAAAATTTATGGAGTTATGATCACATAATGCTCTCCCACTGAAAGTCCAATCACCTGGTTAGATGCATTTCCCAATACGTCTAATATGACTTCTTCCCTGCTTGGACGAACTACTTACTGTTTCAAGTATTCCTTTTGATTGCACTTAACAAATTATGCCCCATCCAACTCTCTGGCAACAAGGAAGTTCCAGTCATTATTGGGGATATCAAAGTCGCCCACTACAACAACCCTGTTGCTTCTACATCTTTCCATAATCTGCTGCCATGTATAGTATGTTCCTCTATTTCCTGCTGACTGTTGGGCGGCTTATAATACAAGATACATTTATTTACCACATGTGCCAGATGGCACAGTGAAATGTGATCACCATACAGCCAGACAATAAAATGAAGAACACAACACATGATAGAGTTCAACATAAAACATCCCCACACAGCAGAATCAAACGTTTCCCCCTATGAGGGAAGGCACCAAAGTCAGTCCTCTTCCACTGTTGTTCTTAATGTTCACCCGTGGTCGGGGCCTCCCGAGCCCTCCGCAGTCGCCGCTACGGGCAGCCCGCCGCTCAGGCCCGCTCGCCGGGATGTTGGAACTCCGACCGGAACGGGAGGCCAACCTCAGCGGCTTGGACCTCCAAATTGGCCGCTTCCCACCGGAGTCTGTGGCTCCCGACGTACCCAGGCGGCCTTAGGCAAAGGGCCCCAGGGACTCCGCGATGTTGGAGTCAACGCCGCCCGCATTGGGTGCTCCGGGAACCAGAGCTCCGCGATGTTGGAGTAGCGGACCCAATGCTCCAGAGCTCCAAATGGCGATCCAGGTAGGTATCGCCTGCCCCGCGGTGAGTCCAGCATCGCGCTACCGCTGCTGAAGCTCTGGTCCGGCCACCGGTCTCCGGTAGGAAGCGCCGCTCCGATCCAGTGGTAGGCCATGAGAAGCGGGGCGAGGACGCAACTCAGAGAAATAGTTGCATCCTCGCCAGGAAGTGACTGGGAAGCGGTTTTCCCATTACCCTACCCCCCTCCCCCACATAGAAAAACTTTGGGAAAGAATCCCCAAAGCAAAACTGTTTAGACAAACTAAAATAAAAAAATATACGAAAAAACAGGCAGACTGTAGGCAGAGACGCCTTCAATGCAGTGCCCCTAGTGGACAATTCCCATTAGAATGATTGCACCTTTCCTATGTATGTGGCAAACCCATATTTCCCAACTGATGAGCTCTCCAGAATGTCCTCTACATGTGTAGCTGTAACATTATCCCTGATCTGTTGTACAACTCCCCCTCTTTTTTCATTCCTCTGTACCGCATCAGAAACATCTGAACCCTGGAAAGTTGTACTGCCAGTCCTGCCCTTCACTCAACCAAGTCTCAGTAATGGCCACAACATTGTAGTTCAATATATCTGTAATATATCTTGCACTAAAGTAAATATACTTCAGCCCATCAGTCACACTGTGTTTATTAGCTTAGTTCTGCCTCTCCTTCCACACAGTGTGATTTGATCAATTCCCTTAATCCATCCTGCTTAGGTTCTCAGCCCTCTTGTTTAAACCCTATAGAGTAGCACAAGCAGATCTACCCACAACGATATCAGTGTCCTCCAGTTCAGGTGCATCATGTCCTTATTGTACAGGTCCCACCTGCCCTGAAAGAAAGTCCAGTGATCCATGAACAGATGCTCTCCCTCTGCACCAGTCCCTTAGCCACATATTTAACTCTACTACCTTCCTATTTCTTGCCTCGCTGACCCATGGTTTAGGGAGCAATTCTGCGATTACCAACCTAGATATTCTGTTTTTTCTAACTTTCTGCCCAGCCTCCTCAATTGTCTTTGCAGGATTTTACATTTCTTCCTGATAATGTTGTTCACAGGAATATCTGCCTGCCCAACCTGCCCTTTCAGAATGTCCTGCACCTGCTCAGACATCCTCAATCCTGGAACCAGTGAGGCGATACACCGTTCTGGAGTCTTATTCAAGACATGCCTACCTGTGTCTCCTTTCATTATTGTATATCTAATTTTGACCCACTGTGCTGGGTAACAGAGCAGTCTGTCATTGTGCCACTTATCTGGCTGCTGTTGTCATTGTCTCCTGAGAGGCTATTCCCCACAACAGTATTCAAAATGGTTTTCTTCTTTGAGAGAGTCAAGGACCAGGTCGTCCACAGATTGTCAGCCAGTTGGCAACATTTTGTTGCACTGCAGAATAGACCCATTATCTTGTGCCAGGACAAAGAACACCAATCTGCTTGTTGCATTGTATCTGGTTGAAGATTAGCTGGATTGTGATGAGACAACTTTTGTTTTGGGGATTGGACATCTCAAAATTGTGGAACAACAACTGCAACTTTTTCTCAAATTATTTTCCAGGATCTGGATGGCACTGTTGAAGCCCACACTCCACCCCACTATTGCTCTCAAACCAGCTTCTTGAATTGTTGCAATTTATCCAGCGCAGATGTTTAGACTTTAGATTTTAGAGATGAAATGTGGAAACAGGTCCTTTGGCAAACCGAGTCTGCGCTGACCTGAGATCACCCCATACACTAGTACTATCCTACACACTAGGGCCAATTTATAATTTTTACCAAAGCCAATTAACCTACAAATCTGCACATCTTTGGAATGTGGGAGGAATTCAGAGCATCCAGAGAAAACCCACATGGTCACAGGGAGAACGTATAAACTCCATTCAGACAACACCCGTAATCAGGATCAAACCTGGATTTCTGGGGCTGCAAGCCAGCTACTCTACCACTGCGCCATTGTGCTGCACATGTGGTGGAAAATAAATGTGGTCTTCAGTTCTAATTTGGCAGCAGTGGAATCAAATCAGCATTGTACACTGGTTGATGTCATGGACCTGCTTATTCATGTGCTAACACACTTTGACAACTTGCACCAGAAAGATGTACCGCATGTCTTAGTTACCATCCTGGAACTCGTTCAAGGACCTATAGCCACAAAACAGCAAACACTTTGGAGATGACACTTGTCACATTTGAATGTGTTCATATTGCTGATACCTGACTGTTTCTTTATTCTGGTTTATTCTCTTAGTTTCCCTTCTCTCATCATTCTCATTCTCAACCAGCAATCAAAATGGTGAATCATGGAACATTATTTCTCAACACGATGGATTTAAAGATATGAAATGCATTACGGCAAGTAGTTATTCAAGCAGTATAGTGAATTGAATAAACATTTGAAGAAGAGCTTTGAAAGGAAATAATGGGATTGACTGTGTTCGTTCTCATGGGGAGTTAACACTCACAGCCACTGCAGGCATAATTGCCAGCTTTTGTAGAAAAAATATTGATCATTTTAACGTTTTACCCTTTCTCTGCAGAAAAAAAAAAACAGAATATGATTATTCTCTGTGGAATGAAAGACATTGCAGTCACTTATTCATCCCTAAACTTCAAACAAAAATCATGATAGTTTACTTCACAGTATTTACTACTGAACGTGGCACTTCGTATACTAACTGCAACAGTGACATTTTGTATATTTAGCATAGCTTAGTATGCAGCAGGCCATCAAAGGTGCAAAGATCCATTTGCACAATGTATATTTCCAGAAAAGGATAATTTCCAACCCCTTTGCAAAACAAAATTGGAATTGACTCAAAAATCTCTTAGATACTATTAGTAAGTAAGTTTAATTTAATTTCTACATTGAATTATATGTGGATTTGGAGACAAAAGTATTGCTGCCAAATGATTATTTCTATTGAAAGTTAAAACATGCTCCTGCTGTATGGTCACTCCTTTCAGACAGTCAGAATTTCCTAAATTGAGTGCATTTCTCAATTTCTAACTGCGGAAAACTCATTTAAAAAAACTTTAAGGTTAGCTAACCGACAAATATATTATTACCTATGATAAATATATGCTAATAATTTTACAATCTGCACACATAGAACTACTGAAATTATAGTTAATAAAATTATATTTCACTCATGTCATGTAACCTGTGGAGTTCTCCAGAATTAAATTAGAGGTGGCAAGTTCCTTGCCCCTTGGGGTTTTGATCTGTCAGTTTAACTCCAGCAATTCCTGCCACTAGGCAATTAAAATATAATCACACGTAACTTCTCTCCAGCCTGCAGTCTCCATCAACAATTAAAGCTTTGACTATAGAGGTGATTGTTCCACCACAAAGCAATTAAAACATCTCTGGATGGCTGGTCGATAGCACAAGTTATTTTTCGTGATTTAAACCTGTAACTTCAGACAAGTGAATTGCCACCTCTGAACTACTCAGAATATAACACCAGTAGCAGGAAACTCAAAAGTAATAATCCAATGCAACACATTTATGCCTTAAATACTGAACCGTTTTATTTTAATTAATTTTAATTTTAATTTATCTTCTCAAAATTAAGAATGTTCATGTGGACCAATAAAACAAATTGAATTATGAAAGGGTGAACTTCAGTGATTATTCTGACAGAACTGATTAAATAATTACTCTTGCATATCCTGTTCAAATCAATTTACATCTTATATTGTTCTTTGACTTAAGGCCCCTTTAACCCTGGTTTAAAATTAAAGGGCTGGCTCGAGTTGTGTGGTGAGTAGTAACTGACCAATATTCATGCACTGATCTGCAGGTAGTTCAAGGGCAGATTAATTTTCATAATGTTATTAAGCTGCTGACATAAATAACAGCTGCCAGAACCCCTTCTACCGTGCAGTAGGTCTGATGTTGCAGATTCTCAAGCCCTACAAAAAATTGAAAGGGCACATTAACACAAAAAATAATGTTTAAAAATGTTAGTATGAATTGCATAAAGGTAGGGATTAGCTCCTTAACTCTGATGTGGTCACAAAACCTATCAAGCAGGAAGTCATGTGGAGAAAGGAGTTTTATCTCAGCAATAAGTGCCATATGTTTCAATAAGAGCAGGTCAGTGAGACTGCAAGGTGACAACTCATGTGGATGCTACTTCATCATCCAATATTATGATATACTGAGCAATAGATCAAGATCTGAAAGAAGATTAATTACAGTCCCGACTCAGCCAAGATACCTTTATCTTTCAACAATATATGATACCAGACGTAGAAAGTTGGACATACAAACTCAGTTTGATCACAGCCTGCTTTGGAAGACATGGAGAAATTAATCTGCCTCTGCTGTTAACCTAAGTCCTTTGACATGGGCAAATACATGCTTCTTTTTGTAGATGTAAGTGCAAGAGGGTTGACAGGTGGTTGCAAAGCATCTCAAGTCCCGCCTTGCACTTCCATTGATCGTTCCATTTTGGGCCGGCATCTATATAGTATAATTAATTCCATACTTCTTTCAACATAGTAGCCATTTATAAGGTTCTTCTATCTATCACAAAATTGCCATCTCCTCTCGAAAAATTGAAATCCAAAAGATATAACAAATGAATAGCAATAGAAATTCAAATATCAGAGTTTCTTTAAATATTTAAATGATATAATTTCTCAAAGATTCATCTTAGCAAACATAACTCAGTACTTCATAAAGTTATGATTCAAAGCTGACTTCAAGCATTTTACTAGAACAGGAATTGAATTCTCACTTTCTCATTAGAGAGTTCCAAGAATCAACAAACAATCTGCTGGAGGAACTTGCGTAGGAAGGAACGGTTGCCAGGACTAGATGGTCTGAGCTATAGGCAGAGTCTGAGTAGTCTGGGACCCTATTCCTTGCAGCGCAGGAGGATGAGGGGAGATCTTATAGAAGTGTATAAGATCATGAGTGGAATAGATTGGGAGAAGCACAGTCTTGTGCCCAGAGTGGGTGAATTGAGGACCAGAGGACATAGGTATAAGGTGAAGGGGAAATTATTTAATAGGAATCTGAGGAGTAACAAAGGGTGATGGATGTATGGAATAAGTTGCCAAAGGAGGTAGTTGTGATAGGAACTATCCCAACATTTAAGAAGCATTTAGACAGGTACATGGATACGACAGGTTTGGAGGGATATGGAACAAATGCTGGTGTAGCTGGGACATGTTGGCCAGTGTAGGCAAGTTGGGTGGAAGGGCCTGTTTCCACACTCTATCACTCTATGAGAAGCTGGTTTAAACCAATGATAGACACAAAATGCTGGAGTAACTCAGCAGGACAGGCAGCATCTCTGGAGAGAAGGAATGGGTGACGTTTCGGGACGAGACCCTTCTTCAGATCCTTCTCCGGAGAGAAGGAATGGGTGACATTTCAGGTCGAGACCATCTTCATTCTGAAAAAGTGTCTTGACCTGAAACATCACCCATTCCTTCTCCCCAGAAATGCTGCCTGTCTTAGTGAGTTATTCCAGCATTTTCTGTCTATGTGCTGGAGGAATTTAGCAGATTAAGCCGCGCCTGAGTGTGGAAATGAAGCCCTGTGTTTAGGGCTGAAACCCTGCATCAGGACATTGTTTCTTTTAAACCACAGATGGTGCTCAACCTATTGAGTTACACCAGCAGATTGGTTGATGCTCCAGATTTCAGCATCTGCAGCCTGTTGTGCTTCCTATCCCTAGCTTGCTTTCTATTTAAGTCGACTTAATTTATTAGAACACTATATGCAGCTTCATATCATTCCAGCTCATGCAGAACGTTTAGTTCTGACCAAAGGGTTTCATCTGACTGCTGAGAGGTCCAAATACATCATTTTCCAATTGTTGGTCAAAATTAAGTGGGAATGTGGGTAGAAATGAAGATGCAAACACATTTCAAGAGTATATAGACACACTGAGTGGGTGGTTAACTGAAAGCTAACATAGAGAACAATGTGGAGAAATGCGAGGTTATGAAATGCAAAAGGAAGATCAGAAGAAAATGTATTTATTTAAATGAGGAGGATTCAAAACTGTTCACATGATCAGCCATGTTTAAGAAGGGTCTCGACCCAAAACATTGCCTATTTACTTCGATCCATAGATGCTGCCTCACCCGCTGAGTTTCTCCAACATTTTTGCCTACATGATCAGCCATGATCACATTGAATGGTGGTGCTGGCTCAAAGGGCCGAATGGTCTACTCCTGCAACTATTGTCTATTGTTGATGTTCAAAGGGATCTATCTGTGTCCTTCAACATAAATCACTGAGACTTTACATGCAAGTGAAATTAAATGATGCGGGGGTATGTTTACTATAATTGCAAGCTCTCTCTTGGATGCTTTCAAGAGAGAGCTAGATAGGACTTAAAAATAGCGGAGTCAGGGGATATGGGGTGAAGGCAGGAACGGGGTACTGATTGGGGATGATCAGCCATGATCACATTGAATGGCGGTGCTGGCTCGAAGGGCCAAATGGCCTACTCCTGCACCTATTGTCTATTGTAAGAAGATTTGAATAACAAATAAAGATATCTTATTATAATAACATGGATCTTGCTGAGACCATGCCTATATTTTTGTTCTCTTTACCTAAAGAGGATGTAATTGCTATACAGGGAATGTAGCAAAGATTCAGCAGACTGGTTCCAGAATGGGAAGGCTCGGCATCTGCTACCTAGAGTTTAGAGTTGGATAAATCGGATAAATATGTATTAACTAGGTGGGAAATTATCTGATTAATGGAGGATAATGTAGGAAAATATGAAAATAGGAAAAAGAAAGTATTCTCTGAGAGTTTGAAGAGTTCTGAAATTCAAAGGCCTGAGATTCAAGACCTTATATATGATTTATAAAAGAGTAGCCAGCAGGTACAGCAAGTAATTAGGAAAGCTAACAGAATGTTATTGTTTGTAATGAAGGAATTCTAAACCAAAGCACGGATATTATGAAGACAAATGTCATTTAAATCTGCTTTCCACTTCTATATTGACCTATCTGTCCTTGACCTTCTCCATAGCAGAGAGGCTAATGCAAAAGTGCACTCCTCACATACACACTCACCAGCCAACTGAGTTTTCTTCCCTCCCTCCCATACCACCCCCTCCCCAGGCACTTTCCGTTGCAACCGCAAGAAATGCACCACCTGTCCCTTCACCTCCCCCCTCGACTCCATTCAAGGACCCATGCAGTCGTTCCAGGTGCGACAAAGGTTCACCTGTATCTTCTCCAACCTCATCTACTGCATCCGCTGCTCTAGATGTCAGCTGATTTACATCGGGGAGACTAAGCGGAGGTTGGGCGATCGTTTTGCCGAATACCTCCGCTCAGTCCGCAATAACCTACCTGAACTCCCGGTGGCTCAGCACTTCAACTCCCCCTCCCATTCCCAATCTGACCTCTCTGTCCTGGGTCTCCTCCATTGCCAGAGTGAGCAACACCGGAAATTGGAGGAACAGCACCTCATATTCCGCCTGGGTAGCTTGCGTCCTGATGGCATGAACGTTGAATTCTCCCAATTTTGCTAGCCCTTGCTGTCTCCTCTCCTTCCTTAACCCTCGAGCTGTCTCCTCCCATCCCCCCGCCCTCGGGCTCCTCCTCCTCCCTTTTTCCTTCCTTCTCCCCCTCACCCCCCATCAGTCTGAAGAAGGGTTTCGGCCCGAAACGTCGCCTATTTCCTTCATAGATGCTGCTGCACCCGCTGAGTTTCTCCAGCAATTTCGTGTACCTTTCTACTCCCTTTGATCAGCTATGACATTCTCACCCACAAACTAGTTCTCCCAAACCTTCACTCCATCCCCATATTCCACCTGTCATTAGCCTCTGTCCCACACCTCCTTCTGTGTATGGTTCAATCTGTCCATTAACAGCATTGACATACAGAAGGATCTTGGGATCCAAGTCCATTACCCTCTGAAAGTGTCAGCACAAGTAGAGAGAGTGGTATAGAAGGCATACGGGATGCTTGCCTTGATTGTTCAGGGCATTGGGTATAAGAGTCAGGAAGTCATGTTACAGGTTTATAAGACTTTAATTAGCCAGCACTTGGAGTATTGTGTGCAGTTCCAGTCACCCCAATACGGGTAGAATCCAGACTATGGGGTATAAGTTACATGGTGAGGTTAAATAGACTTGAATTGTTTCTCAGGAATGTTGGAGGTTGAAGAGTGACCTGATAGAAGTATATACAATTATGAGAGGCATTAAGATAGGTAATCTTAACCTTTTTATTCCCAGGATGAAAATCTAGTGAAATACTAGAAGGCATAGCTTTCAGGTGAGATGTGCAAAGTCTAATGAAGATGTGTGGGGCAAGGTTTTTATGCAAAGGGTGGCGAGGGCCTGGAACTTGCTCCTGGGAATGGTGGTGGCAGCAGATATGATAGTGGCATTCATTAAACTTTTGGATAGGCACATGGATGAAGGGAATAGAGGGATCCCGTTTATATGCAGGCAGTTAAATGTTAACCCCCCCCTCCCCAAACTCTGAACTGCTATATTCTGGCAATCTTTCCTTTATCCTTTTAGTCCTTATGTGTGATTTTGATCTGTAATAGCAGTTTATTGCTTTTGCTGCTTGACATGCCGAGTTCTTCCAGCATTCATTTTGTAGGAAGATTATGCTTTGGTTATATCGAGTTAAGGTTATATCTGAAATACATTTCTATATGCAGGTAAGGGTGCAATGGTTTTGAAAGCATTTCTGTGAAGGTTGATTAGATTAATACCTAGAATGACCATGAATTATTTTGAGAAGTGGGTGGACAGATTCAGCTCCTATTTGGGTAAATTTAGAAGTGTGTGATGTGACATAATTAACATATATTCTAATTGGTTCTGAAGGTTCTTGACAAGATGATGTAGATACAAAATGCTGGAGGAACGCAGCGGGACAGGCAGCATTTCTGAAGCGAAGGAATGGGTAACGTTTCGGGTCGAGACCCATCTTCAGACTGATGTCAGGGGAGTGGGTGGGACAGAGATAGAATGTAGTCAGAGACCGTAAGACTAGTGGGAGAACTGAGAAGGGTAGGGGATGGCGTGAGAAGGAAAACAAGGGCTATTTGAAGTTAGAGAAGTCAATGTTCTTGGGGATGTAATCTCCCCAAGTGGCATATGAGGTGCTGTTCCTCCAATTTGCGCTAGGCCTCGCTCTGACAATGGAGGAGGCCCATGACAGAAAAGTCAGATTGGGAATGGGAAGGGGAGTTAAAGTGCTGAGCAACCGGGAGATCAGGTAGGTTAAGAAAGACTGAACGGAGGTGTTCAGCGAAACGATTGCCGTGCCTGCTCTTGGTCTCGCCAATGTACAGGAGTTGACACCTGGAACAGCAGATACAGTAGATGTGGTTGGAGGAGGTGCAAGTGAACCTCTGCCTCGCCTGCCTCGGGGTCCTTGGATGGAGTTGATTGGGGAGGTAAAGGGACAGGTGTTGAATCTCCTGCAGTTGTTGGGAAAAGTACCTGTGGAGGGGGTGATTTGGGTAGGATGGGACGAGTTGACCAGGGAGTTGAAGAGGGATCAGTCTCTGGGGAAAGCAGAAAGGGGTGGAGATGGGGTGGTGTTGCCAGTAGTAGGATCCCGTTGGAGGTGGAGTAAATATTGGAGGATTATATGCTGTATGCGACGGCTGAAGGGGTGGAAGGTGAGGACAAGGGGGACTCTGTCATGGTTACGAATGGGGGAGGGGGAGCAAGGGTGGAGCTGTGGGATATCAAGGAGACCCTAGTGAGAGCCTCATCTCTAATGTAAGAGGGAAACCCCAGTTCCCTAAAGAATGAGGACCTCTCCGATGACCTGGTATGGAAAACCTCATCCTGAGCACAGATGCGGCGTAGACTGAGGAATTGGGAGTAGGGGATAGAGTCTTTACAGGAAGCAGGGTGGGAAGATAATGTAGATAGCTTGTTTCCTTTTAAAAATAAGAGAATTTAGAGAAAAAGCCACTTTAAAATAAGACCTCATCCTTTTAAACCAAAAATAATATGAATGCTTTTATTATAGAGGATTGAGTCTTGGATCATTCTTCCTTAAAGGAAGATGAAAGCAGAGTTTGAAAATTTTCAAGCTGGGGTAGACTCAACATAATAAAGAAAAGTAATGTTACCTGAGGGTAGACAAAATCTGGAGTTGAGGTTACAGACAGATCAGCCAATTGAGTAGTGAATTGCTTGTTTTAGAGTTTTTTAGTTTATAGTTTTAGAGATACAGCATGGAAACAGGCCCTTCGCCCACCAAGTTCATGCGAACCATTGATCACTTTTCCATTCTATGTGAACACCTTTCCATCTACTCCTTACACACTAGGAGCAATTTTACAGAGGCAATTAACCTACAAAACCGCACATTTTTAGAATGCGGGCGGAAACCGGAGTACCCAAAGGAAACCTATGTGGTCACAGGTAGAACATAACTCCACAGAGACAACATCCAAGGTTAGGATCAAACCCGGATCTGTGATGTTGTTGGGTGCCATTGTGCTGGCCTAAAACCAGAATCAGATGTTTTCCGATTCTACAGCTCTGGATAGCAGGAAATAGCTTGCATTCCTTCTCTCCAGTGGTATTGCCTGTCCCGCTGAGTTACTCCAGCATTTTGTGTCTATCTTTGGTTTAATCCAGCATCTGCAGTTCCTTCATACACAAGAAATAGCTTGCAATTGGTTACTATCTTGCCCTTTTTAGGTCCCAAAAAATGCTTAATGTTTTAATTATTGAATTCAATAGTGATTGTTCGCTTGGCTACAAAATGTCCATTCTCTATTTATGAAAGTTATTTGCTAATTCATTTCAATATGTTAAATAATATGTCAACTTTTTAATTAAATTAACAGCCTGATTCAAATTAAATGGTCTTAAAGAAGTCTATGAAAAAGCGACGTGTTCTATATGAGATTTAATATTTATGTATCTATTTCTACTAGCCTGTCTTATTTTATTCGCTTATGTGATATACTCTGAGTGAATTTCAAGAGAGTTTGCTGATTTGTTATCTGTTATTAGATATTGATCAGTTGCCAGAACCAATTACAACCATTGTGCTCATCACATCTCTCATGTTAATGAAAGTTGAGGCAAGCATTAACGTGCAGCCCCTTTTTTCCCTTTTCTTTCTCGTGCCCCAACAAGCATAACAAACTGCTTGAAGATGCTCAGTTATAAAAGTCACTTCTGTGAAATGTCATCTTCCACATAAAGCTCTCCACATTGTGTCTACACTTTACAGGCAGCTCTCATTCCCGTACTGCAAATAATGGGCATTAGATAAACAGACAGAACAATCAGATGTGCCACAAAGCAAATGTTGGAAGTCAAAGGAGAAAAGGCAACATGAATAAATTGGGGACTTCGATTTCAGTGAAATATATGGAAATCAGAATTAAATGCACGTTTTAAATGTATTTGAAATGTCCTTTTAAGATGTTCAATATCATCTATTAAATATTTAACCCACATTTTCATGAGGTAATGTGGCCCGCTTTTCAATGATTTTCATTTCAGATGTAACTAATACCTTCTGGCTTTCAATTTCTTATGACTGTTTAATCTCATTTTAGGAAGTTATAGAACATTGCCTCTTCACTTTGTTATCGACCTGCAGGTGAGGGTAATGTTCTTAGAAATGCCGGCCTCTCCAAATCCAATTTGTGCTACAAAAGAGGAGTAATTTAATCTATAACAGAACACCTCTGAACCTAACTCATATTTGTAATCCCTGTTTACATAAGATGTGATTTCTGTAGCAACACACACACAGAAAATGTAATCAACTTAGAAATGCTAGCAAGATTAAAGTACTCCATTTAGATCTTAAAATGCTACCATTCCTGTCTTGTTACACAATGAACTAGACATTGTATTTCATTCTAGCCTGTCTGAAAATTGGAGATGAATTATCTTTTGTCTGGAGTGTTTTTATTAAGATTGATTCAACTTACAACATATGTCAAGGTGCCTCATGGAATGGCATTTTCAAAAAAAAATGTTCCGTCAAATGTTCAATCGTTTTCTCCAAATGTTCTAGTTAGACATCTATAAATTTAACTAGTAAAATTCCATGAATGTTTTTGTTGAAGATATCATAGCATATAACAAATAGTACCGTTTTATCCCTGCTAGAATTTCTCGACATTTGAAGGACATTTTTTAAAATATAAGGCGTGTTTTAAAATTATTAATTGGTTTGAACTAAAACTAGACCAAGTGTGGACAAGTTGGGCCGCGTCCCCCAAAGCAATATTCCACCACTGAGCCATAGCCCCCAACTGCACAGGCGCGACTGATGGGTTCCCGCTGTTATGCCAGAGATCCCCGTTGTGACGCGAGTCACGGGAACTCTCCCCCAAATGGCAGACGCGGCCGGCACGTGGGAGCACGACTGCAACGTTTTCAAAGTTCAAAATGGCAGTAACATGTAAAATATAAGATAAATGTAAACGCATCTCACTCTTCCTCTTCAGTCCCCTATTCCCATCCTCCATTTCTTCCCTTTCCCCACCCTCCACCAACCCTTCTCTGCCTCCTCCCCTCACCCCCTCCCTCCCCTCCTACCTCTTCCCCCTCCCCTCCTCCACTATCTCGCCATCCCTCGTCCTACCCCTATCCTCGTCCATTCCCCCTCATCCCCAAGCACACCCTCCCCCTCCTCTTCTTCCCCTCTCCTCCTCCCCTCCCCCTCTCCCTCCCTCCTTTCCCCTACCTTCACTCCCTCCCTCCCTACCTCCATAACCACTCACCTCTCCCTACCCTCTCCTCTCCCTCTATCCCCTGCTCCTCTACTCTTCACCTCCCCCTATCCCACCCTCCCACTCTCCCTCCTCGCCTCCCTCACTGCCCTCCCCTCCCCCTATCCCTCACCCTACCTCCCTCACTCCCCTCTCCTCTCCCTCTATCTCCCCTCTTCCCCACTCTCCCCCTCACCTACCCTACCCTCCTCTCCCTCTCCCTCCTTACCCTCATCCTCTCCCTCTATTCCCCTGCTTCCTCATTCCTCACCTCACTCCTATCCCACCACCCCACAATGAAAATCACATTTTTTTAAATGAAATTCTCAATGAAAAGCTATTTTTTTCTTTAAAATAATCAAAAGACAGTTAGCTGTTAATGAAAACCGAATAATTTGATTAAAATTAGTTTTTTTAGAATAAAATCAAGGTCAATGAAAATCGCGATTTAAAAAAAAAGAAATTCGGTATCCCATTGTGACGTCATAGTGACGTCGAATGTGGCTGATGGGCAGGGCAAGTGCAAAAGTGTTTTTTGTAAAGTTTAAAATGTCAACAAGGTAAAATATACCATCAATCTGAACGAAACTTGGCTAATGGTGGGTAAGGTGGGGCAAATATTATAGCGCTATCGTGTACCGTTTTGGCTGAGTTTTTCAGGACTCACAAACATACAAACAAACAAACAAACAAGATGAGAGTTTTAGTAATATATATGCTGCTGTCCTTTTATCGGTGCTTCATTGAGAGCATACTAACATACTGTGTATGCGTGTGGTACACCAGCTGCACAGCGGCTCAGAGGAAAGCGCTCCAGAGGGCCATTGACAACGCCCAGAGGATTGTCGGCTACCCTCTCCTTACCTTGGAGGACTTACACAGTTCCCGCTGCATCAAAAAATCCCAGAGTATTATAAAGGACATTTCCCACCCTGGACACTCCCTGTTTGAACTGTTGCCGTCAGGCAGACGGTACAGATCTACAAGGACAAGGATGAACAGACTAAAAAACAGTTTTTACCCCACTGCTATAAAAGCACTAAATGTAGCCGCCAAGGAACGCAGGGGCGATACATACTAAGGGACTGTGGTACACTGTGAAATCGACAGAAGGATGGAGGGTTGGGTATTTATGTGTGCTATTTTCATGATATTTATTTTAGTTGTTTATCTTTTAATATTTTATCTTGTATGTATCGTTAGCTTTTAGAAATGTTTGAATGGTGCACTGACTGGCTGACATTTTTTAATTTCGTTGTACATTGTTCATGTTACAATGACAATAAAGAAACTATTCTATTCTAATATATATATAGATTGTACCCCAACATTTGCTACTAGCAATGAGCATCCATATTCATCCACATGGCAAATTCAAATGTACTTCTTTTTTCAGATTCACTGATAGTCACTTGCTGCCTGAAGCCATCCCAATCCACCTGAGCAATGTCCTGTTTGGCACTGGGCCCTTGCCTGAAATGATGCCAGATCAAGTTGCTTTCATAAATAACCAAGATAGCCTTTTATAGCCAACTAAGCCAAAGCCCCAATGACTTTCCAATTAAGCAAGGACCTTAAACATTTCTGAAAGTCTCAATGTTCAACAGCATCTAATGATTAAAAATATTTCAAACAATTAAATAAATTAATAAAATATAAATAATTAAGTGGAGTTTTATTAGAGCATGGGAACCGGCCGTTTAGCTGAGTCCACGCTGCACAGCGATCTCTAATTCTATCCTACGCAGTAGGGACAATTTACAGAAGTCAATTAATCTACAAATCTTTGGGATGTGGGAGGAAACCGGAGCACCCGGAGAAAACCCATGCAGTCACATGGAGAACATACAAACTCTGTACAGACAACACCTGCAGTCAGGATCAAACCCAGGTCTCTGGTGCTGTAAGGCAGGAACTCTACTGTTGCACCAGTACACTGCCCTAAGTTAAGTAAGCATAAATAATGTATAAATTATCACTATCCTTCTTCCAACTAGATTGAAATAGATAGACTCAGAGAATTGATGGCCAGCCTAATTGAGGTTTTAAATCCAATCCTCAGTCTAGATGAATGAACTTAACCCAATAGAAGGGTCTCAACCCAAACCGTCACCCATTCCTTCTCTCCGGAGATGCTGCCTGTCCCGCTGTTACTCCATCATTTTGTGTCTATCTCCAATACATTGACTATCCATATCCTATCACATATGCTGTCTGGCCTGCTGAATTTATCCAGCAATTCTTCTTTATTTGCTACAGATTCCAACATCTACAGTCTCTTGTGTCTCCAATGATTGATTCCTGGGATGTCAGGACTGTCTTATGAAGAAAGACTGGATAGACTTGGTTTATACTCTCTAGAATTTAGAAGATTTAGAGGGGATCTTATAGAAATTTACAAAATTCTTAAGGGGTTGGACAGGCTAGATGCAGGAAGATTGTTCCCGATGTTGGGGAAGTCCAGGACAAGGGGTCACAGCTTAAGGATAAAGGGGAAATCCTTTAAAACCGAGATGAGAAGAACTTTTTTCACGCAGAGAGTGGTGAATCTCTGGAACTCTCTGCCACAGAGGGTAGTTGAGGCCAGTTCATTGGCTATATTTAAGAGGGAGTTAGATGTGCCCTTGTGGCTAAGGGGATCAGGGGGTATGGAGAGAAGGCAGGTACGGGATACTGAGTTGGATGATCAGCCATGATCATATTGAATGGCGGTGCAGACTCGAAGGGCCGAATAGCCTACTCCTGCACCTAATTTCTATGTTTCTATGTTCTATGTTTCAATGGCAGGTATAATCTGATACTGGTTCAGCAGTCAGACTGCTCAATGAAAGACCTGGGGAACTGAAGGAAGTGTACAATCCATCACTGGACAAAGTTGACAAGCTAGGGGGTTGAGCTGGACTACCAATAATGTAATGTTGGAATCCTCATGAGAACAAAGGCAATTTTCTTTTAAAAGTGTGATAGCTTATGGACTTTGAATATTTTTAGGTGAACCTGTGTACATACAAATGAATGGGTAGCATGATATGCAGAATTGAAATATAGATTGCTAGGTATTGCAACTAATAACTTGATGTATCACAATGTTATGGGAAGTTGTTTTTTTGAAAAATCACGGATTGTTGCACCCGTAGTTTATATGGGATCTTTCTTTTGCATTGTTCAAATTATTTATTTTCCCTTTTGTAGTAGGAAGCCTGTGACCAATGGTGTACCACAGGGATTGGTGCTGGGGCCTCTGCTGTTTGTCATTAACATTTTGAATATGAGTGGGGAAGATATGGAGTTTTATAACTCAACAACCTCCATGTTTTTACTTTCTATGCCCTGACTAATGAACATCAGCAACCATATGAATTACAAGCAAACACAGGCCCTTCAGTCTCTTGAACTTTCAACACCAGTCTATAAGATTACAGCTAATCTGTATTTCTTCCTCACCACTTTATCAACCAGTGCTGGCACCTTTAAGGATCTATGGACTTGTACACTGTCCTCCTGCTTTTCAAGCACTAATGATCGTAAGAAGACAGATAATGAGATCAGTTAGAAATTAATTATATTAGGCATAAAACTATTTGAAGTTGTTGCCCAATCATTTAGCACCAGCAAAATTACTGCCATTTAAAAAATATATATTTTTTTAAGACTAACATGCGACTCCGATGAGCTGGTGTATACTAGAGACATAACAGAAGAAAAGCTTACTTGCATACCTATATTCAAGGCACAAACATACGACCATTTGAATTTGAAGCAAAGATAGGCCCTTCAGCCTCTTGAACCTTCTCCACCAATCAATAAGATTACAGCTAATCTGTTTGCAGCTTTAGCTATCTTCCTGCAGCTAGATAGCAAGTTGAACTACAACAAGACAGACACACTTGCTGTTTAGCTGCAAGAAGACAGCTAAACCTGTTGTGGTGCCGCAGCTGCAGTGTTGCCTATGACAGCCACCCTTTTTGCCGTCCTTGCATATCACAAATCTATTTTACCTCTGCTCTTTGAGAGCTTTATGAGAGAGAAAAAAAACTTATTGTCATACACAGACAACCCCTTATTTTTTTTTAAGTGAGCCCTGGTTTTACAAATTTGAGTGTTTTACTGGTCATGTGCAGTGAAGATGTTTCTCCAAATTGTGGAAAATTTCAGATAAAAAAGAAGCATATTATGACTGAAGTATATTTCCCTCCTAGGATAAATAAAGCTCTATCGTATCATATCATAACGTGTAGAGAATTTTTGTTCTCTTGAGGATGGTGAACCCATGGATTCTTTTACCCTCGGAGTGTGTAGTTGATTGTTGTCTTCATTTAAAACACAGATCAGTAGATTTCAGGATATTAAGGGAATTAAAGGGCATGGTAATAAAGCAGAAAAATTGTGCTGACGTAGAAGACCTGCTATAATCTTGATGAATAGTGGAGCAAACTTGAAAGCCAAATGGCCTACTACTTCTTGCAGTCTTATCCTCTTAAGAGAGGAATCATTCTCTCCACATCCTGTCAAAAACCCTCAGGATCTTACATTTTTAAATCGTCATATCTCATTCTTTCAAACTCCGGCAGATAAAGGCTCTCCCCATTAGACAACCTGTCTAAATGTCTGTCTCATAAACCGTACTGAATTGCTTCCAATGCATTAACACCTTTTCTTAGCAAAAGAGACTAATACTACACATTACTCCAAATATGCTCTTACCACTTAGAAGCGTAACCTTCCTACTTTTCTTCTTCAAGTGCCTTTTCAATGGATAATTATGGGGCCGCACAGCGGTAGAGATGCTGCCTTACACCACCAGAGACCTGGGTTAGATTCTAACTACGGGTGCAGTCTGTATGGAGTTTGGACGTTTTCCCTGTGATGGCATGGGTTATCTCCAGGTGCTCCAGTTTCCTCCCGCACTCCAAAGAAATAGGTTAATTGGCTTTAGTAACATTTTAAATTGTTCCTAGAAGGATAATGGTAGTGTAGGGGATGATCGCTGGTTGGCGCGGACTCAGTGGGCTGAGGGGCTTGTATCTGCGTTGTAGTTATGAAGTTTAAAGTCTACAGTAAATAGCCCTCATTGCCTGCTCATTTACTCTCTTTGTAGCCTTCTCATGTTCTCTTCACAACTTACTTTCTATCTATCATCATGTCATCAACTAATCCATCGATTAATACATTTGATCCCTTCATCCAAGTCATTAACATAATTGGTAAAATGATGAACTCCTGCACTGACTCTTGGGGCACATTTATTATATCTTGTCAACCAAGAGAGATCAACTTTGTCTACTTTCTAATTTCATACTCGCTAGCCACCCACTATTCTATTCAAGCCAATACATTACCTTCAGCACCACAAGCTTTTATGTTTCACTATAACCTATGATACAATGTCATGTCAAATGTCTGGAAATCTAAGTATCATACTAGAAATGTAAGTATGTTTATCAATCACACCCGTTATTTAATTAAATAACAAGGGTAAACTTGTCAAGCTTGATTTCCCTTTCACAAAACTATGTTGGCTTTACCTGATTGTCTTAAATATTATAAAGCATACGAGAGACACTCAACAGATTAAAAGCATGTATAGGAAAGAACTGCAGATGCTGGTTTAAATCGAAGATAGACACAAAATGCTGGAGTAACTCAACGGGACAGGCAGCATCTCTGGAGCGAAAGAATGGAAGGAATATTCACATAATAAAGATTAAAAACATTGAAAGAAAAAATATGGATTGCTAAAACATTATCGAAAAAGCCATCAACAGATTTAATATTTAAAGACAACTAATCATAAATAACAAAATTATAATAGATTTAATTCGAAGACCATTCTTAAAATATTCCAATCTGTGAATGGTTCCAGAGCAATTGTTAACCGAGCATTAAAGATCTCAAAAACTGCTTTTTGAGCTTGATGTACTTTATGCTTGTAGTTTCATAACTTGTAACCATGGTTGAATTAATTTCAAACAAGCACAAGTTACCAGATGGTTGGCATCTCCTAAACAGAAAATGAACACTTTATTGTCACATGTGACAAGTCACAGTACAATTATTTGCTTGCATGCCCAAGTTATTCAAATAGTCGCCACAGAAAGGGCATAGACCAAGTTACAGATTATTCCATGCCAGGTCCTCAGGCCCCCCATGCTGGCTCCTCTGTTGTCCCCTCCCTCTCCCCCAGCCGTTCCCCATTGCCAGGTCCTCCTTTGTTCTCCCTATCCCCCATCCACTCATGGCAGTCCCCCCAGGCCGGTACACCCAAAGACAAAGTAGAAACTTAATATGAGTTTTAAAACCATGGATAACATGAAACAGTCACCTTGACCAGATACAATGGTTTCAGAGTCAACGATGACAGATTGCCAATTGAATATTGACACCAAAAGGTTATGAAGATGTTGGAAGGCTTTTTTTTTGCTTTGATAAGATTTGCTTCAACTGTCAGTTGTAGCAAATCTGTGCCTATCTATCAGATTTTACATCACTTAATTTGCATATCTGATAGAGGATCTCCAATACAAGTACATGTCAAGTGATAATAATCTGCTGAGTGTACTTGAAAAATAGGGTGAAAGACACAAATGCTCTAATCAGATTATTGTAGAGCTCCTTAACATTCCAAGTTGTAACCGTCTAAGGTATGATAATAAGCACTTTCCAAATGTTCAGTGTTAACAAGGATATTATCTAACTTTACCCATACTCATCACAGTATCATTCCGGTTTAACTCCTGATTCTCATTGTTATACTTTGAAGTTTTGTGGGGTTTTTTTTTCCTTTTAAATGTGTGTCAGGATAATTGAAACTGTTACTTTAGATATTATTTTGCTTGGTAAGCATTTGTAAAATCAACAAATGATGTTTCTACAGCCTGAGATTTAAACCGTCATTAGGAAATCAGTTCTGTCTATAGCCATTAGATGTTCTCTATTTCCCTCAAGAACTATTACCTCCTCAATGAGGAATCCCAATGTTAATGAGAATTGGCATTGCTTTTAACTCCATTATATGTAGTTCTTACAGAATATGTGTTCTTTAATGAGTAACAATGGAGTTCAGCGAAGTGTTTTCAAATACTTTCCTCATTACAAATGCATAATTTGCAGTTTGGGCTCGCTCTATATATTTAACAAACAGCATCTGCTGCAGTCCCCAGTTACTATTCCATTATTTACAGAGCTCCTAAAAATACTCACAAGCACTTCACATATTTCTTCACCCATTTCATTTTCAAGATTTGAAGGAACATCCCAGTTGGCCTCTTTTATTTCTATCTCCGTGACAGCAGCTATATTCTCCCTTCCAGTACTGCTGCTCATTGCCTAGTTTCACAGATGAATTTTTGTAATTCATTACATCTTCTACCAGCTTCAAGCCACTTTCAACATTCTCTTACTCTCATGAGTTTGACGTCACTCTAGGCAGTATTTTCACAGACTTCCTCAATCTCAAAAGTGTACTTATAAAATCTAGTAGCAATGCAAAATATTCACTTTACATTCCAATACATTATTTTCCTTTGTTTTCCCTCTTTTCCATTTCTGAAGAAGTGTGTTTGACCTGAAACTGTAACCCTATTTCACTTTACACACATGCTGCTGACCTGCTGAGTAGATCCTTCATTTTCTGTCTTTGCTTCAGATTTTAACATCTTTCCTATCTTTTTTATTTGCATTTCTTTTCCCAGTCGGGGATTTGGAAATAGTTTTTGCACCAGCTCCCCCCTTCATCCCAGAGTATCATCCGCTCAATTAGACACCTCCTTTGTTTGAATGCATTTACCAAGGTAGTCTTCTGCATCCTTGAGTTCTCTTTCATGCAACTTCTTTCTATCAAAAAAAGCATCAATTCTCGTTTGCTTCATAAACAGAGCAAGTGTGCTACTCTGGTTGCTTTAACCAGTTCCAAAATGACAGCTGCTACGCAGCTGAATAATGTTCAGAGAGTTCATTTGACCATTGCCAATTTAATGCTGGATCTTACCTATATCTGAAAAATGTCAAAAGATATATATTTATCTACTTTATTTCATTGAATATAACCTAACAAGGTCCATTTCCTTTCAAATTGAATAGAGGGGTAGAAATTGGGCTTTATTTAGATGTATTACACGTTTAAACTAGTAAAAACAAGATGCCCTCTATGTGAATAGAAACGATCCCAAGTTAAAATTGCCAGTTGATTCCCCAAAATCAGCAAGAACCTCTTTAAAAATGTAAATGATGGACCTTCAACCTGGGATAGGTCTTAGAGAGACAGGATTGCATTGTGTGAGCCGAGGACCAATGTTGGTGAGGCATGCTGTCTCTCCTTTAATGGTGAGCAGCTTGTGTATAGGCTGGCAGGGGTAATGAAATCAAAATTTCATGTGGGCTTTATTGATCCAGGCTGCAAGTGTATTGTCAGAGTCAGAGTCAGTCAGAGTTTAAACATTTACGTAAAAAAAAGATGCATAAACATCCATCACTAGCTGTGATGAATATCTCTCCAAACGATCCCCCCCCCCAAGTCAAAGTCAAGCCCCCGGCTTGCCATGTTGATGTCCCCAGCCAAAGCCACGCCGGGTGGGGGTCGCACACCGGGCCTGGTGTTAGAGCCCCCGGTGGCAGTGGCAGAGAATATTTGCATTGGGCGGATGTCAGGCCCCGCTCCAGGAGCTCTTCAACCCCCGCACGTTGGGGGAATCGGGTGAGTGGTGAGAAGCAGTCTCCCTTGGAGCCGTGGGCTCCCGGGGTCGTCCACAGACCCGTCGTTGAAGCCTCCGACTTCGGTTGCGCAGCAGCAGGGGGCAGCATGGTCCAGCAGCAGCAGCAGGTCTAATATACCCGCTCCGGATTACTCCCCGACGGCACTCTCATCTGAGTGTTTCTTTTGTTTGTTTGATTGTTTGTTTGTTTGTTTTTTGTATACCTTGCATGCGTGTTCTGCAGGGAAACTCACCCCCCCCCCACACACCACACCAAAACGGTAAAAAAACACACAAAAATAAAAACGCGCTACAATTTTTGGCCCAATTGTTTTTTTATACCTTAGTGCTCATGGCAGTGGTGTCCGTTGGGGTGGGTGTGGGGAACCAGGCCGTTCAGATGGGTAATGGTTATATTGCATTACATGTTACGTTGACATTTCAAATTCTTTGCATTGGGGGAATGGTCCACTTGGTCTAATATATATATTACTAAAACTCTCATCTTGTTTGTTTGTTTGTTTGATTGTTTGTTTGTTTGTTTTTTGTATACTTGCATGCGTGTTCTGGAAACGCCGCCAAAACGGTACACGATAGCGCTACAATTTTTGGCCCACCTTACTCATCATTGTCCTGTGGTGTGCATCGTTCAGATTGATGTTATATTGTACATGTTATTGACATTTCAAACTTTACAGAAAACACTTTTTCACTTGCCCTACCCATCAGCCGCATTCGACGTCACAACAACGTCACAATGGTATCCCAAAGGGGTCCACGCCTGCGCAGTTGGCCTGCTGCCATCTTGAAATTCCAACAGGTTGACCCCTTGATTTAATACATACGTGTTAATTTTGCATCACAATGATAGGATGGCCGCCAGATCAGCAGTTGGGGGAGGGTTGCCTTTTTGAGATTGCCATTTGATTTGCTCTACCCCCTCCCCCACACGTGAGGACCAGCGCGTCCTGATTGTCTCCTGCTGCTTCCCCCATGTGAGGTCGATTGATTGGCTCCGACCTCCCACTCGATGCCTCCCTGCGTGTGCGCAATGGGCTCGGTATCCACACGCGTGGGATTTGAAATGACCATGGCGCTGAGGCTGGGGCTAGGTTTGGGGTTGACGGCACTGCTGCTCTTGCCCGCAAGGAGGGACAGGAGCTGGACACGGTACAGGAATTAGGCCGCAGCCTCGGCCTCTCCCTCTCCCTCCCCTCCCCCAGCTCCAGGCCACTTGGCCCGTTCCCCCCTCGACAGCCCCCGCCTCAAGTACAACTTCATCGCCGATTTGGCAGTCGCGCTCCCACTTGCCAGCCGCGCATGCACAGTTGGGGGAGGGTTGCCGTCACTCGCATCGCACCGGGGATCTCTGCCCTCACAACAGGAACCCATCTGCTGCGCCTGCACAGTTGGGGGCTACGCTTGAGTGGTGGAACAGGACACAACGGGACTGCACTTGGCCTAGTTTTAATATAAATGGAGCTTGACACTGCAAACTAAGATGACTCATCCATTTCACCTGTTGACAGAGCCAAACCATGTGATGGGCTGATCATTGATGTGAACAAATTTAAATATTCTATGCAAAATTTTCCAGGAACATAGCAGATACAAAGAGACAGGAACTATTAAATGTATTCAGTATGCATAATCCCTATATACATTATTTGAGGTTAGTTTAATTTAGTTTAATTTAGAGATACAGCATGTAAAAAGGCCCTTTGGCCCACCGAGTCCACACTGACCAACGATCCCCACACATTAACACTATCCTACACACACCGGGTACAATTTACATTAATATTAAGCCAATTAACTGACAAACATGTATGTTTTTGAAGTGTGGAAGGAAACCGAAGACCTCAGAGAAAACCTATGCGGTCACGGGGAGAACATACAAACTCCGCACAGAAAGCACCCATGGTCGGGATCTTACTTGAGTCTTCGGTGCTGTAAGTGCTGTAAGGCAGCAACTCTACCGCTGCCCCACCGTGCTGCCCCACCAGTCAGGGTCAGGGAGAGGAGGAGTAGTGCTCAGATCAGTTCAAACATTTATTTGTTCCTCTATTCCTCACCAATCTCTCAATCCCACCAGGTATCCTAATCAGATATAGGCACAAAGTGGCAGAGTAAATCAATGGGTCAGGCAGCATTGCTGGAGAACATGGATAGATTACATTTTGGGTCAGGCCCCTTCTCCAGACATTGTGGTGGAGTGGGGGGGAGGAAGGGAAGGGGAGGGGGTGGGGTGAGAGGGGAGAAAACTGGAGGAGAGATGGGGTGGGGCAAAGACTGGCAAGTGATCGGTGGACACAGGTGAAGGGTTTATTTTGATTGGCAGATTGTTGGACAAATGTAGAGATAAAAAGATGAGGATAGAAGAGGCACAAAACAGGCAGCCAGCAGATGGAATGTACATGGAAGGGGACAGGGAAAGGAAAGGATGAAATGGGTACGTATCCAGGTAAAGCACAAGCAGGAGAGGTTGAAAATGGGAGTGGGGGGAAAGGTGACATTTGTTTGTTAGTAAGTTATCTAAAATTGGATAATTCAATGTTCATAAAGTTGGGGGTTGTAAGTTACCCAAGCAGAATATGAGGAGCTGTGCACCCAGTTTGTGCGTGGAAGAGGCCCAGGTCAGAAAGGTCAGTGTGGGCATGGGAAGGGGAGTTAAAATGTTTAGCAACTTGGAGATCTAGCAAGGCCTTGGCGGACAAAGCGCAAGATATAGCAAAACAATCGCCTAGTCTACACTTGTTCTCACCGATGTAAAGGAGGCCACATTGGTAGTTTTGAATGCAGTAGATAAAATCATTGAGGAGCATGTGAATCTCTGCTTCATCTGGAAGGAATTTTGGTCCCTGGATGAATGTGAAGGAGAAGGTATAAGGACAGGTAGTGTATCACCTGCAGTTGCAGGGAAAAGTATATGGGCAGGGGGTGGGGGATGGGTGAGAAGGGATGAACTGAACCTTCCTCACCTGCATCCACCGATCACTTGCTATACTTTGTCCCGCCCCCACCCAGCTGCAATCAGTTTACATTAGGCAGCCGTTTTTCCTAACGCATGCTCAAACACTAGGAATGAAGGAGTTAACAATAAGTGCTGGACACTGCTTGATCCATTATGGACACTGACGAAGGCATCTATAGGAGGCGCTGCCTCAAAAAAGCTGTCAGCCGCATCATGCATCATCCTGGTCATGCTCTCATTTCACTCCTGGCACTGGAGAGAAGCATTTGGAAACGGAAAACCATGACCTCCAAGTTCAAGAACAGCTTCTTCTCAACGGCCATCAGGCTCTTGAGCATTATAAACACTTACTAAAATTATGAATTACGGTGGCAATAAAGATTGGGGTTTTTATTTTATTGATTTATTCTGTTTATTATATTATTAATGGGGACTGTGTTTACAGGCCTGTTATGTTGCTGCAAATAAGTATTCCATGTTCGGTACATGTGATAATTAAAAACTCTTGAATTGACTAATTTTGCACGTCCAAATCCCATTAGGTCAGTGCATGAATTCTGAGTTTAATAAGATGTCAGGACAGTTTAGATTCATGTTTAAAGGAATACATCTTTACTCAGTCTGGACTTCTGCCTGTTGAAAGCCAGTTGACCCTGAAGTGTCATCTGATTTGGTTTGGCGAGCAATTACTTTTGGGTATTAACAGTAAACATAGGCTTTGAGAATGTACTGAATCATTTTAGAAGGAAATTTTAAAAATAATTATCCTCCATTTGCCCTGATAATACAATTAGTGGCTTTGGTATAAAATAGGTAAAACTAACGAGAACATTAAAACTAAGGAGAACATTACAGAAATACAGGGAACTAGAATAGGCAATAAAAAAAATATGGTTTCATATTTTTAACATGTAGCACTAAATATTTCTGCATTTTCTTGCCTGATTTAAGATCCTTTAGAACATTGAACCATACAGCAAAGGAACCTACCCTTCCACGTACAATGTCTGTACGAAACATTATGCCAAGTTAAACTAATCTCATCTGCCTGAACATGATCGTATTCCTTTACTTTCTGCATATCCATGTGCTTAACAAAATGTTTCTCAATTGACTCTACTTTATGTGCTTCCACCACCACCCCTGGCAGCACGTTCCAGGCACCCAACTTGTCCCACACATTTCTTTTTTAACTTTGCCCCACTCACTTTAAAGCTATGCCCTCTAGTTTTATGGGAAAAGGGGTTTGACCACCCTAAGTATGCCTCTCATAATGTTATATACTTTTATCAGATCTCCTCTCAACCATCAGATGCTCCAGAGAAAAGATTCCAAGTTTGTCCAACCTCTTTTTACAGGTAAAGTTCATAATCCAAACATATTTTTGGCAAACCACTTTTGCACCTACTCCAAAACCTCCACATCCTTCTTGTAATTGGGCGACTAGAACTGCGACGCAATATTCTAAATGGTCCAACATTTTATAAAACTGCAACATGATGTCCTGATTCTTATGCACAAAGCCTTGAGCAATGAATGCAAGCATTCCATACACCAGGGGTTGCCAATCTACCGCCCACGGGCCCGGTCCGGCCCGTAACGCAAAATCATCCCGCAGGCATATTTTTTTTCAGTTCGTTTTCGCGAACTGGAAACTGCAGCCAGTCCTGGGTACGCTAGCTGATCTGGGAACTGCAGCCAGTCCCGGGGACGCAAGCAGATCTGGGAACTTCAGCTGGTCCCAGGTATGCAGGTGACCTGGGAACTGCAGCCAGTCTCGGGGCAGGCGAGCCAACCTGGGCGCTACAGCCAGTCCCGGGGCAGGCAAGGGACCTGGGAACTGCAGAAAACTAATTGAAAAACACGTGAAAACTAATGTGAAAAACAACATCAAGTGTCACACTATGTCACACCATCCGCTCACAGACATGGGTCCTGGCCCCTATGCAGAACAAGGTTGCCGACCCCTGCCATGCACCTTCTTTACCATTCTATCTACTTGTATTGTCAGTTTCAGGGAGCCATGGACTTGGTCCCCAAGATCCCTCTGTGCATCAATGTTGTTGAGCGTCCTGCCATTATCTGTGTTCTTCTCCTTTATATTTGACCTCCCAGTGTGCAATATTTGACACTCATGGAGATTAAATTGCCATTTCTCCACCCATATCTGTAACTGATCTGTATCTCACTGTATACTTTGACAGCATTCCCACTGTCTGCAATTCCATCAATGTTGGTGTAATCTGGAAACTTACTCATCAACTCATCCACATTTATATCCAAGTCAATTTATATACATCACAAACAACAGAGGTATCAGCATAGTTTCCTTCAGGCCACCACTGGTCACTGTCATCGAATCAGAATAACATCCTTCCAGCACTACTCTCTGACTTGTATGAAGCCAGTTCTGAATCCAAACTACCAAGTCATCAAGGAGTCCATCTTAATATGCCTGATCAGCCTACCACATGGGACCTTATCAATGCTTTACCAAACCCATGCAGGCAGCATTCACTTCCCTACCCTCATTAATCATTTTTATTACCTCCATAAAAAACTCATTCAAACTTTAATTCACCAAAGGTATCCACTTGGGTCTTGAAAAGGTAAACAGAATTAGAACAGCATTAAGCACATTTGCAAACTGTAGCTCTTCTTGTCGCATTTTGCATTTTTAGAATATAAAATGATGTACACTTACAGTTGACATATTACGCTGAGGCGGGAATAAAGCATTAGCCAACATTGACTCCTGCAATATTCAAATCTAGTTGCTATTAGCTTCTATAAATATCTGCATTGAATATTAGTATCAAACAATAAAAGGAACTGGACCTGAACTAGCAGATTATATCATACGTAATAATGTTTTGTAAAGCCAAATTACACTTTGTTTTCTCCACACTGTCCAAAACGTACATGGTTTTCAGGTAACAGCTAACCAAAGGCAAGTTTTGATTTAAGATAATAAGATTTAAAGAAATTCTGCTAATTTCCCCACAAATTCCTTTGGTTACCTGGTCAAAACAGTAACTTTTGTTAAATTGCATCCTTAATCAATGGCCTTCTTACGTTTTGAATGTCAAATTTTAAAGCTTGTTTGCATTATTAAGAATAGTCTTACAAGCAGTAACCGGTTGATTAAAAATGCAAGGATTAAAAAATGCCAGCATGCAGCAAGGAAGCCTATATACACAGCTGTAATTTTTGTAATTGCAATAATTTTGAACTATTTTGGTGTTGCAGTAGATCAGTTCATTGATTAGAGCTGTCGATTTCTGGCACCATTTATTATCGGTTTGGTTCAATTAGAAACACTCTTGCTTCTAAATCAGAAGATTGCAGGTGCAAGTCACAGGAAAGGAGGGGGCAGTAGTAGGCCTCTTAATTCACAGACACTGTGGATGAACTGGAGAGGAATGATGCAATTGAAAGGGAATTGAAAGGGAAATTGAATGAGGAATCAAGATTTGACCTTGGTCAATGTTAAATGTAAAATGTATTTATAGATGCACATGACCTTTGCTTTCTAAAATTCACTTCTTGGTCAATGAAATTGAGGATGAATTTATTTTCCACCATCTTTGCCCAGGGAGGAAAAAAATCCTCCCTGCCATATGACAATTTGAAGGTTTCTAATTCAATTGTGAACAAAGCTTAATATAAATATCCTAAAGGGAGTATTCAGAAGGAAAAAGGGCAAAGGAAGCACAGAAATTGATTAATGGCACGTACAAAAAGAAAATCAAAATGCTATATTTGGGAAGGCACAGCAGCGCAGCTGACAGGGCTACTGCCTCACAACTCCAACAATCCGGCTTTCTATTCTGACCTCTGCTGCTGTCTGCGCAGAGTTTGAACCCTATGATCACTTGGGTTTATCTTGGGTACTTTGGAGTGCACTCACATCCTAAAGGCATGCTGCTGGATTACTTTGCCTCTGTCAATTGCTCCCAGTGTGTTGATGAATCATATAATCTTGAGTGAGTTGATAGGAAAGTGGAGAAAATAGGCTTCAGGCAAAATTAGTGGGTTAATGGTATTCTATGAACCTGCATCGACCAAAAATAATCCTTCTTTTTCATGAGGAAATGTGGAATATGGAATCTTAAAAAGCATCAGATTAAGGATTTTTAAAATGATAAGCAATCTGAACACAAATTGTACTTGTTCTTGGAAAGTTATTTATTTGATCAAGATTTTGCAAAGAAAAACTTAAGTTTCCACTCAAGTAAACAATAGACAACAGACAATAGGTACAGGTGTAGGCCATTCGGCACCGCCATTCACTGTGATCATGGCTGATCATCCACATTCAGTGGCCCATTCCTGCCTTCTCCCCATATCCCTTGACTGTGCTATCTTTAAGAGCTCTACCTAACTCTCTCTTGAAAGCATCCAGAGAATTGGCCTCCGCTGCCTTCTGAGGCAGAGAATTCCACAGATTCACAACTATCTGGGTAAAAAGGTTTTTCCTCATCTCTGTTCGAAATGGCTTACCCCTTATTCTTAAACTGTGGCCCCTGGTTCTGGACTCCCCCAATATTTAGAAAATGTTTCCTGCCTCTAGCGTGTCCAATCCCTTAATAATCTTATATGTTTCAATAAGATCCCCTCTCACCCTAAATTCCAGTGTATACAAGTCCAGTCGCTCCATTCTATCAACATATGACAATCCCGCCATCCCGGGTATTAACCTCATGCACTCCCTCAATATCAATAATGACCTTCCTCCTCAGATTTGGAGACCAAAACTGCACACAATACCTCAGGTGTGGTCTCATCAGGGTCTTTACAATTGCAGAATGGCCTCTTTGCTCTTATACTCTACTCCTCTTGTTATGAAGGCCAACATGCCATTAGAAACATAGAAATATAGATGCAGGAGTAAGCCATTCGGCCCTTCGAGCCTGCACCGCCATTCAATATGATCATGGCTGATCATCTAACTCAGTATCCTGTACCTGCCTTCTCTCCATACTCCCTGATCCCCTTAGCCACAAGAGCCACATCTAATTCCCTCTTAAATATAGCCAATGAACTGGCCTCAACTACCTTCTGTGGCAGAGAATTCCACAGATTCCCCACTCTCTGTGTGAAAATGATTTTCTCATCTCGGTCCTAAAAGTCTTCCCCCTTATCCTTAAACTGTGACCCCTTGTTCTGGACTTCCCCAACATCTGGAACAATCTTCCTGCATCTAGCCTGTCCAACCGCTTAAGAATTTTGTAAGTTTCAAGATCTTATATGTTTCAAGATGGTGCCGGTGAAGGTGGCTGCCGTCGTACCTGCTCCGGGTGTTTGCTCGTATATTGTCTTGTCAATTGTCGTTTTTAATTTATTAGCACAACCAGCACGTTGTCGGACTACTTATGACAAACAAACACTTATTGACATCGGGAAAAACTGCCTGCCCACAGTCAGTAACAGCTCCGACTGGCCAAGGGAGATACTACCAGGAGTAAACAACACCGAGAGAACCAACACAAGACCAAGGAGGAAGCCCAGAGGAAAACGAGCCGGGGTCAGGAACAGGCTCAGGAGTAGAGCCCATCGTACACCACTGCCTAGCATCCTCCTAGCCAACGTCCAGTCGCTGGAGAACAAGCTCGATGACCTCAGGGCCAGGGTCCGATACCAACGGGACATTCGGGACTGTAACATCCTTTGCCTCACCGAGACATGGCTAACCCCAACGACACCGGACCACGATATCCAGCCAGCGGAACACCTCTCTGTTCACCGTATGGACAGAACAGAGAAGTCTGGGAAGTCTAGAGGAGGAGGGCTGTGTCTGATGACCAACAACAACTGGTGTGACCGCAGAAACGTAGTCCCTCTCACACACTCCTGCTCACCAAACCTGGAGCTCCTGACCATCAAATGCCGCCCGTTCTACCTCCCCTGTGAGTTTAAATCTATCATTATCAGTGCCGTTTATATTCCACCACAAGCGGGCACGGTCACTGCCCTGTCTGAGCTACATGATGCGCTTGCTAGCTACCAAACCATCCACCGCGATGCAGCCCTCATTGTGGCCGGGGACTTTAAACGTGCAAACCTAAAATCAGTAAGGCCGGACTTGCGGCAACACATCACTTGCAACACCAGAGGTGAGAGAACTTTAGACCACTGCTACTCACCATTTAAGGATGGTTACAGGGCCAAATCTCTCCCTCCATTCGGTAAGTCCGACCATGCCGCCATACTACTCATGTCAAATTATAAACAGAGGCTGAAACGGGAAGTTCCGGTAAGGAGGGAGGTGACGCGCTGGACCGACCAATCAGAGGCCTCTCTACAAGATGCCCTCGACACTGCTGATTGGGACATGTTCCGTTGCAGCTGTGATGACATCAACATGTTTACGGAAGCGGTGCTGGGATTCATTGAGAAAGTCACGAACGACTGTGTCACCAAACACACTGTCAGAATGTTCCCCAATCAAAAACCGTGGGTGGACAAAAACATCCGTGACACTCTCAGGACCCGCACCGCCACCTACAACACAGCGCTGGCAACCGGAAACAAGGAGGATTTCAAAGCTGCCTCCTACTACGTCCGCAGAGCAGTAAAGGAGGCAAAACAACGCTACGGGAGGAAACTGGAGTTACAGCTACAGCAGTCGGACTCTAGGGGGCTATGGCAAAGTCTTCACACAATCACGGACTATAAACCCAAACCCACATCCATCCCAAATGCGAACATCTCCCTCGCGGACGAACTAAACGTCTTTTATGCGCGCTTTGAGAATAACACCCAGGCCCTCGAAGTCCATCACATCTCATCCAGCAGCGAGGAGGTGACATTCCAGGTGACGGAACACGATGTGAGGCGCACACTCAAGCGGGTGAACCCTAGGAAGGCTGCAGGTCCGGATGGGATTACTGGGCGTGTCCTCAGAACCTGCGCAGACCAACTAGCCCCTGTATTCACAGACATTTTCAATCTCTCCCTCTTCCAGTGTATTATCCCCACCTGTTTTAAATGGTCCACCATAGTTCCTGTCCCCAAAACCCCCAAACCCAGCTGTTTAAATGACTACCACCCCATAGCCCTGACCTCCACAGTAATTAAGTGTTTTGAGAAACACATCAAAATTTTCATTACGTCCTCCCTACCCACCTCCCAGGATCCACTACAATTTGCATACCGCCCCAATAGATCCACTGACAATGACATAGCCCACCTACTCCACACCACTCTCACCCACCTGGACACCGGGAAAGGGGCTTATGTTAGACTGCTGTTCATATATTACAGCTCAGCGTTTAACACCATAGACCCCTCAAAGCTGTCCTCCAAATTGTACAACCTCCACTTGTGCCCATCCCTGTGCAAGTGGATCCACAATTTCCTGACCGCCAGACCACAGGTGGTGCGTGTGGGCCATCACATGTCATCCTCCCTCACCCTCAACACTGGGGCCTCCCAGTGCTGTTTGCTGAGCCCTCTGCTGTATTCTCTCTACACCCACGACTGCAAGGCCATCTCAGACTCTAACATCATAGTCAAGTTTGCCAATGACACAGCAGTGGTAGGCCTAATCTCAAACAGTGATGAGGCAGCCTACCACTCTGAAATCATCCACCTGGCAAACTGGTGTAGGGAGAATAACCTGGAGCTGAACACCTCCAAGAACAAGGAGCTCATAGTGGACTTCTCCAGGAAGCAGCAGAGGAGCTTCCTCCCCCTCAGCATAAATGGGGCCCAGGTGGAGAGGGTGGAGAGCTTCAGGTACCTCGGCATCCACATCTCCCAGGACCTGACATGGTCACACCACCTCAGCAGCCTGGTGAAGAAGGCCAACCAGCGTCTTTACCATCTCAGACGGCTGAGGGACTTCAAGCTCCCCCTCAGGGTGCTCAAGAACTTCTACACCCATACTGTGGAGAGCATCCTGAGTGGGAGCATCATCACCTGGCTCTGAGGAAGGTGGTTCGCTCAGCTGAGCGGACCATCAAAACCACCCTACCCAACCTGCATGACATCTACACCAAGCGCTGCAGGTCAAGAGCCAGGAGGATTATCAAGGACCACACTCACCCCAACAACAGACTGTTTTCCCTGCTGCCCTCAATGAAACGGTACCGGCTGCTCAGGGCCAACACGGAGAGAATGAGGAGGAGTTTCTTTCCCCAGGCCATGAGACTGCTGAACGAGGACTGAGTGTCGCCGCCACCCCCTCCCCCCCAGCCCCCCAACGCCCAAACCCTCCCCACCCTCCTCACCAGCACCTCACCAGTACCTGCACCCCCGCCCAAACCCCCTGCCCCGCCCCGCCTCACCACCATCAAACACACACACATGGGACTGAACTGGATGGAACATGCTGTCATCACAGGTGGTCCACGGCACTTGCCACTTTGCTTGTAACAGCACTACTTGTTATGTGGTATATTTATGGGGTATGTGTTATATGTGGGTATTCTTTTATGTGGGCTATGTGGTATCTATGGGGTACATATTTATTATGTGTTATATGTGGGTATTGTTTTATGTGGGTTATGTGTAAGTGGGGAACCATGCAAACTGGACAGGCACTTAAACATTTCACTACTGGTTATGCCTGTATAATTGAGTATGTGACCAATAAACTTGAATTGAATTGAATTGGTTTCTATAAGATCCCCCCACAATCTTCTAAATTCTAGTGAAATTCTAAAGCTCATCCACTATATTTCTTATACTTTGTGCATTCATATATAATACTTTTAATCCATTACATCCTTCACCTTTCACATCAATTACTATTTCACTTGGCCATACTCTCCTATCTCTTCCTGAGATTTCTTTCAATTGGTCAGAGTCAAAAGAGTGTACAGCATCGAAACAGGCCCTTCAGCCCATCACATCTCTGCTGGCCATCATATGTATCTTTATTAATCTTACTTGTCTGCATTCATTCTATATCTCTGCTCATAAAGTACCTGTTAAAGTGGCTGTTAAATCGTATTATTGTTCCTGCCACCCTGCCACCCCCCCCCCCCCCCACCCCCCCCCCCCCCCCCCCCCCCCCCCCCCCCCCCCCCCCCCCCCCCCCCCCCCCCCGCCCAAATATAACTAAAATGTTGACCTGAAAAATCTGCTGTTTGATAGCATGGTAGAAACAAGTTGAATAGAATATTAGGCGCCCAATTGAATATTGGGTGGCACGGTGGTGCAATGGTAGAGTTATTGCCTTACAGTGCTTGCAGTGCCGGAGACCCGGTTTTGATTCCAACTACGGGTACTGTCTGTACAGAGTTTGCACGTTCTCCCCGTGACCGCGTGGGGTTTCTTCGAGATCTTCCGTTTTCTCCTACACCCCAAAGATGTACAGGTTTATAGGTTAATCAGCTTTGTATAAGTGTAAATTTTGTCCCAAGTGCATGTAGGATGGTGTTAATGTGCGGGGATCGCTGGTCGGTCCGGACTCGATGGGCTGAAGGGCCTGTTTCCGCGCTGTTTCTCTAAAATAAAACTGAAAAACTTTCAAAAGGGAACTACAAATGCTTGGAATAATTTTTTTTAAATCTGCGGGGAATTTATTTGGGAAGTTTAAATAAATAGTTTAATTAAATAAATGGACTCCCATTTTGCTGTGCAACTCTATAATTCTAGGCATGAACTAATGATAAATGGCTTTGTTTGGATACTTTGGAACATAACATTCTCATAAATTTGCAACACTTCCTCATTCTGGAAATTGTGGGTGTAAAGAAATTAAGGAGTTGTTATACTTGATGCAAAAGATAAAACATTGTACAGGTAATGTACAGTATGTAGGTAGTGGAGGCTAACATTTTGAGGAGCTCGAAAACAAAAAGAGAGTGCCAATTTTTCTTCAGCATTTGTTGATGTTGCACACCAGCAGGTAAATAAAGGGCAGTGGATCATATTTCTGAGTCACATGAGTCAGCATTGGGATATCCACAGCTAGTGTCTTGGAGGAGAGGGATTTGCAGACTTGGAATAATTGGTCTGATTTTCCAGAAAGCAAGCACAATTCTACCCGAAGTAGGCAAAAAAAAAAAACCCCACTATATCCACCCTAGCTCAATAGAATCTGAACAAGTTATGTAAATGCTGTTATCTACATAATTAGACTGTAATCAATTAATCGATTGGCTATCTAACGTCAATAGCTTGTCAACTATCTCAGGTCTAATCATAAATCTTTCCACTAATTTATATGCATTTCAGACAGTTCATAATTGAATAAGCAGTTGTTCTTGAATTAATATGAGATAGCTCAGTTGCCTATATGATTTATTTTTGTTTCATCTACTCATATTTTGGACAATTCAATTATTTTAGGCTTTGCAATTGTTGATAGCTCATATTTGGATGTACATAAAACAACAAAAAAATTAGTAATATTTGAAAACTCTGTTAGGGGTTCAGAAGTGTAAGAAATGAAGTTATGTTTCTTCCACAGATAGACAAATTAAACATGTCGCTCTTAACATATATACTAATACACTTGCCAATTATGGGCAAATGTTTGTCTCTGATTCCTTGTTGGAATTATGTCATGAAAAGATTGTGCATTAGTTATATGTACTATCACAATGACAATTCTGCTCCGTTTTTGTTATGTTTTGCAAATTAGCAGAAGACGACCAGCATTTAGAACAGATGTAGAGCCTACAGCACATTGAACAAGAAGAACCATCCTACTATGAGGTAAAGTGTTTTGCAAAGTGTGGATGAGTTATTTTTATTAAGCCTGTCTTAACCATCATCAGAAATTGATGATATTTCTAAAATTCATACAGGTGAAATTTGACAGATTCTGATCATTAACAGTTTGAAATAGAAATCTGCCAGGTCAGAATTTGAAAAATGATTTATAAACAATACAATATAGACTTTCATGTACAGATTATGTTAGCACGAACAGTGAATAATATCTGACATACTTCATTGTCTTATTTTCTGCATCAATCAATAACACAATGTTATTGAGGCTCAGATTCAAAGCACTGTATTCTTATTTATGCACAACCCATTACAGTCGTCCATGGAAAGTTACCTTCATTAAACTTGGACCACATTCAAAAGCAGATCTCCAGAGGTGAAGTTGAGTATGCAGATCATAATAAATAATTTGCTTCTAAGTAGCCTTGTGTGAGATCACACAGACAATTAATTATAAAGGATGTGGTTTAAGTTGGCTCAGGTCACTTTATGGCATATTCCTAGGTGTCAAACTCAACTGCACTCCATGACCTTGCACTAAAAATAAGTCAATTAGGTCCCAGTTGCCAATAGAAATGACGTGGATCACACTGATGTAGAAAGGCTTATCAGTGTGACTGATGAGAGAATATTGGTTTCCTCATGCCTGTACTTCATAAACCTGCTGAATCAACATGGCTTTAATGTAATGTGCATTGCCATGTACCATAAAATATAACAGGTGTTGTGTATTCTCCAATTTTGTCAAACCATGTGTTTGTAGTTCCTGCAAGGCTTGAGAACAGATTATATCCTTCCAGTGAACTGAGAGTTTATCGCATCTGACCAGTTGAATTGTTTTTAACAAGATGAAGGGATGATTTGAATAATAAAATGTTCATAACAGTTGAATATGGACTAGCACTTAAATGGTTAAGAGAGTGTTTTCAAGCACAAACATTTACTAAATAGTGATTGTGCAAACTGTGTTGCTATCTTAATCTGGGAATTCTGCACACTTCTGTGAATTTGATAATGGAGAGACAGAATTTTCACTGGAGTATTTATACTTGAATCTCTTAAGTATTATAAATCTCAAATTAGCTCCAAAATATTAATTTCATCTTCAAGCTGCTGCATATTGAACCACATTTCATGCCATTATCATAATGTTAATGAGCAACATAGATTCAATTTTTACAGAAGTATATGACTTACAATTGCGGACACAACTGTTTACGTGAAGGTAATTGGAACAAGGGCACAGTCTGAATGTCACAGAATGTAATATGCATTCACAACGCCATGAACTCAGATTTACTGTTACATTTTCTTGCTCTATTGTCAATACAAATGGATTCAGCTGGTAGTTCTGTGCAATGTGAAATCATTGATCTCCGTCAGTGTGAGCAATACTGGACCTTGGTAAAGCTGACAGGTTTCCCAAACACTTATTCTTCAGTATCTCACAGTAACTTGTCAATGTCAGTCATTTTGCTGAGAGTCACCATTCAGCAGCAGAAAACAAAGAGTAAAAACCGATTCCAAAGCAATTTGGAAATCAAATCAATAATGATGTCCCAATCTTGCTTTAGGTTAAATTCCAGAGCATTGAAATTCAATCACACCATGAAAATAGGCTTCAATAGTAGGTGTAAGCATTTGACACATCAGTTATACATTGGACCAAACCGTGTTTAATAGTAGTAATCATAAATAGGGGATGCAACCAACAAAATGCAGGCTGCTCCTTGGTTACACTTCCGTTTGTGGTTCAGCTTTTGGGCATTTCTGATATTACTTAAAGTATGGCTGACATATTTTAAAATAGTAGGTGTTGCTTAACTGAAAACCTTGCAAATTAGGTTCTCTAATCCCACCCTATATATACATTGTCAATGGATAGAAGGATCCCAGGAATCAGAAAACATGACATTCAAAATTAACCACAGAGTTAAGAGTCAAGAATGTTTACTTGGCATATGTATGGACAGAAAAACAATAAAAAAATTTACTTGCTGCAGTTTAACAGCAATAACACACAAATAACATATAATCATCAAAAATAAAATAAGTTAATAAACTGTAATAACTGTAAACACACATGAGCAGAAATTGGACTCAAAGGATTACATTTATGAAAACAGGATCTCTCTCCTCCATTTCCAAGTTCTTCTCCAAATCATGAAAATCCCCCTAACTTTGACTCCAGGAAAGCATTAAAATCTCAGGACTCTCACACATAGCTATAATATAGCTATCCCTCTAAATATACTGTACTCTATAACTGTTACATTCCTATGCAACCCCTGATTTGAATGAACCCTGCACCTTAGTACGGAGGTAAATTTGCTTCCCCACCACAAAGTCTCTGTTCTTGTCCACATGGGCTACAAGAACTTACAATGTTGCAGAAGATGGCTGTAATCAATTTGTCACAATCCTCAGTCTTTCTTCTATGGAACTTCAATTCAAACCTAAACTAATTTCTCGGTCTTGCAGTTCCCATTTATCCATGTTCAATTTTGGTCCTGACTGCTGAAAACGATTCATTGCTTTGTCCAGATGTGCAATATGGACCGTATCTGATTCTACCCTCCAAGACTTCAGATGTTTTGTACAGAAATATTTCTGCTGTTGACAGAATTCCAAATGGGTCTTGTCAGAAACAGAACTGACCAAAGGAGATAATGGAAATTGTGAGCAGAGCATTTTGTGGATATAGTGGTATCTGCCAAAAACCCAAATAAAACAACCAACAAATGTTACAGCTAGCTAGGCACTAGGGCAAGAGTCAATGTTCGCCAGTGTACTAATCGTTTTCACTTAACAGTTTCTTTCAACGTCTGACAAATTCTCAAGTCCTTACTCTACAAAAAAAAATATCGCAGTTTGTGCTGTTTCCTAAAGAGTGTCAATTGTTCATTGTACTATTTCATTCCATTTATTTCTTGCTCTTCCGAGTCACCACTTTATCAAATAAAAGAGTGATTCTCCTCCTTACTCTGTGTCAAACCCCGAATTTCTTTAACATGTGAAACTTATCATAAGAAGTTAACAATACTGGAAGGACTGAACAGGTCAAACAACATGTGAAATGGAGTTAATATGTCAGGTTAGAACACTTTTTGCCAAATTTACCGTCCATGTTTTGTTTATTTCATTGTGCACAACTGCATTAAAATCCAATGACTCATTAATTAATTTACATTAATCATCATTATTTTTGCAATGGTATAAAATCTATCTGAAGATGACCCACTATTATACTCTCCGCCGCTCCGCGCATTCCACTCTCTAGGCCCTCACCCCCTCATCTTCACCATGGACGTCCAGTCACTCTAAACCTCCATCCCCCACCAGGATGGCCTCAAAGCCCTCCGGTTCTTCCTCGACCAGAGGAGCAACCTATACCCAGCCACTGACACTCTCCTCCGCCTAGCGGAGTTGGTACTCACCCTCAACAACTTTATGTTTGACTCCTCCCATTTCCTCCAAACACAAGGCGTAGCTATGGGCACACGCATGAGCCCCAGCTAGGCCTGCCTCTTTGTCGGGTACGTCGAACAATCCTTGTTCAATACGTACCAGGGCCCCATCCCCGACCTCTACCTCCGTTACATTGACGACTACTTTGGGGCCACCTCCTGCACCCATACACAACTGACTGACTTCATCCACTTCACCACCAACTTCCATCCAGCACTCAAATACACCTGGACCATTTCCGACACTTCCCTACCATTCCTTGACCTGACCATCTCCATCGCAGGGGATAGACTTTTGTCCGACATACACTACAAACCCACTGACTCACATGGCTATCTGGACTACATGTCTTCCCACCCTGCCCCCTGTAAGGACTCCATCCCCTACTCCCAATTCCTCCGCCTATGCCGCATCTGCTCCCAGGATGAGACGTTCCACATCAGGGCATCAGAAATGTCCTCGCTCTTCAGGGAACGGGGATTCCCCTCCTCCACCATAGATGAGGCTCGCACCAGGGTCTCCTCCATACCCCGCAACACTGCTCTCTCTCCCCATCCCCGCACTTGCAACAAGGGCAGAGTCCCCCTAGTCCTCACCTTTCACCCCACCAGCCGGCAAATACAATAAATCATCCTCTGCCATTTTCGCCACCTCCAACGTGACCCCACCACTCGCCACATCTTCCCATCTCCCCACATGTCTGCCTTCCACAAAGACCGCTTTCTCCGCAACTCCATTGTCAATTCTTCCCTTCCCTCCCGTACCACCCCCTCCCCGGGCACTTTCCGTTGCAACCGCAAGAAATGCAACACCTGTCCCTTTACCTCCCCCCTCGCCTCCATTCAAGGACCCAAGCAGTCGTTCCAGGTGCGACAAAGGTTCACCTATATCTCCTCCAACCTCATCTACTGCATCCGCTGCTCTAGATGCCAGCTGATTTACATCGGTGAGACTAAGCGGAGGTTGGGCGATCGTTTCGCTGAACACCTCCACTCAGTCCGCAAGAACCTACCTGAACTCCCGGTGGCTCAGCACTTCAACTCCCCCTCCCATTCCCAATCCGACCTCTCTGTCCTGGGTCTCCTCCATTGCCAGAGTGAGCAACACCGGAAATTGGAGGAACAACACCTCATATTCCGCCTGGGTAGCCTGCATCCGGGGGGGCATGAACATTGAATTCTCCCAATTTTGCTAGCCCTTGCTGTCTCATCCCCTTCCTTAACCCTCGAGCTGCCTCCTCCCATCCCCCCGCCCTCGGGCTCCTCCTCCTCCCTTTTTCCTTCCTTCTCCCCCCCCCCACCCCCTATCAGTCTGAAGAAGGGTTTCGGCCCAAAACGTCACCTATTTCCTTCGCTCCATAGATGCTGCTGCACCCAGCTGAGTTTCTCCAGCATTTTTGTGTACCCACTATTATATTTGCTGTTTTTCTCATTATGTTCTGGACAATAATTTTTGATGGTGTCTTCTGAGTGCTGTTTTACAATACAATTTATTTGTTATCTATTTGTTATCATTTGAACCTCTTGAGGTTCAAACAAAATTTGGTTTCTGCAGTCATACACACAAGAAAAAAACCAAGACACAAAAACATCCATCACAGTGAATCTCCTCCTCACTGTGACGGAAGGCAAAGTCTTATCTCTCCCCTGCACTCCTCCCTGATGTCAGAGTCAAAGTCCCCGGCGGGCAATGGTAAATGTCTCGCGGCCATTAAAGCCGCACCGGGCGATACAAGGCCGCACTCCGGGTCTTGGTGTTCGAGCCCCCGGAAGGCGCTGCAAGTCCCGCGGCCATTAAAGCCACGCCAGGCGATGTAAGGCCCTGCTCCAGGTACTTTTCAACCCCGCAACTCGGGCGGGAAAAGTCGCCATTGCGGAAGACCCGAAAAGCGGTCTCCCAGCAGGGACCCGCGGGCTCCCGGTGTTACCGTCCACCAGACCTGCGGTTGGAGCCTCCGAATCTCCGGGGTCAGGCCGCAGCAGCTCGCCACCACCGCTCCTCCCGCCACAAACTCGGCCAGCTCCGCGATGGTAAGTAGGTCCGCAGGCTCCGCGACTGGAGCCCCCAGGTCGTTCCGGTTGGAGGCTGCTCCATGGTGCCAGGCCCCAACGACAATGGAGACCCAACAAATAAATGGTCGGGTTCTCCGTACAGGGAAAATATTTAAACATTTCCCCCACCACCCTCCGCCCCCCACACACATACTCAGTTAAAAAACACCACTATAACTACATTTAAACGCAACAAAAAATAAATAAATAAATAAGACAGACGGACTGCAGAGGCCGCTGCGACGTGAATCGCGCTGCCCAACTTGTTTTAAAGGATTTGTGCCTTCTGACAAAAGAAAGCTCATCATGCGATAATTATTCAGTTTATTTTATTTAACTAAACTTAAAATGTGACTTTCATGAAACTTTGTTTGGCTTTTCTGTCACCTCCTGACTTCAAGAGGGGCATTTTATTATTTAAGCGATATATGAGTCGAAAAGATGTTCCCAGTTCTGATTTCATTTTCATTTCTTTGACAGGTGGGAATGGCAGTCACAATTCCTCCTGTGTTCAGTCAGTTTGGATTGAATCAAAGTTGCAATGCTTCACCAGTTCAGAGAGATTTCAGACAAGTGATTATGCAGCTCTAGTGCTTTCTTATTGCACTACAGCACGTCCCCTCTTAAAAATTTAGTTCATTTTAGAACAACGTATACATTGCAGTTTTTGACATTTTGCCTTAAAAGGCTTCATGAATGTGTCCTACTTCTCGTTTAACAACATTAACAAGAATGTCAAACCACCAGGACTGTATGAACAAAATGGATGGATTTAACTTGATTGGTCCACTAGGAAAATGGCAGAATCTCAAATTAACTGACCTAAAATATTGAAGAAAACAAACTCACCACTCTTTCCTAAAGCCCTCTTTTCTGATTCCATTTCAATGATGTTTCACTTAATAATAATAATAAATTTTATTTATGGGCACCTTTCAAGAGTCTCAAGGACACCTTACCAAAATTTAGCAAGTAGAGGAAAATCATGTAAGCGGAATGAAATAAATAGTAGAGACATGACTAGTACACAAATTAAAGACAGAATTCAATTCAAAACACAACATGAGGCAATTCATGCACAGATGAAAAGGGAGGGGGACGTGGGGCTAAGGATAGGCAGAGGTGAAGAGATGGGTCTTGAGGCGGGATTGGAAGATGGTGAGGGACACGGAATTGCGGATCGGTTGGGGGAGGGAGTTCCAGAGCCTGGGAGCTGCCCTGGAGAAGGCTCTGTCCCCAAAACTGCGGAGGTTGGACTTGTGGATGGAGAGGAGACCGGCTGATGTGGATCTGAGGGACCGTGAGGGTTGGTAGGGGGAGAGGAGGTCAGTGAGATATGGGGGGGGGGGGGGGGCAGATGGTGGAGGGCTTTGTAGATGAGGACCAGGATTTTGTAGGTGATCCGGTGGGAGATGGGAAGCCAGTGAAGTTGTTTGAGGACTGGAGTGATGTGATGCCAGGATTTGGTGTGGATGATGAGTCGGGCTTGATTGAGACCCCTCAATAGGATGGTTGAGAAGCACGTGACAATCAAGGTTCAATGATGCATTTAGGATGCCCGGTTCTCAAAACTTTTAGAGAGAGACTTACACAGTCAACTGTGCTGTTTGGATGGTCAGGAAGGTGTTCTGGAATGGAACCGATAGCTACTAATTCTGATCACCAATACAGTGTTGTATTATTTTGTACAAAGTCCCCAAGCAGTTCTCACAATCAATTATCCTGAGACAGTTAACGATGGCCCATTCTAACCCTGTGGCAGTACCAATATGCATGACTTATGGCAGTACCCTCAGCACCTTCACCCTGAGCGGCATAGTCTTATGCATCTCTACTAAGCCCTACTTAGCACAGCACCGGCAGGATGAATACTAAGCATACCAAGGTGATGCAGAAGTAAGATTTTAGTCAGATCTGGGGACTCCATAAAACAAACAGACCTAGAGTCTCCCAAGCCACACATATATATCCCATTGGGGAGAACTTTGCTTTTCAGGATCAGCAACCTGTGAAGGCACAATGGCAACTATTTGGATTAGGATGCAAATCACAGTTTTATATTTCAAATGATTTTGGATTTAGAAGGTGTTTCCTCCACTGCTTACCTCTTATTTAGTGGAGACTATAATTCCTCATCATCTCCCTGCTACTCCCTTGAACAATAATTTCTCACATTTACCGAGCTGTGGCCCAGTGGCGCAGCTGCAACAGCTGCTGCTTCACAGCACCAGACACAGTATATCATCCTGACCTCGGGTGCTGTCTGTGTGGAGTTTGCATGTTCTCCCTGCAACCCTGTGGGTTTTCTCCCGCTGCTCCGGTTTCCTCCCACATTGCAAGGACGTGCAGGTTTGGAGGTTAATTAGCCACTGTAAATTGCCCCGGGTGGATGAGAAAGTGGGATAACATAGAACTAGTGTGTGTGGGCCCTGAATGCCAGCAGGACTCAGTGGGCCGAAAGGCCTGTTTCCATGCTGGCACTCTGAACTAAACTAAAGTAAAATAAACTAAAATAAAGTGGACGCTATGCGATTCCTGAAAAAATACTGTTGTAAAAGCACAGATCAAAGAGATCTACTAGAATGTTGCCTGGGTTTCAGCAACTAAGTTACAGAGAAAGGTTGAACAAGTTAGGGCTTTATTCTTTGGAGCGCAGAAGGTTAAGGGGGGAACGATAGAGGTCTTTAAAATGATGAGAGGGATAGACAGAGTTGACGTGGATAAGCTTTTCCCACTGAGAGTAGGGAAGATTCAAACAAGGGGACATGACTTGAGAATTAAGGGACTGAAGTTTAGGGGTAACATGAGGGGCAACTTCTTTACTCAGAGAGTGGTGGCTGTGTGGAATGAGCTTCCAGTGAAGGTGGTGGAGGCAGGTTCGTTTTTATCATTTAAAAATAAATTGGATAGTTATATGGATGGGAAAGGAATGGAGGGTTATGGTCTGTGCGCAGGTATATGGGACTAGGGGAGAATACGTGTTCGGCACGGACTAGAAGGGTCGAGATGGCCTGTTTCCGTGCTGTAATTGTTATATGGTTATTATATGGTTAAAAGCATAAAGGATTTTTCTCCACTTTTGTTAAATGTCAAGCAGCTTAACTTCATCCAGAACAAAGCTGTCTGCTTGCCAGTCAAACATTAAATAAAATTAATTTCCTCCACCACCAGTACACAAAATGAACTGCAGGCTCTTGTCCAGGCTGCTCTGACAGAACTTTCTAAATCTGCTGCTTCTCCCACCAAGACGTTAACAAATTGTAGGTGCATGAAAATACAACAAGCAGCAGGTTACAATAGGCTACTTTTGAAATATATAATTGTCCTTGGATAAAAATCCTGGCACTCCTTCCCAAACAGCACTAGGGAAATACCTATACCACAGTGCTTGGTTCAGTTTAATTTACAGATATAGCATAGAAATAGGCTTTCAGCACACCAAGTTGCAGAACTCACAGCGGAGAGAGGAGGAGAACTTCTTCAAAGTAGACACACCTTGAGGAGATTTTGCAGTGGTACAGACAAAATGAGTTTTGCAACATCTCTCCGACGAGATGTCTGCAACATCCACTCTCGCTGCTCCCCCTCTGTGCATTCATTATTCTTCATCTCTCCACATCACCGTCTATATCTCTCATTTCCCTTATCCCTAACCAGTCTGAAGAAGGGTCTCGACCTGAAACATCACCCATTCTTTCTCTCCAGAGATGCCGCCTGTTCCGCTGAGTTACTCCAGCTTTTTGTGTCTATCTTCGGATTAAACTAGCATCTGCAGCTAATCCATTTATACTCAACTGATCTTAGTGTCTCGTTCCAGAGGTGCTGCCTGTCCCGCTGAGTTACCCCAGCATTTTGTGTCTACTCTCGATTTAAACCAGCGTCTGCAGTTCTTTCCTACACATGATCTTAGTGTCTTCTCTGTAGTTTCAGTTGTGATAGTTATGGTGGACACATTGCTCCAGCATAAAATTCAAAACTGTTGGAGAAAACATGTACATCACTGATCCTGGCCACCATAACCAGTTCCCATGCCCCACCCATTAACTAGGAAAGATCAAATGCAACCTGAAACTGGTGATCACATAGTCCACAGCATGGTATTTCTGCCACATACACATTGTAATTAGATTAAATGGGGGTCAGACTTACTTCAGATGATTTTAAGCTCTGCATCGTCGACAGTCCAGTCTTTGTCTTTTTAGTTTGAGAATGATAATTATGAAGGCATGGATTCAGTCTGAGAGAATTAAATCCAGCATTTGAATTAGTCAATAAAATATAGTTTACATGTGTGACGACAGCAACAATGCCAATAAAAAAATAACACATTGGCTATAGTTACTAAAATAACATATAATTATGCCCACTATTTGAATAAAGATGTCAATTGTTCTGCCCAGTATTTTAACAAAGATGGATAAAGAAGAAACCCATTATAGCAATAAATAAGCCCTAAAATGCCGATGACAATGACCAATAGGACTGAACAACCTTCCTTGGTGTCTATTTTCAGTTTAAACCAGCATCTGCAGTTGATTCCTACACAACCTTCCATGGCTGTTGTTTTAGGTCAGTTGTACTGTAGGTCCATTGTGTCTAAATGAACAATCATGGTAGCGAATTGAGGAATGCAGTAGAACAGAGGGATCTAGGAATAACTGTGCATAGTTCTCTGAAGGTGGGATCTTATGGAGATAGGGTGGTAAAGAAAGCTTTTGGTGTGCTGGCCTTTATAAATCAGAGCATTGAGTAAAGAAGTTGGGATGTAATGTTAAAATTGTACAAGGCATTGGTGAGGCCAATTCTGGAGTATGGTGTACAATTTTGGTCGCCAAATTATAGGAAAGATGTCAACAAAATAGAGAAAGTACAGAGGAGATTTATTAGAATGTTGCCTGGGTTTCAGCACCTAAGTTACAGAGAAAGGTTGAACAAGGTAGGTCTTTATTCTTTGGAGCGTAGAAGGTTAAAGGGGGATTTGATAGAGGTCTTTAAAATTATGAGAGGGATAGACAGAGTTGACGTGGATAAGCTTTTTTCATTGAGAGTAGGGAAGATTCAAACAAGACGACATGATTTGAGAATTAAGGGACAGAAGTTTAGGGGTAACATGAGGGGCAACTTCTTTACTCAGAGAGTGGTGGCTGTGTGGAATGAGCTTCCAGTGAAGGTGGTGGAGGCAGGTTCGATTTTATCATTTAAAAATAAATTGGATAGGTATATGGACGGGAAAGGAATGGAGGGTTATGGTCTGAGTGCAGGTAGATGGGACTAGGTGGGAGTAAGTGTTCGGCACAAACTAGAAGGGCTGAGATGGCCTGCGTCTGTGCTGTAATGTTATATGGTTATATATGTTATATATCATTCCCTTCCTCTGGTTGTATTTACAATCAAACCCAGAGAGGGTGGTCAGTTTGCCTCACTTCATCTGAGTCCTAACTGACAACAATAATGTCCTCCGTATTCTAGTTTCTGTTGGTGCGGTATTGATGTTAATACTGTGCTAGAAATTACCGAAATTTAGTTTCCCACCCAACAGATACTTTCACTAGGAGTTGGTTCCTCCAGTCAACTTTAGTGGGCAGGTCATGTGATTTACATGTCTGACACCAGACTCCTGAAACCGACAGTTTTCTGATCTTGAGGAGGAGCTGACCAGAAAGGCTGCCAAAAAAATAGATTCAAGGGTGTGTTTAAATCTTCCTTGTAGCACAGCTTCATTCCCACTGACTCTGAGAGAATCTCTGGCCCAAGGCTAAAAGTGGAGAAGGAGCATCTGAGATGCTATAGAGAACATCAAGGCTACATATCCATAGTACACAAATGCCCTGCATAAAAGAATTTTGCCATTTCACTAACAACCATTTACTCATTCTCTTGGCACCTCCTTCCTCGTCCATGGAACACATTGATCTGACGCAACAACTTATAAACCTGAAGTGGAAACAAGTCATCTTCAATCCTGAGGTGCTGCCTAAGAAGGATTTACAGACCATCGAACAACATGTGCATAGTTATTGTCAAGTAACCTGGTCCTTCAGTGTAAAAGTAAGCACCGCATGCTGGTTTACCACATGCACATCCATATATATGCATATGTGCATGTGCACATGTATGTACAAGAACAAACACATATACATCAAGCCAAATGCTTCAGTCAGGAGAAACCATTATTTTGTTTCTAGTTGAATCTACCAAAAGATTAGCTTGTCTGGTGATCATTTCTTATCTTGCTTCCTTCTGTCAAGAATAGATTGGATTTCAATTGTAGTTTGTCTCGATAATAAAAGTACACAGGCAAGTGCACAACATTCCTAAGAATGAACTGTCAACCACTTGTTTTTAATTACTATTTCCTAACAACCTTGACAGTGTATTTCTGTGTGCAGATACAAGCATGGTCTTTACAGTAGTCTTTCAATTTGCTAGCATCTAGAGGACATTCAGATTTAGTGGGACACTGGCTAAAGCACATACTTTCCTTATAAAGGCACTGGGTCCTCAATAATTCCCCCTTGTTTCACGCAGATCCTTTCCTGGCACCTGCATTGGGTTTCTCTCACCTTTTATCCTTTCCATCAACCTTTTTTCCTTCTATCAAATCTATTTTCTGCCACTCCACCTTTTCTAGCCAAAACCTGAGATGTTTTATCGATAAGAATACTACATGATTTACGATTTACATCCCGTTTATCAGCCAGGATCACAGCCTTATTAATTAACTGAGATAGATAAATATTATTGCCTCTGCTGCTTCTATTGTCTAGATTCCATGTGATCATATAATTCCCTTGGCCAATCAGACCATGCAATCCTGCCAAGACAATGGACCTTTAAAGCCAGCTGCACTTAAAGCAACTTGGACTTTGAAAATGGTGCCAAAACCTGGCTACTCTCAGTGGGCTATTTCTTTCCACTGTGTACTTAATCTAGGATTGTGCTTATGTATAGTAATACTTTACTGAACTGTATGCAGAATTTCACTGTACCTTGGTACATGTGACAATAAAGAACCATTGATTGAACTTTCCAGACTTCATCTTCAATTATACATAAATACAAGATTTATTCCACATGGTCTAGAAGCAACGTATTATCCATGACACTAATTCAATGATACTTTATTGTCACATGTACCTAGGTACAGTGAAAGGCTTTGTTTTGCATACAACCCAGTAAAATCATCCAGCAGACCTTACCTAGGTAGTACATAAGTGTAGCCACATTTCTGGCATCGCCAAAGTTACAAACGTATGTATTTTACAAACCCATGAACTAAACAATGACAGACAGCTCCCCTATTAGATTTGCAATTAGCAAAATCACACTGTTTTTTTTAATGCTGATGGAATTACTTAGAATGTTTAAAGCACTATCCCATGGTATGAGTTCATTCCAAGAGTTCTCCGGAGTTTAAAAAAAATCAAACTCGTGGTAAGCATGAGAATGAACGTAGCGGGTACGTCGGAGCTCGGGGACATCTCTTAGCGGCTCGTAACGCTAACGGCAGGTACTCAGGAAGATTCTCTAATGGCAGGTAAGCAGGGGAAGACTCATGAAGATTTTTCAACATGTTGAAAAATGTCCACGAGAGCCCCGTGTACTGACGAGTGGCCATTACCGTAAATCTCCGAGTTCGAATCAGGGCAGACTCGGGAGAGCTCTTGGAATGAACTCGTACTGTGGAACAGTGCTTTAATAATCCAAAAACATGATTTTTGATCGTGCATGACTCTTTCAGGTAAAATACCATCCCTTACAGAATTTTACTAAAAGTAAAAGTACGTATATGGTAATCAATAATTTAATCACTACAATATTGAAGTCTCAGGACTTCTTACATCCAGATTACTTTCTCTATTAAAATATAAAGTCCTATCCCTTCATTGCAAGCCTGACATGATTGGTTTAGAAAATATGCATTGACCTAAATGAAAAGCTTTTACATATTGCCCTAAAGAGTAACCATTGCATATACTGTGTCCTCAGCAGAGGATCACTTATGTGCAAAACAGTGCAAACCACAATTGACAGACATTTAGTTTCAGGGGGAAAAAAAAGATTGCATATTCTGGAACGTACAGGGTCAGTTGTTTGCATTGCTGCATGTTCTAATATAACACATTTGAAACCAAATGATATTATATCTTGCATGAACATCTGGACAGTTAATCTAAATTTCAAATAATCCAATATAAATAAACTTTGTGTATTAAAATGTCTGCATCTAGCTTGAAGCTATTTTAGTCATCTTTCACCTCAATGTTATGCCTCATTGTAGTCGTTGTTAGGTTTTAATTGTAACCTGTCGGTTAATGTGAATTGCTCACATAAAGGATGATTATTCAGTGCATCAGCTCCACCAATCTGTTCTCTGACAATGGATTATAAAACGGTTCAAATATAAAACTGAATTACACTGTAAATGGCAGGTGGATGAGAAGCACATAATAGATCCCTGCCTTTTACTTCTGCATGCAAGAATTTGGTCAATTACAGAGGGAAAGGACACAATTGGCCTTCTTCGACATAGCTATTAGATTCAGCTGTGAAATGGATTGTAATTCTAATGCCCCGCTTTCACTTCTTTTAATCCATAATATTATGGATTAAGTTTGCATGTTTTTTCAGTGATACTGTTTAAATATACCTTTATTGAACAGGATATGACATTGTTTCATCTGGATTACTGCTTTGATGGGCAGAGACGGTTTGATTTTCCACATGGATTAAACAACTCCTGAGCCACTTGGATCCTGTTCGGGCCACGTCCTTTGAAACAGGTGAAACCTAAGGAGTTTTGCCTTTGGCAATTGATTGAATTCCTTAATTAGGGCAGTGTTTTCTATCCAAACTTTATTCCATTTGTTGTTACTGTTGAAATTAATCTGGCATGGGTAGCAGAACTGGAACAAATTCCATAAAACCATGTAGTGAGTTAGGATTTCAGTGAGGATTCAATGGATTGGAAGGTGTCAGTCAGGTCCTGACGAGTCACTGCACATTGATAGATATGAAGAGGTTTGAATTTTGACAGCAGCAGCAATCATTGATTCGGGGATGATTAAGACTGTGATTTCTGCATACAAAGTCAACTTCAGCTGCTCTGTTAAACAGAGTACCACGACTATTGTAATTAAATCTGTTACAAAGCATCAGGGTGTCCTGATCAATCAATTGATTTCCACAGTGAGCTTTCATCAGCAGATACTGAATATGCTTTTCAACAATAACATCTTCAGAACAAAAAATCTGCTGGAGGAACTCAGCAGATCAGTCAACATTCAGGTGGATTTAGACTTCAACATTACTAATGCCAATAACACAACAGCAACATGAAGAGAGAGCTAGATAGGGCTCTTAAAAATAGCGGAGTCAGGGGATATGGGGAAAAGGCAGGAACGGGTACTGATTGGGGATGATCAGCCATGATCACATTGAATGGCGGTGCTGGCCCGAAGGGCCGAATGGCCTACTCCTGCACCTATTGTCTATTTAATCTATTGAATACCATAATTCTGGTGTCAGTTTGAAGATTTGTTTGCCTAAATCTTGACCAACCTCAAAACTATTAATCTGCTTTCACTTGAAGAAACTACAACTATTTAGAATTGTTGCTGAGCAAACATTTTATGGTTTATAGTCAAAATAATTGCTGAGTTCATCTGAGAATAATATTTTTTTAAATGTGCCAGAAAAACTCAGTGGGCCAGACTGCATCTGTGAAGGGAAATGGACAGACAATGTTTTGAGTTGGAGGAGGGGAGAGAAACCTAGCCCAGATAGTGAGGGGAAAGGCTGACAAAAACTGGCAAGTGTTAGGTGGATAAAAGTGAGGACAGTGTAGATGACATGTGCATGTACCTTTAATATAGTGACCTCGCCACTACTAACCACTCCCCGTATCAGAGTATAATTGCAACCTCCCCACCCATTGATCTCTCTCTAGCTCCTGTAACAGACCACGTACAGCTAGGGCAGTAACGCTTGTGTATTATCAATAAATAGTAGTAAAGACACAGTGTGTTGATGACTCCTCTTTACGGACAGTTAATTGGCAGATGTATGGAAAAGGTAACAAAGTCTAGAGGTGAAGTGGAGCCAAAAGAATGGTAGGTGAGGAAGGAAGAGGAGGAGTGGAATGTGTAGCTGGAAGCAATTGTCAGTGGACGTAGTGAGGAGGGGAAAAAAGGGGGATACAAAGAAAATGGGGCACTTGTAGTAGGAAGGGTGTGTGAGATGAGTGAAAGGAAGAGAGGAAAAAGTGACGAGGGGGAATAGCAAAACCTGTATACTTGGGGATGACAAAACCAGAGTGGATAACAAAATGACGGAGGTGTTTACCTGAAATTAGATAATTCAAGGTTCATGTCATTAGGTGGGAGGCTACCCAAGCAGAAACTTCAATTAGTTGGTGAACTATACCTGGATTTCCCACCACTCAGTGTTAGATTATTTTACGTATTGGTCATTTGATTGCTAGATTGATCTGGACAAATTGATGTAAAGTTATATCACTCAGAATTAAACTTCATAAGGAAAAGGCATTTGCCATTTGCACTGTAAAATGATTTATTGGTCTCTGGCTAAAAGTTGTTGAAGTCATAGGGTCATAGAGTCATACAGCATGGAAAAAGGCCCTTCAGCCTAATTAGCCCATGTGACCAATATTCCACGCTATTCCTGTCTGCCTGCATTTGGCCAATGCTCCTCTAAATAATTTTCTACAGATGTACCAAATGTCGTTTAAATGGATTTATAGTACCTGCCTCTACTACCTCCTCTGGCCGATTGTTCCTACCACCATTCCATATACCCACCATCCATCATTGCCCATTCATATTAGATGATAATACTCAAGACGCAACTTTTGGGTGTTTGTGATAAAACATAATCAGAGGAGTTGGAGTGTGAGCACCCCTCCAAAAATCTGTCAAGATGCTGGAAAACAGCTGGATTGTGCAAATCAGGTTGACTCTTCTGCTCTCCTAGCACAAGTTTCCAAAGAACTCTCTCTGCTTCTGGTTACCCTCACTTTGTCAATATCTACAATGACAATAGCAGTGCAACATAATAACGATATAAATCATTGTTGATCTTCTACTATATCAGCAATGTTGTCTTGAGCACTCAGTGACAGAGTGTCACAAAATGTTCCTCGTAGCCCGTGCTTGCTAAAGGTTTATTTCTTAATAAATAGCAGCAACAGAAAATGTTTTACTTACACAAAAGGAAATGCCCAACAAAAAAAGTTATGTTATTTCCCCAATGGAGAATAAATTCCATGTTTTATTTTAGAAGGAAGGAACTGCAGATGCTGGTTTACTCTGAAGATAGACACAAAATACTGGAGTACCTCAGTGGGACAGGCAGCACCTCTGGATAGAAGTAATTGGTGACATTTTGGGTCGAGACCTTTCTAAGGGTCCCCTCTTTCCTGACTCTCAGTCTGAAGAAAGGTCCCGACCCAAAATATCACCTATTCCTTCTATCCAGAGATGCTGTCTGGCCCACTGAGTTACTCCAGCATTTTGTGTTTATCTTCCATGTTTTATTTTGTTGAATTATGAAGTGATACATTGGGATCATCACCAAGAAAACAACAAAGGTGCCTTTCCATTAGATTCAGACACTGGACCAGAACAAAAATAATTTTGTGCACAATCAACAGACTATTGACGTTATGCTTTTTTGTGATCTAGTTGCATTGGTCGCAATCGAATTACTATCGCTATTTAAGAATGGAGATCAGTTAAAGAATCAGAGTCATAGAGCTATACAGCAAGGAAACAGGCCCTTCAGCCACCTTGTTTATGCCAACCAATTTGTCATACTGGGCTAGTCCCATTTGACTGCATTTTGTCCAAGACATCTAAACCTTTCCTCTGCATCTAACTATCCAAATGTCTGCCAAAAGTCGTAATTCTATCCACTTCTACAGCTTTATCTGGCAGCTCATTCCAGATACGGACTATCTGAGTAAAAAAATTGCCTGAGGATCTTCGTAAATCTCGCCCCTCTGATTTTAAACCTATGTCTTCGGTTTAGAAATCTCTATCCTGAGAAAATGACTGTGAGCGTTCACTTTATCCATGCATCTGATGATCTTGCACACCTCCATGAGGGCACCCTTCATCCTCCTATTCTTCGCATAAAAGCATCCCAATATACCCAACCTCGCTCTATAACTCCAGCCCACAAACCAGATACCATCTTGGTGAATCTCATTTGCACCCTTTCTATGACTGTATGACCAGTATAATGTCAAAACCATTTTTAAATGTGCCCATTGACGAGTTACATTAAATACTTCTGAGCATGACCACCGCTAGATATACTCCTAAAACAATTATATTTTACCGACTAGGAATTATTGGTTTAGATAATCAATTTCATGACCAAGTATTTGGAATCAGGTTCTGGCAGGCTGAAGTAATTTTGATTCTGTAGCTCTAATTAATCCTTTTTTTAAATTCTGTGCTTTCTCAATAGCTGTAAAACTATATTCTGTAGTCTGTTTATTTTTCTCTTTTGCACTACCTAATATAATCATATGCAGGATGATTTGCCTGGAAAGCTCGCAAAGCTGTGTTTTTCACGTATCTCAGTGCACATGACAATAGAAAACACATGCCAATACATGATAACCTACAATACTAAATAACATGTATAACTCTGAACATTCACAGACCATTTTAAACATTGAATCTTCCGAGTCATAAGGAAGGGAACCTATCCTTTCATTGTCAAAATGAAATCTTGCTTTGAAATGATGCATAGTTATTGATTTAATTGATTTAAACTGGTGGTGATTGTATTAGATCTTTTGTCACAAACCTGTTAAAGATAACGACCATTGGTAGCACCATGAGCCATTCATACTTTAGATTATGCAGATTAACTATTGTACACGTGAGCCATCTCCATTTAATATTGAATGCAAGTGATGGCTGCAGCGGAACTGCAAAGATAGTCAGAACAGCGTTGCTGGGTGTGTGTGATTTTTGAAACCAGATTTTTTATTATTGTAAATGACTGAACCCTCCAAACAGTGTCAAAATAATGAATTCCAAACTGAAGGAAATGTACTGATTCTGTGCTGGTTTTTGAGAGCTAGTACTGCTGATGCTTGGCGTGTGGTCCTACACAGCTGGCAGCTTCCCCAGGGGGAGTGTGCAATGAAGTACAAACACCTGCGGATTAAATAATCTTCCCAGCAGCCATTTGTAGAGGACTTGACAAACCCTGTCAAACACCACTGCCTAAAATGTTAATCTATAATAACAAATCGTCTCTGGAAATCTAATGTAAAAAAACAAAACAGAAAATGCTGTAACTGGCACCTTCTATGAAGAGCTCAGATACATTGGTATTTCACATTTGAACCATTATGTTATGTGAAGATAATCTTGATCATCTTCAAATAAAAATAACAAACAATAGGTGTGGAGAGCTAAAGAATAATGCACAGGGGAACAGACGGTGGATAGGTTAAGGACTGCATACAGTATAAGGAATATATACTGTAATAGTGGGGAAAAGTTATAAACAAGATTGCGAAGGGTGGATTGAGTATGGACGAGGAAAGATTAGAAAAAGAAATGTACATAGATAGAGTAGGAATCACAAGGAGTGCAGGTAGATGGGACTAGGGGAAAATAAATGTTCGGCACGGACTTGAAGGGCCGAGATGGCTTGTTTCCGTGTTGTAATTGTTATATGGTTTATATGGTTAAAAGGGTATCACACATAAGAGTAAATGGGTCACACATACAGTATGATATTTGAGATGTATTTCCAGTGGAAGTGGTGGAGGCAGGTTCATTGGTATCATTTTAAAATAAATTGGATAGGCATATGGATGAGAAGGGAATGGAGGGTTATGGTATGAGTGCAGGCAGGTGGGACTAAGGGGAAAAAACATTTGTTCGGCACGGACTTGTAGGGCCGAGATGGCCTGTTTCCGTGCTGTAATTGTTATATGGTTATATGGTTATATGGTGTAGAACTATATCACACACCAGGAAGCTGACAATGGGACCAAATATAGATGAGAATAGAGTTATACATGTTGTGTCCTTTCGACCCCGATAACTTGTCCTTAATTGTTTTTCTATTGATTATTGATTCCCTGTATTTGACTCATTGTCATTGGAATCCTGGAGCTGAACAGCACAGAAACAGTCCTTTCAGCCCAACTCGTCCATGCCTCTCTAAGCTCATCCAATTTGCCCCTGTTTAACCCATAGCCCTCCAAAACATTCCTATCCATGTACTTGTTGATTGTTTTTTTAAATGTTGTCATTAAGACCAGTTCCTCTGGCAACTCCTTCCATATACATACCACCCACTGTGTGAAAAGTTGCCTTTCAGATTCAAATTCAATCTCTCCACTTTCACCATAAACCTTTTCCCTTTTAATTCTTAAATTCTGAAAAATGGGAAAACGACAATATGCCCTTTCTATGCTCTCTCATGATTTTACACACCTCTATAGATCTCCTTCATTTTAAGGAATAAAGTCCTAGCCTTCCCAAACACTCCTTATACTAAATCCCTCGAGACCTGGCAACATCCTCATGAATCTTTTCTGCACTCTTTCCATTTGATGGCATCTTTCCTATAGCTGGGTGAACCTATAGTTCCATTTTGTATGACTCTCTTCATATGCACACTCATCCCCTCTTACTCTATTAACAACTCTTTATTAACCCTCAGTTCCCTTGTTTGCCTCTCTCTACTTATCTATCATACATGTCTGGCCATGTCTGGCCTTTCCCTTTTCATATGTAGATCCTATGTGTGTGAACATTTGCCAATGTAACATTTGTTGCCCTGTGCAACATTTTCCAATACTGATCAGTTCCCTCATGTGTACCTCATTCCCTCTTCACTTTATTCCATGTATCATTCATTTCCTGCCAGTATTAGTCCTGCTGTGTGTCATCCTTTTACTACTGACACTACTTTGTTTCTGAAGCTTTCCCTATCTAATCTAAGTTCCCTTTCAAGTGATCCCATTTCATCTCCCACGGATTTACTTGTTTGTAACTCTTTACCTATTTATACTCAATTTGTTTGAATATGTAACCCTTTCTGTGTATATCATTAGTTTTCTTTGCTTGGCTCGTTCTCTGTATACTATTAATTCTAGCATTAGTTCTCTTGTATGTCTCTTTCTATGTACAACAGAATGTGACTACACTTTAGCATTCTACACCAACACCCATTCCTTGTTATCAAGCTCAGGGAACTGAGTTCTCAACTGCAACTGAATTCTCAACTTCCTCATCAACAGACCACAATCAGTATGAATCAGCAACAACACATCCTCCTCAATAACCATCAGCACAGGAGCACCTCAGGGCTGTGTGAGCAGTCCCCTGCTCTACTCACTCTGTAGTCATGACTATGTAGCCAAACACAGTTCCAATGCAATTAAATTTGACAAAGGCACAACTATTGTACGAATTACAGATAATGATGAGTCAGATTGTAGAAGGAAGATTGATAATCTGATTGAAAGGTGCCAGAAGAACAACTTTACTCTTAATGTCAGCAATACCGAGGTACTGATTGTTGACTTTAGAAGAGGGATGTCGAGAATCGACAAACCTATCTGCATTGACAGGTCAGCGATGGAGAGAGTCAACAACTTCAAGTTCATGGGTGTGTATATTTCTGAAGATCAGTCCTGGGCCCAGCACGTTAGTGCAATCATAAAGAAAGCTTATCAATGCCTCTCCTTCCTTAGAATATAAGGAAATTTGGTATGTCGATAAATACTCTCTTGAACATCTACAGGTGTACGTAGAGAGCATATTGACTGGTTGCATCACAACCTAGAATGACGGCGATTACAACAAGTGGTGGACACCATATGGTCCATCACAGGTACTGACCTCTGCACCATTGAAGGGCTCAATGAAGCCACTTTCTCCAAAAGGCACCCAGTATAATCAAAGAACCACACCACCTTGGTCAGGCACACATTTCATTCCTATCATCGGGAATCTGAAAATGAAATCTGAAAAAGGTTCAAGAATAGCTTCTTCCCAACAATATTCAGGCTCATGAACACTACAAAACCATAACTAAATTGCAAATTATGAACTATCTTGGTTGCACTAAGGACTTTGAGCTTTGTATACTAGTAATAAGATTTTTAATTAATTATTATGTTTTGTTTATCACATTCTCTGTGAGTATTCATTCTGTTGTGGGTATGTATGCCAATTAAACTTTCTTGACTTTCCTTCATGTATGGCTCTTTCTGTACATACCATCAAGTTACTTGTGCTTCAACCTTGATTACATAAGAGGAACTCACTAGGAAGATAGAAACCTGACAAGGTCATGCAGTGTGCCATCCCTGCTCAATCACTGTGCCAATAAGATGGAAGCTCCTGTTTTCCTCAGCACTACTGTACTACACCAACTCTATATCATTTGATGCCCTCTCTCTCTCCATTGTCCTTGTGTATCACTTATTCGTTACATGCAATTAGATCACTTGTGTGTGACTCTTTACCCCATCGATCACCATTTCCCTTGTGTGTGCCTCTTTTGCTGCCTTACCTCAGTTTTCTTGTGCATGAATATTTCCGTTTCCGATTTCTTCCCTTGAGTATGTCTCTTGCTGTCAATGCTCAGTTCTCCATGCATTGCATTTTTCCCATCTACCCTTAATTCCCTTGTGTGATACCTTCCCTTTCAACCTTCGGTTCCCTTAAATATGATTCTTTCTCTGTCTCTGTTCAGTATATTTGTATAAGACTCTAAAGTACAAAAGGGTTCATCACAGAGAAACTAAAAGCGTCATGATGCAGAGTAGCCTGTCACACTTCCTTCTCCACTCAATAAAATCAAGGCTCCTCTTTTTCTCAATGCCACTTTCCTGCACTATCTCAAAATCTCTTCGTTCATTTACTCTCTAGTGCCCAAATGCCTGACTCTTTCCTTACTAGACCTCAGTTCTCCTACAAATGACTTTTATTTTTTTATCCTTAGTTCCCTTGTGGATGACTCTTTTCCTATCTCTCATCAGTTCTCTGGTGAGTAACTTTCCTTTCCAGTCTCACAGAGGTGTCATAACTGTTACACTCATTTATACCTGCCTGCCTTCCTCTTCGGAAACATGGAAGATAAGGTTTGTGAAGCCCAAAGTTTTTCTCTACCAGTTCTTAGAACTTCAACAGGGACACCGTCTACCCAAGGGCATGTTTCCCATTCACTTTTTGGCTTCTTATCAGTCTGGGATGGAGGCAAAATTGGACTGTATAATTTGTTGCAGAATGGAGCCAAAGTCATTCACATCAAGGACAGAATTCATGGTTGAAGAATACTTTCAAGTGCCCTGTCCAGCAACCACAGAAATACTCCCCATCCGTCATAAAGCTCTCCTCTGTTATTAACTCTCGTACCCTTGTGTGGCTGATAGATGATTTTGACCGGGCTCAAGAAAATAAGAGAAAGGAAAATAAAATAGGTCTTACTCCAGCCTTCTCTGCCATTTAAGCCCCAATACCTATCTGAACACTGTTTTCCTTCATTAATATAAAGAAATATACCAATCTCAATTTTGAATATCATCAGTTTTTCAATTTGGTTATTGTTACCAGTGATTTTAGATTTGTATATGTATTTTTGTGTCATGGGTTTTCTGTTTGATGTTGGTCTATTCGTGTCTATAGAACTGATAATTGTCCTTGCGTTGCCAATCCAAGAATGCTTTATATTTGTAGTAAATTATCTCCCGAATCTCATAGCCAGTCTCACCAAAACAGTGCTTGTGCTTCTGGTAAAGAAGCCTTGTATGCGACTGCGGCAATGATCGAAAGTTATAGAAAGTTATCATCATCTTGCCTCAGTAGTTAAATAGCTGACCTTTGAACTGCAATGTGGACACCATGTGGGCATGAGTTTCATTGCACTGTGACACCAAGACAAATATTGGGAACAGTGTCAAACAATGTATATAACTTTTTTTTGTTATATACAAGGGGGTCTATTTATCTTGTCTACTGCATTGCACACACATGACTGTGTGGCTAGGTTCAGCTCCAACTCTATAATCAAGTTTACTGATGACACTGTGGTTGGTGGGCATGATCTCCGATAACGATGAGAAGGCCTACCGGGAGGAGATAACTGATCTGGCACTCTGGTGTCAGGACAACAGCCTCCTCTTGAATGTCAAAACAACTAAGGAGCTAATCGTGGACTTTAGGAGGCCATAACATCCAAGGACGTACACTCCATTGAATATAAATGGGGATACTGTGGATAGGGTGAGCTGCTTTAAATACCTGGGAGTTCACATCTCAGAGGATCTGACATGGACATCACACACTGCTGCACTGGTGAGTAAGGCAAGGCAGCGCCTTTACCACCTCAGGCAATTGAGGAAATTCAGAGTGTCTCTGAGGATCCTCCAATGTTTCTACTCAGCAGCTGTGGAAAGCATCTTGTCCGGAAACATCACAATTTGATTTGGGAACTGCTCTGCCCAGGACAAGAAGGCTCTGCAGAGAGTGGTGTGTTTGGCCGAACGCGCTATGGGAACTTCACTCGCCCCCCTGCAGGAACTATACATCAGACGGTGCAAATCCAGAGCCCACAAGATCATGGGGGACCCCTTCAACCCCATCAACAGTCTGTTCCAGCTGCTATGGTCAGGCAAACGCCTCCGTTGCCATGCTGTGAAAATGGAGAGGATGAGAAGGAATTTCTTCCCAGAGGCATTAGGACTGTAAACTCCTATCTCACCAGGGACTAACCTACTGTACCTATTTACTGTTGTGTGGTGTCTTTTTAAAATTGCTGTTTTTCTTTTTTTTCCTCGCACAAATAGGTAATATGTGAATATGTGATTATGTTCCATTCTGTTTTGTAGTTTTTTTTGCACAATCCGCAAGCATTGGCACTTTTTATTTCACTGCACATCTCGTATCTTGACTTGACTTGTTCCCAAATTTGTCTGCTTTCAGAAATTAATTAATGTAATAGCACAAACGCCAATGGTTCACAATAAATACAACCTAATTGAAGTCATGTGTTAAGAAATACTGTATTTTTACTCCCATCTTTTTCACACTTAGACTTCCGGCGGCGCCATGCTGGACTAGCAGTTGCAACTTTTAGCTCCGCTGCTGTAAAATCGCGTAAAATCGCGATTAAAATCGGGTCTGGAGGGAGGGACCAATTCAAAAAACTCACCGGAACCCCGGGACGTCGCGCTGATGACATCATCAGTAAGCGCTGTGATTTAAACGGAGGATAAAGGATTTTAAATGAAACAGAAAACAATCTCAAAACAACTGCTGAAAGCCCAGAAAACTGAAGAACAGTCCTCTGAAGTGGATTCTGGAATGGCTACAAGAGCCAAGACTGAGATGGCTACTAAGGAGAAAAATGAAATGGAGGAGATAAAGAACTCAGTAAGAGAACTGAGAAAGGATATTGAGGCTGGAAACTCAAATATGATGGAAAATATTAATGTTAAATTGATGGAAAATATGTCGAACATCAATGCTGGTAATCAAAAAGTTATTGACTGCATTGGCATTTTACAAAAACGAATTGAGGATGTGCATGCAGAGCTAATGGGGAGAATTAATAAAGTGGAAGAAGAATCTAAGAAGAAGTTTGAGGCTGTTCATGTAATTGTTTTTTCACATGTAACTGAAATGAAAGACATGGAAACAATTGGTGATCAATTGGCTGAAGATATGCAGGGAATGAAGCTAGAACTAGGCAGCCTCAAGAGTCAACTGGCAAAAGTCTCAGATAAATGGCTTGATCTCGAAGCTTGCTCACGATGCCAACATTTACAAATACTGGGAGTAACAGAAGGGGCAGAGGGGAACAACACCCGTGAGTTCACTGCCAACTTAATCAAGCATGTACTCAATTTACCTGTGGAACCGGAAATTGAAGTGGCACATTGAATACCTAGAATTAAGCCAAGATCACAAGCAGATCCAGCCCACCCACGACAGATCATAGTCAAACTTCGGGACATTTCAGCACTTGAAGAGCTGATGAAAAAAATCAAATACGGAGTGAAGATGACGTTTGGAAATGACTCTATCAAACTCCTCCGGGATTATCCCTATGAGATCGTGCAAAAGAGAAGAAAGTTCTCACAGACAAGACAGATTCTCCATGGAGTTAAAGATGTCAGATGTGGCGTTTTTTTATCCGGCCAGGATGCGCATTACTTTCAAGGGAAAAGAGAAAACTTTCACTAATTCGGACGCATCTTATAAATATGCCCAAAAGATTGTGGCAGAAACAGAAGATTAATCAAGGCTGCGGGACGATATGGACAAATTCTTTCCCTTTATTACTTCACAGAGAACACCTGAAGATAAGGGAAGAAACACCATTCTCAAAAAGATTAAAATGGAAGAGTATTTCCACGTGCACTGGTCTAGACACCTTATCTCCCTTGGACGCTTTGGAATTCAACTCAAGGACATTCTTTGTTCAAAATGAAGGAAAGACTGATAAGCAACGCAGAGACGAACAGCAGAGCCGAATGTGGAAAACATCACAAGGACAAATGGTGGTTTAAGATCTTAAAACAGCTTTACAAAATATAAGGAATTAACAATAATTAACAATACTAATATAGAAATATAAATGGAAACTAACCTGAACTATATAATGGGCAAATTGTAATAATGTGCTAAAAAGACTGACTAGCTCGTATATAGAGATAACAAATTTTAGAATTTTACTTCGGAGTCACGTGAGTGACTACGTGAAGAACCCACCCAGCGCGCAGGCGCGGCATTACGTCAGCAGTGCAACAGCGGCAGCAGCTGGAGCCAGGCTCTCCAGCTGCAGCATAAAGACAAGACCTCAGGTAAGTGCCTTTTTTGTTACAGAGTCGCTCCAGGGAAATTATGGCCTCTAGGAAGCGACCAGCCAGGAGGAATGCCTGCCCAACTCCACCCGAGGAGGGGTCCATAGCTGGGCGGCAGCCTCTCGCAGCGGAGGAGTCGTTTCAACGCTCCCGCTCTCCCGACACCGAGCCGCCCCCAGTGCTGCAGATATCAACGCCCCGCACAGGGAGGAAGGCGACTCATAAGACCGACCGGCCGGTGTCCTCCGATGAATCGGAGGAACGGGAACTCTCTCCCCCACCGAAAAGGGGAGACGCTCGGATAAGCTGCGTGAGGCAGCTCCTTGAGCGAATGATCAACGAGGAGATGCAGGCTAGGCATCTCCCAGGAGGACGGGCTTTGGCCTCCTCCTCTCCACACCCTTCTGTACCCTCTATGTTCGAGGGCAGTAAGGGAGGCCAGGACTGGGCTGGCCTATCTCAAGGGCAGGCGGAGGATACCATCAGCATACCGGGCGTGGAAGAAGAGCTACTGGGTGTAGTGGGGCGATATGCAGCGCCCCCAACAACTGGGATGGTGTTGCCACCCAGACTGGCGGCCAGCATAAACAGGCTGTCCAACAACCCGCTGCAGGACAAGGCCGTCCAGCAGGCCCTTGACACATACACAGCGCCAGAAAATTGTGAGGCGCTGAGGGTCAAGACGGTCAATGGGCAGATCTGGAACCACCTGGGGCAGCAGATCAGGGCTCAGGAAGTCAAAATGCAGCGAGTCCTGAAGCTCCATTCAGCAGCCGTCACCGCCTTTGCTCGGTCCGTTGGGAATGAAGACCTGACCATACCCCAGCAGGATGCCCTCGCACTGATGTGCAGCACCACTTACGAGTTAAACAACCTACGGCGCGACAACATCAGGCCGGCCCTCAACCCAACATATGCGGGCCTCTGCAAAGCTCCAGCGCCCGAACGGGAGGCGCTGCTATTTGGTGCAGACCTGGCCAAAAGGCTGAAGGAGCTGGAAGAGGCGGCTAAACCTGTAGGCCTCATGAGGGCAGGGCCAGGACCGAGCAGGGTGAAGACACCCAGTTGGCAGCACGCCTCGGCAGCCACCAGCAGGTACCGAGCTGGTGAAAGCCTGGTGACCGCCTCCCACTACCCCCAGAGCTCTTTTTTAGAGCGGGGCCCAGGGCGGAGCCGTGGGAAGATGCGCCGCCCCACCGCAGCACCAACACGGACAACCTTGGGCCAAACCCACCGAAAACGACCCCACAAGTAAACATGGAGGTAGGTGGGTCTGGTTCCTGTCAACATACACAGACAAAGGGTGTAGTATTAACAGGAGGACGTTTGAGGTTTTTCAAGCATGTTTGGTGCTCCCTTACTAATAATAAGTTTATACTCAACAGTATTAGTGGATACAAAATTGAGTTCAAACCAGGCGTAGAACCGCCAGTTCAGCACATGCCCCAAAGGGTATTCCTTCCCTCAGCAATTGAGAAGGTAGAAGGACAAGCTGAACTGGATCGGCTCGTGGCTAAAGGCATCATCGAAATGACCACACACGAGCCGCAAGAATTTGTATCAAATATTTTTCTCAAATCCAAAAAAGATGGTGGATGTCGCATTATTATTGATCTGACGTCACTTAATCAGTCTGTTGAGTATCAACATTTCAAAATGGAGACATTTGTCACTGCCAGACAACTGATCTCCAAGGGATACTACATGGCAAGCATAGATATCAAAGATGCTTACTATTTGGTACCCATTCATAAAGATTATTATAAATATCTGAAATTTATCTGGATGGGCCGGCTATGGCAGTACCGAGCCTTGCCCAATGGGTTAACGACAGCTCCCAGACTATTTACGAAAATTCTTAAAGTGGCCATGAGAAAATTGAGAGAACTAAAACATTTAGTTGTGGCCTATCTGGACGATGTTCTCATATTAGGAAGAACAAGGGAACAAGCTGTCGCAGGAGTTTTAGCCACTAAGCAACTCCTTGAAGCTTTGGGATTCATCCTTCACCCAGATAAATCAATATTGGAGCCTACTACTAACATGGACTACCTAGGCTTCACTATTGACACTATTCATATGACTGTCACTCTGCCCAGAGACAAAAAAGTTTCACTCATCGAAGCTTGTAACCATTTGATTGCTACACCGCAACCTAGGATACGGCATGTAGCCAGAGTTATTGGCTCTATAGTAGCAGCATTCCCGGCTGCCCAACATGGGCCCTTGCATTATCAAAATTTACAAAGAGCAAGGACTCATGCATTACGTCTTAATAGGGGACATTATGACCGCAAAATGGAATTACCCACTGAAGCCAAATCAGAACTTCAGTGGTGGGTTGATAATATCTGGCACAGTCACAGTCCTATCGCCGGAACCAATCCTAACATAATCATTACAACGGATGCCAGTGCTTTAGGCTGGGGAGCTACTAACTCCATAGACAGCACGGGTGGCAGATGGACTAACTCAGAGGCATCGCTACTACAATCACTGGGCATTAATTTTTTGGAAATGCTCGCGGCCTTTTATGGGCTAAAAGCATATGCATCTGATATGCGGCACGTGCATGTTAGAATTATGATCGACAACACTACGGCGGTATCTTATATCCAGCACATGGGTGGCATAAAATCAGTATCATGCGACAAATTAACTGCTATTATCTGGCAATGGTGTGTCGAGAGACATATTTGGCTATCAGCTGCCTATTTACCAGGCAAGCTAAATTTAGTGGCGGACACCAGGTCACGAAAATTCAATGACAACATCGAATGGATGTTGGACCCAAAATTATTTGCTAAGATTGTCAAGCAATATGATACGCCAGATATAGATTTGTTTGCATCTAGGTTAAATCACCAACTACCCATGTATGTGGCTTGGGAACCAGACCCAGAGGCAGCAGCGGTAGATGCCTTCACGCTGGATTGGGGAAATTTCTTTTTCTATGCTTTCCCTCCCTTCTGCCTCATCAGTCGGGTACTCCAGAAAATTCAGGCAGACTCAGCCTCTGGCATTCTGGTCGTACCCGACTGGCCTACCCAACCATGGTTCCCAATGTTCCACGACATGGTGGTAGAGACACCTATGGTTCTTCATAGCCACCCCCAATTATTGACTCACCCGGTAACTGGCATTAGCCATCCATGCCACCAAAAATTGAACCTCCTGGTTTCCAGATTTTGAACAGACCTTACCGGGGATTGGGGTTATCAGAGAGAACAATCACCACCATGTCGGCATCCCTGCGAGTTTCCACCAAAAAGCAGTACCTGACCTACATCAGGAAATGGGAACAGTACTGTCTGGAAGCAGGGGCATCCTACAAGACGGCTTCGATCTCGGATGTGCTGGAGTTCCTGGCCCACCTGCACCATGACCTCAAGATGAGCTACAGTGCCATCAATACAGCTCGGAGCGCCCTGTCCGCATACCTCATGCCCATAGGACAGCATAGTGTCGGATCCCACCCTCTGGTCATCAAACTCCTTAAGGGGATCTTTAACACCAAACCCCCTACATCTAGATACACCCATATGTGGGATGTGAGTGTAGTTCTTACACACCTTCGAGGTTGGCCTCCGGTGGGATCCCTGAGCCTGGAACAGGCCACTTATAAGACCCTTATGCTAATGGCGCTTGTCTCGGCTCAGAGGGTTCAGTCGCTGCACCAGCTAAATCTGAACTACATGGTGACCACCCCAGATACCATTACTTTCACCATGCCGGGGTTGGTAAAACAAAGTAGACCAGGTACATCCAACTCCCCGTTGATCTTCCGGGCATACCCTCCAGAACCCAGGCTGTGTGTGGTGACCCACCTTCATCATTATCTAGACACTACCCAAACACTTAGAGGGGGAGAGAAAGCCTTATGGGTTAGCCACAAAAAGCCTTTTGGACGGGTTACCAGCCAGACTTTATCCAGATGGTTAAAACAGGTCCTCAACATGGCAGGGATTAACACAGATGTTTTTAAATCCCATTCAACCAGGGCAGCGTCCACCTCAGCGGCGGATAGGATGCAGGTTCCCCTAGACCACATCCTCAGAGCAGCGGGATGGTCAAGGGAATCGACATTCCAAAGATTCTACAGAAAACCGCTGATGGAACCGGACGTCTTTGCGGAAAGCATTTTAGAAACCGCAAAGTTATGATTTAAAGCCCAGGGGAGCTATTTTTTGTTATAGTTAATAAACATTTCTTTTATAACTAAACAAACTTGTTGGTCTTTAGATACCACTTCCTCCCTCGATGATCTTTCGGCAGTGAGTGATATAACTGTTACACGGTTTGAAATCACAGACCTTTGAAGTCTTCACGTAGTCACTCACGTGACTCCGAAGTAAAATAGTAAGATTAAACGAGTACTTACCAGTACGAAGTTTGATCTGTATTTTATGAGGAGTTACGATGAGGGATTACGTGCCCTCCGCTCCCACCCTCATTATATAGATCAAATTCGGACTAATGTCTCGTTGGTCTTTACTATCTTTACTTCAACTAGTGTCTATCTGTGATTCCACACCGCTGCTTGGAAGTATGCCGCGCCTGCGCGCTGGGTGGGTTCTTCACGTAATCCCTCATCGTAACTCCTCATAAAATACAGATCAAACTTCGTACTGGTAAGTACTCGTTTAATCTAACTATTAAAGTGGATAATACTGAAAGTTTATGTGCTATGTAGTTCGTGTGGGGAAGGGAGGAGACTCGGGCACCTGGCAGAATTCCAGCAGCCTGTTTCTGGTTAACCCTTACAGCTAACAGCTTACTATTATCAAAGGTATAACTAATTATAAATAATTGTAGATTAAAGTATTAGATATATAAATTTCACAGCAGCTGAACACAAGATCTAATAAGTCTGAATGAAATATATATATATATATATATATATATATAGTGTAATTGGGTGAAATATAACTGATTTTGAAATGGTACCGCCCTCCTAGGTTTAGAGTAATAAAGGGAGCGGAGCTAATTGTACAACATCAACTTCGGAAGTCGAATAGATGTCGAATCCCAGAGACGCGTGGGACACTCACTACAGTGTTGAATACTCCAGACGCTGTAATTTTACTGTTCAATTTTTTATTTAATCACAATATGTCACTACTATGTGTTTTTTTTTTTCAAGGACAATCGCAAAAGGGATCTACCAAGGAAGTTAGTAATATAAACGCCCCCCAAATATCCAGAGTCCTGAGGTATGGATGCACCGTAATAAATAAGGGTATTAAAATCAGAGAAAATGCAAGATGATAAACAAAAGAAAATGGGAGGAATCACACTGTGTAGCTGGAATATAAAGGGTATTAATGAACCAATTAAAAGGGGCAAAATACTAGCTCAGTTGAAATCATATAACACGGACATTACTTTTCTACAAGAAACGCACCTTAAACATCAAAATCAGATGAGATTGAGGGCGAATTGGATAGGCCAAACATTTCACTCCTCATATACTTCGAAGTCCAGAGGCACCGCAATTATTATTCGCAAAGGAATACCATTCAAATCAAAGAACATTATATCAGATAAGGAAGGGAGATATCTTATAGTTACAGGAGAGATCCATGCTACGCCAATCACTTTGGTAAACATATATGTGCCCAATTTTGATAATCCTCAATTTTTTAATAAAATCCTGAATACAATCGCAAAATTTTACTACCAAAATGTTATAATTGGAGGAGACTTCAACTGTGTTTTAGATCCATACTTAGATAAATCGATGCAAAAACAAAGAGGTAATATGAAATCTAAAACTAGCGAACTCTTAAATGCATATATAAAAAATACAAATATAGCAGACGTCTGGAGGATCTCGAATCCGACTGGAAGGGAATACTTGTTTTATTCAATGGTACACAAAACATACTCACATATAGACTACTTCCTAGTGGATACAAAACTTATCCCTTATACTATGAACCCTAAATATCACACCAATACAATTTCAGATCACTCCCCGTTAACTTTTGTTTTAAAATTAGAAGGAATGTCTATGAGCAAATCATTCTGGAGGTTTAACTCGCAAATTTTGAAAGACCCACAAGGGAGGATATATCTAAAAAAACAGATGGACCTATTTTTTGAGACAAACGATACACCAGATATATCGCCCACTTTACTATGGGAATCCTTCAAAGCTACATTAGAGGAGTCATTATCCTGTATCAAGCTTTTCAAAACAAAAAGAATAAGAATGAACAAAGACAATTAGAAGAACAAATCAGACAACTAGATATAGATAATGCTAAAGATCCAACTATGGATAAACATAATTAAATTTTAATACTGAAATTTAAGCTAAATAAATTATTGTCAGAGAAGGTTATAAGATTATTCTAAATTACAAAACAAGAACATTTCGAATTTGGGGATAGACCCCATAAACCTTTGGCACGCCAACTGAAAAAACGGAAAAAAGATCATGCAATTTTAAAGATTAAATCAGATAGAGGGGAATTATTAACACTACCTAATGATATCAATAAAAGATTTGCTCAATTTTACAAGAATTTATACACATCGAAAACACTAATAGACAATAATAAAGTTTCAGAATTTATGGACAATTGTAACCTTCCAAAACTAGAACTGAAGGAACTGGGAGCACAAATTACATCTAAGGAAATAGAAGACACAATAAGCACACTTAAGAATGGAAAAACATCAGGACCAGACGGATTCACTAATGAATTTTATAAATGTTTTTACGACATAGTTACACCACGTCTACAGAAAATGTATACATACGCTTTTAAAGAGCAAATCTTACCTGAAACACTAGCAGAATCAACGATCACATTAATACTTAAAAAAGATAAAGATATAGAAGAACCAGGCTCATATAGAGCTATTGCTTTGTTAAATACGGATCAAAAAATATTAGCGAAAACACTAGCTAGAAGACTGTCAATATGTTAGTAAATTAATAAATGAGGATCAAACGGGATTTATACCCAAGAGACATTCATTTAATAACCTGAGACATCTGCTTAACATAATGCACTCTCACAAACCTCAAGAACAAGAGTTATCTATCATTTCATTGGACGCAGAAAAAGCGTTTAATCAAGTAGAATGGGATTATATGATTAAAGCATTGCAAACATTTCAAATGGGAGAGAACTTCATCGCATGGATAAAATTATTATATAACAAACCCACGGCTAGAATATTAACTAATAATATACTATCTACAAAATTCCAATTAACAAGGGGCAATAGACAAGGATGTTCATTATCACCGCTGTTATTTGCTCTGGTAATTGAACCTTTAGCTGAAAAAATTAGAACACACTCGGATATTTACGGTTATAATAAAAAATATTCAAATAACAAAATATCCTTATACGCAGACGATGTACTACTGTATATCACAAAACCCCAAATCAGTATACCAAACATATTAAATCTAATTGAGGACTTTGGATCTTTCTCAGCATACAGAATAAACTGGAACAAAAGTGAAATTATGTCGATAAAACCGAAAGACTCAACACATCTTTTGAAATTCCCCTTTAAAATAGCCACAGAAAAATTTAAATATTTAAGAATTGAAATCACTAGAAACTATCACGCTATGTTTAATGCCAATTATAGTCCCTTACTTAAGAAACTAAATAATCTAATCAAATTCTGGAAAACGCTCCCGATGTCTTTAATAGGTCGAATAAATGCTATAAAAATGATCTTTTTACCACAAATCCCATATTTATTTAAATCAATACCAATATATCTTCCAAAAAGTTTTTCAAAAAACTAGACTCAGACATTACAAATTTTATATGGGATTATAAATCCCACAGAATACAAAGAGCACACCTTAGTATACTAAAAGAGATGGGTGGTCTAGCGCTCCCTAACTTTATGTACTATAACTGGGCAGTAAATATTAAAAATATGATTCACCTGCTGGACAACTCTGCCCAGCAGGTCGACTGGATTGTAATGGAGAGAGAGGACTGCTCTCCGTGTAATACAGGAGCGATTATCCTCTCACCAATAAATCTGAATAACAAAAAATATATTAAAAATCCAATGATACATAGCACAATTAGAACTTGGAAACAAATAAAACAGAATCTAAAATTAAGAAATCTATCTCTTTTAATGCCAATAGTCAATAACCCGTCGTTTAAACCTTCAATTGTAGATAAATCATTTACACAATGGGAAAGAATGGGAATCAAAACGCTCGGAAACTTGTATGAATTAGGAAAATTATTATCATTTCAACAATTACAACTGAAATATAATTTGAAAAATAATCAATATTTTAAATATCTTCAAATCCATGACTATCTGAAAAAATACACAAAAGACTATCATAACATGCCCCCAGACTTATTGGATGAAGCCATGAAGACAAAGTCTGAATCAGCAAATCTAATATCATACTTATACAACATTATTTTAAATATAGAAATACCTACAACCGATGGTATTACAAGATACAAGATACAAGATACATTTAATTGTCATTTAATGACAATTAAATGTATCTTGTATCTTGTATTAGAAGAGACTGGGAACAAGAACTAGCTATACAAATTTCAAAAGAGAGCTGGGATAAACACTTACTATATGTGCATAAATGCTCGATCAACGTACGACATACTCTAATTCAATTTAAAACAAAACATTGACTATATTATTCAAAAACTAAAATAAATAAACTTTTCCCCAATGTCTCACCCATTTGTGATAAATGTCAGTCACAAGAAGCTACCATAGCGCACTATTTTGTTTTTTGCATAAAAATCCAAAAATTCTGGAACAAAATATTTGAAACCTACACAAAATTAATAAAAATAAAACTTGTACCAAAAGCAGAATGGATCATTTTTGAAATATCGGAAGGTAACTCCGAACTAAACGTGTTTCAAAAGAACTTACTTAATTACGGGCTAATAATGGGAAAAAATCTTATACTCAAATTTTAGAAAAATGCTCCAATACCAACAATAAAAATGTGGATTTCAAACATGTTCGAAACACTACACTTGGAAGAGATGAGACTCCTCCTAGCAGGCAAAGCAGACCATTTCCAAAAGACGTGGTCCGCATTTATGGAACTATTACAAGCATAAGGTGCAATAGCAATTTAAAATATAAATGGTACCAGGATCTGGTAACGGGGGGTATAAAATTAAAAAAAAACACGGTTGGTATATCCTTTTTTGCTGAGTTTTTTGTTATAATAGAGCGATTGTTTTTCCTTTTTTTCATTCTTTCTAGGGTCTATTTCCTTTCTTTACTTCCTTCTCTAACTTCTTCCCTAAGTGGCTTTCTTTTCCGAACACTTTCCTGCACCTTCACGATTCTTGCTCACTTTCCTTACTTCTTTTATTTCTACCTTTTTTAAAGCTCGAAAAATGAAGTGGTACAACAAATGTAATAAGATATATGTGATGTGTATTACTGTAATTTACTGTACTTCTAATAAATTAAAAAAAAAAAAAATTCACACTTATACTACAGCTCAACTCAAGGGAGCTTTCTGCTTGTATGGAATGAATGTGCAGGACAAATAGACAACCATTCAATCTACTACATGATCCTTCCAACCTCAGTTATTGAGTTGCAGTACATCAATAAATAAAGCATCATTAAATAGTTTACTGCAGCACATAAGTAAATAGACAAAACCAAACATCTGCAAAATTACGAGAAGATGAAGTACAAAGAACTGCAGATGCTGTTTTACATACAGAAGGCACAAAGTGCCAGAGTAACTCAGTAGGTCAGACAGCGTTTCTAGAGAACATGGGTAGGCAACAATTCTGGTTGAGACCTTTCTTCAGAGACTGAAGGGGCCCAACTTGAAATGTCACCTATCAATGTTCTCCAGAGATGATGCTTGACCCGCTGAGGTACCCCAGGGCTTTATGTATTTATCTGAAAAACTAAGATCCTTTACCAACTTGCTCTCCTGAAGAACAGCACCTATTACTTGCCACACTTTATCTGGCCTCTCCCCTTTGCCTGCTTTCTTCTCCCCTCCTATATTCAGTGTAAAGAAGGGTCTAACCTATCACCTATCCATGTTCTCCAGAGATGCTTCCTGACCTGCTGAGTTACTCCAGGACTTTATGTTCTTTTATGAATTTCTATTGGGTATTTTTGGGGTTGCATTAAGGACTTTTGTACTAGTATTATGATATTGATTCATTGAATTTTTAAAGAATTATTATACGTTATCTGTATGTGTGTTGCTTTAGAGGCCTGTTAAGCTGCAGCAAATAAGTACTTCATTGTTCCGCTGTTTGTACATCCAGTATAACAATTAAACGCTCTTAACTCTGTTCGACTACCATGTTTCCTAGATTATACTTGATTATTTCAACATATATTTTGGGACAATGAAAGGATGTGAAATGCAAATGCAAATCTTAATTATTCCTTTAAGTGCACAGGACTTACCAGTTTAAACTAATTAACCTGGTGCATATCTGCATTAGGATTACATTTATGATAAGAGTATATATCGGATTTTGGATACGTTAAATAATTTTGATTTTATGCCCTTGTGTAGTGACTCTTTGTCCCAGTTCACTTTGTTCTGCAGATATCTGGCAATGCATCTGTCCTGTGTGTCACTGGAGCATTCCCAAGGCAGGCAATGCCATGGCTGTAGTCCCCAACCACGGAACAACGAAGCAAAGTAGTTAACCTCTATAACCTTTACATGTTGTATAGAGGCATTATGTGGTAACTGCCATTACAAAACAGTCAGAGTCACGAGCTGCAAACATTCTTCACGTAGATTTTAAAGCAATGTACTGACAATTATATACAATTAACCCTAATGATGCTGTTGCATGCCAAAAGAAATTTATCGACCCAAAACATTCCTTCTATCTAGAGATGCTGCCTATACTGCTGAGTTACTCCAGCATTTTGTGTCTATCCCAAATGATGTATTACGGCCAAAACAAAGTATTCTACTTACCATACTATTCATCAGTGAAAATTAAGCGATTGTCAAATAATGCAAATAAGCATTAAACTTTACCTCAATATAAAAAACTTGTGTTCCTTAAAAGGAAGGGCGATGGTTTAAACAGCACACATTTGCAGATTTTAATTATTCCCTGAAGCAAAATATTTAAAACATGGTGCAAATTGTACAAGCAAATTGTAATTATGTTTGTACATATTATGAATATATCTCGCATCTATTTAAAATTTGAAAATATATCCAAATATTCAACCACATAAGCAGGAAATGTTCTTTGTTGTTAAATATATTTGAAGTTTGTACTCTGTATGGTTAAACAATTGTGTTCTGATCATTGTTTCACATGTTAAGAAAACAATTGTAATAAATAGATTGAGTTGAGTTAAGTGCAGAGTTAATATAGGATATTGGAAACCAGACAAAAACACCCAGAACACTCACATTTATTTTGGTGCAAGCAATCCTGTACAAGCATCTGTCATAAATTAATTAAATAGAAAAAATGGCTGTAGGAAAAGACTGTAGGAACTGCAGATGCAGATTACAAAAGAGGACACAATGTGCTCTCGTAACTCAACAGGTCAGGCAACATCTTTGGAGAACACAGATAGCTGACTTTTTGGATCTTATCCCTTCTTCAGACCTGAGGGTCTCGAAGGGTCTTGAGCAGGCTCCCGAGTAAAAATGGCTTATTTTATCAAATATTTCCAGTAGTCAGTTAACTGAACATACAGTATACCTGATCACCTATCTTTATTAATTCCCTACAATGAAACAACGACAATCCATAATTATTTCTCAGCTGCAGCCGTTCCTAATGATATGTATTCATTAATATTTGTGTGCTGCAGAACACTTCTGGCACTATCGTCCCAGAAGGTTCATGTACCATCTTCTTACACAATGCATGTTACTGTATAATCCAAACCATTAAGCAGGTAAGAGATAGAATATGCATGAGATGTACAGAGACCTCTCTCCTGTTTGTATCTGAAGATTTATAGTGATACATATTAAAAGAGAAAGAACAGAATTGTATACACTATCTAAATGGGGACAGAAAAAAAAATCATAAATAAATAAAAGTTCCAATTGAAACAATTATCATGCCACAAAGGCTGAAAGGCAGTCACCAAAAGAAATACAGACAACCAGATTCAATAGAACCAGGAATTAGAATGCACAATTAAAGCGTGCCTGTTCGCTGAAATTCATGCAACTCTGTGTGGCCTGCTAATTATAATGATTGCAGCATTCAGGCAGCACTAATCATTCTTTTCATTGTCTTGACACTTTAGCAGTGAGACAAATTATAAGTGGCTTCACCCTCTTAAATGGAAAATGCATTGTGGATGCAGCAAGTACTGTCAGGCACATTACAAATTACGATAATTTGGGAAACGATGAAGAAAGGCACAACATGAGAAAGTGCGTGTTCCAAGGTTCAAATTCTGCACTGATCTGGCTGGAGGAGTTGAAAAGGAAGGCTTATGTGACTGCAGAGAACTCTAATGCCCTCCATTACAAAAGCAGAAGGAAGTGGAAATAGTGAACTTTGGGTCAATGTCAGGAGTAAAACTCCAAAGATCCTGATACCATGACAAAAAAAAATCAAAGTGTGGACAGTGAAGCCATCATTAAACACCATATCTACCAAATACACTGTGAGCCTGAGTCATCCCAACAGGCCTTTCAGGTGAGCCAGGGGTTCATGTCAATTTCAGGGGGGGGGGGGGGGGGGGGGGGGGGGGGGGGGGGGGGGGGGGGGGGGGGGGGGGGGGGGGGGGGGGGGGGGGGGGGGGGGGGGGGGGGGGGGGGGGGGGGGGGGGGGGGGGGGGGTGGGGGGGGGGGGGGGGGGGGGGGATTCCCAATTTCTCCAATCAAAAACTCCATTCAGGCTGATGTCCAATAGGTCTGAGGGGGGGTGGGGGGGGGGGGGGGGGGGGGGGGGGGGGGGGGGGGGGGGGGGGGGGGGGGGGGGGGGGGGGGGGGGGGGGGGGGGGGGGGGGGGGGGGGGGGGGGGGGGGGGGGGGGGGGGGGGGGTGGGGGGGGGGGGGGGGGGGGGGGGGGGGGGGGGGGGGGGGGGGGGAGGGGGGGGGGGGGGGGGGGGGGGGGGGGGGGGGGGGGGGGGGGGGGGGGGGGGGGGGGGGGGGGGGGGGGGAGGGGGGGGGGGGGGGGGGGGGGGGTGGCCCATCATTAGTTGCCATCTACCGAGACTCACTGGCCATGAGTCACTGAACAGGACTCCATCCATGTGCATTCAGGTGAGCCAGGGGTTCATGTGCATTTCTCCAATCCTTGTCTAGTGCATTCAGTGCTGCCAATATGGCCTCCTTTAGTGTGATCAAGCATAGACTAGGTGACCACTTCACTGAACTCTTGAGCTCCATCCACCAAGGCATGCCTGATCTCCCAGTTGCTAATCATTTTAACTGCCTTTCCCTTTCCCATACCAACTGTTCTGTCCTTGGCCTCCTTCATTGCCAGAATGAGGCCACACATGAACTGGAGGAACAGCACCTCATATTCCACGTGGGATGCTTACAACCCAACAACATGAATATTTAATTATCTAATTTCAATTAATAATCCCCCTATCCTCCACCCTTTCCCATCCCCTGTCACCCCCCATCCCTGGTGCAAACCATTTTCTCCCACCATCTCCCACCTCGCCATTCACCCTGCTCCTTTCCTCTCCTTCATACATTCATCTCTGATCCCCTCGTCCCCAATATCTTTTTTATCTCCTCTCTTTTCCCTACACACTAAGCCTTACACCCGTATTCCTCCATTGGCTTTACATTTCAGTCCTCTTCTCTCCTCATCTGACACCCATTTGTCTCCTTTTCACCTCTAGCCTTTGCTGCTACTTACTCTACCCATGTGCCGTTCAAACCCCCTCACCTGCATCCACCTGTCACATGCCAAGCTTTGTCATACCTCCCATTCCAGCATTCTCCCTACTACTACTGAAGAAGTCACAACTCAAAATGTTGTCAATACATTGCCTCTGTAGATGGTGCCTGACATACTGAGTTGAATCTGAATCTGAATCTGGAGTTCCTCCAGCACTTGGTTTTTTGGCTCAAGGTTCCAGTGTCTGCAATTTCTTTTGTTTCCACTAGCCCCAGACTGTTCAATTCACCATGCTCCATTCATTCATTACCAATAGTCAATCAATTAAATCAAATGGCTTAACGTGGCACTTAGAACTAAGTTGTGCTTCTCTGTCTGTATGTGTTGCTAAAAGGCCGAGGCAAAGTTACAAGGGGAAGAGTTGCAGAAATGGCCAGTTATGTTACAAACAGAAAGACTGAGCAAGTTGCCTAAAGATGTTGAATACAATATGAACTTCAGATGGCTACAATACACCCAGACTGGGATGCTTTTCTTCTTGCTTACGTTGCACCTCATTATAACAGGGCAGGAGGCCATAGTGGGATGGGATGGTGAACTAAAGTGACAGGTGATCAGAAGCTGAGATTCAATCATGCAGACTGAATACATAACTCTGCTTTTGGAAATATTATTTTACAGCATCAAAGTCTCTTGTGTCTCTCTCGTACCATGACTTATTTCATATATGTTGAGAGTAATAAAGATTACAGGACAAAAATACAAAAAAAAAGATATTACTTTGGATGATAATTCTACATTGTTAAAATGTTAGGTTGTTTGCAGATATATGAAAGCTTGATACCGTGAAACAGTAAATTATCTTATCATATTAATGGTGTGTGTGATGCTTTACCAGTCATGAAGGCACACCAGCTCCTCCATTTTTTTAGGTTTAAAAAGATTTGGCATGCCACTGAATGCTCCAACAGATTTCCGCAGATGCACTCTAGAAAGTATCCTGGCAGGTTGCATCATCGCCTGGTATGACAATTCCAATACACAGGAATTCAAGTGGCTGCAGACTGATCCATCAGAACATTTCACATGAGGTCCTGCCGGAGAAGGTGGCATCTACCATAGAGGATCAGAACTATCCAAGCCAAGGCCTGTTCTCATTACTACAATTATCTAGGAGATACAAAAGTCTGAAGTTTCATCTAATTACAAGAACATAGAACAGTACAGTGCAAGAACAGTCCATATAGTCTACAATGTCTGTGCCAAAAATAATGACAAGTTAAACTAATCTCTGCCTGCGTGACCCATCCAAATTCAAGCCCTGCATACATGTGTGGATATCTAAAGGCTTATTAAATGCCTCTACATATCTGCCTCCACCACCACCCCTGGCAATGTGGCCCAGCCTCACACCACTCTCTATGTAAAAAATCTCTGCACATTTCCTTTAAACTTTGCCCATCGCACCTTCAAGCTATGCCTTGTAACATTTAACATTTCCACCCCGGGAGAAAGGTTCTCACTGTCAACTCCATCTATGCCTCTCATAATTGTATATACTTCTATCAGGTCTCCCCTGAACCGCCAAGATTCCAGAGAAAACAATCCAAGTTTGTCCAAACTTAGAGCACTGATGTGGGATGAATTATTTTACAAGCAGGGACGGTTGTTAGGAAGACAAGTATGTGCACAATATTCTTCCACAAATAACAATGAAGTGGACAATGAGATAAACCATGCGTAGCAACATTAGTTGAGGGATTGTGTAAATGTAATGTAATTATGTGAAGCACAGAAGATTAAGTATTAAATCTGGTGTCATATGATGGTGTGACATGATGGAAAGGAACTTGGGTTCCCTGACACTCCAAGTTACCGTTGGCCAGTTTACTGCTGTGCAAATGCATTCCCTTCACAATACAGGTAAGAAAATTCCTGTCATACCTCTAAGACAGCATGACAGCAATATGTTGCCTTCAGTGGGACAATGAAAATATCTTGTAAATGGATACATACAGGCAGCACCCAGCAATTTAACAGCTATAAAAACCAACAATTAAAAATAAATGAGGGAAAAGTGCTGAATCCAAGAATATATGATCTAATTCAATGACACCCACAACTGCTGTATAGCCAATTTGGCTACCTGTGCTCCAATTTTAAATGGTCTGCTTGATCCAGCAGTCATTTGTGTGGTTGAATCAGACATGCCACTGAGCCTCCAGAGGTGTATTTTACCCACGGCACCTCAGGTAGAGCCATATCCAAGGTATTCTGCAGCAATGCCACTAATGTTTGCTCCAACTCGAGGAGCAGAATATGGTACAAATACTGATCAGTGAATTAATCTTTTCTAAAGAGCTCTACACTTCTAATTAAGAATACAAGAAGAAATCTCATTCCATAACACCTTTAACTTTTTATGTGTCTTACATATCAATGACATCGCTCAGTGTCTGTGACAGTCATGTTTCCTATCACTTCTACTGCAACATCAAAGCTTATAAATAATGGTGCTGAATAATTAACATTGATGAAACAATGTAGCACAAAGAATAATCTGTCATTAATTATTAAGGACACAGTAATATCACAGGTAGGCAAAAATGCTGGAGGAACTCAGCGGGTGAGGCAGCTTTAATGGAGCGAAGGAATACGCAACGTTTCAGGTCAAGACCCTTCTTCAAATTAATGTGGGGGGGGGCGGGAAAATGAAAGGAAGAGGCGGAGTCAGTAGGCTGTGGGAGACCTGGGAAGGGGAGGGGTGTAATGAGTGTAGTCGTACACGTGTCAAAACACAACACATATTTATTAAAGTCCACTTACAGCATTGGTCTACAGGACGTTACAGTACCTAACAGCTACTCAGACTGCCTTACGTAAGCAAGCTCTTGATAATATAAATTGAATCTAGGCGGAGCCACTGCTAACAAGCACTACAATTGGTTAATAGGAAATAACCAATCTACATCTTTCCTTGTAGAAACAAAATAAAGCATAGATACGTGGAAACATGGTGCCTAAATAATATAGTGGCTGTAACGTTAATAATGCATATAATAATAATAATAATAATAATAATAATAATAATAATAATAATAATAATAATAATAATAATAATAATAATAATAATAATAATAATAATAATAATAATAATAATAATAATACATTTTATTTATGGGCGCCTTTCAAGAGTCTCAAGGACACCTTACAAAAATTTAGCAGGTAGAGGAAAAACATGTAAGGGGAATTAAATAAATAGTAGAGACATGACTAGTACACAAATTAAAGACAGAATTCAATTCAAAACACAATATGAGGCAATTCATGCACAAATGAAAAGGGAGGGGGACGTGGGGCTAAGGATAGGCAGAGGTGAAGAGATGGGTCTTGAGGCGGGACTGGAAGATGGTGAGGGACACGGAATTGCGGATCAGTTGGGGGAGGGAGTTCCAGAGCCTGGGAGCTGCCCTGGAGAACGCTCTGTCCCCAAAACTGCGGAGGTTGGACGTGGATGGAGAGGAAACCGGCTGATGTAAATCTGAGGGACCGTGAGGGATGGTAGGGGGAGAGGTGGTCAGTGAGATATGGGGGGGGGGGGGGCAGATGGTGGAGGGCTTTGTAGGTGAGGACCAGGATTTTGTAGGTGATCCGGTGCGAGATGGGAAGCCAGTGAAGCATATGGGAAAGTATAGATAGTTACACAAAATCGCCGTATCTAATGGGTGGCCTGCTGACCCATTCGGCTCATGTGCGGTACAAATCCACATCTCCTCCTTTCACCGGTGAAGTGACCGGGGAGGGAACCGGGGAAATGACCGGGAACCGCCGGGTGGAGGTGGTGAAATAGGCGAGCTAGGCGCTGAACGCTGTGGGGAGGCCGCAGGGGACACAGTCTCTGGTAGTGGAACAGCTGGCCCGGTAGTGGGAGGGTATACAAAACGCGAGACCTCTGGATGCGGAGTCGCAGGAAGGAGATGTTGACGGTTGCGTCTGTAAATGGCCCCGACCGCGCTAACTAGGTAGGAGAACGGTTCTTTGTCAGGGGCTGTGGATGTGACCCAGACGGCCATAGCCCTTGTTGGTCTGGAGGTGAACAACCTGCCCACTGGAGAGAGGTTTAAGTGACTTACTGGATTTGTCGAAAAAACATTTTTGTGCATCGGGCTTGAATTGTAGTTGTTTCTGGACCGCGGGCGAAGACCGAACCTGTGGCTGCACAAGCTGCTGGGGTAGCACGGGTTTGGCGAGATATCAGTCGTTGGGCTGGGAAACCCAGTATGGGATTCCTGGCAATGTTCCTTAAATTGAGCAGTCCAGGTAGACTACAAGGGGCAGGAGGGAGAAAGCAAGGACTACCTGAAATTGGAGGTCAATGTTCATACCGCTGGGGTGTAAACTACGCAAGCAAAATATGAGGTGCTTCTCCTCCAATTTGCAGTGGGACTCACTCTGGCCATGCAGGAGGCACAGGACAATAGACTATAGGTGCAGCAGTAGGCCATTCGGCCCTTCAAGCCAGCACCACCACTCAATGTGATCATGGCTGATCATCCCCAATCAGTAACCCGTTCCTGCCTTCTCCCCATATCCCCTGACTCCGCTATTTTTAAGAGCTCTCTCTTGAAAGCATCTCTTGACAGAAAGGTCGAATTCCAAATGGGAGGGGGAGTTGAAGTGCTGAGACACTGGGAGATCAGGTTGGTTATTGCGAACTGAGCGGAGGTGTTGGGTGAAGCGATCTCCAAGCCTGCGCTTGGTCTCACCGATGTAGAGCAGCTGACACCTGGAACAACGGATGCAATAGATGAGGTTAGAGGAGGTGCAAGTGAACCTCTGCCTTACCTGGAAAGACTGCTTGGGTCCTTGGATGAAGTTGAGGGGGGAGGTAAAGCGACAAGTGTAGCATTTCCTGCAGTTGCAAGGGAAAGTACCAGGGGAGGGGGTGGTTTTGGTGGGAAGGGACAAATTGACCAGGGAGTTACAGAGGGAACAGTCTCAGTGGAAATCTGAAAAAGATGTAGATGGGAAGATGTGGCCAGTGGTGGGATCTTGTTGGAGGTAGCGAAAATGTCGGAAGATTATCTGTTGTATATGACGACAGGTAGGGTGGAAGGTGAGGATAAGGGGGACTGTCCTTGTTGTGAGTGGGGGGATGGGGAGTGAGAGCGGAGCTACGGGATATTGAGGAGACCCTGGTGAGAGCCTTATCTATATCACAGGATCACCGCAAAGAAAGTATCCATTTTATGCAGAATGTACACCCGATTGAGTGATGCCGAATTTACATTTCCTTTATTCGACTTGCAATATTTAATCATAATGATTTAAACTGAATTGTCTGCTCATAAAACAGCTGAGTTATCTTCTTTAAATAGCCTGTGATACAAAGAGTGGAACATTTGCTTCCCACACAGATGGTTGTGTCCTGGGGCTCTCTGTCACAAATTTCTCTACCCACAGCTTAAGAGTCTATTTTAGCTGCATGCAGTTAGTCACCTAGAAGGACTATATCACAATATCCAATTTCTGCACAATTTAGATTATGATTGATCTGTCCTGAAAATATTTGTGTTCCACTTACACATGATCAAACTTAATTTTCTTTTGGTAGTGGCAAACTGTCATTGCTCTGTCTTTTGTGAAGCATGCATACATTTGTGCCTTGCAATGTTACATTGTTTAATGTCGTAACAAATTCCAGCCATCAGTGGCCCTCCAGATCTGCCCACTGTCTGTGCATGCGACTTGAGAGGCTGTGGGGGGGGGGGGGGGGGGGGGGGGGGGGGGGGGTGATTAAAATGCAGATTTTTATTGGTTGTCGGAGAGGGATTTGCTCGTCCGACAAGCTTATGAAGAAATTTTGTTCTGTGATCCCGTTCGTGTCTTTAAAAAAACCGTTGCTGGTCTATTGAATCGCTGGATGAAAGTCGGGCCAACTTCAATGCCTTCAAACTCATGGATCGCAAGTTCAGGACAAAAACAAAAGGTATGTACTTTAGGATGTTTATTTAACATCTTATCTAGTTTTTGGTGTCATTTAATTTTAATCTGATAATGCAAAATTGGTCATTGGTCATATCTGCCGTGTCTTGCCTGACAGCTGTGAGTGAGCGAAATCATGGTGGCGGCCACAATCCGATCTCTGTATCATAATCCACAAACATCCACTCTCAAGATAATCAAATTCATTAATTTTTGCACAATCATGTCATAAGAACATCTAGATTATCTATATTTTGTGTTATTGGCTATCCATGATCAATATTTTCATCCTAAATATCTGACTAAAAAGTTCCGCAGTACATAGTTTTTAGTCAGATGTTTACTATGAAAATACTGATCATGGATAGACAATAACACAAAGCATAGATAATTTAGATGTTCATGACATGATTGTGCAAAAAAATTGTGGATTTTGAACACATGTCTCAATCGGCTCTTGCCTGCTGCAATGTTAAAACCAACAGAGTAAAATTCATGGGAATTAAAAGTTCAATTCCTTCGACTCGGCATAGAAATTCATGACAAAGTGAGATTTTAAAATCATGTTATACTGTGAATTCTTGTGTGAATGGGATCAGTTTGTTATTTGGATACTTTGGCTATTTAAACAAATATTTTTAGCCTTTTCTTAAGAATGGGATAGATGTTTAGATCTAGTAATTGAATTTAGATGAATTGAATTGAATTGATGACACTGATGAATATATATTTTTTTGATGGGTATTTACTATTTGTTTTAACATTACAATGATATTAAATTTCTGATCTTGAGAATACGACATTTTTGAATTTTCAAAGCAGTATGTTACTATTTCAGTCACAGCGGTAAATGATGTAATTAGCTACTTAATTATGTAATTAACTAATTATATACTTTAATTTCAGGTCATCCAAGTAAGATGTATCATATTTGTTTCCGAATGCTTTAATCGATAATAACTGAAAATTTAATTCAGTTCTCTTAATTTTTAAGACAGTTATGAGCTTTCATGTCAATTGACTGTCCTCGATCACAGCGTTTGTGTTACTATAATGGAAAAGCACTAGGGAACAAGATGCTAATTTCGGAGTATGAAAATTACCATAACTTTTTTAATACTGAAGATATGAAAGTGAATTATGTATTAAATTAAAGTTATTTTTATGCTTTATCCAATGGGATAAATTACAGGCTTGATTTTTAAGATCTCAAAATTTTGTAACATCCCTACATTGTTTGGCTCATATATCTCCACACATGATTGTGGGTGAACTTTTTAAGATGACATTCAAAGGAAATTTGCCCCAGAACAAATGTTGTATTCTTTCACCCCAGCAGTAAGCCTCGATTATCCAAGTACTACCTTGACTGGTTTTCATTTCCCATCATTCCCGCATCAATAGCTGTTTGCCCATCACCCTACCCCATCAACAAAGTCCACACTGACTTCCCAACTCCAATTGTTCAATACAGGGAGACCCTGCAATGAACATTGAAATGTTTCACCAGTTCATCTTTATGCACTCACATCATTTCGCTGGCTGTAGCTTCTTTATTCTTTTCAACCTTGTCAAAGCATTGTTAGCAATTGTAGCAGAGCCAGGCAATTGGTATACTCTCTTGAATGCTCTTTTGATACATTTTATGATTTCATCTTCTTCGCACTGCATTTAAACATTGCAATCTAACTGAAAGCTTCCTTTCCAAGATCAGCATCTATTGTGCATGAATCTAATTACCAAATGTCCCGTTTAAAGTTTAGATATAATTATCATTGCTTCAGTATTGAGGCTCCAAGAGAAACAGTCACAGACATTTGATTTAACATCTCGCATTTACTGAAAATCAGTCGGTTGTTTACAACCAATAACATTTTAATACCCCTTGTTGATCTTATTTAATTCTCTGTTTCCCCATAACAATGGCTCTGTTTCCAAATGTGAAGCAATTTATTTTCTTCCATTTTCTCCAATAAACTTTCAAACATGCCCTGCCTCAGTTTCTTGTTTCTTTAGCATTTGCTTGAACCTTTTCTGTTGTTTCTGTCTGCTTCCGAATGCAGTGCTGCTTTACTATATTTCATCCCTTTTCTCAACATGAGTTCTCCTCTGCCCATGGGTTGCATGGGTGGAAATCCCGGGGGGATATGGGGACACGTCCCCCCCCCCCCATGTTTTGAGAGGTGGGAGACAATCTCCCCCCCCCCCCCCCCATGTTTTGGAAGCTGGATTTTAAAATTCCGTGAAAAAAAATCTATGAAAAATCTCACCTTTCCGCGAGACAGTGAGATTGGGACTGATGATCGTGGGTGCCGAATGGACGAGAGAGACGTCGATCAGCAGGCAATGGGAGGGAGGGCGGGACATGATGATTCACTGTGATGGTTAGAGGAGGGAGGTGTCAGTCAGAGGCAGTGATTGGAGGAGGGAGATGTCCTGATGGAGCAAAGATCATAGAGAATTGGCCCATTCACGGGACCTTTCATCGCCCGGCGCGGCGTAAAATCAGCCACAGGATTTTCCATCAACCCGCAGTCAAATTGTTGCATCGAGACGATCGAGGCACCCGATGTTGAAGCCCCCACCGGGCGATGGAAGATCCCGCAGCCGGTTTTAAGCCGCGCCAGGTGATGAAAGGCCTCGGGAACGGGCCAATTGAAGTCCCATGATTTAGGGCGGACGAAGCTGCTGTTGCTGGAGTTCGGAGTCGGTCACCAACCAGGTCAGCTCTCGATGTTACCGTCCACAGGGCCCATGGCCGAAGCCACCGGAGCCTCGCCTGTGTGCGTGTTTGTGCATTCATGCGCGTGCAGCCACCAAGTAACCATATAACCATATAACAATTACAGCACGGAAACAGGCCATCTCGGCCCTACAAGTCCATGCCGAACAATTTTTTTTTTTTTTTTTTCCCCCTTAGTCCCACCTACCTGCACTCGTACCATAACCCTCCATTCCCTTCTCATCCATATGCCTATCCAATTTATTTTTAAATGATACCAATGAACCTGCCTCCACCACTTCCACTGGGAGCTCATTCCACACCGCCACCACTCTCTGCGTAAAGAAGTTCCCCCTCATATTACCCCTAAACTTCTGTCTCTTAATTCTGAAGTCATGTCCTCTTGTTTGAATCTTCCCTATTCTCAAAGGGAAAAGCTTGTCCACATCAACTCTGTCTATCCCTCTCATCATTTTAAAGACCTCTATCAGGTCCCCCCTTAACCTTCTGCGCTCCAGAGAATAAAGACCCAACTTATTCAACCTATCTCTGTAACTTAGTTGTTGAAACCCAGGAAACATTCTAGTAAATCTCCTCTGTACTCTCTCTATTTTGTTGACATCCTTCCTATAATTTGGCGACCAAAATTGTACACCATACTCCAGATTTGGTCTCACCAATGCCTTGTACAATTTTAACATTACATCCCAGCTTCTATACTCAATGCTCTGATTTATAAAGGCTAGCATACCAAAAGCTTTCTTTACCACCCTATCTATATGAGATTCCACCTTCAAGGAACTATGCACGGTTATACCCAGATCCCTCTGTTCAACTGTATTCTTCAATTCCCTACCATTTACCATGTACGTCCTATTTTGATTTGTCCTGCCAAGGTGTAGCACCTCACATTTATCAGCATTAAACTCCATCTGCCATCTTTCAGCCCATTTTTCCAAATGGCCTAAATCACTCTGTAGACTTTGGAAATCCTCTTCATTATCCACAACACCCCCTATCTTGGTATCATCTGCATACTTACTAATCCAATTTACCACACCTTCATCCAGATCATTGATGTACATGACAAACAACAAAGGACCCAACACAGATCCCTGAGGCACCCCACTAGTCACCTGCCTCCAACCCGATAAACAGCCATCCACCATTACCCTCTGGCTTCTCCCATTCAGCCACTGTTGAATCCATCTTGCTATTCCTGCATTTATACCCAACAGTTGAACCTTCTTAACCAACCTTCCATGAGGAACCTTGTCAAAGGCCTTACTAAAGTCCATATAGACAACATCCACTGCTTTACCCTCGTCAATTTCCCTAGTAACCTCTTCAAAAAATTCAAGAAGATTAGTCAAACATGACCTTCCAGGCACAAATCCATGTTGACTGTTCCTAATCAGACCTGTTTATCTAGATGCTTATATATATTGTCTCTAAGTATCTTTTCCATTAATTTGCCCACCACTGAAGTCAAACTAACAGGTCTATAATTGCTAGGTTTACTCTTAGAACCCTTTTTTAAACAATGGAACAACATGCGCAGTACGCCAATCCTCGGGGACTATTCCCGTTTCTAATGACATTTGAAATATTTCTGTCATAGCCCCGGCTATTTCTACACTAACGTCCCTCAATGTCTTAGGGAATATCCTGTCAGGACCTGGAGACTTATCCACTTTTATATTTTTCAAAAGTGTCAGTACTTCTTTTACTTCGAACCTCATAGTATCCATAGCTACTCTACTAGTTTCCCTTACCTCACATAATTCAATATCCTTCTCCTTGGTGAATACCGAAGAAAAAAAATTGTTCAATATCTCCCCCATCTCTTTTGGCTCTGCAGATAGCTGTCCACTCTGTCTCTCCAATGGACCAATTTTATCCCTCCTTATCCTTTTGCTATTAATATAGCTGTAGAAACCCTTTGGATTGACTTTCACCTTACTTGCCAAAGCAACCTCATATCTTCTTTTAGCTTTTCTAATTTCTTTCTTAAGATTCTTTTTACATTCCTTATACTCCTCAAGCACCTCATTTACTTCATGCTGCCTATAATTATTGTAGATCTCCCTCTTTTTCCGAACAAGATGTCCAATTTCCCTTGAAAACCAGGGCTCTTTCCAATTTTACTGTTTCCTTTCAACCGAACAGGAACATAAAGATTCTGTACTCTTAAAATTTCCCCTTTAAATGTCCTCCATTTCTCTTCTACATCTTTTCCATAAAGCAAAATGTCCCAGTTCACTCCTTTTAAATCATCTCGCATCGCATCAAAGTTAGCCTTTCTCCAATCAAAAATCTCAACCCTAGGTCCAGTTCTGACCCTCTCCATAGTTATATTGAAACTAATGGTATTGTGATCACTGGACCCGAAGTGCTCCCCAACGCATACCTCCGCCACCTGTCCAGTCTCATTTCCTAACAGGAGGTCCAGCACTGCCCCTCCTCTAGTAGGTACCTCTATGTATTGCTGCAAAAAACTATCCTGCACACATTTTACAAACTCCAACCCATCCAGCCCATTTACAGAATGTGTTTCCCAGTCTATGTGTGGAAAGTTGAAATCTCCCACAATCACTACCTTGTGCTTACTACTAATCTCTGCTATCTCCTTACATATTTGCTCTTCCAATTCTCGTTCCCCGTTTGGCGGTCTATAATACACCCCTATAAGTGTTGCTACACCTTTCCCACTTCTCAATTCCACCCAAATAGCCTCCCTAGATGAGCCCTCCAATCTATCCTGCCAAAGCACTGCTGTAATATCTTCCCTGACTAGCAATGCAACACCTCCACCTCTTGCCCCTCCAATTCTATCACACCTGAAGCAACGAAATCCTGGAATATTTAGTTTCCAATCACAGCCCTCCTGCAACCACGTTTCACTGATCGCCACAACATCATACTTCCAGGTGTCTATCCAGACTCTAAGCTCTTGTAAGCTAAGTAATTGTGTCTCCCCCCCAAGTTTTGATCGCGATTTCACAAAGTCACAATCAACCAAGCAATTAACGATGAACAATATCCGTTACCACCTTGCAAGATCTGTACGCAGATCTAATGCCCCTGTACCACTTAGGAAACCTGAACGGAAACCTCTGGAGACTTTGCGCCCCACCCAAGGTTTCCATGCGGTTTCCGGAGGTTTTTGCCAGTCTCCCTAATGGTCGAAAGTGGTTTCCGCTTCTTCTATGTTCCGGAGATTATTTCAAATAATTAAAAACCGGCCGAGACTAAAAATAGGTTGCCGTTTTAAAAATCGGTAATTTTTTAGTCGAAGCCGGTTGCGATGCTATTTGAAGGTGGTTGCCGGAGGTTGCAGGCAGTGGAAGCTAAGACCTTCCACTACCTGCAATCTCCGGCAACCACCTGCAACCTTAAGCATATGAGGTCAAGCACTACTACTGAGTGTACCATAGATTAGATCAATTTTCGCATGCCATGGTTTACCGGAAGAACTTGTTTCTGATAACGGACTTCAGTTTCATTCAGAACGGTTCAAAGTTCATGCAACAAAATGGTGTAAAACACACACTTGTTCCCCCATACCATCCAGCCTCCAATGGGGTGGCGGAAAGGTCTGTTCGAGTTGTCAAAGATGCTCTCAAAAAATAGGTTTTGCAGGGTAGTTCAAAGCTCAGCATGAAACATCATTGCTAGTTTCTTGCTGAAGTACAGAACCACACAACAACAGGTTACTCACCTGTAGAATTGTTGATGAAGAGAAGGCTAAGAATACGCCTAAGTCTAGTTCAACCCAACTTGGCCTTGAGAGTTGAGCAAAAACAGCTAAGTCAAAAATGCCATTTTGACTCTCACAAAAAGGAAAGGTACTTCAAGCCAGATGAGCAGGTTCATGTTCTCAGTCCTCCCAACAAGTCCAGTCGAGACAAATGGGATGTTGGGAGAATAGCGGAAGTGTGCGAACAAAAAGATATTTAGTTGAAGTTAGAGATAGGATTAAAAGTGTTCATGTTGATCATGTTGATCAAATGATTCCAAAATCTGAGCATGAAGTCTTAATCCCTGAGTTTTTATCTGAAAGTGAGTTGGAAGAAACCATTGTGATTGAAACACAAAGTTCAGTTAGTACAGACAAAGAAACAGATTCCTCTGGTCAAGTCTGAAGAAAGGTTTCGGCCCAAAACGTTACCTATTTCCTTCGCTCCATAGATGCTGCTGCACCCGCTGAGTTTCTCCAGCATTTTTGTGTACCTTCCTTTGGTCAAAGTCAGGGTACTAAAACAAGCCAAACAAGTCTTCAGTTGAGTCAACACCTAAACCTGTTACACCTGTTACTGTTAGGCAATCAGGCAGGATCCGTAAACCAGTAGTCAAGCTAGGTTTGTAAGTTAAATACATCACTGCACAAGTAAAACAAAAATATATAGATATGTAAATTAAATATATTATGTTATAATTTAGAATTTCATGAATACTGGTTTAAATTGATTATCACAACAACAAAATTGTAACTGAGTACTTAGATTTAATACTTAAAAAAAGGAGAGCGGCGTAATGTATTCATACATATTCATGTATATGTTAATGAATTGGTGTTCAATATAAGATGGGAATGTTGGGCAATAAATCTCTCTCTCGTGATCCAGGCAACCAGCGTGTGAGTTGTTATTTATTCTGCCGTCCGGAAAATAACAGATCCCATCACAGGACCTTAATGCTGAATCTTTTCCTATTGTCTACACAACCAGGCCAAAACAATTTGATTTTTTGATTTTGTCCTTTATCGCATATGATTTGTTTCCCTTTCTTCAGACTCTTCTCACCTGTCACCATGCCATCTTTCATTTCTTCCTTCATGGATACTCAAGTCTCCCAAATCCCCAATCTCGCTCCATTGAGCTTGAATAGAAATGTTTGGCACTGAATGATGCCATTTGGCCCATTAGCAAGATGGATTCAACAGTGGCTGAATGGGAGAAGCCAGAGGGTAATGGTGGATGGCTGTTTGTCGGGTTGGAGGCAGGTGACTAGTGGGGTGCCTCAGGGATCTGTGTTGGGTCCTTTGTTGTTTGTCATGTACATCAATGATCTTGATGAAGGGGTGGTAAATTGGATTAGTAAGTATGCAGATGATACCAAGATAGGGGGTGTTGTGGATAATGAAGAGGATTTCCAAAGTCTACAGAGTGATTTAGGCCATTTGGAAAAATGGGCTGAAAGACGGCAGATGAAGTTTAATGCTGATAAATGTGAGGTGCTACACCTTAGCAGGACAAATCAAAATAGGACATACATGGTAAATGGTAGGGAATTGAAGAATACAGTTGAACAGAGGGATCTGAGAATAACCGTGCATAGTTCCTTGAAGGTGGAATCTCATATAGATAGGGTGGTAAAGAAAGCTTTTGGTATGCTAGCCTTTATAAATCAGAGCATTGAGTATAGAAGCTGGGATGTAATGTTAAAATTGTACAAGGCATTGGTGAGACCAAAGCTGGAGTATGGTGTACAATTTTGGTCGCCCAATTATAGGAAGGATGTCAACAAAATAGAGAGAGTACAGAGGAGATTTACTACAATGTTGCCTGGGTTTCAACAACTAAGTTACAGAGATAGGTTGAAGAAGTTAGGTCTTTATTCTCTGGAGTGCAGAATGTTAAGGGGGGGACTTGATAGAGGTCTTTAAAATGATGAGAGGGATAGACAGAGTTGATGTGGACAAGCTTTTCCTTTGAGAATAGGGAAGATTCAAACAAGAGGACATGACTTCAGAATTAAGGGACAGAAGTTTAGGGGTAACATGAGGGGGAACTTCTTTACTCAGAGAGTGGTAGCGGTGTGGAATGAGCTTCCAGTGGAAGTGGTGTCGGCAGGTTCATTGGTATCATTTAAAAATAAATTGGATAGGCATATGGATGAGAAGGGAATGGAGGGTTATGGTACGAGTGCAGGCAGGTGGGACTAAGGGAAAAAAGTTGTTCGGCATGGACTTGTAGGGCCGAGATGGCCTGTTTCCGTGCTGTAATTGTTATATGGTTATATGGCCCCTTGCCTGTATCTTTGTCAATAAAATGGTGTCTAAATTATTCTGGTCACATCTTGATCCACTTTCTAAGTTGCACATCTAAGTCATTTTTAATGCTGTATCTCTTTCTTTCTTACCCTTCACGGAGTGCATGCCAGTCTCCATTCTACTCTGTTGAGTATTTTTTTTCTACAATTCCTCTGTAATCTTTCTAATTACCTTTAATCAATTGTTTTTTGTTTACCAGCATCTTAAGTGAATTTGGTCCTTCTTTACAATTATACCCATGCCACTGATTTTGTGTGCTCTGTTAAATTTCTCCTCAGCATAGAAAATAATCTACTCAGTCAATCTTTCCTCAAAAAAATCCTCATAAATCTCCTCTGCACTCTCTTTGGTGCTATGACAAACTTTTTAAATGGAGTAACCAGAATAAGATATTATAGATCTGCTGTGATCCCCGATTCTCAGTCCTGATGCAAGACCTCAGTCCAAAACATGACCTATATCATATGCCTCCACAGTTGCAACTCGACCCACTGAGTTTGTTCCAGATTCCCGCATTGTGGACTCTTTTATGTTGGTAGGAACTGTAGATGCTTGTCTAAACCAAAGATAGACACAAAAAGCTGGAGTAACACAGGGGGTCAGACAGCATTGCTGGAGTAGAGGAAAAGGTAATGTTTCGGATCGAGACTCGTCTGTCTCAACCTGAAATGGCACCTATTCTTTTTCTCCAGAGATGCTGTCTGACCAGCTGAGTTATTCCAGCTTTTTGTGTCTATCTTGTGGTCTCTTTTGTCTTCTGGGATGCTGGCAAGTATAGCATATTTCATTTATGAGGAGGGACAATGTAGGCTGGGTTTTTCATTTCCCATGGAGCATTTAATTTCCCTTTGAGCAAAAGAGGCTTAAGGGAATTTGCCAACTGTGCACCAAATGGGCGTTGATAGGGTGGATAGTGGGAAACCTTTATCCATAACGACGGCATCCAAAAACTGAGAGCAAAGGTTTAAAGTGAGGAGAAAGAAAGTGCGAGGAATCTTTTCTTTTCATGCAGAGGGACGTTGTAATCTGAAGCCTGACAAAAGGTTAAAGGGGTTTGATGTGGACAAGCTTTTCCCTTTGAGAATAGGGAAGATTCAAACAAGAGGACATGACTTCAGAATTAAGGGACAGAAGTTTAGGGGTAATATGAGGGGGAACTTCTTTACGCAGAGAGTGGTGGCGGTGTGGAATGAGCTCCCAGTGGAAGTGGTGGAGGCAGGTTCATTGGTATCATTTAAAAATAAATTGGATAGGCATATGGATGAGAAGGGAATGGAGGGTTATGGTACGAGTGCAGGCAGGTGGGACTAAGGGGAAAAAAATTTGTTTGAAGGGCCTGTTTTACTGTGTTGTATAACTCTGTGAACAGTATAAAAGCAAGAGGTTTTCAGTTACATTCACAGAGATAAGAGCAGGATGGTGTACATGGCTTTTCTACTACTATTTTCAGCTCCTTCTTTTCCTTTCGCTGGCATGTATTTATCTAACCTCTCCTGCCAGGTGGCAGCTCCAAATACCTAAAAAAATGTGATTCAAGCTAATTCAGAATGAGAGTCGTATGATATGATTGTGGTGAAAATAAAATTTAGTTTAATTTGCATCTTTTCATTCCAGTGGTTACTAAGATCAGTTCCTCCCTTTGGATTTCATTGCATATTTCAATTTGAGCAAATGTCCCTGAGGTTTATTTACTGTTAAATATAAAGTGTTGCAGTTGTTGTTATTCTAATGTCAGTTTTGAAGTATATTTGGAAATAAATGATTGCAGAATGTATGTCGGATTATTATAATTATCTTTTATATAATGCTGGACCTTCTTGGCATTTTAATACAAGCTGAACAAGTTGGTAATCTCAGTTCTGAACAGGCGTGTGCTATAGCACACTTAGACACCAAGATTGATGTTTAAAACTCACCGCTAATCTAGATTTATGTTGACTTCAAATACAAAATCCAATGATTTATAAACCATGATCCCAGCACATTTTATTTTCATTGCAATTGATCTGTAATTGAAGGACCTTTATTTCTGTTGATGTAAAAGTTTCTATTATTGAATTCTTTTGTGCCAGACTTTGACTAACGATTTGGGCATTATGTCATATTATAGGTCAAATTGGGTCATAAAGGCAATTAGCAATATACCTGCGAACTGTTTGAAAGCTAGCTTTGATATTGTTGCGAGTAATATTATGATGATTACCGTTTGCACAAGAGAACATCAAACCATTTTTAAAGAGAAAATAAAATTATTTGATTTATGGTTTAATATAGCTCTTGCCAGACCGCAACTTGGTTCATGAATGTACTGTGGTACTGATTACTAAGATACATCAATGTTAGTGACTTTATTAGCTACAATTTACTAATCTCTGATAAATTGGCGCACCAAGTGCCAAGTGTAACAAAATAGGGTAAAATCAAGCTTAAATGACTTTAACCTGCTCTCAACTATGTTTATGTAATTATAGAAAAGCATTGCAATTGTTTCATCTGTACCTCACCTGCATAATGAAATGAAGTAAAAGTTAAATAAATGACAACAGATAAATTAATTTTACCATGGAATAATACAATATGGAGTTAAACGATGTCCTATTTCTGGAGAACCTGCAACATTTACGGAAGCATGTCCATCGGCTCAACACACCATGCCAATCAAGGTACACCAATCCTACCTGCCTGTGTTTGCCCAATATCCCTCCAAACATTTCCTAACCATGTCACTGTCTAAGTCTCTTAAATATTGCTATTGTACCTGCCTCATTTATTTCATCTGACAGCTCGTCTCATAGACCCCCCCACCGACTGTGTGACAAAGTAGCTCCTCAGGTTCCTATTAAATCTTTCCCTTCTCACCTAAAACTTATGCCATCTAGTTTTGATTCCCCTACCCTGGAAAAAAAGACTGTGCATTCATCTTATCTTTTCCCCTCATGATTCTTTGCACCACTATAGGATCACACCTCAGCCACCTCCACATCAAGGAATCAAGTCCTAATCTGCCCAACCTCTCCCTATATCTCAGGCCCTCGAGTCCTGACAGTCTATCAGCTTGATGGGATCTTTCCTATAGCAGAAGACCAAAATGAACACACTAGTCCTTAATCTTCCTGTACCATTATTGGTGCAAAATGAGATCTAGATAAAAATATCAAGGCAACATGGTCATTGGCACAGGTTGCAAACACAAAACATTTTCTGCAATATTGAAGGTAAATTGCATACATACCTCATCGGGTCTTTAAATAGATTGTTATACCGCTTGCTGCCCATGAGGGTGAACAATATTTCAATTAAAATCTCACAGCTTCTCCAGAAAAAGTAATTCATTCAATTCCAAATTCCATCTCTTGAAATTGGTGCAAATACATTAATTGATTGAGACACAGCATGCATTTTACCACTCTGTCTCTGAAGCTTTCTAGTCGAGCAATCTGATAATTTGCATATGTTTGATAAACAGTTTGACAGACAACCATTGGATTTCCCTCCTTAATGTGAACTCTTTGTCATTCCCTGTGAGAATCAAGCAGCTCTACTGACACATTCGTCACAACTGTTTTCATCTGAACATTTTGACAATATGTTAAAGCTGCAAGTTTTACCTAGTTATGGTGCTTTGCAGCACTGTATTTACACAGCTTTATATAGCAATACCAAGAAATCATCGACACAGCTCATCTATTATGCCGAGCTATCTAGATTGCTGACCTGTATGGATGTGCACAGGAATATAATGGAATTATATATTGTCTAACATCAATTCCAATAGCATGAATGATAAACAAGCAGTCCTGCTCAGAATTCAGATCTGCTCCTGCTATTAACTGAGCTTTGGTGATATAATGCATCTATTTTTTTGTAGAGATTGAATTTTCCCCCCACTCTTATCCTACCTGTAGTACCAGGACATGTGAAAGTAATAATTAAGTTCCCTTGTGATCTGAATTAGGTCCCAGTTCCTCAGCCATTTTTTTTCTTTCAATCTCTCTGAAGTTTGGTCCAAATTAACAGTAGCCAACACCTGCATACTTTATTTCTAATATCTACTTTATTCCATGCTCAATGATGTTTATTTATTGGAAATAGAAGAGAGATGTATATCTTGTAGAGTCTACAGCCAGTTAAAGTCTAGCATCATATCTCAGCAACTGAAAGAGGATTCTGAAATCCCACTATATTCAGAGGATGGTAGCATTCCATCTTGCATGTTTGCATCAATGCATATAATGCTGGATAGATGGTTAGGCAAAGTTTATATGAGTATAAAAGTTAGATCATCATATTTGCAGCATACTGGCAGAAATTAGAACATGTAAATTAGTATTCCCGCTTAATCAATAAATGAAAATCTGCATTAATTGTTGGTAAACACTCTAAAGTGTTAAAAACAGATGCTAAGCTTTAAACACGAGAAAGATTACCGATTTTACCAATTGCACCAAATTTACACTTGCTAACTACTGCAAAGGACACTACTTGTCACATTTTATAATGGAACAAGACCAAGTGCAAACCCTTTGTCTGCTCCCCCAAAGCACGATTCCAGAACTTACCCGTTCCCTCAATGCAATGCAATATTGCACCACTCACGCATAGCCCCAACTGCGCAAGCGCGGCTTATTTCTCCTCATCACCCAGCACTCCCTCCTCCCCCTCTTCACCCTTCCTCTTCAATTCCTAGGGAGGGAGAGGTGGTAGAGAGGGAGGGGTGGTGGTGGGGGGCAGAGAGGGACAGGGGCAGAGAGGGACAGGAGTGGAGAGGTGGGAGAGAAGGAGGAGGAAAAGGTAGAGAGGGAGGGTAGTCGAGAGAGGGAAGAGGGTGGGATGGGGGTAGAGTGGGGAGGAGGGAGGGTAGAGGGGGAGGATGAGGGAGAGCAAGGGAGGGGGTAGAGAGGGAGAGGGGTTAAAGAGGTTGGGAGTGATTGTAGAAAGGGAGGGGGTAGAGAGGGGGAGGAAGGATAGAGAGGGAGGGGGCAAGACAGTGACTTGACGTGGTGACTATCCTCCCTACCCTCTCCTCTCCCTCAATCCCCCCACTCTCCCTCCTCACCTCCCTAGGATCTTTCCCCGCTCAATCCCACTCCCCACCCCATCTCCCTCATCCACCCCTCCCCGTCTCCCTCCTCCACACCCCCCATCTCCTAGTGCCACCCACACCTCACTCACCCCATCTCCCTCCTCCTCATTTCCCTATTCATCGTCCCCTCATTCCCATTCCCTGACCCAGTACCTACCCAGATCGTAGAGCAGCGCCAGGGCCTGGAACTCGACCTGGTTCTCGTACTCAGCCCAGCCGTGGTTGTAGACGCCAGCTGTCAACTCGGCTGCCGCTTGGGCTCCAATCCAGGCCCCGACTTAATCTCCGGGCTTGTCCCTGACCCCGGACCCAGGCTCGTCCTTGCTTCCAGCGGTGGCTTCTTTCTCGGCCCCGGTCATGGCCCCATCCCAAGCGTCATGCTTGGCCCTCACTCCAGCTCCAGCACCGGGCTCAGCTACAGCACCGGCCCAGTCCCCCGGTTCGGCCCGCGGCACCAGTACCGGGTAGCCGTCGGTTGCCGGCAGCCGACGCCAGTACTCATTCACCACGAGTGCTGGAGTGCCCTTCCCTCCCCGAGTGTCCCGTCCTGCCTTGTGAGTGCATTGTGACATCACTCAGATTTCTTTTTCTGAATTGGGCGAGTTTTTGGGGCTGTTTTTAAAATTCAAAGGATTGATAACTTCAGAAATATAGGTGGGAATGCAATGGGAAAATGTTTATCGCCACAAGGGGAAACATGTGAGTAGGATGTGTGAAAATTGATAGGTTGTGGCCTAGCATTAGGAAGAAGATAGGAAAGTCAGATTGACACATAGTGGGCACAAAGAAGATGAAGACTTTTAGTTATATAGAGATACTGCAAATAAATTATAACCTTTGAAGTACCTTTTTAATACATGACATTTAATATAATCAAGGGAAGGCAAGTTAGAGGCAGTGACTATTTCTTAGAAACAAACAATGATTGTTCATGATTGGAGACTTTTGTAAACAACCTTTTTGAAATTAGTCAAAATATGTTCTAGACTGTCCTTCAGAACCAAATTCTTTTAGAATTACCTTAATATCAACTTTCTTTCGTGTTACTCTTTTGGATAAAAGTTGCCTACTAAAATCAAATTTTACAGTAATGAACACAATTATGAATACGTCATTTGGTTGCTGGCAAATATGTTTTCCATATCTCTCACTGATATGCAGTGTGGCACATGTGAACTTGTAACAGGTAATGACTCAGATTTTTTCACTTTCTTTGTTTTAAAGTTGCTTAACTGAGCTCCCCCTCCCCACTTTGCAACTTCCACTTCTTGGGCAGTACAGCAGACAGCAGTCTCCTGCAGTTAGTGATTTTGTATTATTTTAAAGTTTCACAGTTGGAGAAATCATATCATTTCTCTTTGCAGACATCACTTCTTGACACAGCGCACATCTCTACATATCAAGCAATAATAAATGTCCACTAGTAAAAGTAACATTGGGAGCATTCTTTTCTTATTCATTACTGAATGAGGAATCACTGGCAAATACAAGCTTTATTGTTCATCCCCAATTGATTTTCAGAAGGTGGTGGTGAAACATTTCCTTAAACCATTTTCAACTATTAATGCTGGGGTTGTTTTAAACTATTTTCATATTTTAGAGCTCTTAACAAAGTTAAATAATTTATAATTTTAAAGCTAGATATCCTCAACCTCAAGGATACCGATTGTTTCCTCAGGCTGATGGATTGGTTGCTCTGGACCATCAAATTACATAAAAACAACCTTCTCCACTAGATCATCAGGGGATAACTGTACATTCATCACTCAGTCACCATAGAGCACAAAAACTATCAAGAATTCCGTCCCACCCCACTGGGGTGCAAACAAATTGATGTCATTGTGAAGCCAGATCACCAGCAAGAATGCATTTAACCCTAAGTAACCCAAGGGATCAGATGGCTGCATAGATAATGGAGTTTGATGGTGTTCAATCATAAAGAAATTACCATGCTTCAATTTCCATGTGATCTGAGCAACAACTGACCTTTGAAATTAACATTTTATGCAGTTGCTTATCTTTCTTTCACTGTCAGAGCCATAGTCATACAGCTTAGAAACAGACTCTTTGGCTCAACATGCTCACACCGCCCAACACGCTCCATCTATACTAGTTCCACCTGCCTGCATTTTGCCCATATCCTTCTAAACCTTTTCTATCCATGTACCTATCCAAATGTATTCTAAATGTAGTGATGGTACTTGCCCCAACCACCTCCTCTGGCAGCTCATTTCATATATCCACCACCCTTTGTGTGAAAATGTTGTCCCTAACGTTCCCATTAAATATTTCCCTTACCTTAAACCTATTTCCTCTGCTTCCTGATTCCCCTACACTGGGTAAAATATTATGTGCATTTACCCTGTCAATTTCCCCCACGATCTTATACACCTCTATAAGATCACCCTTCATCTTCCTGCACTCCAAGGAATAAAGTCCAAGTCTGCTCAACCTCCTGCTGTGGCTCAGGCCCTGGCAACTCGCAACATCCTTGTAAACATCCTGCCCTGGCAACATCCTTGTAAATTTTGTAATACTTATTATCACTGGTTTAACTTTATTCCGCAGTTCTCAGCCAAAAGATACTCAATTCATGTCCTTAAAAGGTCACCAACAGAGTCAAGTTGATGTCATCAGCTCTAGGGTTCAAAATTGTCACTTCCATCCAAGGCCTTGGGTGGCCTTTTGGCATCAGGTCAACATCTTATGTTAGTTTATCCATCATGCTTATCATTATTTACCTCCTGCAGATCATTCACATAGAAACAGGAAACTACAGATGTTGGAATCTTGAGAACAACAGTGTTGGAAGAACTCGGTGAGCCAGGCAGTATTCGAGGAGGGAATTTCCTCCACAGATCATTCACAATTGTTTTGATCCTATTCTTCTTGCTGACCTCTATTCAAATGATTAGTTGTGAAGTCTGTATAGGTTTGGTCTGCTTAGTTGTTTAACATAATCTTTCTGAATAACAAGCAGGTAACTGATTGCATTAGTGATTAGTGTGTAGAAAGACTACCATAATGAGAACACATCTGTACATTGTTTCAGTTTTGCAGGATCCCCGCAGGTGATAAGTAAACCAAGATGCTTACTGTATGGTGGTAATATGAACACCAGAACATGCAGGATTTATATATCAGCTACACAATTCTTTAAATCTTGACTTAGATAGTGAAGTTTTCACCATGCTTTATGATCAAATGTTTAGAACTATCCACAAATAAAAGCTCAGAGTTTGTTTAAAACTATGAGTATCGGAGTAGGAGTAGAAGTGAGGGTCATATTTGTACAGCTGTTACAGAACTAACTACTAATCAATAATTTCAACAGTACCCCTTAATATATATATATTTATAATTACCTTTCGGTGAGTTTCATTAGGTTTTGGCATTTAATCTGACTATTATCAATCTAAGAGCAAGAGCTCATTTCAAAAGAAAATTTAATTTGAGAATTAATACATTGGTTTGCCTTTTTTTATTGATACATTCATAGAAAAATAGATAATAATTTTATGTAACAGTAAAATGTACACATTTACAGATTTCTACTGTGAAACCATTCTTAAAAAATATCTGGAATAAATACACATGTACTATGTGGGTATGTAAAGCCAGATCAACGTCTACCAACAAATTGCAATATCTACAAATTACACCAATCTTTAATAGCAGGGTTGATTTAGTAACTGTGGTCAATATACACATTCCTTAAATCACATTGACTGATTTGGAAAAAAAATGATGTGGATGAATTGTAGTAGAAGATCAAGTGTGGACCAATGTTGACCTGCTTCATATTTGGATCTTCTTATAACATATAACATATCCCTGAGCAAAAAATTCACTGTAAGATTTCTGCTGATGCCAGTTTGAGAGAGGCAAGAGAGGAACTGCAGGGTCCTTGACAAAGATAGTTGCATCTTTTCTAGCCGTAGGCAAGGTCTCAGAGGTCTGGAGCCGAACCAATATTGTTGCTTTGTTTAAGCAGGGAAGTAGAGAGAATCTTGGTTTACACCAAAGGTAGACACAAAATTCTGGAGTATAGTAATGTAAAATGCATATAGTAAATGTTAAGGTTTAAGGAAACAGAATATACTACATTAATCTCCCTACTCAACTTAATTGCTTTTTTTGGTAACAATGTCTCGAGCTTCAGGCAATGTGCTGTCAAATCTTCTTATCACACACTTATAAATTGGCAAAGTTTACCAAAAATATAAACAGCTAACATCCCACACTTGGCAGTAGCATCTCAGGTGCTCGAGGAAAATCTGTCACTGCCAAAAAATGGTAGCCACAGTCGAAATAACTTTCAAAGGCATTTTGTACCTTTGAAAGTAAAGTGAAAGCAATGGTATTGGAAAGTGTAGAGAATGGGAATAATGTTGATGTCTAAGGTTTTGATCTTCAAATATGCTTGCTTCAATCAATCACTAGTTGTGATTGAAGCCAATGATGAGTTTTATCATCACTGTCTATTTTGATGAGAGGTGACTCCCTGGAGAGACACTCAATTCTAAGCTCTATTGTTATAGGAGACTTCCAGGGAGACAGGGAAAAAAAATCAAGATGTCCTCAATGTTTTCTTGAAGAAGTGCAACCTCCCCACTGACTTTTGGGAACATCTGGTTCACGATGACTCAAAGTGAAGAAATAACATTTCATATGGTGTCAGTAACCTTGAGGGCAGACATTGGAAGCACACAGTAGAATTGTACAGGCAGTGAACACCAACCACCCAAATCATCAGGAATTAATTGTCCCGAGTGCATTCATCTGTAGTTCCCACATTAGCTTCATTGGACACCTGAGCAACTACAAACATGCTCACTATATCGGTATCCATGACAACAGTAAATATCAAAATTAAAACTGAAGTTGATTTACATTATACTTGATCCCAAGGGTCTGCCTTAGAAAACTAAAGGAATAATTGGGGAGATCTTTCAGAAAACTGGCACAGATATGAATGATTCTAATTTGTTGTATGTGAATTTAAGTAATATTTGCAACAACATGATCACATAAAACTCAAGCAAGTTTAACTGGAGATATGATTATACAGAAACTAATCAAACTTGCAATGGCTCTGGAAATGTTTATCAAATAAACACATGAGAATGCATGTATAAATTAAAATTAATCTGTCCATAAGTTGGCAACAGGACAGTATATTTTACATTATTGCTGTTTAATGCCTATATTCAATAAGTTAAACTGTCCATAAGTTGTCAACAGGACAGTATATTTTACATTAATGCTGTTTAATGCCTATATTCAAAACTAGTTTTATATTGATGGGCTGCCACCAATTCTTATCTTTGCAGCTGAAATGGATGCTCTGGCCACTCCAGATTAATTTCTTTACTTCTGAATGGTGGTGTAGAAATACTTAATGGAAGAAGTTTAATAGTCTCAGGGGTTTCAGATGAGATAGAGACGGTTTTAACAGGGAAAGTCAGGGGAAGGAATGTTGGCTAAAGCAAAAAATGCAAATATGGGAAAGGATGCTATTTTAAAGAATCATTAAGTGAACTTTTAAGGATTGAATTAAAGAATAGAAATTATGCAATTCCACTGTTTGGAGTGGGCTATGCATTCCTAACAGTCTGAAGGAGATAGAAAAAGAAAATTTACAAGCATGATCTAGGATAGTGAGAGACTTCTTCTAACCTAACGTTAATGGTGGCACTGTCACTGTAAAAGGTGTAGAACTCTTAAAATGTAATAAGGCAAACTTTTTTTGGCCAGTATGTAAGACGTTAGTGGGGGTCAAGTCTGGATTCAGTTTCAGGAAATGAAGCTAGCAATATGAAACAAAAGGATAGTTTTGTGGTTGTCTTCATAATTTAATACAATTTAACAAAGGTATGAAAAAGGGCAACGATATAGTAAGAAAAGTTCTAAATTTGATGTAATGCTAAATGATTTTCACTGAGAATCATTCAACAAAGGTGGACAGGGAATAACTATTTCAGGGGATATCAATTTGGAGTAATGGGAAGCATTTGAAACATAGAAACATAGAAACAAATTAGGTGTAGTAGGCCACGCCCTTAGCCTGCACCGGGCTGATCATCAAGTCTGGACCTGCCTTCTTCAGATTTCAGGAAATAAAAGCTAGCAATCTGAAGAGTTCCAGAAAAGGAAAAAAGTTCTTCTCATCTTGGTTTTAAAGTATCCTTAAGTTGTCTTCATAATTTAATACATCTAGCCTGTCCAACCCCTTAAGAAAGGTATGAAAATTTAGGGCTACGTTACGCACATGTTTATAGTACAAAAATTAAAAATTTTTGGGTAAAATTTTTGTATAATATCCAAAGTAATGCTTAACTCAGATTTTTCACTGATTAAATTCACTTAGAATAACACAAAGAAACTTTATCGTACAGTTTAATAACAGGGAATTAACTAAAATTTGGAAATTTCAAAATGGGATTATAGAAATTTGGAGACCTTAAAATGGAAAGAATCATTTTCCCTGTTTAGATTCGTTGGAAATGGAAATACTTAAAGGGTCAGAATAGTCAGCACAGGAACCTGGGACTAAAATTGATGAAATGAACTTGAAATGTCGATATCTCGAATATGACTCCTCTTCCTTTTTTTTTTATTTTAGATCCCTTTGCATAGAAAAAAAAAAAAAGAAAAAAGGCAAAAAGTATGGAGACAATGAAGACAATATTATCAATTTAAAAATGATGTAAATGATGTAATAGAAACCTATCTCCAATAATAAAAAAAATTAAATAAGGTGGTATGTAAATCTTTATTCTGGTATAAAAAGAAACATGCATTGCATCTTCTGCTTCTCTGCTATGGAACTTGAACCAAAACAAGAAAATTAGGACACAACATGAGTACTTGCACTCCCTCTATGGCAAAATGTCCTTCCTCCAGATTTGGAGACCAAGATTCAAGAAATTATAAAGTAAGGGAAAGGATGAACTGTCGATTTATATGACAAGATGCATAGAAGTGTAAAAATGGAGGACTTAAATTGAATATTAGAAAGCAATAAGGTGGTGTGTAAATTATTGGTAAAGAAACATGCATTGCATCTTCTGCTTTCTGCTAGAACTTGAGAACAACACAAATTAGGACACAACATGAGTACTTCATTCATTTTTGATTACCGCACTACAGTTAAGGTGTGATTAAATTGGAAAGAAAGCAACGGAGATGTATAAATGTGTTACCTTGACTGAAAAACTGTAATTATGACCAACAATTTGAAAACTAGGTTTATTTTCTTTGCAACAGATGCGACAGTGGAGATTTAATTTAGTTGTACCAAATTGTGAGATTTTGTACCTAGATAGTATAATTAAGATACATGTATGAGTAAAAAATCACACTGGATTAAAGGAATTGGGAGAATGTTTGGAGAAGAGATGCAGAATCATTTTTTTCCATGCAGAGGATGGTAGAAGCAGGCACTCAGTACCTGATCCAATGGATGGTAGGGCAGATATCATCACACATAAGCCCTGCTTGGACATGTGCAGAAAGAGCATTGGCCTGCATGATTTATGCTGGAGAGAGGAATTAGGTTAGAGAGTACTTTTTCAGCTGTGGTAGACAGATTGGGTCGATTAGCCTTCTTCTGTGTTGTAAATGTTCAAATTCTACAATTTTATGATGTAAAGTTACTATTTACCTAGAAGGCAATCATCTCTTCAGTGAGAACACGTTGATGCAATAAATTCAATAATTTACAAAATTACATGAGACACTGCTAATCGCTGGTACTGCAAGTTGCATTAGTCACACCAAAAGAATATCACTGTGGATGGTGAAAAACATTTTTTTATACAGATTCCAAATGCTCGTAGCTCAGTCCATGATGCTCAGTTCTCATGCTTTTCCAAACACAACCATTGCCTATAAACTAAGTATGCCTTTTCGCTCTAGATTTAAATCTTTGCTTTTCAGATGACAATCATTTAATTATCCCATGAAATGCCAAACTGAAAGTAAAACATCACAATGCTTCATCAGTATCCTTCAGGAATGTGATCTGCCATCCCTACTTGGTCAACTTTACATGCAATTCCAAACCCACCACAAAGTGATTGACTCTGAACTACCCATTGTAGCAGTTTGGCAAGTAATTTACTTCAGGAGCTATTGGAAAAAGCAACGTATGGTAGCTGAACCACATCTCGTAAACAAACCAACAGGAACAGGTTAAAAGAAGTTTAGATTAAATACTGGCTTGATAAATTGAATTGGTATCAAGCTGCACATTTTCCCCTTAAAACAGTTCTGGATGTCACAGCACAGTAGATTAACTGGTCACTGTAAATTGCTCCTATGGTGTAGGCAAATTGTAAAAACAGGAAGGGGTTGAGGAGCAAGTGGTTGCAGAATAAAATGGGTTTAGTGTGGGATTAGTTTGATTGGGTACTTGATAATCATTGCGGACACTGTGGGCAAAAGGAACTCCTTTTATATGAGCAAAGGAGAGAGGTGTTGACCTTAGAGGGTGATCTGGTTGATATGTGGGTGATTAGGAATTCAAATGGTAAGATTACACAACATGGCTTGTATTTTCTGGCAGGTTGAAATTTTAGGGTTGCCTGAACAATATTTTGAAGATTTGAGAATTGATCTAGTTTACAGTGAACCACTATTTCCACTGGCAAGGGGATTCAGGACTACAAGACTTTAGGACAAGGCTTTTATTATGTGAAGGGCCATATTTACAGTTCAAGCTGATTCTGAAAGCTACTCATGTGAAACCTTTTGTGTCAGCCTCTTATTAGCCACGTTTAAGGACATCAATGATCGAGTTGTCACTGTCCCACTCATGCCTTTTTGCTGCTCCATCACTGCCACTCACCAGTTCCTGCCTCCTCTGATCATCTTGTTTCAAATGCTCCTTTCCACCTTCCAACAATCTCAACACCTCCCGTTCTCTGCCTAAAAGCGTTCAATTCATATGCTAAGGATGTAAACCTGATCTTCCAATCTACCTTTCATCTGCCCAGTTAATATACTAGATAAGCTGCGGTGTCCAGAACTGCTTAAAATAAATAAAATTATAACTTGATACCATCTCAATTATCAAGCAAGTATTTCATCCAAGTTTCTTTAAACCTTCTTCTGTTGATTAGTGCCCTTCGACTATTATTTTAACCGCACTTTCTATGTAGCTGTGACACCATACTTTGCAATCTGTTTACTTTCTCTTTTGCACAATCTGTTGTACTCATGTATGGTAGAATCAAAGAACTACAGATGCTTGTTTACAAAAAAAGACACAAAGTGCTAGATTAACTTAGCAAGTCAGGTAGCATTCTCGGAACAGAAGCTGATTTACAAAAAAAAAAGCGAAAGTGCTGATGTAACAGTGGTACACAAAAAAGGCACAAAGTGCTGGAGTAACTTACAAAATAAGACACAATGTACTCATGTATGGTACGAATCCACCCATGTATGGTATTTGTTTTTGCTGTATTTTGGTACATATGACATTAATAAACCAACATCAATACCATTTGCTGAGGAGAAAGGAGTTTTAAATGTTTAATCCAACTAGACATCAATTTGTCTGGCCCTTTAGAATGGTCATGGGCTCTGCACCAGTTTCACACAAGTTCAGCCTCCACATCATTCAAAGAAAGCCCCCAAGTGCTTTAACCATATAACCATATAACAATTACAGCACGGAAACAGGCCATCTCGGCCCTTCTAGTCCGTGCCAAACACGTATTCTCCCCTAGTCCTATATACCTGCACTCAGACCATAGCCCTCCATTCGTTTCCAGTCCATATAACTATCCAATTTATTTTTAAATAATAAAATCGAACCTGCCTCCACCACCTTCACTGGAAGCTCATTCCATACAGCTACAGCTCTGAGTAAAGAAGTTGCCCCGCATGTTACCCCTAAACGTCTGTCCCTTAATTCACAAGTCATGTCCTCTTGTTTGAATCTTCCCAACTCTCAGTGGGAAAAGCTTATCCACGTCAACTGTGTCTATCCCTCTCATCATTTTAAAGACCTCTATCAAGTCCCCCCTTAAACTTCTGCGCTCCAAAGAATAAAGCCCTAACTTGTTCAACCTTTCTCTGTAACTTAGTTGCTGAAACCCAGGCAACATTCTAGTAAATCTCCTCTGTACTCTCTCTATTTTGTTGACATCCTTCCTATAATTAGGCGACCAAAATTGTATACCATACTCCAGAATTGGCCTCACCAATGCCTTGTACAATTTTAACATTACATCCCAACTTCTATACTCAATGCTCTGATTTATAAAGGCCAGCGCACCAAAAGCTTTCTTTACCACCCTATCTACATGAGATTCCACCTTCAGGGAACTGTGCACAGTTAGTCCTAGATCCCTCTGTTCAACTGCATTCCTCAATTCACTACCAATTACCATGAACGTCCTATTTTGATTTGTCCTACCAAGATGTAGCACCTCACACTTATCTGCATTAAATTCCATCTGCCATCTTTCAGCCCACTCTTCCAACTGGCATAAATCTCTCTGTAGACTTTGAAAATCTACTTCATTATCCACAACACCACTTATCTTAGTATCATCTGCATACTTACTAATCCAATTTACCACACCATCATCCAAATCATTGATGTACATGACAAACAACAGTGGACCCAACACAGATCCCTGTGGCACCCCACTAGTCACTGGCCTCCAACCTGACAAACAGCCATCCACCATTACTCTCTGGCATCTCCCATTCAGCCACTGTTGAATCCATCTTGCTACTCCACCATTAATACCCAACAATTGAACCTTCTTAACCAACCTTCCATGAGGAACCTTGCCAAAGGCCTTACTGAAGTCCACATATACAACATCTACTGCTTTACCCTCATCAATTTCCCGAGTAACCTCTTCAAAAAATTCAAGAAGATTAGTCAAACATGACCTTCCAGGCACAAATCCATGTTGACTGTTCCTAATCAGACCCTGTTTATCCAGGTGCTTATATATATTATCTCTAAGTATCGTTACCATTAATTTGCCCACCACTGACGTCAAACTAACAGGACTATCTTAATAACATAATAATATCTTAATAATATAATATGATTAGGGTCATCCATCAGCATTTAAACAAACTTGCAATGTGAATGACCCACCCCTGCTACAAATACATCTTAAGAAATTAATACATGCTTATGTTTGCCAACTACATTGAGGACCAAGGGTCCTGGTAATTCCAATCCTCTCCCCGATTTGTATTTATTGTATTATCTGATCTGATTTAACATGCAAAACAAGGCTTTTCACTGTACCTTGGAGCACGTGACAATAATAAAACTAAACCTAAACACTGCAAATGACATAGTGAATATCATTAATTAAATATATTTTGAATTTCAATTTAACTGCAGTGATTTTGCTTTGGAAGTGTTTAATTGGAAGCAAGATGGTCTATTAATGCCTCAGCACTGTTCCACCATTCCATCTGATCTGTCGCTTGGCTCCATTTACCCACATCACTCAACACTTTGCTTAGCAGAAATCTTTCAATCTCAGTTTTAAAATGAATAATTGACCTGGCATCAATTTCTAGTTGTGGAAGTGAAATTCACATTTAATAGCTGTGGTGTGCTTTGTCTGATCTTAAGGATTTGAAGGGAGTCATAAAAAATGTTACCTTTTACATTTCAACGCAGCATCTATCAGTCATATAAACATAGTGGTTAAATGGCCTCTATGGTAGTGTCATGTGAACCAGTAATCACATGTTTTCTGACTGCATTAGCATTTTGTGAGGTGAAAACACTTTTGTGCACTAAATAATGTTTTTACTCAGGAATTCCTTTGTGACATCGGAGGTAGAGGGAAGACCTGACAGGTATATAAAATGATGAGAGGCATAGACAGGTTAGGCAGTCAAAACCTTTGTCTAGGGTGGAAATATGGAGGAATAGGTACATGGGTTTAAGAGGACAGGGACAAAGTTTGAAGGAGATGTGCAGGGCAATATTTCTTCAGAGAGTGGTGGGTGCCTGGAATGGTTGCAAGGGTTGTGGTGAGAACAGATACGATAGTGGCATTTAAGAGGCTTATAGATGGGCACATGGATATGCAAGGAATGGAGACATATGAATCACGTGCAGGCAGAGGAGATCAGTTTGACGGCATCATTCATGGCACATTCTCATGGTCTGAAGGGCCTGATCTCGTGCTGTTTTCTTATATGTTATATCCCAAACCAAAACAACTTCATGTCCATGCAGAGCTAATTGGGCAGTCAGCTTCTGCTAACATTAAAACAGTGTCAAAATAATCTGTAGATGAGATACTAGAGATCCCATTATAATGCAGCGAGTATGGTGTTGATATCACAAGAGGTTATATTCCTCAGGATATAGAGAAGAGTGCCTACTCGTCAGTATGGATGAATTGGGCTGAATGGCCTGGTTTCCATATAGTACCTTTCTATGATTCAATGATAAAGGACAAAAAACAAAAAACACAGGTCAAATACAGTCCCATATACTATATGAGCACACAAGCTGCTGATGGGTGTGCTGAGATTAATACAAGAGAATAAAGATACATTTTACAATGTCATCAGAAGAAGTAGAGTCAGTTAAAAGCTTGATTGAAAAGATAAGCTTTTAGCTGCAGTTTAAAAATGTCAACTGAGTGGGCGTCTCTCATAGCCCTGGGTAGGGTATTCCACAGCTTGATTCCATTTGTAATTGAAAAAGGCTGCTTCACCAATTTTCTTATTGCTGCGGCATTGAGAGGCTAACATGCCGGCATCAGAAGACCTGAGCGCTCTATTAGGGGCATAGGGAAGGAGGGACGGTAAAATATGCTGCTCCTCAGCCAAAAAGGGCTTTATAGATAAAAAGGACTTTATAGTCTATCCTGGATCTCACAGGGACCCAATGAAGGGAGTGGTGATATGTTCCCTTTTTTTGTTATTTAACCCATTATCGAGTTATATTTTGAATCTACATATAGAAAGGCAACAAAATATCTTCACTAGTTACAATGGAGCTGAGGTTTACAACACTTCCACTTTGTATCAAAAATAAAGCATTCAAGAAATATTTTTCTTGCACAAAATTTTGTCAATCAATGATGTTGTGGGGCCCATTCAACCTTTTTCATGAATATTTATACAGCCTGAATCATTCAATAATTGTGTGGCAGATGTTAAAGTGAGATTACGCAATGCTGGTCTAATTTAAATTATATCAGCTACAACAATAGTCAATCAAAATTAGCAATTTATTTGTTCATTTTTAACTTCTGCCAGTTTCAAACATGCTATAATTTCTGCCCTGGTTTCAGCAATAAAATTCCCGAGATACCTAAACCAAAGGTTAAAAATCAGTTTTGAGCAAAACCTATTGAGTATATATCAGATTCTCCTGCATGACTCAACACTGGCTTAAAAAAACATTTTGCTGGCAGCTAGAAGCCAGACTTGCCATAACATTAGCCATCCATCTGGACTGATAAAATGAGATGTTGAGTTAATGTTGAATGGGCCTATTCAAAGAATCTCTTGAAAATAAGTTGTTTATTTTAGGTTCCAAAGTTTTATTGTGAAAACTTGTACATGTACACCATGAAAATTGGTAGAAGTTTCAACATAGTCATATATGAGTCCATATCACTGATTAGTTTAGTGTGGAACTGCAGATGCTGGTTCACACCGAAGATAGACACAAAATGTTGGAGTAACTCAGTGGGACAGGCAGCATGTCTGGATAGAAGGACTGAGTGACTTTTCGGGTTGACGCCCTTCTTCAGACCCTTCTCGACCCGAAACATCGTCCATTCCTTCTATACAAAGGTACTGCCTGTCACTGATTAGTTTAGTCTAGTTGAGAGATCCAGCACGGAAACAGGCCTTTAGGTACAATTTAACAAAAGCCAATTAATCTATAAATCTGACTTTGGAGTATGGGAGGAAACCAGAGCAACCAGAGAAAACGCACGCAATCACAGGGAGAACGTACAAACTCCTTACAGAGAGCACCCGTAATCACGATTGAACCTGGGTTTCTGGCGTTGTAAGGCAGCCACTTGATGTTTAAATAGATTGCTCAGTTTGGGCACGTTCATTGCAAATGTTCTTTTATAATAAAGTCACCTTCAATTGCACTTACAAATCTACACAATGTTACTACATTTAAATTACTGTTTGTTTTTTTTTATTTAATACAAAGAGTAATTACTGATTTTTGTGTAATACAAAGACTAATTAAAAAAAGTTATTGTTTTAAAAACTGCCAATTGGTGTTGCTTCACAAAGATTTTTCATATGCAACTGCACAAGTAAATTTGGCCATAATTTTGAACCGACACTATTTCGATGAAACAATGCATTAAATGTCCAGTTTCCTGATTTATTTCACAGTGGTTTACAAAATGAACACAAAGGTGCTGTGTGATACTTAATCTGATTCGAATTGTTGTGCCATATGCATTGTCATCTCATGCTGAAGATATTGGTGTTCTTAAGATAAATTTCCATCTTAATTGTAACGTAGTGGTATCACTCTTGCTTCTGAATCTTATTGTAGATCAAGACCCATTTTATTTGCGTGACCACATAAACCAGCTGACATTCTGATACAGATCTGAAAGCATTATGAGTAGCACCATAGCACTGTAGAGTAAATGCCACATGGTGCCAGAGAAGGATGTATTGGCACTGGAGAGGGTCCAGAGGAGGTTTACAAGAATAATCCCAGGAATGAGTAGGTTAGCATATGATGAGCGTTTGACAGCACTGGGCCTGTACTCGCTGGAGTTTAGAAGGATGAGGGGAAGCCTCATTGAAACTTACCAAATAGTGAAGGGCTTGGATAGTGGATGTGGAGAGGATGTTTACACTAGTGGGAGAGTCTAGGACTAGAGAGCATAGTCTCAGAATTAAAGGGCATACCTTTAAGAAGGAGATGAGGAGGAATTTATTTAGTCAGACGGTGGTGAATCTGTGGGATTCTTTGCCACAGAAGGCAGTGGAGGCCAAGTCAATGGATATTTTTAAGGCAGAGATAGATAGATTCTTGATTTGTACTAGTTATGGGGAGAAGGCAGGAGAATGGGGTTAGGAAGGAGAGATAGAACAGCCATGATTGAATGGCAGAGGAGACTTAATGCGCCAAATGGCCTAATTCTGGTCCTATCACTTATGATCCCATTCGATCTTGTGCTTGGGTACGGTCTCTCTGAAATGTTATTGATCTTCCTGGGAATGCATGGGCCTGGGGAAGTTGTTAGAAATGGGGGGAGAATAAAAGAGGGACTAATTTAGGATTAATGGTTATTTAATGGTCAGCATTGATTCCGAAGGCTGAAGCGTCCATTCCTATGTTGTTTGCCTCTATGACTCTATGAGTGCTGCATTGCTGGAGGTAAACTAAAACAAGTTTGTCTGCAAAATGGAGCCCGTAGCAGGAATGAACTTGCAGGAAAGAATAAAGTAGGCAGTAAGTGAATATCAAGAGAATTCAAAGTTAGATTGTGTCTATTTTAATGGTAAGAGTATAACCTGTAAAGTAGATGAAGCATTAATATGATACTTCATGATATGATATTTTTGCCATCTAATAAATGGTTCAAGGATAAGCAGGACAGATAAACTCAATATCCTTCATGTTCCACAAAGATCGGTATTTGTAATAAATGAGTATAACTTGGATGATAATAGACAATAGACATTAGGTGCAGGACTAGGCCATTTGGCCCTTCGAGCCAGCACTGCCATTCAATGTGATCATGGCTGATCATCCACAATCAGTACCCCGTTCCTGCCTTCTCCCCATATCCCCTGACTTATCTTTAGGAGCTCTAGCTCTCTTGAAAGTATCCAGAAAACCGGCCTCCACCGACCTCTGAGGCAGAGAATTCCACAGACTCACAACTCTTTCCTCATCTCCGTTCCAAATGGCTTACCCCTTATACTTAAACTCTGGCCCCTGGTTCTGGACTCCCCGAACATCAGGAACATGCCCTGCATCTAACGTATCCAAACCCTTAACAACCTTATATTGTTCATTAAGATCCCCTTTCATCTTTCTAAATTACAGAGTATACAAGCTCAGCCGCTCCATTCTCGCAGCATATGACAGTCCCGCCATCCTGGGGATTAACCTTGTGATAATGTGGGAGGCAAGATCAGTAAGTTTGTGAACAATTTAAAGATTGGTAGAGTTGTTGATGGTGTGGAAGATAATCTTTGACTGCAGGGCCGTATCGATGTTTTGGTTGAAATGGTCTGGAAAATCGCAGATTTAATCCAGACAACGTGAGATTATGCATTTTGAAAGCACTAATAAGGCTAGGACATACATTGTGAATGGTAGGGAGTACTGAGGAACAGATGGACTTTGGAGTACAGATCCACAGATTTTTGGCAACCCAAGTAGATAAAGTGGTTAGGAAGGCATATGTAAATCTGGCCTTCATTAGGCATTGAGTACAGAAGTAAGGAGGTAATGCTCTAAATTTATAAAACTTTGATCAGATCTCAGCTGGAGAACTGCGTGATGTTCTGGTTACCAAGGTATGAGAAAGATGAGTCTGAAGAATGGTCCTGACCCAAAAGGTCACCTATCCATTTTCTTGAGTGATGCAGCCTGACCCACTGAGTTACTCCAGCAGTTTGTGTCTTTTTTGTGTAAACAAGCATCTGCAGTTTCTTGTTTCTACACAAGAAAACATGTTATGGAGCTGAAATAGGGGAGGAGGAGAGGGGGGGGTAGGGCAGAAGAAATTTACCAGGATATTGCCTGGACTGTAGTTAAAATGAGATACTGGTAAAAACAGATCTTTGCTCCCTGAAATGGAGGAGGTTAAAATGGGACTTAACTGAAGTATAGAAAAATATGAGGGGTACATATAATTTAGACTGTAGGAAACCTTTCTCGCTATCAGAGGTATGGAAAAAGTAGAGGACAAAGGTTTAAAAAAAGGGGAAGAGATTCAGAAGCTATACAAGGGGAACGATCGGCATCAAGAGTGGTATGTACCTGGAATGCATTGTCTGAGAGAGTATTTGAATCTGTTGTTGAAGACAGTATTTAAGCAGTGTTGAGATGAGCACTTGAATTGTCTAGGCATAGGAATTAGTCCTAGGCAATGGGATTAATAGAGAAGAGTGCCTACTCGTCAGTATGGATGAATTGGGCTGAATGGCCTGGTTTCCATGTAGTACAGGTGCACAACCTTTTATCCGGAGTTCCGGAAACCGAAAAACTCCGAAAACCGGCCATTTTTTCCAGATGTCGTCTGCGCACCAAAGCTCGTGTTTGGCGCCAAACTTGACCCGAAACAACCCACGGTCAACCCAGGTCTGTACTACTGTAGCGGCTGCCCCCTCCACGGAGACCGGGAGACGCTTAAACATCTGTAAATCATTGCTTAAATGTTAGTCAGTTAGTTTGGAGGGCTTTTATGTGAAGGGGGGGGTGAAGGGGTAAACTTTAATTCTTAGTCCCCTACCTGGTCGGAGAGGCGGGGAGCGGTCAATGCCTTACCGGGTCGCCGTGCAGTAAGCTCCGCAGCGCTGTGGCCGGTGGGGCTGCGGGCGGCGCCGGTTGTAGCTCCGACCCCGGCAACTCTACCCCTGGCTGCGAGGCGCTCCAAATCCAGCGCGGCCCGCGGCCGGACGCCCCAGCTCCGCGAATGTCGGGAGTCGGCGGCGTCGCAGCGCTGGGATACCAGCGGGGAGCGGGCAATGCCTTACCGGGTCGCTGTGCGGCAAGCTCCGGAGCGCTGTGGCCGCCGACTCCCAACATTCGCAGAGCGTCGCTGGATTTGGAGCAGCGCAGCCAGGGGTAGAGTTGCCGGGGTCGGAGCTCCAACCGGCGCCACCCGCGGCCGGACGGAGCCCCCAGCTCCGCGAGGTTGGGAGTCGCCGACCAGGTAGGGGACTAAGAATTAAAGTTTCCCCCTTCACCCCTACTCCACCACCACCACCACATAAAATCCCTCCAAACTAACTGACTAACATTTATGCAATGATTCTCCCGGTCTCCGGGGAGGAGGCAGCTGCTCCAGACTTTTCAAGCCGCCCGCGCTACCTACCTAATCTACGCTAAAAATCTTCCATTCGGAAATCCGAAAATGTCCGAAATCCGACAAGTGTCTGGTCCCAAGGCTTTCGGATAAAAGGTTGTGCACCTGTACTATGATTCAATGATAAAGGATCAGAAAGTTTGGATAAACAGAATGAATTTTCCCAGAATGTCAAGTCAAGAGAGTTTATTGTCATGTGTCCCAGATAGGACAATGAAATTATTGCTTGCTGCAGCACAACAGAGTATTGTAAGCAAAAATACAGAACAATTCAGTGTGTCTATCGCATAGACCATATATATACACATAAATAAACATATAAAGTGCAATAGGCTGTTACAGTTCAGAGTTTGTCTGATGGCAAGTTTAATAGCCTGATGGCTGTGGGGAAGAAGCTGATCCTGAACCTTGATGTACCTGATTTTAGGCTCCTGTACCTACTACCTGATGGCAGCAGGGAGATGAGTGTGTGGCCAGGATGGTGTGGGTCCTTGATGATGTTGGCAGCCTTTTTGAGGCAGCGACTGCGATAGATCCTTTTGATGGTGGGGAGGTCAGAGCCGATGATGGACTGGGCATTGGTCGCAACTTTCTGCATTCTTTTCCCCTCCTGGACGCTCGTTGCCGAACCAAGCCACAATGCAACCAGTCAGCATGCTCTCTACTGTGCACCTGTAGAAGTTCGAGAGAGTCCTTTTTGACATACCGACTCTCTGTAATCTTCTCAGGATGTAGAGGCGCTGATGTGCTTTCTTTATGATTGCATCAGTGTGCTGGGACCAGGAAAGGTCTTCGGAAATATGCACGCCCAGGAATTTGAAGTTCTTGACCCTTTCCACCATTGTCCCATTGACATAAACGGGATTCTGGGTCCCTATCCTACCCCTTCCAAAGTCCATAATCAGTTCCTTGGTTTTGCTGGTGTTAAGAGCCAGGTTATTGTGCTGGCACCATTTGGTCAATCGGTTGGTCTCACTTCTATAATCTGACTCGTCACCATCAGATCTGTGATGACTCGAAATCATCATGCTCATGGACCAGAGAGAATTCAGTTTAAGAGATAAATGTGTGGCTATCTAATTGAATTTTTATTAAGAGACTTAGAAGTTAGGGGAAGGAATTTTCTTCATGATATATAGTTTACAGTTACCAGAAAGTGAGGCCTTCAGGAGCAGCAGCATGAGTTCTTGATGTAATTGCCACAAAAAGAGATTACTCTTTCTGCATGATGTCACTCAGGCTTGTTAACTGAGTGAAACTATTCAGAAAAGAGTATTTCTTGAAAAGGAATCAAGCTTCCACAGGTTATACTTCGAAACTTCATAACACTTGCTTCAAATTCTAGTTCCTTACCGAGAGCATACGAATAACAAAGCACGCCATCAAGCTGACTGAGTGTAATTGGAGCCTCTGTGTACAGGTATTGCAGACCTGGGAGACTACACTGATGTTCATTATAGACTCAAAATGTTGCATTAACACAGCCAGATAGGCAGCATCACTGGATAGAAGGAATGGGTGATGTTTCGCGTCGAGACCCTTCTTCCGATCCTTGTGCAGTTCCTTCCCACACTGATGTTGGTTAGCTTGTTCTGCAAATGAATTTGGATGAGTTTATGGAAACATGTCTGATATAGTTAGTCCATGCTTCGGAGCTATACAAGGGGGTAAGATTACTGATGCCCATTATTGTGCTGGGTCTGAGGCCTCCAAAATCGCATATTTGCAAGTGAAGGGCACCACCTCCCATATTTTCCACCCATCTATCCTATCGTACACCATCTGTAACCCTGCATCAGTGCCCTTTTATTGTCCCACATTGTTCCCATAGTTACTTTGAAGAGTGAAGTGGAAGCTAGTTATCCTCAACCACGAGGGAACACCTGAGAGGAAGGCATAATTATCTGGTGCGTATAAAACAAAAAGTGTTTCAGTAAATGACAGAAATACGTCTCTGGCAGAGTGAAAGGTTAGTGAAGGGAGTTACTGGCATAAACAAGCACAATGTAAAGCTTTTCCTGAGATCAAAGCTGAGATGGCAGATTGTCTGTGTGCTGTTAGTCAGATCAGTTCAGAAACAAAGCATCAAAGAAGAATCAATGTCAGAAGACTCATCAACAGAAACAGATACAACTTGTATTTACAGTGTAAAGTGTTCCAAGGAAATGTTAACAAATAGAATTTGGCAATCATAAAAGATTTATGTGCATCACTCCCAATCTTGGCTGCCCTAAGCTGCCTTGCATGCCAATCCCAGTGAAAGCTTTAGGTCTGTGTGTTGTGAGGTAGCTGATGTGTGACCTTCAACTCTGGCAAAGTTAGGGCTGTGGGTTCATAGCTTGGGACCTAATGTGGTCATAAACAAGTTTCACACAACGTGACCCCACCACTCGCCACATCTTCCCATCTCCCCCTATGTCTGCCTTCCGCAAAGACCTCTCCCTCCGCAACTCCCTTGTCAATTCTTCCCTTCCCTCCCGTACCACCCCCTCCCCGGGCACTTTCCATTGCAACCACAAGAAATGCAACACCTGTCCCTTCACCTCCCCCCTCAACTCCATTCAAGGACCCAAGCAGTCGTTCCAGGTGCAACAAAGGTTCACCTGTATCTCCTCCAACCTCATCTACTGCATCCGCTGCTCTAGATGTCAGCTGATTTACATCGGGGAGACTAAGCGAAGGTTGGGCGATCGTTTCGCCGAACACCTCCGCTCAGTCCGCAATAACCTACCTGAACTCCCGGTGGCTCAACACTTCAACTCCCCCTCCCATTCCCAATCCGACCTCTCTGTCCTGGGTCTCCTCCATTGCCAGAGTGAGCAACACCGGAAATTGGAGGAACAGCACCTCATATTCCGCCTGGGTTGTTTGCGTCCGGTGGCATGAACGTTGAATTCTCCCAGTTTTGCTAGCCCTTGCTGTCTCCTCCCCTTCCTTAACCCTCGAGCTGTCTCCTCCCATCCCCTCGCACTCGAGCTCCTCCTCCTCCCTTTTTCCTTCCATCTCCCCCCCCACCCCCCATCAGCCTGAAGAAGGGTTTCGGCCCGAAACGTCGCCTATTTCCTTCGCTCCATAGATGCTGCTGCATCCGCTGAGTTTCTCCAGCATTTTTGTGTACCTTCACGCAATACTTCATGTGCTCTCAATGAATGCACTCAAGACTCTCCATGCCAACCTAATGATCCTTGTCTACCTTGCAGCGGGATAACTATATGTTGGTATTGCTATTATAAATTGTTTTACATGTGCTATGGGAGAATGGTCTTTCCCTCTAGCAGACAAACAGGGCAACTCTTCTGTAGTTTTTGTAATTGGATGCTAGGTTTCTCTAGCAGAATGGCATCATGATTGGTTTAATGAGAATGATCAGAGGTTACAGGAGTTAGCTAATAACAACCACAAAGTCTTCTCATTGACAGCATCCAAACTTTTCGTTGCCACCAGTTGTCACAAAAATTCACAGAGACATACAAGAAAAGACAAAAGGTGTGAGACAAAAGGATTGAAGAGTTGTGTATTGTGAAGCAAGAGGAAGGAATGTAGGGGGAGGGGAAGGGGAGAAATAGGTGCAAATCTAGGTGGAACACAGGTTAGGTCAGGGAGAAAAGTGGGTAGGGGAGAAAATAGGGTGTGAGAGAGAGAGGGGAGGAGGCTATTAGAGGTTACAAAAAATGTCAATATTCAATGTTCATACCATTAGGTTCATACCAAGTGGAATATGAGGTGCACTTCAACCAATTTGCATGGGGACTCACTTTGGCAATGGAGAAGGCCCAGAACAGAAAGGCCAATATGTGAATGGGAAGAAGGGTTAAACTGGCTAGCAACAGAGAAAACTAGTATGTGTTGGCGGACCAAAACGCATACAACACAGGAAAAGGCCCTTTGGCCACTATGTCTAAGCCAAGAATCAAATATCTAACCATAGGAATACTATTTACCAGCACTTAGTCCAACATGCACGATGATATGGACATTCAAGTTCTTTTTTTATTTTTTTTTTTTTTATTTTTTTTATTTTATTAGAAGTTAATACAGTACAAAACAGTACAGTGGAACCTAATTTTAGGTGCCAATTATGTCATACCGTAATCCATTCTATGTACAACCTCTAGTTTTATGTTTTGAGAAGGAAGTAAGCAAGACAAGAAAAAGAAAACAATAGAAAGGGGAAAAAGAGGAAAAATAGATGGTAGAGAATAGAAAAACGTGAAGTGTGTATATAAAAAAAAGAAAAAGTGGAAAGTAGAAATAGGAGAGAAGGCCCCTTAAAAGAGAAATTTTCAAATCTTTATTCGGAGATGTAGATCTATCCACGTCATGAACTGAAATCAGCAATCTTTACGGTACCGCTGCATCACATGATTCCAAAAAGTCGATGAAAGGAGACCAACTCCTTAAGAATTGGTCATATTTATCTATTAGTCGGAGTCTCATTTCTTCAAGGCGTGCTATGCCCATCATATTCCTAATCCACATTTTAACAGTTGGTATGGCTGTATTTTTCCAAAATGTAAGTATCAATTTCTTTCCAATTATTAACCCATAATTAAAAAAAACGTTTTGGTCTTTATTTAAATTGATATCTTCTACTATTATTCCAAATATAATCCATTCCGTTTTAGGTTCTATTCTTGACTTGAAAAGCTTTGTAAATATACCTAATATATCGCTCCAAAATGTATTCAACTTTGTACATCCTACAAATGAATGTGTTATATTAGCGTTTTGAAAAAAACATTCATCGCATCTGGGAGAGACGTTTGGATAAAATTTATTCAACCTCGTTTTTGAATAATATAGTCTATGTAATAATTTGAATTGATTTTTATTATGTTTTGCATTCATAGAACAATTATGTGTGTTCATCAGATACTTTTCCCATCTATCCTTCGAGATCTTTATCATTAGCTCATGTTCCCAATCTTCTCTTAGTGCTTCTGTTGAGGGTAATTCTCTATTTAATATATTATTATAAAAGTATGATATTAGTTTTTGTGAATCAGCCTTAATATTCATTGCTTCTTCTAGAAATATAGTTTGAAATCTATGTGTATATTTCTTCATAAAGTCACATATCTGTATATATTTAAAATATTGATTATCCTTCAGTTTAAATTTTAATATTAAATGTTGAAATGATAACAGTTTGCCCAATTCATACATATTCCCTACTTTCCTAATCCCCAGTCTATCCCATTGTTGATATGTTTTGTCGATGAGAGATGGTTTGAATGCGGGGTTGTTCAATAGTGGGGTTAGTACTGATAGATTAGTTAATTTCAAGGATACTTTTATTTGTTTCCAAATTCTTATTGTATTGTGAATAATTGGATTCTTCTTATATATTATACTATTCAATTTTATCGGTGAGAGCAAGATCATTCCTATATCTTGCGGATAGCACTCCTCTTTCTCCATTCTTATCCACTCCAACTGCTTAGTGGAACTATCCAACCAGTACATTATGTTCTTAATATGCACTGCCCAGTAGTAATACATGAGGTTAGGTAATGATAAACCCCCAACTTCTTTAGGTTTACACAAATGCTTTCGTTGAGTTCTGTGTGCTCTGTAATCCCATATAAAATTAGTGATAGTAGAATCTAGTTTTTTGAAAAAGTATTTTGGAATATATATTGGGATCGCTTGAAACAAATATATTAATTGTGGTAAGAAAGTCATTTTTAGAGCGTTAATTATACCTATCAGTGAGAGTGGGAGCGTTTTCCAAAATTTAATCATATCATTCAGTTTATTTAATAGTGGCATAAAATTGGCACTAAATAATGATTTGTGTCTTCTCGTAATTTGAATACCCAGATACTTGAATTTTTCTGTTGCAATTTTGATGGGGAATTTATATATATTTAAGTTCTGGTTAACATTATTTCCTGTTTGGACATGAATAATGGAAACTACATTCAGGGATTCCAGAGAACATGGGTAATTTAACTGGCTGCCAGGTGACTGGATGATCTATACCCAGAGAGGAAAACAGAGTTCACCCTGGAATCTGGTTAGGTCAAGATTCTTCTATCATTAGGAAGTGAATTAGAACTTACAAATCATTGAGCTTTTTTGTCTTACAGAGAGCAATGAATATTTAGTTTTTTAAAGAAAGTAAATAGGCAAAAAAAGCTGGAAATACAAATATACGACCATGTGCGGCATAGGAGCAGAGTAAATGTTGAATGAAGCTTTAACTCTGTCTGCAACAAATGCTGCTTCACCTGCTTTCATTTCCAATATTTCTATTTGGTCTAAGACTTTCAAAGGATTAAAAAAAAATTATTGAACTTAGGGAAACAGGAACGGTAGACAGTTTTGAAACAAAATGTATCTATTGTCACACTCCATCTTGTGATAAAGAAAAGTGCACCTATTGCCACCCTTCATCTTGTGATATGGAAACATGTTCAATCCAGAACAATGTGTGTCAGTGGTACACTTGCACTCACCATTGTCTTATTTAGTTTAGAGATACAACATGGAAACAGGCTCTTCAGCCCATCAAGTCAACGCCAACTATTCAGCATTGCTCTATGTTATTCCACATTTCCTAAATACTGCCAGCAATTTACAGACATCAATTAACCTACAGTCCTGCATGTCTTTGGCATGTGGGGGTAACCAGAGTACATGGAAAAAACCCACACATTCACAGAGAGAACATGCAAACTCCACACAGACAGCAGCCAAGTTTCAGGATCAAACCTGGGTCTCTGGTACTGCGAGGCAGTGGCTCTACCAGCTGTGCCACTGTGCGAATCAGGAGGGCATCTGTTCTTCAAATGAGAAATGGCATCCACTAGGTTGGCTTTACCCTGATGGGTGATGCTCAGCGCTGCCCAATGATGTCTACCTTTATAAAATATCACAAGGCAAGCACAACTACAAAAATGCTTCAATAGCTTACAACATCAAGACCCAGGATAATTATCTGTTCCTATCTGCAATAAAATGCATTTGGAAGATGAAAAACAAACCAAACATATTTCCAGGATCCTTTAACTAAGCAAAGTATGCCAAGTACATCACAAGAGTGTTATCAAGTAGTCTACAGGAAGCTGATGCACTGTTCTTGGAATCCAAAGTGGGATCTAACTTGAAAGATAAACTGGGAAAAAGAGCCAAGCACATTATAACGTTAAATAGTTCCACATTCACATCGAGTATTTACAGAGGTAAAGGTAGCAGTTTCTTGCAGCACTACTAGCTTTTCCGATAAGAAACTGGGCCAATGAACACTGTTGGCATGTCTTGATTGCTGTGTTAACCAAAATTTTGTGCAGGACAAACTGGGGGTGGGTGGATTTCAGAGACAATACCCTACAATAATAAACAATCATATTTGCGTGTAGGCACCTCCAGAGGTGGTCAAATTTCAATGTTTACATATGCCCTCAAGAAGAAGAATCTTTTATTTCTCATAAACCAGCAACAAATTTGATAGTAAAATATACAAGTTTGGTTGGCACCATACTAAAGGTAGATTTTACATTCACTCAGCAGTCCATTTCAATTGATTTACTTTGAACATTATATTTACACTTGTTCTTTTTTATGCCTTAAACAACTTCCACCTCCAGTAATTTGTCAGCAGACCTATCGATTACAAACCAACCCCCTCATATTCAGGAGTGCATTCTTGGTAAACGCCTCACTGGTTTTAAATTAATATATGTTCTCTGAACAGTAAATGTGAATGTAGGAGCGTTGGGACAAGATAATAAGTTAACCATTGTCTGTGGTCATTATATAAGTACATATTCAGTGCATATTACAGCACAACACATTCATTTATAAGGAGTCTGACCCCATCGGAACTCTCTTGAGCATCAACCATGGCTCTTAATAATTACGGATATCCAACTCATTTTCATGAAAAAGTGTTCAAACAAATCTCAAGAACTGACAATTATACATTACAAGTATATTGATTTCCATTTTATAGCATACATTATTTTTACAGATATGTGGCCTTGGTACTCAGAATGGATTTTTATAAATGTGCATTAGATACTGCAGTATATGAAGAAAAAGATGCTAAAGGTCGATCTATCAAAAATGACAACCCACGGGCATGGTCCATTTTTCATATGTCTCCTACTCTTATGCAAAATAAAACACCCCCATGGGTATTTTTATTCGAGGAGACCCTTCACAACATACTAATGATATGAGACTGGATACTAGATAGTGAATGCATTTTTTTCTTGTACAAAACATTATGAAATACATCAACTCAGCAGGTAATTCAGTTTTAAATATGTGGAATCGTATTAAATTGCTTGAGCAAAATTTAATAAAATCTCACTTGAAGTGTTTTTGTTTTCTTTGTTGCGAGTTCAATTCGTGGACATGCTGATTACTGCTGAAAATTATGAATTAACATTCACACCAAGGCTTCATGAGAACATTTCACCTTCAATTAACCTTTCAGCTGTTAAGTGTTCTCAGCAAATTTAAAAACGGAGAAAAGGACTTCTGGGCTTTAATATGTGAACTGGGAGACAGACAATTTAAATGAGATAATACCAAGATTTTTTCCAAATTGCTTGCTTTAAAAAGCATAGCTGTCACCTTTATGAGCCACAGACTGCAGATTTGCTACCAAAGCATTCAATCTGGGTGTGCATGCTCAATTAAAACCAAAGCAATTGATGATCATAAGCGGCAGATTTACAACCGGATTTCTTAGCTCTTTATTTCTACTGTTTATTTTGCATAATTATTTCCTCTTTAGTGAAGAAAATGAACTAAAAATGAATTTAGCCACAATACGAGCCATTGCATTGCTAAATATTAACAGATTTTCCCTGCATAAAATCAAATTCTCATGGATGAATCTTATAGTCAATGCTCAAGGATGAATTATCTGGACACCTGTTAGATGACCATTTGGATCGTTGAATTCCTGCTAATTATTTGAAAGAGTAATTCAATTAATCATTCTCCCATGACTAAAGTTCTCCAACTACAGGTAACTTGATTTATCCACCTGTACAAATCATCCACTGGTGATATTGGCTCTGTTTGTTTTTTAGTCTGGAATGGAGACATGCCCAGTCTAATCTACTTTGCATTTCACAACCTCCTCATTCTTTGAACTATGTTGTCACTCTGTAACTGTTCACATGCACGCATTGATCAGATGAAGTTGTTTTTAGCTTATTTATATGGTCACCCCAGTTCATAAATTCAGAAGTTCAAAAGTAATAGGAGCAGAATTAGGCCATTCAGCCCATCAAGTCTACTCTGTCATTTAATCACGGCTGATCTATCTTTCCCTCTTAATTACATTATTCTGCCTTCTCCACTGGTCAGTTGCACCCTTTCAGATACAAATTTACAAGCTATTTTGTGCCTCCTTTTCTGTTCTGATGTTCTCTGACCTGAAACATTGATTTTTCTGAAATATTGTTTATCTTCAACAATAGTATCCTGGCCTGCTGAGTATTTCCAACATTTTCTGTTTGTGTTTGTGTTTAGATTTCCATCATCAGCAGTTTTTTTTTTTCATTTTAACTCCCCATATCCAATGTACTTTTGCCATTAAAGGAAACCTATGATTTCTGGTTTCTGACCTTTTTGTCTGTCTTTCAAAACAGTTTTGTCCTATCTTCTTTTTCAAAACTATTCATCATTTTCACCAGATCCAAAACATTTTCCCTTAATCTTTTCTGTTCTAAAGAGAATACCATTAGCTTCAGTAGTCTTTATGTACAACTTACATTCCATATTTCTGGTATGTATCTGATTAATCTTATTCATCTGTAAACTAAAATCTTCAAAGCATGACAGGAAGACTATTAAAGTTTAAAAACATTGTACCAGTTTAACATATTTGTGTCTCAAATAAAAAGGCAATATAAAGTGAAATTTGAAACATCTAGCCACATTATAAAGATGTAGAAACAAGGAACTGCATGTGGTGACCTTTAGATAAAGCACAAAGTGCTGGAGCAACTCAGCGGGTCAGGTAGCACCTTTGGAGAACATGGATAAGTGCCTTTTCAGGCCGGGACTCCTATTCTGAATGTGCAGGAGTGGGTGGGGTGGGGTGGGAAATCCCTCACCTATATCTTGCTGGGCTTTGTCCTACCGCTCCTCACTTCCAGCTTTCTTTCCCGCTACACCACAATTAGGATGAAGAAGGACCCAACTCAAAACGTCACCAAGCCATGTTCTCCAGAGATGCTGCCAGACCTGCTCAGTTACTCCAGCATTTTGTATAGCAATGTAGAAACAACAAACAGCAAATGCTGGTTTACAAAAAAGGTCATGAAGTGCTGGAGTAACTCAAAGAAGGCAGAATCGGGAACACAGGATGTAGTAGATAAGGTTAGGGGAGGTGCACGTGAACCTCGGTCTCACTGCAAAGGCATGCTGCGGTCCCTTGATGGATGTGAGGGAGGAGGTTTAGGGACAGGTGTCACACTTCCCATGGTTGCAGGGGAAAGTATCTGGGGGGGGGGGGGGGGGAAGGTTTGGATATTTATTAAATAAATATAAGGAGTTGTGTGAAGGGAGTGGTCAGAAAGGGGTGGGATGGGATGATGTAACTAGATGATGTAGGATCACAGTGGAGGTGGCAGAAATGTCAGAGAATGGTGTGTTAGATGTGATGGTTAATTGGGAGACTGGTGAAGACCAGGGAATGCTCATTCTCCACGTGGAGCAGGGAGGTGGAAGAGGGGGGGGTGGGGTCATGGGGGTCATGAGAGCAGAAGTGCGGGACACAGAGGGGATGTGGGTGAGGGATCAATCTATGACGACAGGGGGGGAATCTATGTTTCCTAAAGAAAGAGGGCATGTCAGATATCTTAGTATGGAAAGCCTAAACTTGGGAGCAGATGCGGAGAAGACAGATTTTTTAAAAACAAAGCAATGGATAAGTAAAGATTGTTCAAATGGTGGGAGAATGGTGACAGCTTCCTCGTTTATCTTCAGTGTTACTTTGTCTTAGACTTGAAGGGCTGAATGCCCTAATTCTGCTCCTATCACATGAACTTAGTTTGTGGGAGGAAAACTGGAACACCCAGGGAAAACCCACATGGTCATAGTGAGAATATACAAACTGTGTACAGAGTTTCTGGCATAGTAATGCAGCAACTCTACCACTGCACTACTGTGCAGCACAAAACTATTCAAAAAAAATGCCATGAAAAATAATTGCAAATTCAACAGGTCAAAAGGATAGAAATAACATTGGGCATTATTTCACACCTGTAATCACATGAAAGATTATTAAAATTGTCTCAGTCCTAGAAATGTGTATGAAAGAACTGCAGATGCTGGCTTAAATCAAAGACAGACAAAACATCATCCATTCGCTCTCTCCAGAGATGCTGCCTGTCCCGCTGAGTTACTCCTGCATTTTGTGTCTATCAGTCCTAGAAATTACTTAACAATGTTGGGAGCATTGGATTATTACCATTGTAATCTGAGCTGACCTGGGATTGGCAAATATTACTGGAAGGCATTTTTGAAGATTTGATTAAGTGATGCCTGATATCTGATCTAAGAGCTACAGATTGCAAAAAATCTTCCCAAAGTTTTGAAAGGTTTTGTATTTCTTTCTATGGTGCTTGGATCATCAAGTTGTGCACTTTATACATTGGCAGCTGAAACACACAAAGTCCTTAGAATTGAAAGGTACATCAGAGTTGTTTGAAGAGGGAGGTCAGTTCTCCTCTGTAGTTCCTGAATAGAATGTACTTGCTGCCGTGACATTGCATTTAATTTTTAACTGTGTATCATCAATCTTCCCTCCTAGTTCACATCAACACCCACCCCCACCAATTCTCATAACATAAAACCGGAGAAGTAGATTGAAATATGTTTTATTCATTAAAGCCATTTTTTGACCTCTTCTCATATATTCTTTATTCCATTCTGGATTGCATGCTTCTGAATGCACAGCATTCTTTGTGAAAGGATTCTTGACCAAAGTTGAAGCTGGGCAAGGAACTTGCAAAGTTATTACTTGTGAAGTACTATTATTAAAATCAACAGACTTCCTTGATCTCCACCTTGTTACACCAGGTCCTAAACCTAATTCCAGATTTCTCCTGAATACACCTTTGGCACTGGGGCTATGATTTTATTTGCACTGCTCAATTTTGAAGCATGCATTGAATTGTGATAAATAGTATTCTTATTTTGTTATTGTTTCATCACCGTGACAGATTCAGTAAAAGTTTTTGTTTATGTGCTATCCAGTAAGATTAAATGATACAATATAATACTCTACGAGGCCTACAATCAACCCATACACAAACAAGTACAGTGGGTAGAGCAAAGAGAGAAAAAACTATAATGCAGAATATAGTTTTACACTATTTATAGCTTTACTATTGCAGAGAAAAAAGTCCAATGTTCTCAGTGAGGTAGGCTGGAAGATCATGATTGCATCCTAGCTTATGGGAGGATCATTGAGTGGTCTGATAACAGTGGGGATGAATCTGGTGGTATGTGTTTTCAAGCTTTTGTATCTTCTGCCTGACAGGAGAGGGGAAACTTTCCATTAATATCCGTTATGTGTAATATTTAGTTGGGATTCTAATCAGGAGAAAGACAATGCTAATGAAGGCTTAGAGCTTTCTGCTGCTCCAGAGGTTTCATTAGATTAACAAAAAAACATATTTTACAGTTATTTTTGGCTCAGAATTCATTTAGCAACACTCTGGTTTGTCATGAGTAGCATGATGAATGCTGTTCTCAGTGCTTGGTTAAAGCATGTTGTCAAGGTTCAAACAAGATCATCAGATCCATCAGACATTTTCAATGTTAATGAGACACAATACTTCTGAAAGCTGGGAGTTTGAATACAGGTACAGCATGAATAGGTGTCCAAATGGGCAATTTCTACTCGAACCCTTGTCCCGCCAATTGTTTCATTTATCGCAGTCATGGGAAGTTGCAATTGAAGTTCTAGAAAATAACACAAAGCGCCGGAGTAATTCATTGTTTAAGAAGGAACTGCAGATGCTGGAAAATTGAAGGTAGACAAAAATGCTGGAGAAACTCAGAGGGTGAGGCAGCATCTATGGAGCGAAGGAAATAGGCAACATTTCGGGTCGAGACCTTTCTTCAGATCAAAGGAGTAATTCATTGGGTCAGATGCATGGATAGGTGATGTTTGGGTTGGGACCCTTCTTCAGACAAGCTTCTAGGTTTCTTTTTCTAGCATTATTCTTATCCCATTGAAATAACTTAGGTGACAAAAAAAATCTTCTGTACATTGAAATACGATTTTTTTTTCAATAAATGACAAAATGATAGTTGATTTTATTAGACTTCCTATAGGTTGCTCTATTCCCAGGCACAAACTTTTATGTCCATTTTTTTCACATTTTAGTTACCCGGTGATTGATCATGACAGGCTTTCTTTTGAAGATAATGCTTTTCAACTAAAGCTTTCCTTAAGGGCGCTGCTGGTTAAGACTGCATGGGTCCTTTGTGATTGGTCCTAAGGTTATTCCTATTTGATTATTGTTTCTGTCATCAATTTCTCTCGAAGTTGACAAACAATTCCTTTTCTGACTTTGTCATGCAGGCAAGCTGAACATTTCCAGTGCTAACTACACCCGCTCAAATTGGTTACCATTTTGATTAACTTAGTCTAACATAGGAAGGTGCACCAGCACCTCCATCTTCTTAGAGGTTTAAACAGATTTGGTATATTTTTAACAAATCTCAATAGATGTTCTGTAGAAAATACCCTGACTGGTTGCATCATGGCCTGGTACGGCGATTCCAATGCACATGAACACTGGTGGTGGCAGAGTATGGTGGATTCAGCCTGGAAGACACTCCCTCCATTGGAAATATCTACCTATGGCTCTGCCTCAAGAAGGCATCATCTATAATTAAGGATCCCCACCATCTGGGGCTTTCCCTCTTCGCACTGCTATGAGTTCCAAACTTCCAGGTTCAGGAGCAGCTGCCATTCTACAAATAGAATACTACGGTCCACCACTTGCATTTGTTTTTTTTTCCTAATTATGTGTTTTTGCATTAGCGTCTTGTTTTTTTTTGTCGTCTACTTTATTTTAGAAATGTCACCCATAATTTATGTATAATTTGTTTTTGACTGTATACGTCTATGTGCCTGTGATGCTACTGCAAGCAAGACTTTTTATTGCACCTGTACCTCAACCTACTTGTGCACATGGCAATAAACACAACATGAATTGACTTAAAAGCAGGGTGGACTTGTTACAACTGCAAAGGACCGAGCAGAGGTCACATTATCTGAAAGACTGCATTCAGTTTTTCCTAGACTATTTAAGAAAGAATATACTTGATCGGGTGCCAGTTCAGGAGAAGATTGATTTCTTAAGTAAAAAAATAATAATTTTATCAAAGAATTGAGAGAATTAGGCTGAAAGTCATAAGGTCATGTTCATAAGGAATAGTAGTAGAATTAGGCCATTCGGCTCATCAAGTCTACCTCATTATTCAATCATGGCTGATCTATCTCTCCCTCCTAACCCCACTCTCCTGCCTTCTCCCCATAACCTCCGACTACCTATGTTTATGAGAATACAATGTGATCTTGCAGAAAATAGTCCTTTTATTTTTAATTATTCATTTTCATCATATGTTGTCAGCCAGACTTTCTTTGCCCATCACTAATTGCCCTTGAATCTATCACCTTGAATTTCTGCCATCCTTCTGGTGCAACTCTCAAGAAGGATTGGCAATATATTTTTAAGTCAGTAGAGGGTGTGATTTGTAGGGTAATCTGCAAGTGGTGATCGCATTCTGCGGTCGCCATTGGCTTTCTTCGTGCTGGAGGTTGCGAGTTTGAGAGATGTTATCAACGCCTTTTGCGCAAGTAACTGCAAACCTGTTGTAGATTGTACACACAGCAAAAAACTGTCTGCTGATGGTGGAGGAAATCGATGTTAAGATGATTGATGATGTGCTAATCAAAAAAAATGCTATGTTCTAAAAGGGTTGCAACTCCACTTACCCAGGCATTCTGCAAATTTTCTCTCGTGCTCCCAACTTACAACATGTAAATGGTGACATCTAGAGAGTGCCAGTCAAGAGCATGAAAGAGTACATTTCAGGCACCCACTCGGTGAATAGCTCTTGAAACCATAGTATTTATATGGCTGGCTGAGTTGAATTACTCATCAGAGATGACCCCGTAATATTGTTAATGGAAGACTTAATTAAATAATGCTATTGAAAGTCTGGTTGGCTAGATTCTCCCTCGTTGATGATGGGCATTAGATGGTGCTTTTGTGGCACAATTAATGCCACTTATCACCCCATGTCTAATCATTGTCCAGATCTTGTTGTAAGTAAGCATGGACTGTTTTCTATGCTGAAGACTTGCAAATGGAATTGAAATTGTACAGTAAGCAGTAAACATCCCCACCTCCGTACTTACATTGGAAAGAAGCTAAGCAATGAAGTGGCTGAGTTTTGGATCCAGGTCACTGTCTTACTACATATTCCAATTATTGTAATATTTGTAAAAATCAGACACTGCACTTGGTTTCCAAATATAGGACACATCATCCATGTAACATGCAGAAATAATGGCAGTGCCCACCAGGTCTAATTGCTGAGTTAACATCTTTGAAGTGGATAGCAAGTTGTGTATAAAGCAAACACTGAGAAGTTTAGGAAGAGGAGTTAGGAGACATGGTGATTAGGAAAACTGTTTTGGATGTACTGTTAAATTTATGCTCACAATGCTAAATTTATGCCCATGTCTAAAATGACACCCAATATTTTAATTATGTTATATGATTTTGTAAAGAGTGAAGATTATGGGTCATTGTAGCAGGGACAATATGAAATAATGAGGGACCCTCCAGATTGCTTCCATGCAAAATTTGCTCCAAAGCACATTTTACCAAGGCAAGAACAATATTTCAAAATAGTCTGTCCAGTGTTTTGAATGATGTTAAAAACAATTGAAACTTATTTTGATACATCAAATATTTTGTTGTCAAATCACAGTGACTCACTTTCTATTGCTTTTAATAATGGAGAAATACATTAACATGCAAGTTCAAACCCAAAAGCCAACTACATAATATGTGCTACAGGTCTGGAGTTTGACAGTCAATAAATTTCTATTTCACATGCATTGAATAAAAATGAGTTGGTGGATGGTGATAAATTAGCATATGACAAATTACACCATCTATTTCTCTATTTGGTTATTATCTGCCTGAAATTGTCAGAAATACAATTTCTTAACTAGAATGCAATGCACTGATGCATATGGGGAAATGTAACATTGACCGGAAGAGGTTAAAAGAAGTTAAATCAGAGCCTGGTTCATAAATGCATTTGTTTGCAAAATTGAACAGAAAACGTATGTTCCCTGAATACGATACAATACGATATGATGCGATAAACGTTATTCATCCACGGAGGGAAATTGGTCTGCCAACAGTCACAACACACAAGATACACAAAAACTTGAAATTAAAAGTGAAAACAAAAAGAAAAAGACAAACCACTGTTGGCTGGCTGCCATGTGCACAGCGCCTTCATCAGAACGAATGAACAAACAAACAAGCACAGACTTATCCCCTAGGCAGAGGATTCTAAACTAGAGTGCCCACCCTCCCCTTCCTCCACACTCGTTCCCCTTTTGTTCTCCCACCGTCTCTCATGGCGGTTCCCCCACTCCGGGTCCCCATTTTCTTCCCCTCCCCCCACTGCCACCAAGGCTCCCGCTACTGTCAAGGCACCCGTTGCCACTGCCGAGTCTCCTCCTGCCGAGTCTACCACAGCCGAGTCTCCCACTGCTGCCGCCGAGGTTCCCATCACCGCCACCGCTGAGGCTTCATCAGCCCAAACAGGCCTTGCCACCCAGCTTCACCGCAGTCCCCTAGGAGACCTGTGGGGCGTTGGGCCTACCGGGGTGCATTCCAGTCTTCAGTCGTTGTTCTGGTCGTCGGTGCTGCGGTTGTTCGGCAGGTGGATCGGGCCCACCTAGCTCTCTGGGTGATGTTTTGAGACGTCGAGACCCTGAGTCTGAGGATGGTTCTCACACCCATCCCTTCTCTCCAGAGATGCTGCGTGTCCCGCTCAGTTACTCCAGCATTTTGTGTCTATCTCTGATCATTGTTATTGATAGGTGAAGTTACCACATGCCCATGTCTCTCCTCAGATATGGAGCCCACTGCAGCTCAGGGACATTGTTTTCAATCATATGGCCAAGTATTTTGGCTGCACTCAGCAAACCACTGGCTAACATCCAAGGCATAAGCAAATGAGTAATGCTTAGCCAAAGGGATTGAAAATAAAATTATTAACAAATGTGGACACAAACACACATTATTCAAAACCCTGCAAAATGATGGTGAACGTTTAGATTTTATACTGTTTGAAAATAATAAGTAAGCGACACAACAAGATAAGGGAAGGAGAAATTGAATCGACTTGCAGAGCTTTGCTCTGATGTATATATATCTAGACGTTCACTTACAAAGGCAGTGACCCAAGGATTCACTGGGCTAGAATACTAATAAATCTCTGACATGATGAATCAAGGAGACCACAGAAAATGAGCTGGCAACCATCTGTTGGGTCTGGATGGTTAACATCAGAGATTGTGATTCAGCTTGTCGAACCAGTGTGTTTTCCAAGGGACATAGGAACATAGCAAATAAAAGCAGGAATAGGCAATTGTTTTTGCCACTCAGTAAGATCATTGCTGATATTTTCCTTTAGTGCTACTATGCATTAATCTCATATCCCTTGATTCCTTATTATATAAAAATCTATTGATCTTGTTTTGAATATAGCCATTGACCAAGACTACGCAGTCAGCTTGAGTAGAGAATTCTAAATAAACACTCCTTTCTGAATGAATACATGTTATCTCATCTCTGAAAACAAAGTAACTGACGTAATTGAACTGATATGCAGGTCAGGTAGCATCTCGCATCAACGTGGATGATGTTTTGGATCGGGATGCTTCTTCAGATTGCTAGTGGTGGCAGATGGTGGGACAAAGGCCAGAGATGAAAAGACAGAAGGAGAGGTTTGAGACAAAAGGATTGAAGAGTTGCAAATTGTGAAACTAGGAGAATGAATGTAGTCTGAAAGGGAGGTGGAGGGGGAAAAGCCAGCATCTATATTTCATTGTTTCCACTTGAATCTTATCTCTGCCCTGATTAGCTGAGCCCTTGTTTTGAGAATGTGATGCAATTCTAGACTATTACAAACTATTACAAACCCACCGACTCCCACAACTATCTTGACTACACTTGTTCCCACCTTGCTTCCTGCAAATACTCTATCCCCTACTCCCAATTCCTCTGGCTACACTGTATCTGCGCTCAAGATGATGCGTTCCATACCAGGACATCAGAGATATCCTCATTCTTTAGAGAACAGGGGTTCCCCTCTCCCATCATAGATGAGGCTCTCACATGTGTCTCTTCGGTAGCCTGCTGCTCTGCCCTTATTCCCCCTTGCCCTAGTCACAACAGAGACAGAGTTCCCCTAGTCCATATCTTTCACCCCATCAGCCGTCGCATACAATGCATAATCTGCCGAAATTTTTCGCCACCTCCAACGGGATCCCACCACTAGTCACATCTTCCCATCTCCACCCCTGTCTGCCTTCCGCAGAGACCATTCCCTCCGCAACACCCTGGTTAACATCCTTTCCCTCCCAGACCACCCCCTCCCCATGTACCTTCCCCTGCAACCACAGGAGATGCAACACCTGTCCCTATACCTCCTTCATCGACTGTCCAGGGGACTTGACAGACCTTTCGGGTTAGCCAGAGGTTCATTTGCACCTCCTCCAATATTAACTACTGTATCCGTTGTTCAAGATATGGACTCTTATATATGCAAGACCAAACATAGACTGGGCCATCAGTTCATTGAACACCTTCACTCAGTCCACCTGGACCTACCTGATCCACCGGTTGCTAAACTGTTTAATTCTCCTTCCCATTCCCACACTGACCTTTCTGTCCGAGGTCTCCTCAATTGGCAGAGTGAGGCTAAATGCAAATTGGAGGAACAGCATCTCATATTCCGCTTGGGCAGCTTACAGCCCAGTGGTATGAATATTGATTTCCCTAACTTCTAGTTACCCTGGCATTGCCTCCCTCTCCATCCCTCCCCCACCCAAGTTGCACCAGATTCTCATTTTCACCCAACAAACAGCTAACAATAGCCTGTTTCTTTTATCATCGTTACTTTTATGCATATCTTTCATTCATTGTTCTTTATCTACCAACATCATCATCTATATCTCTCGTCTCCTAGTCTAAAGAAGGGTCTCGACCCGAAACGTCACCCATTCCTCCTCTCCAGAGATGCTGCCTGTCCTGCTGAGTTACTCCAGCATTTTGTGTCTATCTTCGGTTTAAACCAGCATCTGCAGTTCCTCCTTACACAAAAGATCTCTACACTTGTACCTACATCTTCTCTTAATAATGCCAACATACCATTTGTTTTCCTTGCTGAATCTACATTTTAACTCTTGGTGATTCATATATATGAACACCCAGGTCTCTGCAAACCAACACCTTTCACCTTCAAGCCATTTAAAAAATACCGTGCCTTTCTATTTTTTGTAACCAAAGTGGATGACCTATATTTTTTGACATAATATTCTTCCTGCCATTTCTTAGCCTTTGTACCTATCCTGTTTGTAACACCCCGAAGCCTCTTTGCCTTTTCCCCATGTCATATATTGACAGCTCACTTTGTATCATAAACAAACTTGATTATATTGTTTGATTCCCTCAACTAATCATTGGCTTTGATTATGAACAACTGAGACTCCATCAAACACCCATTTGCACCTCACTGGTAATAGCCACCCAACCAAAAATCAGTATTTTATTCTTAATCTGCATTTCATGTCCATTATCCAATATTCTATTAACGTCATGATGTTGCAATTAATATTGTTTCCTCAAATTTCAATTGATAATCTGTTGCGTCATCTTATGGAAGGCATTCTGACCATCCAAATATATCTTATAAACTGATATATACAGTATGTATTCGAACAATATGTATGTATTCTGCTGGTCACCGTCTCAAAAAAAATCAAACAATTTGGTCCTTTCATAAATCCACATTGACTTGGCCTAGTCTCCTTATTATTTTCCAAGTACCCTTTTGTCACTTCCTTATGAACAGATTCCAGCAGTTTCCCTCCAATTAATTGGTCAATTGTGCGCTACTTTCTCTCTTCCTCCTTAGGATGCACATCATCAAGTCATAGGTTCTTATGGCTTTTCCTTCTCATTAATTTCTGCAATCCTGGTTATTCACTAATGGTAATGGGGTGGGAGATTGCAACCTGGTCCACCCTGTTTTGACTAATGCAATCAACCCGACATGCAAAAACAGATAGATCAAATAGAACAAGTTGTCCTACAACGTTAGGTTGTGCACGCCATACGCAAGAAGCAGACTAATGGTAATTGTTTAAGAACACATCACTTTATTTGGAAGTGGATTCCTCCATTATTTCTATTTAGTTTTCTACATCTCCTCCCATAAAGGCAAACAAAGCACGTGTTTAATTTATCTGCAATTTCATTATTCCCCATATACATTTGACCATACTAACGTGTAAGGGAGCTACATTAACTTTGGTAAACTGATTCTACATCTTGAATTTCTGAAATCCTCCCGCTTTCTTTTTGGCCTCTCTCTTTGTAATTGCATTAATCCTGGAATAGTTAATTCTCAGCCTTGATCGCTTTACAAGTATATCACTGTAACGGTTGTTAGATGGTACCTATTTGTTTCTATTTGTGACATTGATTCATCTATCTTGTTATTAATGCTGTATACATTCATGTAACAAGTCTTTAATCTTGTCATTTCTTTAATCATTTTTCCCAGCTCCAACTTTAATAAAAGGTCTACACTTAAAGGTGTGCGCTGTCGGTTTGCATGCTTCCACCTGATTCTGGTTATTGATCCATATTACATTATGCAGCATTTGCAACCCATTTAACTTACTAAACAATATCTTCTTTAGAATGTTCTGCCTCCCCCAAGCTCGACACAAACACTTGCACACAAAATCTTGTAGGCGGCCGCAATTATTCAAATTACAGGGAGACTACCCGATTCAAAGGAATCTTGGTCCTGAAAGAAATAGTTCCCTCTTCTCCCTCTACAGGTGCTGAAACATATTTACTCCACACTAGTCTTTGTGCCACCTAGTTAACACACTGCTTATTTTTGCTCTGTGTCAATGTGCAAAGGACTCAATGATAGAGGTTATATCCCTTGTTGTACTACTTTTTAATTTGAAATTGGGCTCCTCCCCACCACAAACAGTCTGAAGAAGGTTTCCAACTTGAATTGTCACATGTCCATGGTCTCCAGAGATGCTGCCCGATCTGCCGAGTTACTCCACAATTTTTGTCTTTTTTGTTCTTCTTAGATGGTCCCATTTCTCAATGCCATGGTCAGTTTGGTCATCCGCTCTACAGACTCTGATCTCATCCATATAAGGAGCAGAACCTTATACCTGTTGGACAAGCGCAAGGGATTGGCTCCTGCAATATTATCATTTGGATCTCATTACTGCCTCAAATCATAGTTACAGCCTCCTGTGTCCAGACCTTTGACTGACCAATTCTACACTACTTAACCAACATATAGTATTTATTACAGATCACGTTCTTAATAAATAGTGCTCATTATGCACTATTTATTAAGAATTATGCACAGAGGTAGAATAGGCCTGACATTCAACATCTGCAAGTCAAAAGATGTCTACTAAACCAACCTCACTTTACCACACAACTCTCTGACATGGGAAAGTGGATCACTTCCTGCAACACTGGATATGTTTTTCAGAGAAAATGTACATTAAGGATACAATTACCCAATGCTTTCAATGCACAAGCACGACCTTTGGCCAATTGAAGATCAGGACCACAGACTGGGCACAAATCATAGAGTTATACTGTACAGCTCAAAATCAGACCCTTTGGCCCACTCCTCCATGCTAACTAAGGTTTCTACTGGAGCTTGTCCCATTTTACTACTTTTGGCCCACATCACTGTAAACATTTTCCATTCAAGGACCTATCCTGCTGGCTTTTAAAAAAATATAATTGTATCTGCATCTAGTGCATCCCATGTTGCAAATGACTTGAACAGGGTGGAAAATCTTAAGTGTGTCCACAAAAGATTTCTTCAATAATATATAGAGGGTTCTTTTCGAGAGGGTACAACACTGGACCTCTTCGAGACAGGGCAAGTGACTGAAGTTGGACCATAATTCTGTTACTTTTAAAACAGTTATGGTAAAAGGTAGGGCTGATGCTAAATTAAACTGCTAAATTGGGGTCAGGCCATTTTCAAGCAAATGGGTAAAAAGCAGAAAATAGGCCCCCTTAACGATCAATGTAGTCATCTATGTATTGAGCAACAGGAGATAAGTTGAGAAGCATGTTCCTCTATATTCATTGAGGAGAAGGTCGAGGAAGCAAAGGAATTGAGTGAGCGGAGTACTGATATTTTGGACCTTATTCAAATTACATAGGAGAAGCTGCAAGCAGTTTTAAAAAAAACTATTTAGGTGGATAAATACCATGTGCCAGACCTAAAGTATCCTTAGACAGGAAGCTAGGAAATAATTTGCTTGTGGTCTGAGCAGAGATATCTTCATTTTTACCCGCAAATTAGGTTCCGGAAGACTGGAGAGTTGGTTAAGGTTTTACATTTATTTAAGAAGGGTTGCAAGGACAAGCCAGGGAACTGCATGCCAGTGAGCATGACATAAATGGTGGGTAAATTACTGGAGGATATTTTGAGGGACAGGATCTACAAGCACTTGGATAGATAAGGACTAATTAGGGATATTCAACCTGGCTTTATGTATGGGAAATTGTGTCTCACAATGATACGTTTTTTGAAGGGGTCACCAAGAGGATTGATGAGTGCAGGACAGTGAACATTGCGTACATGGACTTTAGCAAAGACTTTCATAATGTCGTGCATGGTACACGAGTGAAGAAGGTTGGATCACATGGAATCCAAGCTGAGTTAGCCAAAAACTGGTTTGGTGGAAGGAGTCTGGATTCACTGGAGTTTAGAAGGATGAGGGGGATCTTATAGAAACATAAAATTATAAAAGAACTGGACAAGCTAGATGCAGGAAAAATGTTCCCAATGTTGGGCGAGTCCAGAACCAGGGGCCACAGTCTTAGAATAAACAGGAGGCCATTTAAGACTGAGGTGAGAAAAAACTTTTTCACCCAGAGAGTTGTGAATTTGTGGAATTCCCTGCCACAGAGGGCAGTGGAGGCCAAATCACTAGATGGATTTAAGAGAGAGTCTAAATGCCTAAATGTTGTCTAAGTCTTGCAACAAATAGACATGGGTAAACAGACATGAGGCATGGACGAGTTGGGCTGAAGGGCCTGTTCGCCATGATGCATGACACTTTATCTGCCTTCTTAACCATGAGCAAAGTGGAAACAAACACTCCCCTGCTGGGCATGACCCATCTAACTGCACTTCAACTACCAACGTCAACCGGAGTTCTCATCCGCAACTGTTACATTAAAACAGTTGCCAATACCACAACCTCAGTAACATCTTCAAATCACTGACTAACCTCTCTGCAGCAGCTTTACTCAGCTGAATCATTGACTGCTGGAATGCGCAGACACAACAGCTCTGAGACAAGCTTCATATCCTTAAAGCCCAAACTTCTTTGTCTGTTCTGTGGAATATTAAATGTCATTGCTCTGAAAATATCTCCAGTGCATGCATAGTAAGGGAAGAATTTAAGGGAATGACATTGAATTTACTTTTAAAATGCAGGCATGTTAAACAATGTAATTTCTTTTTTTTTTCAAGCTTTTCATACCACTTAAATCGTTTTTATCTTGATCCCTTTATTCACTTACTTGATACAGTCAGAATCAGTTTTACAAGAAAACAATGAAATGCTTATTCGTCAAGTGCGACTCTGACAAAAATAATCACAAACATGTAAAGTTCCAGGGGGTCACTGTATCATGAGCAAGGACAGTAATCCTTTTTTCTTATCTGCCCAAGGATACTGTGGATTATTGTCTGATCAATGGAATTGTTTATTGTGTTAATCCTTTGAATCTTGTTCTTGTATATGGTGTGCACAGCCTAAAGTTGCAGGACAACTTGTTCTATTTGATCTGATTTAACCATGTAAACCATATAACCATATAACATTACAGCACGGAAACAGGCCATCTCGACCCTTCTAGTCCGTGCCGAACACATAATCTCCCCTAGTCCCATATACCTGCGCTCAGACCATAACCCTCCATTCCCTTCCCATCCATATAACTATCCAATTTATTTTTAAATGATAAAAACGAACCTGCCTCCACCACCTTCACTGGAAGCTCATTCCACACAGCTACCACTCTCTGAGTAAAGATTGTATTTGATTGTAAACACCAGGTTGATTGCATTTGTCGAAACAGGGCAGACCACGTGAAGGTTGCAATCTCCCACCCCAATGCTTTGTATAAAATAACAAGAATCATTCTTATTTCTGCCACAAGAAATGCATGTTTCCCTCTAGTCAACTTTGCATTTCTTGATAACACACCAGGATTTTGAAAACATACTTTTAAGGTAAATGCTTTTCCTTCATTATGTATGGAAGATCATAGGTCCGAATGTTAAAATTTCCCTGATTTATTGAAGGCAGATGGACGGGAGATAATTTGTGATATAATTCCAAGTTATTTTTGAAGAGCTGCAGTTAATTAAGGATGCATGGATATATTGGAAATAAATGGACGTTTGCATGGATAAGATATATTATGATAAATTCCTTCAGCAATATAAAAGATTTTGTTGACAGTTTTCAAGAGTAAATAGTTAAGGATTTGGATATCCTAAAATTTGGAGCAACTCTCTACACAATGCTCTATTTCACCTACCTCTTTTACTTCAAACCTTAATTAATCACATTAGTTTGTTAATTGTGAAGGGATGAAGGATTTGGTTTCAATGCCATGCTCTCCAGCACTCAGAGTCCTGGCAGCAGAAGTGACCCTTTAGGATTTCAAACATTCTAGCAGGAGGACAGAGCTTTTGTGAGCCAAGGAGATCACAGTTTATCTTTGGCCCACTGATGATAACTGGTTCAATGGTTCTTTATTGTCACATGTAGCGAGGTACAGTAGAATTCTTTTTTTTTTCATACAGTTCAGTAAATTATTATCATACATCAGTACAGTCCTAGATTACGTTAAAAAGTGTACAGAAATAACGCACTGAGACCATGTACAAGAGTCACCATGCCACCAACCGCACGTTGGGGGAACAGACCCACCGGGTCTGCACTTGGTCTAGTTGACATCTAAAAATGTCTCCTCGTGTGTAGGGAGTGGATGTGAAAGTGGGATAACATAGAACTGGTATGAAAAGGTGATTGATGATAGGCATGGACATGATGGGCCAAAGGGCCTGCTTCCAACCTGTATCTTTGAATCAATCAATCAATCAACTGCATAATTGGCACAGGAATTCTTGCATTTTTAAGAAACCTCCAAGGATGACTTTTCTTGCAAGGTGTATGATGTCTAGTACAATTTTAGAATGATTTGTGTGGATGTTGATTAGAGCTAAATAAATCAGACATTAGTCAAATATTTTCTAATTTTTAACCTGAATTTTGTAAATGCCTTTACTTTGAGCTGACAAGACAGCTAAGCTGTGTATTGAAGCTGAGGGTAATCAGCCAGATTTGTACAAGAGAAAATGGCACTGAATACCCAGTGGGATCAGTTATTGGGATGAGCTTACCTGGCTCATCTGGGTACATTATCGATGGGCACAGATATATGTCCTTAATTCAAGTGCTCGCAAATTGAGTCCAATGGGGAATCATAACAATGAATGCTACTAGATGTCTGTAATTTAAAGGATTTGTTGTTCTGTGTATTCATATCTGTGATGCCATTTACGTGAGATGAGTGGTTTATGTTAAATACAGCAACTGATTATTGTTCTGCGCTGTTTAGTAAAACGGCATTGTCCACATTCATTTCAATTTGCCCACTCAGTAAAAATGCAAGATTGAGACTGACGTTGTGAATATTGCTTTGATGGCACAATTTTATTGCTGTGTGGAAGGTATAACCTTGTCAGTTTGATTTGGAAAAAAAGGAACTTCACCATTTTCACGATGGCTTTTCAGAATTTGAAGTAATATTTGACATTTCCCACTTTGATGGTGTTACTACTTCAGTCAGCACAATTGATAATCATGAGAATGCTGTGCAAACCTCTAAGAACTGAATCATGTCGGCAAACCCTTTGACACTGCTACTAAGTACAAAGGCTTCAGCAAAGCACATAGATTAACCATACATTTTGTTGACTGAATTCAGCATCACAGTTACAAATGACAGCTCATGTATTGGGTCCATTTGGCTTAAATTAATAGCAATTACAGATCAGAATCTCGGATTAAATAGGTAATTATCACATGGAAAGGTCATAAGTAGTTGGGTACTACTAGTTTCATGCATGAGTCAGGCTCTATATTTTCCATCAATAACCTAGATGAAGGAACGGAATGCATCCAAATATTCAGATGGGACAAAGTTAGGTCGGAAAATCAACTATTAATGGAACATAAAAGAAAATAAACCCGAAAAGCTTGTGGCTGCAAAATGATGGAAACAAGTCAGTATGAACACAGGAAAATGGCACACGTTGATAACTGTGGGGGATATAAAATTATCCACCTTGATAATAAGAAGAAAAAAGGAGATTATTTTTTAAAGGACTAGAAGCTAGATAGTTTTGGCATGCAAAGGACTGGGGTGTCCTTGTAAATGAATCATAGGACGTTAATGTGCAATCACAGTAAGTAGTTGGGAAGCAAATGCAATGTTAACTTTTCTTGCAAGGTGTATGAAAGATGAAAGCAATGAAGTCTTGATCCAATTACAATAAAATTTGGTGAGACTACAGATGAATGTATTGGCTCATTACCCAGGAAAAGATGTATTGCCTGGCAATACAACAAAGGTTTACGGGATTGATGTCTATTGAAGTTCCCATTGAGGGAATAAAGTAGAAATTGTGTTATCTTCAATTCAGAGAAACGGAGGTGGGGAGCTGGGAGAGGAGGAACCGTTGAAAAATATTTTAAAAATAACAAGTCATCCCGCCCTTCCCCCAAACCCCAGCTGGAGTAAACTAACACCAGATGCAATAGACAGAGGATAAAGAATTGAACACTTTGTACTGAAATGAGAACTGAGGGTGGTGAAACTGCAGAATTTCCCAGCACCATTAATTATGGATGCTTAATTGATTAGTGCCTTAAATTCCAAAGATGATGAGGTTATGGACATTTGGGAAAGCTAAGCATGTCAACAAAATAGAGAGAGTACAGAGGAGATTTACTAGAATGTTGCCTGGGTTTCAACAACTAAGTTACAGAGATAGGTTGAATAAGTTAGGTCTTTATTCTCTGGAGCGCAGAAGGTTAAGGGGGGACCTGATAGAGGTCTATAAAATGATGAGAGGGATAGACAGAGTTGATGTGGATAAGCTTTTCCCTTTGAGAACAGGGAAGATTCAAACAAGAGGACATTACTTCAGAATTAAGGGACAGAAGTTTAGGGGTAATATGAGGGGGAACTTCTTTACTCAGAGAGTGGCGGCGGTGTGGAATGAACTTCCAGTGGAAGTGGTGGAGGCAGGTTCATTGGTACCATTTAAAAATAAATTGGATAGGCATATGGATGAGAAGGGAATGGAGGGTTATGGTATGAGTGCAGGCAGGTGGGACTAAGGGGAAAAAAAAATTGTTCGGCATGGACTTGTAGGGCCGAGATGGCCTGTTTCCGTGCTGTAATTGTTATATGGTTATATGGTTATATGGGATAGAAATTCGTAGAATAAAGAATGGACTTCGATTGTCTCTTTGTTTAAGAAGGAACTGCAGATGCTGGAAAAATCGAAAGTAGACAAAAAATTGTGGAGAAACTCAGCAGTTGAGGCAGCACCTATGGAGAAAAAGAGTAGGTGACGATTCGGGTCAAGACCCTTGTTCAGACTGATATCGGGGGGGGGGCGGGAAAAAGAAAGGAAGAGGCGGAGACAGTAGGCTATGTGGGAGAGCTGGGAAGGGGGAGGGGAAGTAGGGAGAAAGCAAGGACTAATTGTAATTAGAGAAGTCAATGTTTATACCGCTGGGGTTAAACCACCCAAGCAAAATATGAGGTGTTGGTCCTCCAATTTACACTGGGCCTTACTCTGGCAATGGAGGAGGCCCAGGACAAAAAGATCAGATTCAGAATGGGAGGGGGAGTTGAAGGGCTTGGCAACCGGGAGATCAGGTTGGTTCATACGGACTGAGCAGAGGTGTTGGGTGAAGAGGTCTTCCTTTCTTTTTCCCGCCCCCACCCTCCGACATCAGTCTGAAGAAGGGTCTCGACCCCGAAATGTTACCTACTCCTTTTCTCCATAGATGCTGTCTCACCTGCTGAGTTTCTCCAGCATTTTACGTCTACTTGGGATGTCTCTTTGATCATTGTCATCATCCAGTAATTATCTTCCAGTTCCTTTGAATAAAACAATTGCCTCCTACAAAACCTTAACAAATTGAAAGATATCCAATGATGATATTTCCACAGCTGATCATGTAATGGTATTGATACCCAAACACACTTGTGACTGTTAGTCCTGCCATGGATCCATAATCCATGATCATAAAGGAATTGCAGATGCTGGAAAAAGCGAAGGGAGACAAAAATGCTGGAGAAACTCAGCGAGAGGCAGCATCTAAGGAGTGAAGGAATAGGAGACGTTTCGGGTCGAGACCCTTTTTCAGACTGATGTGGGGGTGGGTGGAGGGGAGGAGGTTGGGAAAGAATAAGGAAGAGGTGGGGACAGTAGGCTGTTGGAGAGCTGGGGTTGGAAGGAGGGAGAAAGCAAGGACCACCTGAAATTGGAGAAGTCAATGTTCAAACCGCTGGAGTGTAAACTACCCAAGCGAAATATGAGTTGCTTGATTGTTTGTAGCAAACTAAAGTTAGTTCATTTTGATAAGCTTTTTTCATATACATACTGTATGAAGGTTCTCAGAACACCAAAAATTACTGACATTGCAGGAAAATGTTACTTCAAACATCTTCACCAGTATTAAAGGAGGCAACCTATTGCATGAGAAACTAAACAAGCTTTTACTGTATTTCAACGTCCAAATTCCCCACAGAGTAAAAACTTGGCCACCTTCATTGAAGTATTTGAAAAACTAACAGAAAATGTGACACTCATATTGGTTTTTAAAGAAAGAACAACACTGCATAGTAGACTCATTAATTTAGATTCAAAGGAGGAGTAACAGAAGCAATGAATAGTGGCCAAAAGTAATTACTCAGATTAGCAAATGATTTTCAACATCATAAATCTACAGCATTTGATTGGGCAGTTAGGGCATAGGGATCTGATGCACTATTTTGTAACATCTTAGCACCATCAATTTGGTATATAGTCAACACAGAGAACTGTGACAAAATACAAAACTTGCAACATGGGTGCACAATTAGTAAATATTGTATTGGGATCATAAATTACAAAGATATTCTTATATATGCCTCCAAATTCCTTGTTTATTTTGTTTAATGATTGGAATATAAACCAACTACATAAGATTTGGGACAAAATGTTTTCGCAAAATGTTTGTTGATGCACTGGATCTATTATTCCTTGCACTCGATCCCAACTTCAGAGAAAAAAAGAGGATGGTTTTTAACCACTTTGTGCCATAAAAGCCATGAACTAAGAATTAGTTGATATCATTAATTATGTGTTGTTACGTTGATTTAGTTATAACTACATTTCAGTTGTAGAGAAAGGGATTATGTAAAACACAGTACTGGAGTAACTCACTGGGTTGTGCTGTATCTGTGGAAGAATGACAAGAAACATTTTGGGTCGGGACCCTATGTCAGACTTACTGTAGTAGGGGGAGAAAGTTGGAAAAAAAGGTTGGGGCAAGACATATTCTGGCAATTGATGGGTGGATACAGGTGAAGGCAGAATGGTTGGCAGGTGGGTGGACATAGTGCAGAGAAAAAAAGGAGACAAGAGTATGTCAGATAAGGAGAGAAGAGGAGTGAAATTTAAAGCCAGAGGGAAGGAAGAAGGCAACAGGAATGGGCAGGGTAGATGGAGAAATGGGTCTGCACCAGTGCAGATGGGAAGGGGGACAATACAGAAAGGAGGGATGGAGAAGGGAGGGTGTAACTTAAAATTGGAGAATTCAATTGGAATTCAATTCGTGGAATATGAGGTTTTGTTCCTCCAGTTTGCATGCAGACTCACTCTGCCAATGGAGGAGGCCCAGAGCGGTAAGGTTGGTATGGGATTGGGAAGGGTAGTTAAAACGGTTCGTAGCTGGAAGATCCAGCAGGCCTTGGCGGACCGAGCGAAAGTGTTCAGCCAAACAGTCAGCTCATTTGTGCTTGGTCTCACCGATGTAAAGGAAGTTACATTGGGAACACTGAATGCAGTGGATGAGGTTTGAAGAGGAGCATGTCTCACCTGGAAGAGTTGCTTAGACCTCTGGATGAAGTTGAGAGAGGAGGTGTAGGATCAGGTGTTACATCTCCTGCAGTTGCTGGGGAAAGTACCTGGGGAGGGGGCATTTTTTGACGGGAAGGTTTGAGTGAGCCAAGTGGTTGCGGAGGGAGCGGTCTCTGCATAAGGCAGAAAGAGGTGAGGATTGAAATGTGCGACTGGTGGTGGGAACAAGTTGAAGGTGGCGGAAATGTTGGATAATGATGTGTTGAATGCAGAGGTTGGTGGGGTGAAAAGCAAGGACCAGGGGGAATCTATCCTTGTTCCATCTTGGAGCTAGAGCCGAACTGCAGGATACAGAGAAGAAAGAGGTGAGGATCCATCCATGGGAAAACCATGTTTACTGAAGAGGACATCATGAGCCAGGTTTACTGAAGATATTGTGTGTTTTACATTGCTACTGACTATTAGATTCAAATGTTGAAGTATAAAGAGGATTTTTCCATAGCATATTGTAATATAAGGTGCAAATACCAGCTGAGTTCATTCACGGAAATATCCCAATTAATGCGTAAGAAACTTGGCATGACTAGTGACAGGACTCAGTGTACTGTGCACTTTACAGCAAACAAAACAATGACCAGCCTCTATATTTTTTAGGAAACAAAGCACATCAGTTAAATAGTGACACAACTTGATAAAAGCAGTAAAATGCAATGGAAGATAATTACATACAATTTATTTACATAAAATCAATCCCAGCCACCTAAAGCAGTGACTGCAGGTGGGATGGCAAAGGAATTACGCAATTTTGTGCCAATTTTGCAACAGATAGTTGCTGGACCTTGGATTAGTTTGAAGCAGATTGCAGCAGAGAATATTCTATTCCCCTGAAGTCACTCATTCCCCAGTCCAGTTTCTCTATCCACATTCCTTGCTGAGTTACTGAACATATTATAATGGAGCAAATTCAAGGCAAACAGCTATATCACCTTTCCAAAAAATAAAATGGTAGTGTGGGCTCTGTGTCAGTATTTGTACATTAAATTTTCAATGAATATTTCTGAGCAATGGAAAATTATTATAATCTATTAATTTATGAAAATTCAGCTGTTGACAGGACAATGCTTGACTATAACATTATGTACAGAATGCCTCATTTAACACCAATTTGCATTTATGCAGCTATTCTTTCACTGAAAATGACATGTGGATATTCTTTTCATAAAGGTTTGCCATTTATGTACAATAGTTTAAATATAAATACACACTTGACTATGTGATTTTATGGGGTGATCTTTGTACAGAATACATTGGAGTTAGTTTTGTCTCCCTAAAACAAATGGATTTATGATAATGGAAGGTTAAAATAATAATAATTATAAAAGCAAACACAATTCAATGTGAATTGACAAGAGGCAAGGAAACAATGCACATGGTCCAAAATGTGAATATCTTAACAAAGACATATTCATATTTTTTTCTGTTTTAACATTAGTGATGGCTACCTGATTACATGTATTGTGAAATATTGCAGCTGAATAAGTTGGCTAGAACAATTAAATACCTCCAACATTCTTTGTGCACTTGGAAGAGAAGTGCTTTTCCTTAGCCCATCAAAGTACCTTATTAAATTTAACAATGAACAGATTCCTCTATCCCAGTCATCTGCCAAACTCATTCCACAAGTTATGAACTGTCCCTGCCCAACCCCTCCCCACCCTTTATTTCCATCCTTCATGGTAATATCCAATGCAGTAACAAGGAACCGCAGAAGCTGATTTACAAAACAAAAAGATCCAAAGTGCAGGAGTAACTCAGCGGGTCAGGCAGCATCCCTGGAGAACATGGATAGGTGATGTTTGGGGTTGGAATCCTTCTTCATTCTGAAGAATGGTTCCAACTCGAAATGTCACCTATCCTCATTCTCCATGGATGCTGCCTGACCTACTGAGTTACTCCAGTACTTTGTGTTCATTTTTTGGTATTCTACAATATCTTACAAGATGCTTCTTGCAATCACTTCTTCTAAAGTGGCAGCGCTGCCCTGGCAGCAGCGGCTCGCCTACAGTCCGTTTGTTTTTACTTTTTTGTGTTGTTTTTTTTTTGTTTTGTCTAGTTAAGTTTTGGTTTTTAGGTTGTGTTTATGTGGGGTGGAGGGGGGGGTTGGGGGGTTGAATCGGGGCTTGCTGTCTCTCCCTTCGGGGGATTGCGACTTTTTTGTCGTATCCCCCTTCTCTGCCTTCGTCTGCGCTGACGCCTAATGGCGGAGCTGGCGACCTCGAGACTCTGGAGGCAGAGCCAGTCAGGACTTGCCCTGGGCTCGCGCCCGTGAGGGCAGTCCGACTCGGGGCTGAAACGGCGCTCCCGTGAGGGCGGCCTGGCGCGGGGCTGAGACTCTCCCTGAGGGGCTGTGGCGCTCCCGTCGGGGCGGCCCAGCCCGAGGGAGGAACGGCGCTCCCGTCGGAGCGGCCCAGCTCGAGGGAGGTATGGCGCTCCCGTCGGAGCGGCCCAGCTCGAGGGAGGTACCGCGCTCCTGTCAGAGCGGCCTAGCTCGAGGGAGGAACGGCACTCATGTGAGGGCGATCCGGCTAGGGGCTGGAACGGTGCTTCGGTGGCTGGGATGGCGTTCTGACGGCAGTGACATGAGTCCGGGGTTCAGCCGTGGGCCAGCGGCTGCGTCCGCTGGACTAGAGGGCGGCAGCTTCGACCATCCCGGGCCGCGGTGTTTGAGCCGGCCCGTTTGCGGGGTTCGGTGAGCCGCGGGACTGGTTGTACCATCGCCCAGTGGGGTATCGCCTCAGCGCAGAGGGAGAAGAGGAGGGAAGAGACTGCAGCCCTATGATTTTTGCCTCCACCACAGTGAGGAGGTGTTTGGAGGACTCACTGTGGTGGATGTTAATTTGTGTTTGTTGTTGTTTATTATTGTATGTATGACTGCAGGCACGAAATTTCGTTCAGACCGTAAGGTCTGAATGACAATAAAGGTAATTCTATTCTATTCTATTCTCTTGAATTGTTCATTCTGTATATAAATGATATATGTAGAGTATCAAAAATATTGAAAATTGTTTTATTTGTGGACAATACTAATATCTTTGGTTCTGGGGAAAATTTACAGCAGCTTTTGCAGGAAATCACATCAGAAATGAGAAAATTAAAAAGGTGTTTTGACATAAACAAACAAGGCACATTCGGAATCACACAGCGCTGTACATTGTTTATTGTTCACGTACTGCCATATCTAAATTATTGTGTGGAGGTATGGGGTAACACTTACAAAAGCCCCCTACATCCATTATACATACTGCAAAAAAGGGCCATAAGGATAGTTAATAATGTAGGATTTTGTGAACACACCAACTGTTTTTAAAGTAAAATGCCTTGAAATTCATGGATTTAGTAGAATTTAATACAGCACAAATAATGTATAAAGCAATAAATAATTTACTACCAGGTAATATGCAAAAAATGTTTTTTTAACAGGGAGTATGGTTATAATTTAAGAGGAAAGTTTAATTTAAAGAAACTTTGTGTTCATACAACTATGAAGAGTATGTGTATTTCAATGTGGGGTGAAATTGTGGAATGATTTGGATGTGGAACTCAAGCAAAGCTCAAACATTATTCAGTTTAAGAAGAAGTGCAAAAAAAATATTTTCTAGAGGTATAAGAATGAGGAAGGGCTGTGACGACAGTTACGTTTTTGTTTATTGACACAGTGTGATACACGCGTTGTACATAGAAATTCAATAATTGTTTCTAAACTTTGTATATGTATGTTTGCGTGCATATATGTACGTATGTATGTGGCTTATGTATGGATATATGCATGCATTTGTCTGTATATATATATATGAGATAAAGTGTGTGAATTAATTGATGAGTAGCGGAGAAGGGGTAGGAATAAATAAATGTATACTTCCTCTTACTTTTCGAACATGGAAGATTTAATTTGTGATGTTTATGATGTTATTCAATGAGTTGTGTATAGGTTTATTGTTCATTTCATTTTATTGGTATTTTGCTTTGTTTTTAACTTTTTTTTGTTTTAAATAAAATACTACATATATATTACTACATATATACTACTGCTACTCTTATCTCTTCAAACAATATTGCACTCCTCTCAAGTTCAAACACTTTTCTGCACACTGGTTTAAAGCTATAAACCTCCAAAACTGGGGTGGCATAGTGGTGCAGCAGTGGAGTTGCAACCTTACAGCGGCAGAGACCAGGGTTTGTTCCTGACTGAATGTTTGTTCCTGACTGAATCACAATGAATGGTGGTGCTGGCTCAAAGGGCCGAATGGCCTCCTCCTGTATCTATTTTCTATTTTTCTATGACTATGGGTACTATCTGTAAGGAGTTTGTACATTTTCCTTGTAACCATTTTCTCCGGATGCTCCAGCTTTCACCCACATTCCGAAGACGTGCAGGTTTTTAGGTTAATTCGCTTCTGTAAATCATCCTTAGTGTTAGGATAGAGCTAGTGTATGGGTGATTATTGGTAGGCATGGACTTGGTGGGCCGAAGGGCCGGTTTCCATACTGTATCTCTAAACTAAACTAAACTAAATGGTCTCACCAAACCGTACCACTCATCCTCTACCAACCCTGCACTACCCACATGTAACTGCAGCAACTTCTCTTTAAACTGGAGCAATACATTTCCCATGAGGTTTAACACAATGAACATTGTGCACTACGTGAAATGTAAAAAAATCATGCATAACAGCATGGCTCATCACTCATGTAATTGATCCCTTGAGGAATAATCTACATATTGAAAAGTACTCCAAGGAATAATTTATTTGAATATCTTAACAAATGCTCAATTTGCTTAATATTTTTGCATTCTGTGAAATGCAATACTTTACTCACTCTGCACACCCTTCAGTTAAAACTCTGCACATTATCTTGCACATAACAAAATAACATTCACAAAGGCTTAACCAGTATAATTTTATAGTGCTGTACTTGCTAAAGAAATACAAAAAATTCCCTTGGCTGAGCATGCAGCAATTATTGGACCTACAAGAAAGGAGTGGTCGCCAGAAAGTAGTGGGCCGATCGCTGGCCTGGTGAATTTGGCATCATGGGGCTGTGGTCTAGCTTCTAGCCATGGGCGGGACGTGGACTTACCTTCCGGGGTCTGGGATCCCTTGCCGGAGAAGAGCTCCGACTGCCGGCCTGCGACCTATAACATCCTGAAGCCGCGGTCTGATGGATCTCTGATCCTCAAGTTGTTGCCTTCTGATTATACTAGGTATTCACCATTCTTGGTCTTTACATCAACTTTGGCACAGACATTGTGGGCTGAATGGCCTGTTCCTATGCTGAATTGATCTATGTATTCCACTGAGGTCAAACATGTTTCCAATTGCTTGCATCCTATAATGTTCTCCCTAAGCTTCCATCTCAGTTCAGCTCACTAATTTTCATGAAGCTCACTAATTTTTTTCTAAAATAAGTTCAGCTCACTAATTTTGATGATTTTATTTTTCCAGATTTTGTATTAACTTTATCTGTAACTGAATTAGTTATTGTCTAAAAACACCCACGCAAAGGTCATTGGAATGTTTTTACTCATGGATATTATATGTGCAGCATTTGCATGTGATTATTAATTTATGGCGTGATTATATATTGAAGTAACAATTTTGTGGATTGGTACCTGTGAAGATCGTATCAGGGAGAGATCAGATTCCAATTGCAGATCACACGGCTGCACAACACTGCAGACTAATGAGATTGTTTTCAGTTTCAGTAATAGTTACCAATTTTACCCTTCATAAATCTTCCACAGAGTTTTAATCACTGTCTGACATCTGCTCTCTATCAGATCAACTCTGGGAAGACAGCCTCATGTTTCTTTCAGGATTTTTCATTAAGCATCACCTCCTGATTTTCAGTTACACTTCCACAATACCCACAAGAATTCCAAGTGCTCTCTTTCTTCCAAAAGCCATAACACCTGGCTCAGAAGAAGCTCCCTCAATCGTTTTCTTTCAAATTTGACAGAAATTTTATTTTCAAATCAGTTTGCAACAGTATGTTGGCATTCCAGTGACTCAACGCTTACCTACACTAAAGAAAATGCTCAGAAACAGAATGGTGCTCATAAAGCTGGATTAAATGTAGATGCTCAGTGTGCCAATTAATGAAAACAGAAATGAACTGTGGATGCTGGAAATCTGAAATAAGAACAGAAAATGATGAAAACACTCAATAAAGTTGGCAGCATCTATGGAAGTAGAAAGGGTTAATCATTCCTTCTGAGAACTTTCTTCATTATTGGGAAAGAGATAAAATACCAGGGTTGAAAAAAATAATTCCAAGAATAAAATAAACTTGATTTAAGAAAAATTCTAAAACCTAATGATGGAATAACAAATGTTATTTAGATTTTAGACTTTAAGATACAGTGTGGAAACAGGCCGATCAGCCCGCGGAGACCACACGGACCAACGATCACCCTGTGTACTAGCACTGTCCCACAGACTTGGGACAATTTATGTTACAGAAGCCAATTAACCTATACACCTGTACATTCCACTGGGTGGCGCCACCGTTGTGGCAGCCACACCAACAGCCTGTGTGTCCTTTCTACTGTTTTTATTATTTTAAGTATGTTCTAAAAGTTTGTTTCAATGTTTCTTGGTTAGTTTATGTGGGGGGGGGGGGTGGGAGGGGGGGGGGGAATAGGGGGAAACTTTTTTTCAGTCACTTACCTCGATGGAGATGTGATTTTCTCCATGTCGCATCTCCTCCCCCACTTTGCGGCCTGACAATATGGAGTGGTGCGGCGCGGACATACCATCATGAAGCAGGGGATCCTTTGCCGAGGATCGCCAGAAGAAGAGCTCCGAACGCGGCCTTTAACACCGTGAACCCGTGATCTCTAGTAAGAAATGGCCAACACGGGAGCTCCGGAGTGTTCCAATCTGTCCCAACGCCAGAGTTTTGATCTTCCCGGCGAGAGGCGAGAGGGCTTCAGACATCGGACCATCGGCAATGGCAAGTGCAGAGGGTTCAAGGCCCCGACCACGGGTGAACAAAGAGGAAGCTGACTGAACTTTATAACTGAACTTTATTGACTTCCATCACAGTAAGGAATGTTGTGGTGGATGTTTATATTAAATTTATTTTATGTGTGTATTGTGTTCTTTTCACTTAGTGTGGCTGTATGACAACTCAAATTTCACTGTACCTTAGTTGGTTAAGTGACAATAAATGTGCGCTTGAAATTGTCTTTGGAGTGTGGGAGGAATACGGAGCACCTGCAGAAAGCCCATGCAGTCACAGGAAGAACATGCAAACTCTGTACGGACAGCACCCATAGTTAGGATCGAACTCAGGTCTCTGGCATTGTTTGACAGCAAAGTCAAAGTCAAAGTATCCTTTATTGTCATTCAGACCTTTCGATCTGAACAAAATTTCGTGCCTTGCAGTCATACATATAATAAAAAATTACAAAAACATACAATAAACATAAATTTAACATCCACCACCGTGAGTTCACCAGGCACCTCCTCACTGTGATGGAAGGCAAAAGTCTTAAAGTCTTTGTCTCTTCTCTCCTTGTTCTCCCTCGGCGCTGAGGTGATCCAGGCCTCTGATATAGTGTCCCCGCCGGGTGATGGTAAGTAAGTCAGTCCCGTGGCTGAATCCGAGCTCCGCGAACGGCCCGGTTAAAACTTCGTGGCCAAGGGTGGTTGAAGCTGTCGCCCTTCAGTCCAGCGGATGAAGCTGGTGTTGCGGGAGCTCCGGAAAAACAGGTCACCAACCTGTGACCTGCGAGCTCCCAACGATGTCGTCCACTGGGCCCGCGGCCGAGCCTCCAAAGTCGTGTCGCCGCTGCCGAAACGCCCCCACAGCCCCGAAGTCGGATATGCCGCCGGAACGCCGCCACAGCTCCAAAGTCGTGTCACCGGCAACGCCGGAACGCCGGAACGGAACGTTGCCACAGCTCCAAAGTCGTGACGCTGCCACCGGAATGTCACCACAGCTCAGAAATCAGGCCACCGCCGGAATGCCGCCACAGCCCCGAGGCCGCCATTAGGCCTCAGCGCAGACGGAGACGGGATACGACAAGAAAAAGTCGCATCCCCCCCAAAGGATGAGGCCGAAAAACAATTTCTCTCTCACCACCCCCCCCCCCCCCCCCCCCAACCCAACCCCCCCCACCACATACACAATCTAATTAACTAAAACGCCACATCCGCCACTTCAACTCTACCGTTGAGCCATTGTGCCGCCCTTAAAGCTAGAAAAATCCCCATTATCTAATATATCTCTCTCACACACACAATTCTTGTGAATGATCTGGCTTCCATCATTTTTTTATGCCCAGGAAAATTTTGCTTTGCAAGCTCCCTCATTTAAATCATATATCTTAAAAGGCTTTCTGAGCGGAGGCCATTGGAAGACCTAGGTTGTCAGTATGAGTTTGGGAATCTTGATGATTGGTTATGTTCATTTGGGATAAGGTTCATGAGGGAAAATGATGATTGGGATGAGCTGCTGGGTATAGTTATCAGTTGGGGGAATCATGCAACAGGTCAGTGTTAAGAGTCGAATAGAAGATTAGTGGCCACAGTCTTAGAATAAAGGGGACACCATTTAAGATTGAGGTGAGAATAAACTTTTTTACCCAGAGAGTTGTGAATTCGTGGAATTCCCTGCCACAGAGGGCAGTAGAGGCCAAATCAATGGATGGATTTAAGAGAAAGTTAGATAGAGCTCTAGAGGCTAGTTGAATCAAGAGATATGGGGAGAAGGCAGGCACGGGTTATGGATTGGGGACGATCAATCATGATCATAATGAATGGCGGTGCTGGCTCGAAGGGCCAAATGGCCTCCTCCTGCACCTATTTTCTATGTTTCTACTTTTCTAGTGGCAAGCGTTAAGTGAGGGATCAATAGATAGTGGTGGAGGATGATATTCAGACAAAAGTGTGGCTGGTAGAGAGGTGGTGGGTGTCAGAGTAATGATTCAAGTGATGGCGGGGTAAGGAGTTTGCGAGCAAGTGAGAAGATTCAGAGTGAGGATATGCATCATTGATAAAAGGAACATGCTAAATACGGTTACCTCCACCAGGCTCCATCACCAGTGATCTAGCATTGACAAAGGAAGTTCTGCGAAGAACTGTTTCTGCATGTGTATCCTGAACAACTGCCGCAAAGCACGTGTGGTAGAAAGCCACGATGAGGCACCCAGCCATGTTTTGCATGCAGCATTCTCCATGTTCCAGTTACATAGAGGAAGCATAAGTAAAGTGGCATATTTTGAGGATTTTGTAGTGAATTCATAATAATCCATTGGTTGAATCCTTTATTTTAAATTAAATTGCGTTGTGCCCAGAAACCTGGTAATATCCTGACAAATCTATGCTGTGATCTTTCAGGATTGTTACATTCCAGTCCCAGTAACTGAATGTACAAAACCAAATCGAGCTTTATCAGAGTTCTGTGTAGCAGCAATATAACTTCCATCTGTTTGTATTCCAGCTCTCTTGAGATAAAGCCCAACATTCCATTAACCTTTTAAATTACTTTTTGTATCAATTCATTAACTTTCAGTGATTTTTGTATATCTCTGCTGCCAATTCCAAGCACTCTCATTTTTGTTAATATTGTTTTATATGAAATTTTGTTGAATGTCCTCTGACAGTACATAGAAGTAATATATCCATTAAAATATCACAAATGATCTTGTTTTTCCTCATCGATCCCTTTTGGTATTCTGAGGAATCATTGGGCTCCTTTAATGTTTGTTGTTATCATTGAATCATTTTTAAATTTCGTTACAACACTGGTATTTTATTCCCATATCCTTTCATAATGCTTCTAGTCAGTAAGCCTGCTTTTTATAATTCAAATAACAATATGTTGGAATTAAAAAATGTGAAATATACAATAGAAGAATAATAGGAAATGTAGCTTAGCTTAGTTTAGAGATACAGCGTGGAAATAGACCCTTCAGTCTATCAAGTCTGCGCTGAACAAGCGATCCCCGTACACTAACACTATCCTAGTTTTTTAAGTTTAAAAACAGGGACGCTGAAGAGGAGGAGGATGGAGTGCTGGGGGATGCAGGGGAAATGCAATTAGATTATATTTTAAAGTCCTGGCAGCAAGTGCAATTGGGAGGCTGAAGAGGAGGGAGAGGGAGAGGGAGTGGTGGGGGATAAGGGGAAATGAGCTACCCCTGCGCAGTTGGGGGCGATGGATGAGTGGTGGAATATTGCGTTGGGGGAACAGGTTGCGTTGGGGAAATGGGTGAGTGGTGGAATATTGCATTGGGGGACCAGGCCTCCTGTGTAACAATCCCAACCGGTCCCACTTGGTCTAGTAATATTTAAAAGTTTTTGTATGTATGAATATATGCGTGTGTTTGTGTCTGTGCATATGCAGAGACATGTGAATGAAAACACGGAGTAAATATCTTAGACCTCATATTGATCATATTGAAGGCTGGCTCGAAGGGCCGAATGGCCTACTCCTGCATCTATTTTCTATGCTTACCCAATTTGACACCTTTTCTAGGCAGAGCTTTTGCAGACCACATTTGAATGGGAAGCCTGAACTAAATTCCGTTTAGACTGGGGAAAGAAGAGGAAGGTGCAGGGGTGGAAATGATGTACCTCATGATGTCATTGTTATTTGTGTATGTATTATAGGAGTAACGTTGCTTTTTCTGACTGCCGAAGAACTAATATTTAGGGGTTCTTTGCTGCTTTGTCTTCTGCTGCTCCAATTGCCCCTTTCAAGAACAATGCATAGAATGTTCATTGGTGATACAAATAAGTTGCAGAGACATAGTGCACAGTCCAGCATACTGGGAAACTGCAAATATAATCCACCATTCAGCGTGATAAAAAACAAATCAATGCATTGTGGCAATCTACCATGGCAACAGAAGGATGGCTTGCTGTCCCATTTGGTTCTCCTACTGACTTTAAACTAATTATCACTCATTTATGACGTGAGAAATGAAAGGATGAGACTTGAAAGTTGCCTCCTGTCATTTTTTAAATCTTTTCTTCTCTCTAATATGGTTTGTTGTATTTAAAAACAAGCCAAAGAGAACATGTCAGCCACCGTGCATATATTACATAGTTACGAATTTCATATATTCCAGTTCTAAAAATCCAATTAAATTTCATTTTAGATTAAATTGTAGGTAACAGAATAGCCACGTCGAACATATTAAACAAATGAATCATTTTATCTGGTTTCTTTTTGATGTTCCTGTATATAGCTTCATTTTGTCTAAAGAAACCTTACTTTTAAATTTGTTCTCTTGATTATTTTACTAACATTTTTTCACAAGATTTAAATAAAATAAACTATCAGCCATCATATTAAATATTCAATTATTTTCATTGAGATATAGATTGTTGCAATTTGCAGTTAAAATAAGTGAAATGCTGTTGCATTATAAATCACAAAATAATAAAAAAGATAATACAGTTACATGCGTCACCATCCTGTTAAAACCTTCATTCTCACATGTAGGAGAACTAGAAATTGGATAATATGATAAAAGTACCCAATCTAACCAATAATTCATTCGGCACATCATTGGGTGCAAGTGAAATTGCCAATGCTGTCACTGAAACACAAGCAAATTGATTTAACACTACAAAATACTTCATTTTGTTATGATGATTTGAATGCCAAAGGCAACAGAATATTGCTTGGCAGAGATAACGGAACAGTAACTCCATCCAGAAATAAAATGTGTAAGGAATATATCTTTAAATTCATTGATTCATTGTGCATCAGAAACAGATAATGTATCACAGAAGAAGCCAAATTAACTTGTTCTGTTGACAAAGGCTCAGAAAGGAATAGCATTTCGGTAGGCGGCGCGACTCTATCAGCAAACATCTGCAGCCTGGAACATAGGTTTTTATTATTTAAGTATGGATTTTTTATGTAGTTTTTGTTATTTTTTCTGGGGATAATGTTCCTTGATGAAATGAAAATTTTTATCTCTCCCTCAACTGGAGACCCAATTTTTTCGTCGGGTCTCAAAGTTCACAGCAACGAAAGTTATCCATGAATTGCCGGGGACTCTGAGCTTGACTCACCGTCGCCGTAAAGGATTATAGTTACAGAGTATTACAGCACAGAAATAGGCACATTGGCCCATTGCTGTCAGTGCTGCTGCCATAAAGGATGCCATGCTATTGCTACTGCGGGTCTGCGGACGGCGGCACCGGGAGCCTTGCTGATTCAAAATACCGCTGTTCGGGGCTCCTACTTCTTCAATGCGGGGTTGAAGAGTCCTGGAGCGGGGCCTAACATCACTGCCCCGCGCTCATTCAATGGCCACGGGATCTCCAGCGCACCACACCGGGGTCTTTAACACCAAGACCCGGTGTGCGACCTCGCACCACCCGGCGTGGCTTTACTGGCCGCGGGACAATCGCCATCGCCAGCCGGGCTTTGACTTTGACTCTGACCTCGGGGGGGGGCCATAGGGGAAAGAGGTTACTGGAGAGATAAGTTTTTTTGCCTTCCATAACAGCTAGTGATCAGAGTGTAAAATGAACATTATGCTGCAGTAGGGGTCTATTTGTGTGTAATGTATGGTGAGAAATTTTCATTTGGACCAAAGGGGTACAAACAGATTTTTCCACTATTGAATTTGATATTGGTAGCTAACAGTGTTTGTAGGCTGAATTGTAGTATCCCATGGCACAGATCTAATAGTTGCTAGTGGAGCAGTAAGTTGAGGGGCTGACTTGAGTCAGTGCCATTCAGGACACGAATGACCAAAGTCTTTCCACTGCCACAAATCAAAGAATGATCAGTTCTTATTTTCCCTCATGAACTCTCTCATTACCAACACAAAAGCTTAAGGAAAAAGGTGAGGGACTAGCCTGAGCTTTCTCGCTCATCATAGGTGTTGCTGTACGAATGGACGTCCTCCTACTTTGATCATGTCATCAGCCCTAAGCAAAAATCATTTGTAAGGAATTACCGATATAATGGGTTGAAGGTAAACACCATTCAGTGCCGTGGCACCCACCAGGAGATAAGATCATTGAGGTGGGGATAACAGGTGGATTTTTCAGCCTGCCTGGTCTAATAGATTGAACAAGAAATACCTTGCTCATGATTACTCCTCCAATGAATCGCTGTTTTTTTATTATCTATTTATCAATATCCTTGCAGGACTCAGCACTGTCAGACTCACCTACAGCTATGTTACGCCCAGGATACCTGCAATAGTAGGTTTTGTTAATAATGGACTTACTGTGGAAAGCACTGGGGGACTTCAAAGACAATCGAACTATTCCTATTTCCCGAAATGACTGTTATGTGATATACAGCACAACGTTTGACTGAAAACAAGGTCCAGTCAAAGCTAGAAACCTAGTGGAAGCCAGTTCCAGCTCAACTTTCCTGAACCCTCTGAGTCAGATGAGGATCATTCACCATTCAATGTAATCTAAAGTTGTTAGGCTCACTTTTAGAACAGATTTGTAAGTCTTGTGCATGCAAATGTGTGGTGTATATGTATGCTAATTTTGCACAAGCATTATGAAGATAATTGTTTGTATAAATCATTTCACATGTCCTAGCATCTCTCTATGCATCTGTGTTTCCAGTTATTCTTTGTCGTCAGGGTTAGAAGTAAGAAATGAAATGAAATAAATTAATATTAGTCAAGTTAGTGACCTGCATTTGTGAGAGAGCAAATGAGAGGATGAGCAGTGTAGGAGATCATGGCTCATGAATTTGATTGAGTTTTCTTGTAGCAACCAAGAAGATTGATGAGGGTAGGACCATAGAAGTAGTCTATATAAACCTCAGCAAGTCCTTTGTTAACATTCCGCTTGGTAGGCTGCTCTGAAGAGTTTAATTTAGTTTGGAGATACAGCGTGGAAACAGGCCCTTTGACATACCAGGTCCACGCCGACCAGCGATCCCCACATATTAACACTATCCTACACACACTAGGGACAATTTTTACATTTATCAAGCCAATTTACCTACATACCTCTATGTCTTTGGAGTGTGGGAGGAAACCGAACATCTCGGAGAACCCCCACACAGGTCACGGGGAGAACATACAAAATTCATACAGACAGCACCCATAGTAGGGATTGAACCCTGGTCTCCAGTGCTGCAAGTAATGTAAGGCAGCAACTGTATCGCTGCACCACCGTGCTGCTGCTAGAGTTAGCTAACTAGATATAAATTAGCTTAATGGTACGCAAAAAAGATAGTGGTGGTGAAAGATTGTTTTAGAATTGAATGCCTATCTCAGGGCATGATGCTGGGCAAATTGCTCTTTTTCGTCCAAGTCTACAATATGAATGAGAATGCACAAGGCACGATTGAAATGGCACCAAAAAAGATGGACAGTGAAATTGGTTATCAAAAAATACTGCTGGGCCAGTTGGTCAATAAATGGTAAATGGAATATAATACAGATAAGTGTGAGGTGTTGCATTTTAGCAAGTCACACCAAGGCAGAACCTTCAGAGTCAATGATAGGGTCCAGGGGAGTGTTCAAGAGCAGAGATCTAGGTGCACATGTACATAGTTCCCTGAAAATAACATCACAGGTAGATATGCTGGTGAGGAACGCTTTTGGCACATTGACCTTCCTCAGTCAGAAAATTGAGTATAGAATCAGGATAATTTATTACAGTTGTATAAAACTTTGACCGATGCAGCTTGAATTTCACACAAACAATGTATGGCAAGAAACGATAGCGATCATATAAAAAGCAAAAGGAGAAATAATGACAAAGGACATAAATATTCTCAAGCCAATATCACTTTAATATTAGGGTTGATTTATGGGAAGCCTTTGTTTATGGTGTCAGATTCATAAACCTTTTTGTTTATACAAATAACAAATAGTCTTCACAGTAAATAACAGAGAAATTGATGGTGGTGGTGAGAATGCGTGAACTAAATTATGAGTTTTGGGAGCACAAGGAAACATAGAAACATAGAAAATAGGTGCAGGAGTAGGCCATTTGGCCCTTCGAGCCTGCACCGCCAATCAATATAATCATGGCTGATCATCCAACTCAGTATCCTGTACTTGCCTTCCCTCCATACCCCTTGATCCCTTTAGCCACAAGGGCCACATCTAACTCCCTCTTAAATATAGCCAATGAACTGGCCTCAACTACCTTCTGTGGCAGAGAATTCCAGAGATTCACCACTCTCTGTGTGAAAAATGTTTTTCTCATCTCGGTCCTGAAAGTAGTTTTCCTATTTGAAACTTCTTAATGCTACAGAAAGCAAAATGTTATTCTGCATAGCAAAGTAGCAGGAGTAGCAGGTTTATTTCAATCCTAAATTTTTAGAAATTCTGCAGAGTTACATATATAGAACTAGGGATTAGAAGTGAGTCTGTCAATGAGTATATTGTCTTGTTGCACCAGGTATCGCATTGCAAATTTGGTGCCCCTTTGGACGATATTGCTTCATGACAGCTTGTAGTTTAACTGATAAGAGAATTTAATCAAGATTATTAAACAGACGGAATCTTACATTTGATCTCCTTTGCAAAATTACAAGGTCTATGGGAAAGTTATTGAGCAACGTTAAAGAACCTTGTCAAATGAAAACTACAGATAAGCGTGCAATTTATATTCATAGAGCTATAATGAAGGCTAGAGCTCACAGCAGAATGAGAAACATTAGGATGAGACTGGGTTTGAATTGCTGTTACATACAGAACTAAATCCATCCATCACTTCAAAATGGCATATAGGTCTTTCGGTAATCCCTGGTACCGAAACGCCCCTTTCGGGGAATGCGAATCGTGATCATGGAGGTTTTGGTGAATATTCCACCAGTTCCAATCTAAAATGGTAAACTATTTTAACCATGAGAAAAACAGACAAATATCCTTAGCACACAAGTCTAAAAAGGAACAAGGGCTGAAGAGGGCCATGCAAGGAGAGGGACGACTGGAATGGAGGCGATGACTGCAATGATCAGTGATCAGCTGCAGCGGGGACTGGAAATGGTGCCAAAATGGCACCTCCTGCAGATGGTTGTTAAAAATTGCAACAGGATCTTAATACAGAGAATACAAAGTGTTGCATTTTGGGAAGTCTAACATGGGCAGGACCTACAGAGTGAATGATAGTGCTCTGAGGAGAGCAGAGGGATTTAAAAGTGCAGGTGCATAATTCCTTGAAGGTGGAGCCACGCCTTCCATCATAGGGTGGTCAAAAAGGCTTCTGGCACAGTATTGGTCAGTATTAGTCAGTATTGAGCATAGACGTTGGCGGGTCATGTTGCAGTTATACAAGATGCTGGTGAGGCCACATGCAGAGTATAATGTTCAGTTTTGGCCAGCATGTTATAAGAAAGATCAAGCTGGAAAGGGTGCAGCAAAAATTTACAAGGATGTTACAATGACTTGAGGGCCTGAGATACAGGGAGAGGATGAGCAGGCTAGGACTTTATTCCTTGGAGTGCAGGTGCATTAGGGGTGATCTCATAGAGGTATACAAAATCATGAGAGAAATAGATCGAGTAAACACACAGAGTTTTTTGCCCTGAGTAGGGGAATCGAGAACCATAGATTTAAGGATACGGGGGAAAGATTTAATAGGAAATTTGCAGAAGACACAAAGCTGGGTGGCAGTGTGAACTGTGAGTAGGATGCTATGAGAATGCAGGGTGACTTGGACAGGTTGGGGGAGTGGGCAGATGCATGGTAGATGAAGTTAAATACGGATAAATGTGAGGTTATCCATTTTGGTAGCAAAAACAGGAAGACAGATTACTATCTAAATGGCGTCAAGTTGGGAAAAGGGGAGGTACAACGGGATCTGGGGGTCCTTGTACATCAGTCTATGAAAGTAAGCATGCAGGTACAGCAGGCAGTGAAAGCGAATGGCATGTTGGCCTTTATAACAAGAGGAATCGAATATAGGAGCAAAGAGGTCCTTCTGCAGTAGTACATAGTGAGACCACACCTGGAGTATTGTGTGCAGTTTTGTTCCCCTAATTTGAGGAAGGACATTCTTGCTAATGAGGGAGTGCAGCGTAGGTTTACAAGGTTAATTCCCGGGATGGCGGGACTGTCATATGCTGAGAGAATGGAGCAGCTGGGCTTGTACACTCTGGAGTTTAGAAGGATGAGAGGCTATCTCATTGAAACATATAAGATTTTTAAGGGCTTGGACACACTAGAGGCAGGAAACATGTTCCCGATGTTGGGAGATTCCTGAGTCAGGGGCCACAGTTTAAGAATAAGGAGTAAGCCATTTAGAACGGAGACGAGGAAACACTTTTTCTCACAGAGAATGGCGAGTCTGTGGAATTCTCTGTCTCAGGGCGGTGGAGGCGGGTTCTCTGGATGCTTTCAAGAGAGAACTAGATAGGGCTCTTAAAAATAGTGGAGTCAGGGGATATGGGGATAAGGCAGGAACGGTGTACTGATTGGGGATGATCAGCCATGATCACATTGAATGGCGGTGCTGGCGCGAAGGGCCAAATGCACCTATTGTCTATTGTCTATTGAACCTGAGGGGTAACTTTTTTATTACACAATGTGTTGTGGGAATATGGAACAAGCCACTGGAGGAGGTAGAGGCACATACTATCACAATCTTTAACTAGCTGCAGGAGGAGGTAGTTAAAGCAGGTACTATCACAATGTTTAAAAAAACATTTAGACAGGTACATGGATAGGATAGGTTTAGAGGGATATGGGTGAAATGCAGGCATGTGGGTTAGTGTGGAAGGGACATGTAGGTCTGCATGGGCAAGTTGGGCTGAAGGGCCTGTTTCCACTATATGACTACAAATGTTGACGACGATATAGTATGGTGCAAGCTAGATTTTCTAGATACTGACACCATTATATCAATCACAGAAGAAAGATGAAAAAGAAAAACAAAGCAAAGATCAACTAAAGGCGTATGCTTTGAGGAAGAAGTCTGGAACCCATCTTTATTAATTCACTCTGATCTGACATGAATATGAAACATGCAAGTGATGCTTTAAATTGTGATGCAAGAGCAGTAACTAAGAAGTATTCCTGATCTTCCAATCTATCTCCTTGCAGCCCTTGCTCTTTTTTATCTGCGCTTTCCTGTACCACTGCATTCTGCAGTTAGTTTCCTGTTTACCTTTTGCATTGGCTGGTTTACTTGTGATTGTACTTATGCCAGACATGTGTTGCCTGGATAGCACGCAAAACATTGCATATCTGAAAAATAGTAAGCCAACACCAATGATCGCTTATGTAATGGTCAAATATCAAGAATAAACAATTTGTTTCCATCGTGAATTTAATAAAGAGAGGGGAAAAATAAAATGTATGCTCAGAATGAGGAGGAAATTGTTTGAATTTGTTTATGGAGTGAAACATTTTATATATCTATTTTGGTAATTGATCATAAGACTTTAGCAATTCCTGGTATAAGCTAGCAGTATCAGAAAGGATTGACTACTTTGAGAATGCAAAGATGGACCAATTTAAATGTGAGTGCAGTGATGGAGTATAAAAGCTTGAAATAAAATCCTCCTGCAGATGTGCTGCCAAATTTACCATTTGCGATTTAGGTACTGAAAGCATAATATTCACATTTGAAATAGTTGAAGGTGATTTTCTGATTACAGTGGTGGAGATAACTCAGAAGACACCAATAAGTTATGTTCTAAAAAAAAGTTACATAAAATATCTTAAAAGTCAGCACTGAATCAGGCAAGTACTTACATGAATACGAGGTCTTATTGTTACCAACAATAGTTGTTGTCAATGGAATAATATTGCATTATGTGGGAGTTGGCCCATTATCATAACAGCACTCAACATTCACATTTCAGTAGGTTTAATGTGTGCCTTTTCTCTGTGAAGCCTTTTTTTTTGTGCTATAACCCAATCACTAAAGGATTCGCAATTTCTCCTAATATACACCGACCAAATGCACGGAGTAATTTTAGAAGAGTTTGTATTCGTATTGCTTTATTGCTGCAATGTGTACTGAGATACAGTGAAAAACCATCCAGTCACATCATACTATACAAGAATACAATCAAGCCACACACAAGTACAACAGGTAGTGCAAAGAGTAAAACATATCAGAGTGCAGAATATAGTGGTCGTGTTATAGCATTACAGTTACAGAAAAACTTAGAGTGGGTGAAAGCATGAGCATGGAGACCGCAGATACACATTTCAGTCAAGATTAGATGAAGATTTTAAAGAACCAATAGATACTGTAGGTACTGTATACTGTTTGTTAGAAATGCAGATTCCAGCCACAAACTGCAAGAGCTAAAAGGCCACTGAGATATTTCCAAAGAGAACACATTGATTGTTATGAAAAAGGCAGTGATCATCTAGTACTCGGAGAAGGTTATGAGAAATGGATTGAGGTCAAACATGAAGGACGAATGGAATAAAGGCAATTCAGGCAGAAATGAAGTGGAATAGTGTTAGCATAAACAAAGCAGACTAGACCTTAACCTCAGCACCATAAACATAGATTCCACCTTTATCTTGGATATTGACTGTGTGGAGTTTGCAAGTTCCCCCTGCAACCATGAGAATTTTCTCTGGGTGCTCGGATTTCCTCCCACATCCCCAAGATGTGCATGTTGGTAGGTTAATTGAACACAGTAAATTGTTCCGAGAATGTAGATCCATTGTAGAATTTGGAAGGAGTTGAGAAAATGTAGAGAAGATTAAAAAAATAGGAATAATGAAGGATTGGTTTAAATAGGTGATTGATTGTTCATGCAAACTCAATACAGGTGCACAACCTTTTATCCGACGATCCAAATAACGAAAACCTCCGAATAGCGACATTTTTTTCGGTCCTTGAAGAAAGGTCCTTGAAAACGTTCACCGAGGGCGGCCCGCAGAGGTGACAGCGGAACCTCCGGTCGGTCCTCGAAGAAAGGGGAACTAAATCCCCATTCATAAAAGAGAAGATGAGGGTATATTGCGCGGGAGGGTTAATAATTGACAATATGCTGCTACCTGCCAGCTGCGTTAAAAAGTTCCCACGGTAGACTTACGATACACAGTGTATCGTGAGTCTTGCGTGGTAACTTTTTAACTCAGCGTGCAGGCAGCAGTAGATTGTCGCTCCCTTCAGTTTCACCCCACCTACACCCCTCTGCTTCCCGGCCATGTGTGTGACCCCTTCCCTCCCCTCTCCAGCTCCCCGCTCATTGCACCGGCGCGGGGGCTTTGTACTGTCTTCACGTCGCGATGCTAGCAGCACAGTGCAAGTCACCGGAGACGTCAGGACCAATGGAACACCGACCCCCAGGCCCACTGCAAGCACGGAGATCCCAGATCAGCAACTCCAGCCCAGCCCCGTTCCAACTCCAGAAGAACACGCTCCCCGTATGGGCAGAAGCTGATGGTGTGCAAGGGACACGTCTTGTTCTTGGGTCGCGCAGCTCGGGCTGTGGGCGAACTGCCACTTGTCGCCATAGCGGCCCATCGGGGAGCGGATTCCTCTGGAGTTGGAGGGGGGTATTGTGCTGTTTGATCGCCCCCTACTATTCCAGGGACAGGGAGACAGGACGTTCACCGAGGACGGCCTGCAGAGGTGACAGCGGAACCTCCGGTCGGTCCTCGAAGAAAGGGGAACTAAATCCCCATCCATAAAAGAGGTGAGGGTATATTGCGCGGGAGGGTTAATAATTGACAATATGCTGCTGCCTGCCCGCTGAGTTAAACGTTCCCACGGTAGACACGATACACAGTGTAGGCAGCAGCAGATTGTCGCTCCCTTCAGTTTCACCCCACCTACACCCCTCTGCTCCCCGGCCATGTGTGCGACCCTCCCCTCCCCTCTCCAGCTCCCCACTCATTGCACCGGCGCGGGGGCTTTGCACTGTCTTCAAGTCGGCGATGGCTGCAGGTCAGTGCAGTCACCGGAGACGTCAGGATCAATTGGACGTCGACCACCCGGCCCACCGCAAGCACGGAGAACCCAGAGACCCACAGCCTGCAGCAGCCCAGCCCCGCTCCAACTACAGAGGAACTTGGGTTGCGGATGACGGGGCGCAGCTCGGGGCATCGTAGGGGCCCATCGGGGAGCGGGTTCCTGTTGGACCTGACGTCTCCGGCCACCTGCTATCCTCCGGGAACTGTACCGCCCTTGCAGGAGAGTGGGGTTGTTTGCAGTTGCAGAGGGAGGGGGCAAGGGCGGTACAGTTCCCAGTCTCAGCTCCAGTCCAGGGGGGTGGCCGGAGACGTCAGGACCAACGGGACAGCGACCCCCAGGCCCACTGCAAGCACGGAGATCTCAGAGACCCACAACCAGCAGCAACTCCAGCCCAGCCCCGCTCCAACTCCAGAGGAAAACGTAGGGGCAGAAGCTGATGGTGTGCAAGGTGTTCTTGGGGTGGTGCAGCTCGGGCTGTGGGCAAACTGCCACTTGTCGCCGTAGCGGCCCATCGGGGAGTGGATTCCTCTGGAGTTGGAGGGGGAGGGGGGGTATTGTGCTGTTTGATCGCCCCCTGCTATCCCAGGGACAGGGAGACACAGCGGCTTTTTAGACTGGTGGGCAATCACTTCCAAAGTTCTGCCCACACAGTCAGTACACCTCTCCTACACTGCATTTCATACAAACATTTATTCTGCAAAAAAAAACCACATTGAAGACTCAAGCTCGCGACCGAGTAACTGCCGGGATCGAGGCGCAAACTCGCGACCTTGCGGATATGAGCCGAGCACTCTACCACTGAGCCAGCCATTAAAATCTACGCAAAAAAAATTCCATTCCGAAGACCGACAAATTCTGAATTACGAAAAGTGTCTGGTCCCAAGGCTTTCGGATAAAAGGTTGTGCACCTGTAGTCCAAAAAGCCGGTTTCTACGTTGCACGATCCGTGACCTAGTAGGTTTTACATTTGAAAGTGGATGTCAGAGCAATGAGTGAAGTACACAGTATAAAATGATGCATTCTAAAAATAGTTTAAATCAAAAGTATACATGTAACCCACTTAATTCCAGCAAGAGAAGCACAAAAACAAGGGTTGTGTGATGACCAGTCTACCCCATAAAGCTAATCCAGTTGTAACTATGGAAGAAGTAATACAATATTCTAGTGCATTAGCAATTCCTTCCCAAGAAGTTCAAATTATGTCAAAGAAACTATTACTCAGAAAAGACCTAGAAAACCTGTAAATAATGTGTTCCAGTGCATATTTTTTTCTTTTCACAAGGGGAAAACAGCATATTGTAGACCGATGAATAATGTATTCACACATGCATAGAATAAATGATTATTTGAATAACCCAGTTACACATATCTTAGCTTATCTGTCTCTTTGTACACCACGTTATCTGAATGCACATGACAGTAACTAAATGGCATGAGGTTTCCTATTAAAATCAGATTTTTGGTCTGCCAATTTTTTAAAAGATGAAATTTAATAATGCAAGTAAAACATCAATGAATAATGATATCCAGCTTACAGTTAAATTCCTGATCTGACACAAGTACTAGGATGCACCACTGCTGGAATCACATTGTTTAAATTTTACACAGAAATTAATGTAAATCGAATGTTGTAACAAATCTGGCTTCCAGAATGTCCTGATAATCACCCAAGGTAGAACCCATTATAATTCAGTTCCAATGTTTAGAGAATAAGGATTCTTTCTTTCCTTCTCACCGAATATTTAACATCCTAGCTGTTCTCTGGAGTGATGTTTATTTTCTAGCATGCATTAGTAATTTCCCATGCTGGATGAGCATTTAAAATTGAAACTAAATAGAAGACATACATCCTATACTGGGTCTGGTCCGTTTGAAGTGAAAATGCAACTATTTTTTTAGGATTGTTAATTAAAGTGCAAAGTGTTAATTCTGGCCAAATTGGAGAGGCCAGGACACTGAAATTGAGTAAAGGCTTCTGGGCTGCTAAGCCATTTGGCCAGTTTAAATGTACCTTCTGCAGAAATAGGTCAAGCTGCAGAATGGTGCCAATTTGTCTAGAGCATAGATAAGAGGTGCAGGAAGAGAATGGAGACATCTGCAGTACCCTGACAATTAGGTGCAAATTGCATGGAATGGATTGGATGAATGCAAACCAGACATACACATTGATTGTAATGTTGCAAAGCTATACTTTGCTGGATGTTGATTGGATTAAGTATTGAGCATTGTCTGGTTTTCTTGCATATCAAGCAAATGTTGCGATGTGCGTTTATTTTGAGAAGCACCAATTTGAATACAATGTATTAGTCACTGTGTTATTGGGTTAGGGAAATGTCTATCATGTACTGGGTTAATTGATATCTGTTATTGGACTGTAAAGAGACCACCCCTATGTGGTTCGGCCCCTCATGTTTCGGGGACCAATAAAACACCACTCCCACGAGTAAAGATCCTATAGCAGAGCTTTTTGAACTGACAGATTTATGAATCTAACCCACACAAACTGTTGCCCCGCAACATTGATTACAGTGCGAGTCGGGTCGGGTTAGGTAGGCTCAGGTTGCTAAAATGGGCGTGGAAAAATGCCCATGATCCCCTCCATAGCGTACTACACGTCAGTCCATTGCATTTAGCAGGAGTAGCCTATCTTGCTCTGCTATAGGATCTTTGCCCACGAGGTCCTGTGTCGATCTTCTGGGAGAATGCTTAGGATTGCGTGACCTTCTGGAGTGTCTCTGCTTGAGCGAGGCTAAGAAGGTTTGATCAGGCAGATACGAGGATCGAACCCGCAGTGGTTAGATATAGTAGTTGAACTGTAATTGTGTTCTGTCAAAATAAAGTTTTGATGCGCAAGTACTTGACTCAGTGATTTTTGACTGGCACTAGACTGGGGGAAGCTTAGAACAAGCTATTTACAAAAGCACCCTTACAGAATGCTAGGCAAGGCATAACAATAGGTACATAACAATAGGTACATAATTCAATCGATATTGTTCTGCATGCGACTTTCTTCAACTTCTTTCATGGAAGTGGCGACTTTCATGTGCCTGTTACTTTGAATTTCCATTCTCGTCCCACTATACTTCCCCATCATTTGTTTCCTACACTGCTCCTTCACAGCAAGAGGTAAACAGCAAGTGGCCCTTAGGACTCCGTATCCAATTAAGCAACTTCAGATTATCTGATGCTGTCTGACCTCAATGGTTCAATGGTGCTTTTATTCCTGCATTTTCTGATAAGAGATCATCCAATTGTAACATTTACTATGTTTTTCTCTCTCCATAGTTGCTACCTGATCAGCTGAGTATTTATAGCATTCTATTGTATTATGATTGCAAGCAACTGCTATAGTAATCTCTCATGGTTCCAGTTTATTGGTTTATTTCTACCCTCATCCATTTTACTTTAATTACACTGTCAGAGACAGATTACCTGACAGATTAACATTTATCCGCTCTCGTAGAAGGCATCAAACGCAATTACATTGCCAGGACAACCTAACGTCTCCATTGTATAGGTATTACTTTTGTTTTCTTCACCCCGTTTTCTCTTCACATTTTAAAACATGTTGTTTTCTCACTTTTCCAAATCTCATGAAGGATCATTGACCTAAAACAATGACTGCTTCTCGCTCCACAGATGCTACCGGGCTAGCTGGGTATCCCCTAGATTGTTATTTTAACTGCTGATTTACAGATTTACAACCATAGAAATTGCACCATGCACTCACTGATCCTGTCTCAGGTGTGCATCAGAAAGCAGCGTAAATCAATCCTTATTCACATAACAGCACACAACCAGGCATTTACTCTGATAGTCGCAATTCACAAATAACTTTTGAAGCATATCAATATTACATGTACAGCAATTTTATCACTTTAAGTTCAGGTATGTTTCATAATATTTCATTCTAAAATTCTGCAATATGCAACAAAGTGAGATGAAGTGTGTTTTCGTAAATGGTGTTAACTCGTGTTTGAATCTATCAATAATCTATGAAATTGTTTCAGATAAATTAAGGGTATAATTTATGTTTTATCAAATATATGCCATTGTTTCTTTGCTATGTCTTCTCTGCAAGTGAGGATATCATTTGACTCTATTGGTGTAAGTGGGGTTTCAGGTTATTCCTGGGCAGCAACACTTTGCAGCAGTTATCTACAGTCCATCATCAGTTAATTTGTTTATATCAGGACACATTTGAGAAAGAAACCCATGGGAGAAATTAGAGGAATAGAACACAAACTGCTCCTTTTGCAAAAGTTGACCTCACAGGAGCAACTGAGAGCGTGGTATTAGTTAATCACACCTCTTTATTCCATCAAATTAGCATAAAATAATGTAGTGCTAGTATTAAATGAATAACCTATCTGTAAAAGCAGTTCTCTTGGCATAAATGCAGAGGAGAATTTGTTCCTCATTGTGCCCTTATTCCCCAGATGTAAATTCAGGCACATTAAGGATATTTAGAGGTTGAGACAATCAATGTTATCCATGGGTGGGAGCTTATTTTCTATTGCTTACAGCCTAATTACACTCTAACGTACATTTCCACGCAGGTAAGAAAGTAGGAGGCGGTTACATTTTTGATCAGTGAGGACTACAGTGCTTCGAGAGAATATTCTTGGGGGATCATCCAGTGCTATATGGGTCGAAATTAGGAACCAGAAAGGAATTTAAGAAGACAATCAGATGGCACAGTGGCACAGTGGTAGAGTTGCTGTCTTACAGCGCCAAAGACCTGGGTTTGATCCTGACTACGGGTGCTGTCTGTATGGAGTTTGTACTTTCTCCTGTGACTGGGTGGGTTTTGTCCAGGTCCTCCTGTTTCCTCCCACATTCCAAAGATGTACAGGTTTGCAGGTTAATTGACTTCTGTAAATTGCCCATCATCTGTAAGACATAGAACTGGTGTGTACAGGTGATCGATAGTTGGTGTGAAGGATGGGTCGAAGGGCCTGTTTCCATGCTGTAAGTCTATACAATAAACTCTAAAAATAGGACATGACATGGATCTGGCAGACAAGCTAAAGGTAATTCTTAAGATATTCACCAGTATATTAAAAGGTGGCTAAGAATAGGTCCCTTCAAAGATCAGCATGACTGCTTTAGTGCAGTGCCACAAGAGATGGAGGAAATACTAAATTAATTGTTCTCATCCTTTTTACATGGGAGAAGATCATGGAAGCTAAAGGATTGAGGTATAAGAGTTGGAGTGTCTTACATCACTTATGGATGACCAAATAGGAGGTTGGCAGGTTTAAAGTGCATTAAGGGGCTGTCCCACATAGGCGATTTTTCAGCAGACTGCCGGCGACTGTCAAGTTTGCGGCACTCGCCTGAAAAACCGGGAACTGGAACGGCGACTGTCAGAATGGAACACCCACAACCACATTGCAAACCCGGGGGCCAGGGAAAGCAGGGGAGTGCTGTCCGAAATTCACACGGTGCAAAGCCAAGGTGATACAGACACACACCGCGATGAACAGGAAGGTTAAGACAGCTAGCACAGTGTATGGTAAGTCCATTAAAAGAGGGGGGGGGGGGGGGGGGGGGGGGGGGGGGGGGGGGGGGGGGGGAGGGGGGGGGAAGAAGGGGTGAGGGGGGGGGGGGGGGGGGGAGAAGCAGTGGAGACACTTTTAAGAAGACAGACAACTTTTAATAAGCAGAGATACACAGCTGTGAAGTTTGGCGGGCATTTATCCTTGGTTCTGAAAACTCGTGCTTACGTTTTTTCCCCCTCAGTGAGCCAATGAAAATGCCCGGTCAGCAAAAACGATTAACTAAAACTATCTACGACTACCTCGACTACCCATAACTACATGGCGACCCCACTACAACTGCACCTACGACAAACAGGATTATTGATTTTCTCCATGGCGACCAATTTTTGGTCGCAGAACATTTTTTAACATTTGCGACGACCATACTGAGGCCGCAACTAGTTCCCAGAATGCGGGAACTCCACGCGACCATGAAGGAAACTCACCAAAGACCACCAGCGAACATGTCGCGACCATGTGATGATCATGATGCTAGTGCAGAGTCTTCTGCATTTGACTAAAAAGTCGCCAAAGTGGGACAGTCCCTTAAAGGTGGGTAAATCTCCAGGGCCTGATTAAGTGTATCTTCATGCTCTGTGGGAAGCTTGGGGAGAAATTGCTTCTGCCCATACAGTGATATCTTTAGCCACAGGTGAAGTTCTGGAAGAGTGGAACCTAGCTAATGTTCAGTGGTTTTTAGGAAGGGCAGCAAGGACAAGCAAGGGAACTACTGGCCGGTGAGCCTGACATCAGAGGTGGAAAAGTTATTGGATCTACCTGCATTTGGATAGGCACGGACTGATTAGGGATAGTCAGCATGCCTTTTGTGCATGGAAATTTGTGTTTCATGAATATGATAGCTTTTTGAAGAGGTCACCAAGCGGAATTATGAGGTCAGGGTAGTGGACATTGTCTACATTGACATAAAGCCTTTGACAAGGTCCCACGGCAATTCTAAAAGGTTAAATCACGTGCAATCCAAGGAGAGCTAGCCAATTGGTTTCAAAATTGGCTTGGGGAAAGGGTAGTTGTGGATGATTATTTTACTGACTGGAAGTGCTACAAGCATTGGTGCTGGTTTCATATTGTTGGGGATCTACATTAACATTTACTATTTCAATGCAATTAAGTCCCATACAAACAAGCTCCCATAATATTATTAAATTCATGTCCCATATATGCAAATATTTCATCAGAACAAACAAACATAGGGGAGTTATTTTGCATGTATAGATGTCCATAAATTGGGTGTCTGTAATCCAGGGATGATCTACATTGATAAATTGGAACATTACTCTTATTCTTTCAGACATTGTGTGTGAAACAAATGCTTTGTACCGAATATGTGTGATAAAAACCCATAAAATAACTGATGCAAGTAGATCTATTGGTCTGAAAGCTGTAGCTATCTGCTTTGACCAATACAATGGAGAAATTCTGACTGGCTTGCAGTGTGCACAATCGTGTAGTGGAAGCTCAAATCCAGAAGATGTTCATGTATTCTCGCTCCTCCACCACAAAACAGATGTCAGAGGTTATGGGGAGAAGGCAGGAACGTGAGAACGTGATTGAATGGCGGAGTAGACTCGATGGGGTGAATGGCTTAATTCTACTCCTATTCCTTATGACATTATGACCGTAAAATGTGTTCTACAGTGTAATTGTACAGAAATCAATGAAATAATGAAGATTTCAGTTCTCAATTCCCCTCGAGAAATACCCTGAAAACATTCCAAGTTGTAACGAGATATAATTGAATTTTTAATGCAAAATCATTTCAAATTATTACTTAACAATATTATCTGGAAGCTCAAATTATAAATCAGGTATGAGTGCCCTAATATCCTCTAAGGTCTATGTCTGTTGAAGATATTTTAAGACAATTTAATTTCATCTTTCCATAAATTTCTACCAATAGCACATCACAATGTTAATTGTATGCTCTTAATTCTTAAAAACTGGGCTTATCATTTATTTAATCATCCCAGTTCACCCATGAGAAATATGCAATGTGAAACAAGGACTGCAGATGCTGTTTTACAAAACAAAGATACAGAGTGATGGATCAACTCAGCGGGTCAGGTATCATTTTTGGAGAACATGGATTGGAGATGTTTCAGGTTGGGACCTTTCTTCAGATTCAAATATGTAATGTATTTGGTTTCTGAAGAACATCCCTACAACTGGATGCCAGAGTTCAAATGGACCTGACACTTGACAACATCCAACATTAGGAAACAATAAATTCTGCACCATATAAATTGCTGTGTGGAAAGCTTTCTTTGAAATGAATGACCCACAACATCACTTCGAAGAAGTAGAAACAAGGAACTACAGATGCTGTTATATAAGAAAAGAAACAAAGAGCTGTAGTCAGGCAGCAGCTATGGAGGACATAGATAGGTGAACCTTCTTGAGATAGTCTGAAGAAGGATCCTGACACAAAATTCCACCTATCCAAGTTCTCCAGGTATGCTGCCTGACTTGCTGAGTTACCCAAACACTTTCTGACTTTTTTATCATCACTATGAAACTGATTGCAATATCTGAGCCATTATTTTCAAATATTTTAATTAAAACCACAAAGCAGTTTTATTCCTTCTGACTTTTTTCAATAAAGCATTTTGAATTCCTTATACATTATTAATTGATAAATATTATATTACAGTAATATTCAAACTTTGTGCTCATGAATCACAAAGTATTGTGTTGAAAAAAATAAATTATTGGCACCGCTATGTCCATGTGTTGGAATGAGGTCATTTATTATAACCATTTGCACTCAAAACATGAACTTTGGCATCAAGAAAGAAGATACAAATCTGAGTGATAAAATCCAGCAAAAAAGTGGAAGGTATGAACCGGCAAACCAGCCAACTGGTGGCTTAAAACAGTGTGATATTATAGCGGCACCTAGTGGTGCAGCTGGGAAGTCAGAACCCTCGTCATTGGTCGGCACGGTCACGTGACGGTGGGGATTCTTTTTGCGGGCTTTTAGTTATCAGTGCACCTCCCAGCGACAGGAGCTGTGTTCTTAAGCTCGACTAGGCACGCATATTTTCTGTTTGTTTTTGCGAATTAAAAATTAGCACTCAACCTGCCTGGTAGCGCTTCAGTGATGACCCCGACAATCTGGACATTTTTCGGGTCTGAATATGCAAGCTGCCGATAACCTTGATGTCAACCCCACCCCGCAAAACGTGGTTTCTCTTAAACTGCCCGTTTTCTGGACGGATCAGCCTCATCTGTGGTTTCAGCACATCTAGGCCCAGTTTGACATCCACCAGATTGTCACGAATTCCACCCGGTATTTCTACGTGGTTGGTGCACTCAGCCAGGACACCGCCACCCGTTCGCTCCTCTACCTGCAGAATCCGCCCGCCGTCAATAAATATTAGAGTCTCCAGGCGCTGCTACTGTGCACCTTCGGGCTCAGCTGCTGAGATCACATGGCCCGGCTCTAGCACGTACGGCCTCAGCAATCGTAAGCCGTCAGTGTTAATGAGCGAGATTGCTGTCGCTCTTCGACAGCCACCAGCCTTGTCTCCTGTTCGAGCAGGCTTTCCTGGAGCAGATGCCCAACGACATCCGCCTGCTCCTCGCCGGTTGCGACTTCGCTGACCCCTTGCAGCTCGCCGAACGGACGGACAAGCTGTGGCTCGCCAAGCAGCTGGATGGTGCTTCCAACAGCTGGGTGTCCACGGCTCTGCAACGGCCTCGACAGTCAGTTCCACCATCGACCGACAGCGCCGCAGCCGACTGCCGTGAATCGCAGTAAGCACCAGTGGTATTACTACCACCAACACTGGGGTGCTGAGGCCCGCCGATGCCGCGCTCCCTGCTCGCATCTGGGAAATGCCTCGGCCGATCACCCTAGAGGCTATCGCGGTCATCCAGAAATATCGCCTCTACGTCCAGGACCGCCATTCTGGGTTCCGATTTCTAGGGGACACCGGGGCCGAGCTCAGCATCTTACCTCCCTCCGGGGTTGATACCCGTTCCGGTAAGCGAGGCCACACCCCAACCTCCATCAACAGCAGCCCAATCCGCACATATGGTACTTGCACCGTTCCCCTCGTTCTCGACTCTCGCCGTTAATCGTGGCCGTTTACTATTGCAGACGTCTCCCAGCCAGAGCTGGGTGCCGATTTTCTACAGGCCTTTTCCCTCCTGGTTGACGTATGGGGCCATCACATCATTCATCCCAAGTCCCTCCAGCATGCGTCACCACGGTGTCTGATGCGGACGGTGCGTACGCTCCGATTATGGCCGAGTTTCCGGAGATCCTGATCCCTCAGTTTCACTCAGCTGCCCCTAAGCATGTTATCGATCATCACATCCTCACCACCGCCCCCCACCGCTTCACGCACGGGTGCGCAGGTTCGTGCCCAACAAGCTGCGTTTATCTACCGATGATATGGGTATTGTGTGGCGCTTTGACAACCCATGGGCTTCCTCACTCCATATGGTTCCCAAGTCATCATCGGGTGGAGACCTTGTGGGGCCTACCACCGCCTTAACACCATCGTGACCGCTGACTGTTACCTAGTCCAGCACATCCAGGACTTCATGGCCCATTTGGACAGGGCTAACATATTCTCCAAGGTAGATCTGGTGTGTGGATACCACCAGATCCCTGTCCATCCCGATGATATGCCCAAGAGCGCCATCATAACAACGTCGAGCCTGTTTGAGTGGTTGCGGATGCCGTTCGGCCTTATGAACATGGTTGTCCAGGGGTTGGATTTTGTATTAATTTATCTGGATGACATTCTGTGTGCACGTCTGGGTGCTGTTCCAGCGCCTCCTGGGCCACGGTCTCGTCATCAACACCGCCAAGTGCCATTTTGGTCTGGACTCCATTTCTTTCATCGGACACCACGTTACCCCACAAGGCGCTACTCCTCTCCCCGCAAAGGTGGCGACGATTCGGCAGTTTCCCCGGTCGCACACCATTAAAGGGCTCCAGGTGTTTGTGGGAATGATTAACGTTTATCACCGTTTTGTGCCAGCGGCGGCCAGGGTCATGCGGCCTTTGTTCCAGTGTCTGGCCGGCAAGCAACGGGACCTGCTGTGGGACACGGAAACCACGGCTGCTTGTGACGGGGCCAAGGAGGCGCTCGCTAACGCCACCATGCTCATGTACCTGCGGGCTGCTGCCCCAACCGCCTTCACTGTAGACGCTGCTGATAGTGCCATCGGGGGGGTCCTCGAGCAGTTTATTGATGGCCGCTGGCAGCCGCTGGCAGCCGCTTGCCTTTTTCAGCTGGCACCTGCTCCCCTCCGAACGGAACTACAGTGCTTTCGACCGTGAACTCCTGGCTCTCTATTGAGCAGTTCGGCATTTCCAGTATTTCCTGGAGGACAGGCCCTTCACGGACCACAAGCCCCTCACTTTCACGTTCACGAAGGTGACCGACCCCTGGTCCACTCGCCAACAGCGGCACCTGCTGTTTGACTCCGGGTTTACCACCAATGTTCAGCATGTGGCGGGTAAGGTTAACTAGGTCGCCCATGCCTTATCTTGCCCTGTAGTTCATGCCGACCTGTCATGGCCACGGGCATTGATTATTCTGGGTTGGCTGCTGCACAACGAGATGCGGACAAGATGCTTTCCTATTGTGTTGCTGTTTCAGGGTTGGTATTGGAGGATGTTTGCTCGGTCCTCCGGGTGGGACGGTCCTTTGTGATGTCTCCACCGTGCAGCCGCATCGCATCGTCCCTGTGGTATGGCAGCTGCGTGTATTCGATTCCATCCATGGTCTGGCCCACCCTTCCATCTGGGCGACCACTGCGTTGGTGGTGGCCAAGTTCATCTGGCATGGCCTCCGCACACAGCTTGGGGCCTGGGCCAGGGCCAGCATTCCCTGCCAGACGTCCAAAATCCAGCCGCAGCCGCATGTCGTTCCTCAACACCGGTTCGACCTGGTAGGTCCTCTGCCACCGTTCCGAGGTGTAACCCACCTACTCCCGATTGTGGAACGTTTCACATGGTGGCCCGAGACCATTCCGCTCCCTAACACCTCTGCCACGACTTGTGCTCGGGCTCTCGTGGCCCACTGGGCAGCACGTTTTGGAGTTCCCACCAACATCTCTTCAGACCGTGGTGCTCAGTTCACCTCTGCTCTGTGGTCGTCCATGGCTCAGCTGTACGGTGCTCAGCTGCATCATACCCCTGCGTACCATCCTCAGGCCAACGGTTTGCTGGAGCGGTTTCATCGGCACCTGAAGTCCATGTTGAAAGCACAGCTCACAGGCCCTGATTGGGTGGATGCGTTGCCTTGGGTGTTGCTTGGGATCCGCACGGCCCCAAAGGCGGATTTGGACATGTCATCTGCGGAGCTGGTTTACGGCTGTCCTCTGAAGGGGCCTGGCGATTTTGTTCCTGCGGCTCGGGGGCTTGCCTGTGCTGGCGCACCTCCGTGAGAGAGTGGGTGGACTGGCTCCTGTTCTGACCTCACGCCACGGTGTTGCTCCTTCCTATGTTCCGCCTGCACTCAAGGACTGCACCTTTGTTTTCCTCCGCAGGGACTCGCACCGGACCCCGGTGCAGCAGCCTTATGAGGGTCCTTTCCGGATGTTGCAGCCTGGCGTCCCAACTTTTGTTTTGTATGTCAGGGGCCGGAAGGAAATTGTTTTGGTGGCCCGTCTCAAGCCCACCCATCTGGATGTCGACAGCCCGGTGTTGGTGGCCCAACCCTGTCATAGAGGTAATTCGCTGGCCATCCTGCTTTCGCCGGGTGCACCTGTTGTGCCTGTTGTGACTGTTCCACCTGTTGTGACTGTTCCACCTGGTGTGACTGTTCCACCTGTTCCACCTGATGTGACTGTTCCGCCTGTTGTGACTGTTCCACCTGTTGTGACTGTTCCACCTGATGTGACTGTTCCACCTGATGTGACTGTTCCACCTGTTGTGACTGTTCCGCCTGTTAACCCTGTTAAGGCTGGGAAGTCAGAACCCTCGTCATTGGTCGGCACGGTCACATGACCGAGGGGGTTCATTTCGCGGGCTTTTGGTTATCAGCACTCCTCCCAGCAACAGGAGCTGTGTTCTAAAGCTCGACTTGGCATGCATATTTACGGGTTTCTGTTTGTTTTTTGCGAATTAAAACTATTTCACTCAACCTGCCTGGTCTCGCTTCAATATGTCATATATTGTACACAAACTGACAGTTGCGAGGAATGTGCTTTACGCTTGTGACACCGTCTCGAGGCACTGATGATACTTAATGCAGCATGCCAGGATAATCTTTCCATGCCAATGTAGTCACCGAGTTACCTTAAATTCTTCACTACCAGTGCAATTTCTCAATGTTAGATATGATAACAATGCATTATCAATTCATATGCCTGGCCTTTTGATCTCACTTCAAGTCCACAGATGTCCTGAATTAATCACCACCTAACCACCACATTTTTCTGCGCATATCTTGCATTTCCTTCCCGTCTTTTTCTCGAAAATATGTGTTTAGACAGGAAGATTACATAAAGAGGCAACTGTAAATGTATTTCACTGCATTACACACATAAAATAAATTGACACCTTATTATGCTAAATGATGTTGGAATTAATTGTATTATTTTTTTTACAATTGCAATTTACAAATGCATGTTTTAAATATCAGGGACCTTTCACAATTAGAAGAAAGAGAAATAGAAATAAAAATAATTATTCGATGGAAAACAAAAATAAAATCATTTTTATGCAGGGAAGATTTGAATGCATCAACATGACATTGTTATTTGATTTATAATATAACAAGAACCTTGTTGAGGCTCAATGTACCCCTGATTTAATTAATAAAGTCTGCAATATATTAATGTAGTCCCAAGAATACAAAGAATAAAATCTCAGCACAAATGCCAGATCTGTAGTGAAGGGCTGCTTATAACAGCTAAGCATGCAGCAGAAACAGAATTTGACAGAATTTCTCACCTCTGCAGCAGTAACCGGATGTCTGATTTTCTGTGCCTGCAATATTGGTCACTTTTTTTAATATCAAGCAACATTCAGTGCTCGATTATTGTTGACTTGTAACATTAGGTTAATTGAACTATCTGATAGCAAATATGTTCACTAATGGTGGAGACCTCTTACCAATTAAAACAAAATTAAATATTATTTCAAATTCATTGCAAATCAATGTGTTTTTAACAAAAAATATTCTGTGTTAATATGTAACGACTTAGGGATGAAGTAAAGCTGCATTTATATAGAGCATAATTGCTTTTCATATGCTGTCCATTTTAACTTCACCTGGTTGAGAATACATACCGTAAAAGGAAAACTTCCATTTAGTACTCAGACTTTCTTATATTAAGGCAGGCTGTATATTACTGTATATTTTCAATTATATTTCATTTAACTCATCTATTTACTTGATCACAGTGACCCATATTACCCAAGTAACTAAAATACATTTTCTGAGACAGCCGTTATACTATTGTTTATAAACCTTCACCTATTCTTAATCCAACCCAAATAAATTGATAACCTAAATCATGAGGAATCATATTTTACAATGCAATAAGTATCACAAGTCATTGCAGAAAATTTATGTTGTTTGTGTTTACAGAGTTCACATATCTGTTTTGCAGCTGCAAGTAAGAATTTTATTATTCTGTTTCTGGACATTTGGCAAGAACTTTTGACTTTTGACTCTTGACTAGGGTATGGAAATCCTGAAGTGCAATAAAATGATATAATTGATCTCAGCTTCAGTAAATAAATGGAAATCTCTGTTAGGTAATAATAGACCAAAATGCATGACATCTGCTTTATGATCAATGCTTTGTGGTGCACTTAGTTCAATATTGCTCCCGACCTGGAATATCTGATCATAAAATGCCATCCCTTTCACCTACCAAAGGAATTGACCTCTCCCATCTTATCGGCTGTCAACATATCACCCCATGTCAATGCACCCTCAGTTCAGTGATCCCTCTACCCCAAGGGTCGGCCACCTTGTTCTACACAGGAGCCAGGACCCATGTCTGTGAGCTGATGGTGGGCCACACCTATTGCCATAGTTAATAAATAATTAATGATAGTTAACAAAAATTGAAACAAAAATGTAACAAAAGGGCAATTACCCTGCGACAAACTACAACTAAAGTGCAACACATGGCCAGTGTGGAATTCCTCACTGACCCCGCTGATGATTCCCTTTCCATCAGCCCGCCCGCTGCTGGGCTCCCGAGAAAACCACTCCAGCAGCGCCTCGCCAAAGCCACTCTCAGTCTACTTCAGTTTAACACATGCCGTGGCCCCGGGGTGGGGGGCGCTTTCACTCCGGGTCGTCGGGAGGATGGAAGAGGGGGTGGTAGGGTAAGGATGGAGAGAGAGAGTGAGTCGACAGGTGTTGTGATATAGAATAGTAAGATTAAACGAGAATTTACCAGTTTGAAGTTTGATCTGTTTTTTTTATGAGGAGTTACGATGAGGGATTACGTGAAGAAGCCCGCCACGACGCATGCGTGTCATTCTTCAAAGCAGCGGTGTGAAATCACAGGTAACTGTAATGACTAAACATAGTAAGATTTGAGAAGAGATACCAGTTAAGTATATGATCAAGGGTGGGAGCGGAGGGCACGTAATCCCTCATCGTAACTCCTCATAAAATACAGATCAAACTTCAAACTGGTAAGTTTAATCTTACTACAGGTGCACAACCTTTTATCCGAAAGCCTTGGGACCAGACACTTGTCGGATTTCGGACATTTTCGGATTTCAGAATGGAAGATTTTTAGCGTAGATTAGGTAGGTAGCGCGGGCGGCTTGAAAAGTCTGGAGCGGCTGCCTCCTCCCCGGAGACCGGGAGAATCATTGCATAAATGTTAGTCAGTTAGTTTGGAGGGATTTTATGTGGTGGTGGTGGTGTAGGGGTGAAGGGGGAAACTTTAATTCTTAGTCCCCTACCTACCTGGTCGGCGATCCCAACCTCGCGGAGGTAGCTCCGACCCCGGCAACTCTACCCCTGGCTGCGAGGCTCCAAATCCACACGTAGCTCCGAGAATGTCGGGAGTTCGCAGCGCTGGGATACCAGCGGGGAGCGGGCAATGCCTTACCGGGTCGCCGTGCGGCAAGCTCCGGAACGCTGTGGCCGCCTTCTTCCAACATTCGCGGAGCGTCGCTGGATATGAGCCGCGGAGCTGGGGGCTCCGTCCGGCCGCGGGCGGCGCCGGGGAGCTCCAACCCCGGTGCGGAAGGCACTACCCCGGCGCGCTCCAAATCCAGCGACGCTCCGCGATGTTGTGTGTCGGCGGCCACAGCGCTCCAGAGCTTGCCGCACGGCGACCCGGTAAGGCATTGCCCGCACCCCGCTGGTATCCCAGCGCTGCGACGCTGCCGACTCCCGACATTCGCGGAGCTGGGGCGTCCGGCCGCGGGCCGCGCTGGATTTGGAGCGCCTCGAAGCCAGGGGTAGAGTTGCCGGGGTCGGAGCTACAACCGGCGGCGGCCCGCGGCCCCCACCGGCCACAGCGCTGCGGAGCTTCCTGCACGGCGACCCGGTAAGGCATTGACCGCTTCCCGCCTCTCCGACCAGGTAGGGGACTAAGAATTAAAGTTTACCCCTTCACCCCCCTTCACATAAAAGCCCTCCAAACTAACTTACTAACATTTAAGCAATGATTTACAGATGTTTAAGCGTCTCCCGGTCTCCAGGGAGGGAGGAGGCAGCCGCTACAGTAGTACAGACCTGGGTGACCGTTTCGTTTTGGGCAAGTTTGGCGCCAAACGAGTGCGCCACGACATCTGAAAAAATGGCCGGTTTCTGGAGCTTTTGATGGACGGATAAAAGGTTGTGACCTGTATTTTACTTTGTGTGAGTGACTACGTGAAAATAAAGCTCTGTGATTTCATGCCGTGGAAACGAGTCCATGCATTACGTCTGCCTTGATGACTGTAGGAGGAATTGTGTTAACATAATTTAGACATGAATTCAACATTGAAATCATAAATTTATTAACACAAAATTATAACCCCTTTTTATGGGTTTAAATTAATTTACAGAACTTAAAATTGTTTCTGCAAACGTTCCAGGTTTCATTACTGGTTTGTTGTAAAATAATTGGAATGTTTTTTCCCCAGCCCATCCTGCTGCCTTGAGGATTTGGTCCATTGGTACATCCAACTGTATCGCTGCCGATGTAGCTGCAGCCCTGGTGGAATGAGATTTAAAATATTAGTATCCACCCCAGCCTGTGTTAGCACCTGTTTCAGCCATCTTGAGATGGTCTGGACCGTCACTCTTTTCTGTGGTTGATTGTGGCTGACCAAAAAGTGCCTTCTCATTGCCTCTTAGGATTTTTGTTTTCTCCATGTATAACGACAGATGTCTTACTATACACAGACGGTCATCTGTTGGGTATGACCTAAATTGTATATTGAGGCCTGCTGATCCCTGTCTGTTCTGCTTTACTAACTCATAGATATGAAACGTAATATTTTCTGTTGAGGAAGTCATGTTGTCCAGTCTTAGTTTATGCAGTGACTGTACCCTCTGTGCCTTGACCAATGCCATTAGCATGACTGTTTTTAATGTCAGTCTGTGTAGGGACAGAGCTGTTGCTGGAGACCAATTCCTGAGCATCTTCAGGACAATACTTACATTCCATATTTGGGAGTACCTGGTTCTTGGGGAATTAGTATTAAAAATTCCCCTCATCAGTTTTGTTACCAATGGGTGAGTCCCAACAGAGTAACGCTCTGTCCCCTGCCATAGGTAAGTCAATAGGGCACTTCTGGCACAGCTGATGGCACTGTAACTGAGCCCCTCATCATAGTGGAGGCTTGCCAGTTATTCCAGAACAGACGGGATGTTCATGTCTCTGTAGGTGATGTTGTTTTTATGGCAGTACATCTCCCACTTCCTGATATAGACTAGATACTGTTTTTTGGTTGACTGTCTTTGGGCCGCCGAGATCATGTTCACTGTTTGGTCCGTCAGTCCCAGTTGTAGTCTAGGTGTTTTTAAATTCTACAAATTAATAAGTTCAAATGTTTATGGCATGGGTGGCTATCCCTTGTTATGGAATGTAGCAATAAATCTGGTCTATGTGGAATGGTGATACATGGTTCTAATACCATGTTTAATACCACTGGGAACCATGGTTGAATAGGCCAATCGGGTACTACCAAAATACCAGACGGGGAGTCTTGTTGTATTTTCCTTAATACCCGACTGATTAGGTAGAAAGGAGGGAATGCGTAAATAAACAATTTCCCCAATTGTATGCTACCACGGTGGTATTGTCTATCTGTAGTCTAACATGCTGGTGATATGACCCAGTACAATATGACTTTAGGCCATGGAATGCACCCAACATTTCCAGGTAGTTTATGCCCAGTGTGAGTAATAATGATGCCTCCTGAGTAGTCCATCTACCTCCACAGCTGGTGATGGTATTGGTGGCTCCCCACCCGTGCACTGGCATCAGTTTGTAGTACCATGCAAGGGTTACTGACAATGATTGGATTGGAACAAAGCCAGATGTTATCTATCCACCATTTTAGTTCCATTTTAGCTTTGATTGGTAGTTTCATAGGTCTGTCAACGTGACCTGCATTAATTTAGAGTGCTTGTATTTTTGCTCTCTGTAAGTTTTGGTAATGTAGAGGTCCAAATTGTGTGGCTGGAAAGGCTGCCACCATTTTGCCAATTACTTTTGCTACCAATCTGATGGATGGTTTGCTGATGTCAATGAGGTTATTGCAAGCCTCTATTAAATCTCTAGCCTTTCCCTTAGGCAGAGTCACCGACATGTGAACTGAGTCAATGGTGAACCCCAAATAGTCCATAGTAGTGGAAGGCGTTAGTTTAGATTTAACTGGATGGATAATAAATCCCAGTTTTGCCCACAATGAGTATGTCATCTAAATATGCCATGACCATGTGTTTACGTTTCCGTAGAAACGCTAGGGCTGGTTTCAAAATTTTTGTGAACAGCCTGGGGGCTGATGATAAACCATTTGGCAGTGCTTTATACTGTCAGTGTTGTCCCATCCAGTTGAATTTTAAGTAACATCTGTGGTCACCTCGTATAGGCACTGAATAGTAAGCATCTTTTAAATCGATGCTGGCCATGAAGTAACCTTTGGAAATTAATTGTTTAGCAGTAACAAAGGTTTCCATTTTGAAGTGAATATATTGTACAAATGTATTCAATTTTGTCAGATCTATGATGATGCGCCAACCACCATCATTTTTTTTTGATAACTATATTGGACACGATTTCTAATGTTTCTCAATTACACCTTTTACGTAAAGCCGCTCCAGTTCAGCTTGCGCTTTTGATTTTTCTTTATCAGAAAGCACGAACATTCGGTTCGGTATATGTTGAACAGGAGAGCTGTACTTGTGTATAAACTCTATTGTATATCCCTGGATACTGCTTAAGATGTAAGTATCGGTTGTTAACATGCTCCATGCATTCATAAAAGAGTGTAATCTTCCCCCCAACCTCCATGCTCCCTGTATTTTGTAGGGAACCAGACCCACTTACCTCCATAGTTACCAGTGGCAGGTTTACTTCTTTTTGTGCGTTCTTCGCTGCTGTTGTTGTGCTGGTGTCTGGATTTTCAGTTTGGTTGGCATTGGAGGTCCCCGCATCTTCCAAGAAGGCCGGCCTGGGCCATGGCCTAAAAAAGACTCATGTTTTGAGTACCGGGCCTTCGAGCTTTCACCAGTTCTGCTGGTGGGTGCGTAGGGGTGCTGTCTTTGGCTGTAGTGGGTTTTTGTTTGGAGTCCCTTTTATTAGTTCAGTAGGTTCTCTCGTTCCTGCATCCCTTGCACACTTGTCTTTCCTTCTGCGGACCCCTATTCCAAGTCAGCCCAGAACTGACCCGCAGTGCTCCCCTCTGATGAGGTAGAAGCACTGTGCAGCCCTTCAAGAGGTACTGCTGTGGGTTTATCATAAGGCCCACAGTGACCCGACTCCATCTCCCGGAGTCTGTCACGTTGGAGCAAATGCTCCACACACCGCTCCATCCGGCACCAGCGCTCTCGGTCGCTGGCCGCCCGCGGTTGATCAAAGTCGGACTCCTCTGAGTCCAAGAACTTGTTTGTTTTTGTGTCTAGCCTTACCGCCCGGCCGCGTGGATCTGGCCGGTGCGGAGGCGACATCGGGCACAGCTGATCCCACTATCGGTGATCCTAGTGTCGCTGGCTGCTGCTGGCTGCCCGCTGCTCCGCGGTCCTCCCTCACCAGCTTTGTCGCAGCCCTTGTCTTCTTTGTTTCCCGTTGGTTTCTCCACCTGTAATCAGCATGGAAAAACACAAAAAGACCGCAGTTCTTACCTGCAAGTCCTGGTTTAAATTGTCGCTACAGGGGAACGTCGTTCCACACCACCTCCTGCCGTTTTCGACTTGTCAAAAGTCGACGGCCCCATTCTGAATAGTCTCCCGCCTGGCCGTGGTGTTCTGGCCGGCGCGGGATCAGAATTCGGCACAGCTGATCCCTTACGGGGCTTGTGCCTTCAGCTGCTGCTGGCTCCCGCAACTTCGCGGTCCTCCCCAGCCAGCTTCACTCGCAGCACTTGTGGACACTATTTTGTCCAGTTTCCCCCCCTGTGTAAAAACAGCGCGGGGACAAACACTACCGCAGAGTAAATCACTTACCTGCAGGTCGCGGTTTCAAACTTACCGCTGCGGGGGAATGCTCCACGCATGCGTCGTGGCGGGCTTCTTCACGTAGTCACTCACGTGACTCCGAAGTAAAATTGGCTGTGTGTGGCTGTGAGAACTACTCTCGGATTTAATGTTGTGTGTGTTTTGTGTTACTCCTCCAGGACCGATGATTTTGGGTTGCAGGCCGGATCCGGCCCGTGGGCCGTAGGTTGCCGATCCCTGCTCTACCCCATACATCTCAGTTATAGAAGTCACGTCTGCATTCATGGGTGTAAATTCTTGGAAACAGCTTCAACCCCTCAGTTCAGTAGTCTACTGTCCTTGTTTGTTCATGGGTGGCACTTTTGTAGCTGTTACAGTTGCTGCCTCACAGCATCAGGAGCCAGGTACAATCCTGACCTCAGATGCCGTCAGTGTGGAGTTTGAACATTCTCCCTGTGACGACATGTGTTTCCTCTGGGTACTCCAGTTTCCTCCCATATCACAAAGACGTATAGGCTTTCAGATTGATTGTCCTCTATAAATTGTCCCTAGTGCTGAGGGAATGTATGTGCAAAAATGTGATAACATAGAACTAGTCTGAACAGGTAGTAGGCATGGGTTTGGTGGGCAGAAGGAGTTGTGTTCATGCTGCATTACTAAAATTTAAAAAGACGCATCATTCCAGTCCCCAAGAAATGTAAAGTGACCTGTCTCAATGACGACTACTCAGTAGTCCTAACATCGACCACAATTAAGTGCTTTGAAAGAATGATAATGGCCCACATCAGTGCCATTCTCCGGAACAATTCAAACAACATGCAATCTGCATGAAGGTCTATGGAGGACACCATTTCTCTTGAACTACATTCAGCGCTGGATCACCTTGACAATAAGAACGTTTATGTCAGGATGCTATTCTTTGATTATAACTGAGTGTTCAACACCATAATACTGAATAAGCTCATCTTTAAACTCCTGCACCTTGGGCTTCAGGCCTCCATCTGCAACTGACTTCTGGACGTCCTGACCAGCAGACTTCAGTCGATTAGAATTTATCATAATATTTCCTTCAACGAAATCATCAACAATGGTGCTCCCCAGGGTTGTATGCTCAGTTTACTCGCTGTACACTCATGACTGTATGGCCAATTACAACGCCAACTTGTTTTTTAAGTGCAGCGATGATACTACTGTTGTTGGTCAAATTAATAACAATGCTGAGGCAGAATACAGGACAGAGATTGTGTACTTTGTATCATGCTGTTGGAACAACAACCTAGCCCTAAATTTCGACCCAGCTGAAAATGTTGGTTGTTGACCAAAGGAAGTGGCCAAGTGAATACGACCTTTTCAACTCTCTTTAATTGGACTTTACTTTGCACTAAACATGTTACACTTTATCCTGGATCTGTGCACTGTAGACAACTCGATTGTAATCACGTGTAGGAAGGAACTGCAGATGCTGGTTTGTACCAAAGATAGACACAAAATGCTGGAGTAACTCAACGGGTCAGACAGCTTCTCTGGAGAAAAGGGATACGTCACCCATCCATTTTCTCCAGAGATGCTACCTGACCCACTGAGTTACTCCAGCATGTTGTATCTATCTTTGATTGTAATCATTCTTTGTACCTCGGCACACATGAAAATAATACACTAAACTAACCTATACCCTGCCCTCATAAACAGAGTTGCTTTAGAGGTGGTTGGCAGTTTCAAATTTCAAATCATCCATGTAAGTGGAAAGTGAAGATACTTGGAACTATGCCGGGGGTTAGCTTTGATCATCTTGAATAACAGAACAACTGTACTGTTCTTGCTCCAATGCTCTGATGTTGATGTTCATCCATTTGCCTAAATATCAATTCCATCCACCAACCAGTTTAAACCTGCTACAAATGATTGCCTCCTAAATCCACCATCAAGAGAGATAAAATCAGATGACAATAGGGAATAATACCAGCTCCAAGTCTCTAAACATGAACATATATTATGATTCCTCAGTTGCTACTCAGGTGCAAACTCAGGAACCCCTTATTAGTAGCACAATGGGAACTTACTGAATGAATAGATGTTTCAAGGAGATCCATTTCTTTCTGCTAATCGTCAACCTTACCATTTCCTTCCACATTTCAGGATAACATAGTTTAAATTCTGCAAGTTTGCCTTTCTATCTATCATGGTCTGCAGTTGGTGGCTTCCGTCCAATTTTATTTTTCTGGTGGTTAAATGAAGGTCGTAAGGATATTGTTATCTTTGACAGAAGACAATTTGAGAGTAACAGATTATGCCCCATTATCTGATTGTTCTACTGGTGCACTGCTGTGCATAAATTGCCTGTCATGTTTACTTCATATTACACCAATACACTTTAAAACATATTTATTTTGGCTGGAAAGTGCTGAAAGGGTCAGAAAGATATTTATCTTTCATTTTACAAAATGTTGTTACATTTTACACAGCTGACAAACTCCAAAGTCTTAGGCTGTATTTGAGAGGACTGAAGGTTGATCTCCTGAATCTGCACACAAAGATCACCTTAAGATAAATGTTTAAAGATTGTTAGACTGTTCGCATACCAATATTTCCGCTGCTCCCAAAACAATGCTTGCCTTTGTATAACTTAAATAACATCTTGAGCAGGACTTGCAGTTATGTAATGCCATAAGTGATAGGACGAGAATTAGGCCATTTGGCCCATCAAGTCTACGCCACCATTCAATCATGGCTGATCTATCTCTCCCTCCTAACAACCATTCTCCTGCCATCTCCCCATAACCCCCGGCACCCATATTAATTAAGAATCTATATATCTCTGCCTTAAAAATATCCATTGACCTGGTCTCCACAACCTTCTGAGGCAAATAATTCCACAGATTCACCACCCTCTAACTAAAGAAAAGGAACGTCCTTTAATTGTAAGTCTAATGACCTCTAATCCGAGATTCTCCTCTCCACATCTACTCCACATCCTCTCTATCCAAGCCTTTCACTATTCGGTATTGCAATGAGCCCCCCCCCCCCCCCCTCCCCCCTCCCCCCTCATTCCGTGGTGGCACTGCGTTTGCAGCTGCGACTTGATGGCACTCCATCTGTCTTTCTTCTTTTTTGTCTTATTGTTAATGTTAGATGTATGTTTTAGTCTATTTTTAGTTACGTATTATGTGGGGGGTGGGGGGGTTGGTGGGGGAAACTTATTTTTAATCTCTTCCTTCAACAGAGATGCAACCTTTTTCCGTGGCCCGTCTCTCGCGCTGTGGCCTAACATCGAGGAGCTGGCGGCCTCCAACTAGAATTGTGCTTGTGGGCTCCAGTCGCAGAACCTGTGGACTTACCATTATGGAGTTGGCTCACTTTCGGAGACTGTGGTGGTGCTGCGATTGCAGCTGCGACTCGACTGCGGAGGCTTCGGCCGCGGGCCCTGCGGACTTTAACATCGGAAGCTTTCGGTAGGCGACCGATTTTCAGGAGCTCCAGCAACAGCAGCTTCGTCCGCCCCAAATCATAAGGCTTGAATCGGCCCGTTCGCAGGGCCTTTCATCGCCCGGCGCGGTTTAAAATCGGCCGCGGGATCTTCCATCGCCCGGCGGGGGCTTCAATATCGGGAGCCTTGATCATCGCAACGCAGCAGTTTGACTGCATGAATGCGGGAGAAGAAGCAAGGAAGAGATACAACTTTTTTTTTACCAGCCATCACAGTGAGGAGGTGCCTGAAGGAGACTCACTGTGATGGATGTTTGTGTTAAATTGTGTGTTTTGTTGCTTTTTTTATACTACTGTAATTGTAACATGATCTCCCAAGTTCTGTATTCAATACTCTAACTGATGAAAGCTAATGTGCTGAAAGTCATAACATTACCAGCTGGAAATTAAAAATGATGGAAACACTCAGCAGATCGGGCAACAGAAAAACAGAGATAGCCCTTCAAGTTCTCAGGACTGTTATACATTAATAGATGCTCAAACTGTGCATTTAATAAACTGCATCAGTACTGATTACTTGAAGTTCCCTATGGTTGTATAATATATTATACAGTTATTTGCTCATCACAAAAGAAGTTGCATCAGGTATTCAAGATCCCTGGAAGAGTGGTTACTGAGTAATCAAGAGCACTGATGCCGGTCTATATTTCAGGTGTACATATTTTGTTAAAGGGGCAGTTATTAATCCAACCTTGAATATGTTGTGGGAATAACAAGACACCAAACTAGACAAAGTCCAGTTTAGTTTATTGTCACATGTACCGAGATACAATGAAAAGCTTTTGTTACGTGCTATCCTGTCAGCGGAAAGACAAGACGTGATTACAATCAAGCCATTTACAGTATAGATACACGATAAGGGAATACATTGCATCTATACACTACAAATGGCTTGATTGAAATCATGTATGCTGACCTTCAGATAGAAAGAGATTTAAACACTGTATCTTTAGCTTTGGAGTTGGTGTTAATACTCTACGGCTGAGTCTTTGATTACATATGTGATTAGTTTCTTGTTTAATGGTTTTTAATGGAAATATCAGACATGTAGCGTTTTTAAACTATAACTTTCATCCTTTTTCACCCTGGGAATTTTGGCATGACAGAAATCATCTTATTGACAGATTCAATACATCACAATGGATATTTTTAAGGCAGAGATAGATAGATTCTTGATTAGTACAGTTGTCAGAAGTTATGGGGAGAAGGCTGGAAATTGGAGTTAGGAGGGAGAGATAGATCAGCCATGATTGAATGGCGGAGTAGACTTGATGGGCTGAATGGCCGAATTCTACTCCTATCACATGATTACAGGGAATAACTGCTTTTTGGTCTTCATTGGGTTGTAACAGCAGAAACAGTCTTACTAGTTTAGTTTAGTTTACTTTACTTTAGATTAGTTTAGTTTAGCTTGGAAACAGGCCCACAGTCCACAATGACCTACAATCACATGTACACTAGTTCCATGTTATCCCAGTTTTTATCCCAGTTTTGTATCCTATACACTAGAGGCAATTTACAGAAGCCAATTAATTTACCTACAAATCTGCACATTCTTGGAATGTGTGAGGAAACCGGAAGACCCTGAGAAAACCTACACAGTCACGGGAAGGCTGTACATACAGGCAGAACCTGTAGTCAGGATGGAACCTGGGTCCATGACACTAAGGCAGCAACTTTACCGCTGCACCATTGTGCCCCGATACTACCAATGCAACCACTGATTGGGAATCCCTGCTTCTTTTACTGCCACACTCTCAGATTTCTGTTCTATGAAATGTGCCTTTTAATTATACAAGTACTGTAAGTCTTTGTCTCACAGATGCGCTTGCAAGCCTGCTCTTTAGATCGTGTGAATGTGAATCAGCCTTATAATGTGTGAAAACTGAGTTGCCTTTTAAAACATTGCCCGGCAGCAGATTTATCAGCATTTGTCAAATGTGTGAAGAAAAAGTTCTTCCATTTGTTTCCTCCTCCTTGATATTGCTATGGGTACTGCAATGCGCATGACCCTTTTGCACCTAGCAAATGACATTTAAAATGATAATAAAGAATAAAATGTCAAGCAGTCAGACTGGCAGACAAATATGAGTGTGGTGCAAGATACTCCCCAGTAAGTCAAAGTGAGAGGTATAATATAAGCCACTTTGTGATTAGAAAATGTCCCAGGAACATGTCCCAAGGATTATTGACTGTTCTAATTAGTTGGTTTATTGATAACACCCTCTTCCCCAATAAATGTAGGATTTTAATACATCACCAATCAATTAATCTAATGTAAAATATGTACATAATCAAGTTGTTTGAAGAAAATTGATGTGGGCAGGGTGGTAGACATACTTATCGAGACTTCAGCAAGGCCTTTGATATGGGAGTAGAACTAAGGCTGGACTTGAAATGTGAGGTTAATGGATCAATACCAGTGTGTGTGTATGGGGATAAGTCAGAGGAAAGCCATGATAAGGGGTATATTTTCGAAGTAAAGAGATTCTATCTGAAGGGGAATTTCCAACATGAAACATCATGGTCTGGAGCCCAGTTTCAGCAGGTTTCTTTTCACTTTCAAAAGCAAACCATCAGCTGTGAAAACCTGTGTCTGTATGTATGGACTGCAGCACACACCATACCACTGGTTCTGGTGCCTGCTTGCACCACGCACAAGGAAATGGTGCACTGCATGATCCATGCAACAAATCCACATTTTTTTATGGAGACACAGGGATGCTGGAATCTTAGCTGAAAGTGCTGGAGGAAGTCAACGGGTCAGGTTGCATGGAGAGATGATGTTATGAGCTGGTCCTGTCTTCAGATTGATTGCAATAGAGAGGGAAGAAAACTGGAAAGCAGTTGGGGGCAGGCCAAAGCCTGCACACATTAGCTGAATACAGCTGTGGAGGTTTTGATTGGTCCACCTCACCCACATCGGGGCTTACAGGAGGGTAGTTGTAGAATTGCAGGCAGCAATTCTGAAATTGTCCCTGGTAGTCAGCAGAGCTTTGGGGGCTGGTGCAGGCAATCACTGTAGACACAATAAGGCAAACACAGCCTTTCTTACCATCCTGATGCAAAGAATATGCAAGTTGTGGTGAGAAAGACGAGTTTATTTCCCTTCAGTCAATCCCAATTATAAACCTACAGTTGAATCGTCTTTGACCAACCTTTCAGGCAGCCTATTTAAGCTCATAGCTACCTGATGCATGAACATTTTTTATTGGTATAGTCCTCTAGATGTCTATTCCTCTGCAAAAAAAAAAAAAGCTTTCAGCATTGCAACAATCAATGTTTAGTAAGAGCTGGTTTATAAATAATGACCATAATTTAGCAGCCGGCTGGTGATAATCTTACAGGAAATTGCCCGCAAACAGTAGCACTTTCTGGAGTGCCAATTTCTTCTGTTCAGGCAGGGCTTTGGATCCAATGACACCTTTGGTATTCCAGAAATAGTGAAGCAAGTTAAACAGCCAATTGGACCAGAGTAAGTTGGCAAGTAAAACCCTGCTGGGTTCTACAATGTGGAGGTGTGGACATCACAAACTAACTCACTCCTCTGATGTAAATTCCTTAACTTGGTGCTATACCTCTTTAGAATAATTTTACAGAAAACAAAATTAAAATTAAAAGAAACACATGTGATTAAGAGATAAAATGAATTATCATCAACAACTTTTAAAAGGCAAATTGACAATGACTAATTTTCATAATCGAGTCAAACAGCATGGAAACAGGCCATTCGGTCCAAATGCCCATGCCAACCAACATGCCCCATCTACACTAGTCACACATGCCTGCATTTGGCACATATCCCTCTAAACCTATCATATCTGTGTACCTATCTAAATGTTTCTTAAGTGTTGCTATAGTACCTGCCTCAACTACCTCCTCTGGCAGCTCATTCCATGCACCCACTACCTTTGTATTAAAAAGTTACCCCTCAGGTTCCTATTAAATCTCTCTCCCCCTCACTTTAAATCATAGAATGTTTAAATGTTCTTCTAACAGAATGGCACTCCACTTCTTTTGGGCAGAAAAAAAAACTATTCAGGTGTAAATAAGATGTAAGATTTTATTTTTTTTAAAACACCTCATTCAATGGCATAATTGTATATTAATTCTGGCACACCCTAATAGATATGCTTGGTGGTCTAGATGTGGAGTGGTAATGATAGTCTAATTTATTGCAAAACCTGAGCTCTAATTTGTGTTTGCAAATTTCAGATGTGTTCCAGATTAACTGATAGGCAATTAATCTTTTCAGCACCTCAAACTACTCACCTGATGCTCCAATAATGTCTAGAAGTTGGTACGCAGTTCAGGCAATGAAGTACAAAAAGTAGGGATACAATTCAATTTTAGGCCAATGAAAGAGATAAGGGGAATAAAATAAGGTGGCAGATGTGAATTGTTACTGCAATAACAGGTCAAGAGTACATCAGATTGAGCATTGTTAATGCCATACCAAGGGTATGGAAGTCATCAAATTGTGGACCTGTAGCTGAGGATTTGGGCCACTTTTGGTGAGAGGTGTACCCAGATTGTGGAGTTTGGGTGGGAGGGGGAACTGAGAATTAAGCATTGTTGTGCGGGGAGGGAGGTCCCAACAATGCAGGATACTTGAGGATTTCAACGCTGAAGTTGAATGTATTGATGTACTCGGTGGGTTCTCCTTACTAATTCTCAACTGGAAGAGCAGGTTCTCCCAGTAGTGTCCAATGCCCATTTTAACCAAAAGAAAAAGGAAACATTTTCACTTTGGAGGAAAATGCTTCTCAATTGAATAACATTGAAAAAAATCTACATTCATTCATAACATAGGAGGAGGCCATTTGGACTATATTCCCAGCCAGCTATCAGAGCAATCCAATCAATCGCATTCCCTAATTTATTTCAATGTAATCCATTCTCTCTCACATGTTCATTAATTTGCATGTAATTCTCCCATCATCCACCAATTTGTACTTTCTGAGGATGTGGGGTGGGGGTGAGTTGGGGTGTGGTAAAGAGACATTTTGAAAGGATTAGAGGAATGTGGACCAAATGCAGGCAAATGGATGGAGCATCTTGGCCAGCATAGACAAGTTGGGACAGAGGGCCTGTTTCCATAATGTAGGACTCCATGACTTTGTGATCCATATTGTTTCAGGAAGTATGTGCAAACTTCACAAAGATAGCTCAGGAGGTCAGGTTTGAATTCAGGTTGCTGAAGCTGTGAGACAGTTGTACTACACACAATACCACTGTGTCACCCTACATTTGAATTTGCAAGCAAATGTTTTACAAATTGCTTTGATAATTTGCAAAAGTTGAGGTTTAAGCCAAAACACCAAATCTGTCAATTGCATCTGCAAAATCTCCAACAGTGTGCAGTCTATTTAAATAAGCTTGGGTGGGTGTCAGAAGTTGCTGTGAATGTTAACAGTAGCAACAGCGAGCAATGACAGGGTCACCATCATTATGATCACAAATTACAAATCATTGTGTGAAGAAAATCACCGTTGCCAATGCACTCATAAGGGCACAGGCAGCTGACTCTCATTGCCAAGGCTCAGTGTGAACAAAGGTGTCAGCAACATTCCAGATGAAAGCATTGGCATAAGCAAGGTTACGAAAACAAACAGAAGCTTGTTATTTTAAACATGAAATCTCCAGTACTTTGAAAGTAACCAAATACATTGAGAACAGGTCGAATTATTTTTATATGTTACTCTCCTGACGACTGTCAACTCCCTCCCATCAAAGCTACATTTTGTCATTTCCACTGCCAGTTCCAACATTACCAGATTCCGCTCACCATAGTCGTACAGCACAGAACAAAGACCCTTGGTCCAACTCGTCCATGCCGCCCTAGATACCCTATCCAAGCTACTCCCATTTTCCTGCAGATGACCCATTCCGCTAAACATTCCCTATCCAAGTACTTGTGCAAATATATTTTATATGTTGTTATTGTATTTACCTCAACTACTTCATCTCGCAGCTCATTCCATGTACCTACCCACCTCTGTGAAAAGTAGCCCCCCAGGGTTCCTATTAAATCTCTCCCCTCTCACCTTAAATCCAAGCCCCCTAGTTCTTAATTCCTCTACCCTGGGATAAATACTCTTTAAAATTCACCCTAGATGGGACTAGGGGAGAATATGTGTTCGGCACGGACTAGAAGGGTCGAGATGGCCTGTTTCCGTGCTGTAATTGTTATATGGTTATATATATTTCCCTCATCATTTTATATATCCTATAAGATCACTCTTCAGTTTCCTGCGCTCCAAGGAATAAAATGCTTGCCTGCCCAAAATCTTTCTGTAGCTCTGGCCTCCAAGCGCAGGAAATATCCTTGTAAATTTTCTCTGCACTCTTTTCAGCTTAATGGCCTTTTCTATAGCAGGTTGACCAAAGCTGAAATGTAATACTCCAAGTGCGACTTCACTAACATCTTGTAAAACTGTTACATAACATCTAATCTTTATACAAATTTCCCTGACTGATGAAAACCAGCATGCCAAAAGCCTTTTAAAATACCTTATCTATCTGTGATGCCACTGTTAGGGAACTATGTGCTTGTACTCTTTGATCTCCACCTGAGTTTGACGTCTTAAAATGCAACACCTCACCCGAATATGAATTAAACTCCATTTGCCATTGCATCGTCCATTTGCCTAGCTGATCAAGATCCCACTGTAATTCTTGATAACCATGATAACTTATTTTAGTGTCATCACAGAGGGTCATAGAGTGTCATTAGAGTGTTAGGGCTTTATTCTTTGGAGCGCAGAAGGTTAAGGGGGGACTTGATAGAGGTCTTTAAAATTATGAGAGGGATAGACAGAATTGACGTGGATAAGCTTTTCCCACTGAGAGGAGGGAAAATGCAAACAAGGGGACATGACTTGAGAATTAAGGGACAGAAGTTTAGGGGTAACATGAGGGGGAACTTCTTTACTCAGAGAGTGGTGGCTGTGTGGAATGAGCTTCCAGTGAAGGTGGTGGAGGCAGGTTTGTTTTTATCATTTAAAAATAAATTGGATAGTTATATGGACGAGAAAGGAATGGAGGGTTATGGTCTGAGCGCAGGTATATGGGACTAGGGGAGAATACGTGTTCGGCACGGACTAGAAGGGTCGAGATGGCCTGTTTCCGTGCTGTAATTGTTATATGGTTATATGGTCATAGAGTCATACAGCGTGGAAATAGGCCCCTTGGCTCAACTTGTCCATGCCGACCAACATGCCCCTTCCGCACTAGTCCCACCTGCCTGTGTTTGGCCCATATCTATGTATCTATGTATCTATCCCTCTATACCCATCCAAATTTATCCTATCCATGTACGTATTCAAATGGTTTTTAAGCATTGTGATAATCCCTGCCTCAACCACGTGCTCCGGCAGATAGTTCCATTTACTTACCACGTTGTGTAAAAAAGGTTGCCCCTCAGGTTACTATTACATCTTTTCTCCATTTCTTAAACCAATGTCCTCTGGTTCTTGATTCTTCTACTGTGCATTTATCCTATCTATTCCTCTCATGATCTTATATACCTCTATAAGATATATATAGTTCATCCTCGTGCACTCCAGGGAATAGAGTCCTATCCTGTTGAATCATTCCCTATAGCTCAGGTCCTCAGGCCCTGCCAGCATCCTTGTGAATCATCTCTCCACCCTTACCATCTTATCAACATTTTTCCTATAACAGTGTGACCAAAACTGAACACAATACACAAACTGTGGCCTCACCGATGTCTTATACAACTGTAACATGAGCTCCCAACTTTTATACTCAATACTCTGCCTTTGTGCCAAAAGCCTTGTTGACCACCCTATCTACCTGTGACACCATTTTCAAGGAACTATGTACCTAAATTCCTTGGGTCTACAACTATCCAAGCTCTTCCATCACCTCGCCCGTGTCTAATTATGATTCATATAAAACAGCTAGGGCCCCAGCAGTTCTTCTCTAGCTTCCCACAGTGTCCTTGGCTATATCTGATCTGGGCTGGGAGATTTATTTACCATCATCTGCCTTAGAACGTTCAGTACCTCCTCAACCATAATACAGACTGTTCCCAAGACACCACCATTAACTGTCCCAAGTTCACCAATATTTCTCCATGGTAAAAGTAGAGGAGAAATCCTCCTCGGAAGTGCTGTGGTTGAGCCTTTGGCATGAGAGGCTTTGGCAAGGAGGCTGAGCAGAAGTTGAGTAGATAATATTCTGTGGGCAGCACAATGGTGAAGTGGTAGAGTTGCTGCCTTACACCTCCAAAGTCTGACTATGGATGCTGTCTGTATGTTATCTGTTCTCTATGTTATCACATGGGTTTTCTCCAGATGCTCCGGTTTCCTCATATGTTCCAAAGATATACAGGTTTGTAGGGTTTATTTAAAAAAAAAGTAAAATAATGCTAGTACAGTGCTAGTATACTGGGATTGTTGGTCGGCATAGACTCTGTGCACTGAAGTGCCTGTTTCTGTGCTGTAGCTCTAAACTAAGTCAAATTAAACTAAAGAAAAGGTAATGTATTTTATTCTCTCACCAGTACTTTTATCATTTCAGTGCATTCAGTTTGGTAGTTAGGCAGTGGTATGCTTCTTGTGCCGGATGTAGGAATCAGGGAAACTGTCAGTGTTCCAGAAGACTACATCTGTGAGGTGCATCCAGCTGCAGGTCCTGACTGATGGCTTAAGAGAACTGGAACTGCAGCTGGACAATCTTAGGATCATTCGAGAGACTGAGAGCCTCATAGATAGGAGTTACAGTGAGGTGGTCACACCCAAGTTCAGGCAGAATGTTTATTGGTGACTCTACCAAAGGAAAGGCGAGTAGGCAGAGATTGCAGGAATCTCCTGTGGCCATTCCCATCTAAATCAGGTGCACTCTTTCGGATACTGTTAGGGGGATAACTATTCACTGGGGACAGCAGTACCAGCCATCAGGTGTGTGGCACAAGGCCTGGCTCTGAAGGGTGAAGTTGGACAGGGCTATGTTGATAGGAGACTCTTTTGCTATGGCGAATCACAGGAGATTCTATGGCAGTAAATGGGACTCCATGATGGTGCATTTCCTCCCTTGTGCCAGGATCCAGAATGGCATCGAGCAGCTGCAGAGCATTATCAAACAGCTTGAAATCTTTGTGCATATTGGCACAAATGGCATAGGTAGGGGAAGCAGAGGTCCTGCAGAGAAAATATAGAGTTAGGGAAAAAGTAAATAGCTGGACCTCAAAGCTAGTGATCCCTCAACTACTTCTGTTAGGGTAGGAATAGCAATATAGGACAGATAAGTGAGTAGGTGAGTAATCAGTGCAAGGAGCAATGACTCAGAATTTTGGACCATTAAAAGCTCGTCAGATGCAAAGGTGACTTTTACAAGAGGGATTGGTTGCACTTGAAATGTAGGGTGAAAAATAACCTGGGGGCAGATTTGCAAGGGCCACTAGGGAGGATTTAAATTAGATAAAAATTAAATATTGCTAATAGAGAGCCAACTATTTTGCATTGCTGGAATTTTCTTTTTATTTACCTCAATCAGGATGTTACTCTTTGGAAGGCTGTGGTTTAGTTTAGTTTAGAGATACAGCGCGGAAACAGGCCCTACGGACCACCGGTCTGCGCCAACCAGCAATCCCCGCACATTAACACAATCCTACACCCACTAGGGACAATTTTTACGTTTACCAAGCCAATTAACATACAAAACCTGTACGTCTTTGGAGTGTGGGAGGTAAACCGAAGATCTCTGATCCCACGCAGATCATGGTGAGAAAGTACAAACTCTGTACAGACAGCACCCATAGGATAGGACAGGCACTCCAGCGCTCCATTTGCTGTAAGGCAGCAACTGTTCTGCTGCGCCACCGTGACCATAATGAGCCTGTACTAAATTTGAATTGAACCCCTTTAATTTTTAATCATGCGTTTGCATGTGGCTATTTTGTACAAAAGGAAAGTTACTGACATCCCGATGCTCCAGCAGAATTCACAAAATGCAAATGGCAATTAAAATATTCAATAAATTCAAACAGTTTAAAATAAATAAGAAAATATTTTGTCAGAAAGTATGCAACAGTGTGACCTTTGGTTTTGTACCCCTTTCCATTCTCATGCACCAATGTTCAACTTGGCCACATAAAAACTCAACCGATGGAAAGCAGGGCAACTAATTTATAACGTATTCATAGACTGCTTGACACCCCACAATTTTGTATAACTTCCATGTATCACCTGTATTTTATGAAGCTCCTTGAATTGGCAGCTGTAAAATATACTTACTTCACCCATGGACTGATAATCTAGTTAAACAGTTACCACGATACAAGAATACCTGGCAATCCAGAAAGGCATTTTATTCCCTCAGGTTTACAATTCTTTCTGTTGCAAACTGTCTTCAGGGAGAATAATTGGCATAGACCACACTGTAACCAGATATACCTCTTCAAATTGGAGGCAAGTCCATGAACCATCTCCTACACAGTTCTCCCTGACACTATGTAATGACTGCAATTAATGTAATATTTTACACAATTGTCGTCAACGTGTAAATGCTCCTGTGAATTTGAAGCCCACATCTAAGATGGTTTTAGTGGAATTTATTCAATTGACTATTGCTAATGAATGATTTAGCAAATGTATTATTTTCAACTCGAATTACACATCAAGTAAGGTCAGGCATTTGACCTTGCAGAATAAAGGTAAGATGACATCATTCTTTGTTCATCCCAATTTGGCAAAAGAATAAATCAGGGAAGGTAGTACATCCATGGATAACAAAGGAAATCAGGGATAGTATCAAAGCGAAGGATGATGCGTACAAATTAGCCAGAAAAAGCAGCATACCGGAGGACTGGGAGAAATTCAAAGACCAGCAGAGGAGGACAAAGGGCTTAATTAGGAAAGGAAAAATAGATTATGAAAGAAAACTGGAAGGGAACGTAAAAACTGACTGCAAAAGTTTTTATAGATATGTGAAAAGAAAGAGATTAGTTAAAACAAATGTAGGTCCCTTGCAGTCAGAAACAGGTGAGTTGATCATGGGGAACAAGGATATGGCGGACCAATTGAATAACTACTTTGGTTCTGTCTTCACTAAGGAAGACATAAATAATTTGCCGGAAATAGTAGGGGACCGCGGGTCAAAGGAGTTGGAGGAATTGAGTGAAATCCAGGTTAGCCGGGAAGTGGTGTTGGGTAAATTGAATGGATTAAAGGCCGATAAATCCCCAGGGCCAGATAGGCTGCATCCCAGAGTACTTAAGGAAGTAGCTCCAGAAATAGTGGATGCATTAGTAATAATCTTTTAAAACTCTTTAGATTCTGGAGTAGTGCCTGAAGATTGGCGGGTAGCAAACATAACCCCACTTTTTAAGAAGGGAGGGAGAGAGAAAATGGGGAATTACAGACCAGTTAGTCTAACATCGGTAGTGGGGAAACTGCTAGAGGCAGTTATTAAAGATGGGATAGCAGCACTTTTGGAAAGTGGTGAAATCATTGGACAAAGTCAGCATGGATTTACGAAAGGTAAATTATGTCTGACGAATCTTATAGAATTTTTCGAGGATGTAACTAGTAGCGTATAGGGGAGAACCAGTGGCTGTGGTGTATCTGGACTTCCAGAAGGCTTTCGACAAGGTCCCACATTAGAGATTAGTATACAGCGCTTAAAAACAGGCATTGGGGGGTTCAGTCTGCGCCAACCAGAGAACTGGCTGGCACAACAGGAATCCAAAGACCCAGGAGGGAAATGGGTCCTTTTACCAAGCCAATTAACAGTACAAAACCTGTACGTCTTTGGAGTGTGGGCTGTAAACCGAAGATCTCTTTACCATATAGATTAATGATCTGGAGAAAGGAACAAAAGGCAATATCTCCAGTTTGCGGATGACACTAAGGCACTCCAGGGCAGTGTTTGCTGTGAGGCAGATGCTAGGAGACTGCTGTGCCACCGTGATAGGCATAATGAGTGGGCAAAAATTTGAATTGATGCCCTTAATGTGGATTAATGTGAGCGTTTCCATTTTGCTGGCAAAAACAAAAGCAGACTATTATCTACATGGTGGCCGATTGGAGAGGGGGAGGTACAGCGAGACCTGGGTGGCATGGTACACCAGTCATTGAAAGTAGGCATGCAGGTGCAGCAGGCAGTGAAGAAAGCAAATGGTATGTTAGCATTCATAGCAAAAGGATTTGAGTATTGGACCAGGGAGGTTCTACTGCAGTTGTACAGGGTCTTGGTGAGACCACAACTGGAGTAATGCGTTACAGTTTTGGTCTCCAAATCTGGGGAAAGACATTCTTGCCATAGAGGGAGTACAGAGAAGGTTCGCCAGACTGATTCCTGGGATGTCAGGACTGTATTTTGAAGAAGCTCCTGGATATGGCAGCTGTAAACTCTCTAGACATTAGAAGATGGACTGATAATCTAGTTAAACACTTACCAAAATTCTTAAGGGGTTGGACAGGCTAGAAAGGGATTTTATTCCCTCAGGTTTTACAATTCTTTCTGTTGCAAACTGTCTTCAGGGAGAATAATTGGCATAGACCACACTATAACCAGATATACTTTCTTCAAATTGGAGGCAAGTGGTGAACCATCTCCTACACAGTTCTCCCTGACACTATGTAATGACTGCAATTAATGTAATATTTTACACAATTGTCGTCAACGTGTAAATGCTCCTGTGAATTTGAAGCCCACATCTAAGATGGTTTTAGTGGAATTTATTCAATTGACTATTGCTAATTAATGATTTAGCAAATGTATTATTTTCAACTCGAATTACACATCAAGTAAGGTCAGGCATTTGACCTTGCAGAATAAAGGTAAGATGACATTATAACTAAATGTTCAGCATGACAAAAGACATTAATCCAACCAGAAAATATCATATAAAATTAACGCTTAGTACAGCATAATGGAAGATGGGAGCATTTACAAGCCAGTAATCTTTCTGCAGGATTAAAATGAGATTGTAAATCATATGAGAAATTTGAGAATGGTTTACAGTAAACATCTGAATCCTGCAATTTATGGGCGCCTTCAAAAGAAATTTAAGACTCTAGTTGCCATGAATATATTGAATGCCTTACATTACAATAATATCTGCACTTTAAAAGCTGTTCAAAATTTTTTTGGGTTATTGTAAGGTTTAGGAAAGTACTGTTTTAATGCATATATTTGTTTTGTTTTTTTTCCCCCATTTATTTATCCATATTTGGAGAGGGTGCCAAAGAGGTTCCCAGGATGCTGCTTGGATTGGAGGGTGGCATGTATAAGGAGAGGTTGGATAAACTTGTATTATTTTCTCTGGAGGTTGAAAGCTGAGGGGAGACCTGATAGAAGTATAAAGAGGCATAGATAGGATAGACAGTCAGACCCATTTTTCCCAATATGCAAATGTCAAAGACTAGCAGGCATAGCTTTATACGGCAATCTTAAAGATGATATGAGGTATAAGTGGTGGATGCTTGGAACACACTGCCAGCGGTGGTGGAGGCAGATACAATAGTGGCAGTTAAGAGCCTTTTAGATATTCACACGAGTATGCAGGGAATGGAGAGACATGGAGTACGTACAGGCAGATGAGATTACTTTTACTTTGCTTCATGTTCGACAGACATTATGGGCCGAAGAGCCTGTTCCTATTCTGTACACTTCTTTGTTCTATGTTTTCTCTTTATAATATTAGCTACATTTTGTGATGTTCTGTCAACAATACCTCAATATTTCTCAAAGCAATGATCTCTACCTGTTCGGATAGCAACGGGAGAAAGAAAATTCTACTTTTTCATTTCCTAAGGACAATTAGGAAAGAGCTGGCAGACCTGTATTGATTATATCCCTGGAAAAAGAAAACCTGAGCAGGAACGTCCTTAGATTACAAGGTACAGAAGGCACAAAAACCATTGTTACACATGTGCATACTTTCTGATAGTTTTATGTAAATAATAAGAAAGTGTCCTTGTAGATATATAAAATCTTTTAATAGCTTTTTGCCAATTTGCGATAAAGATGGCATACAATTTTCTAGGTCAAATTGCAAGGAAAGTATTAACTTTGATTTTAGAAAGGTCTGGTAATGGCAGATGGCAGGTAATCTTGTTCAGTATATTTTTATAGACTGAAAGAAGAATGAAGAAACAGGGGCCCACTGTAATCTAATGGTTTTGGAAGTCTTTACAAAATCTTAATTAAAATTTTGTCAAGGTTGCTGGGACTGGCATTAAAAAAATAAAACTGACGCAATGGAACCCTAAGATCCTGGTATGATCTTGTAAACGTGTTAATTAATAGACTTGGAAATCTATTTGTGGAACTGCATCAAGTAGAAAATGTGGTTTTCCATGACATATGGTGGCATCAACAGTACAGAACAGATGAAAAGAGGTAAAGCCAAACCTGATGATCATTAAAAAATACACAGCGATGGAATAACCCAATGGGTCAGGCAGCACATATGGAGGACTTCGATAGGTTTATTTTTAGGTAAGAACTTTTTCAAACGGATGAGCATACAGTAGGTGTAATTGAATGTGGCATTGCTTTCTGCAAATATCCTTGTACTCATCAATGGTTGAGGCCAGGAAATGTAGAACAGATTAGTGGCCAATCAGTTTAAATTTAAAGGTATCTTGCATTGATGTGAGGCACAGGCTTTCTCAAACAATGTGATTTCATTAGATCAAGTAACCAAAAGCTTTTGCTAAGAGGTTGACTTGAAGTAATTGGTCCCATTCCTTCAAGGTCAGGAGAAATTAAAACACAATCTGAATGTCCGTACAATATGTTCTGATACAGGGTTTCAATGTGAAACATCACCAATTCCTTTCCACGAGGAGTTCCTCCAGCCGTTTGCATTTTGAAAATGATATGTTACCGTGCTTAATATATTCAATACTATGACCTTTCTGGCTTCTGTCTTTAAGCACATATTTTCTTCTTTGAATGACATAAAAAGGCATTCCCCAACAAAGGATTGATTGGTATCTTCAGATTCAGATTCAATTTAATTGTCATTGTCAGTGTACAGTACAGAGACAACGAAATGCATTGACAACGAAATGCATCTTCAATGGTGTGGCTGTTAGGAGATGGGATTGGGTGGTGGTGGCAATGTAAAGAAAACAATTATTTTGTCCAATTATTATTAAGTGGATACAGTTATTTATTTTTTTACTAAAATGCTCTTGTATTACTACCAACTTCTCGTGATCTCTTGGAGGCTTCGAAGGGCCTAGTAATAAGCCTGCCACTTTCCAATAGATGCCATCGTATTATGCCTTTTTTTGTATAATTCATGGAGAAGTGACACATCTCTGAACTAATACTGGAAAATTGACTGGGATATAAATTTATAGTGAGATGGAATATTTATTTTCTGAAGAACAGTTCATTACTTATTAGAAAAACTAAGTTTGTAGTCTTGTAGAAAGCAATGGGTTTCAAACTATGTTATTAATGGAGGTTACAACCAAAAAGGTGACAGAATCTCTAATTTATATCATGATATGATAAGAATTTCAAGTTCAGGAAACTACCATGTCCACTCATAGTTCACCAAAAAATGAAGCAATCAGGGCGGCACAGTGGTACAACGGTAGCTACTGCCTTACAGCGCCAGAGACTCTGGTTTGATCCTGCACATGGGTGCCAACTTCTACGGAGTTTTTACGTTCTCCCTGGTACCATGTAGGTTTTCTCTGGGTGCTCTGGTCTCCTCCCACACTCCAAAGACGCACATGTTTGTAGGTTAATTGGCTTCGGTAAAATGGAAAAAAATGTCCCTAGTGTGTAAGATGGTGCTAGTGTATGGGGTAATGGCTGGTCGCCATGGACCCGGTGGGTGAGAAGGGCTGTTTCTGCTCTGTATCTCTAAAGTCTAATCCAAACTTCTTAGCACACTGGTAGCCAACGTCTGCACTGCTAAATTATTCTTAATTGGGTCAGCCATTAAATGAGCATAATGTATTTGTCGTAAAATAATAAAATACTTAATTGTCAAGGACGGGCGCAGAGGTAGAGTGAATTATTTTCAGAAAAAATTTATTTTGATTGACTATACTCACATTGTATTGAGGTACTAGCCATCAGGTCATGTTGAGTGAACACATTTTCTATTTTTTTTTTTTCAAATAGTTCCAAGAATTGGAAATAATTTCTAAATTATTTTCCAAAGGTGCAGTTGATAATCTTAGTTCTGTGACAATAATTATAACAAAAAGGCTGAGGCATCCACTTAGAAAAGGTGTCTGAAAGACTAAGTGAATATATTTGAATTCAATGGAGATAGACTGAAGGATGTAAAAATAAGGATGAGGAATCAATGTTGAGGAGGTTAGAATCCAAGCTTATAAAAGGGGACAACTCAGAGTATTGCAAAGCTGTGAGTCATTAAAAAAAAGACACATTTATTTTTGCAGTTTCCCTTAAAATTGCATTACTGTTTAACAGTTAGAGCAGGACTGTTAGAATCAATTTGCAATTGATGCTTATTTATATCCAAGTGTTACTTTGGGATTGATTAAGACAGGTGATTCATAATATAAAAACATTGCTAATCTTGGCTGTGGAAGAGCTCCATGCAAATGTTAACAGTGCCTGTACTGCCATCCTATGGTAAGGCTGCATCTTTGTCCATATGTAATCTGCTTTCATGGAAGACATGGGCTGATTGAAGTGATACATTTGCATTTGTATTTTATTGAGTTAAGAGCAATATCCTTCCATTCAATAAACTTCCAGTGTCTTTACTTAAAGGAAATGAAAGTTTTAAAATATGTCTTAAATACATGAGTTGGCAGATTTTTCCAGATACCAGATGCTATCGATAATTGCAAGAGAAAAAAGAAGCAAAATAATCGTCTTAAGTGCAATGGTAGAACTGAGTACAGAGACTGTTACCAGATCCCATATTCTGACTTGCAATTTCAGGGGATACTGTTTATTGGAAGTGCTATCACTGCCTTTTGAATCATGAGCCAAACTGCAATTCTATCTGCTTGTCCAGGAGGAAAATCGTAAACCCACATCACAGCAGAACAAATGAAGGAAAGATTCCCTGGTGCCTTAGCCAGTACTTGAAATCTATGAGCTGCTTACTCCCACTCTCCTGGGTTTGACTCCACTGGGTCCTAGTGCCAGTCGACCCAGCCTGGTCTACCTCAGTGGCAGTTCGACCGAGTCTCCTCCCCCCCCCCCCTCTAACTGTAAGTCTCCTCCCCCCCACCCCCTCTAACTGTGTGGCCCCTGCTTTTCCCCACCCACACCACAGCCCTCTCACCCCCCCACCCCCCTGACCACCCACCACCCCCCCACCACACATCGCCTCGTCCCCACCTCCGGCCCCAACCCCCATCCCTGCCGGGAGTTCACCATCCCCCCCGACCTCGCCCTCTCCAACACCGAACGGTCTGTCCTCAACAGAGGTCTTACCTTTGTCCCCCTCCGTCCCCACCTCAATGAATTCCGCGCCCACCACGACTTGGAGCGCTTCTACCGTCGCCTCCGCCTCACAGCTTTCTTCCATGGGAAGGAGTCCTCGCCCCCCACTGATGACCCCTTTTCCCGTCTCCAACGCACCCCCTCCTCGTGGAACCCCCCTCGTGGCCAATTTCCGGCTTTAGAACTTTTTATCAATAACTGCCGTCGCGACATCAACCGCCTCAACTTCTCCACTCCCCTGTCTCACTCCAATCTCTCACCACATGAACGTTCTGCCATCGACTCACTCCGCAACAACCCAGATTTGGTTATCAAACCCGCTGACAAGGGAGGTGCCGTGGTAGTCTGGCGCGCTGATCTCTACAAAGCTGAGGCCACGCGCCAACTATCGGACACCTCCTCCTACTTTCCCCTGGACCATGACCCCACTGACGAGCACCAGGCCACCATCTCCAGCACCATCACCAACTTCATCCACTCCAATGCCCTACCCGACCGAGCCTCCAACCTCATCGTTCCCCAGCCCTGCACAGCCCGATTTTACCTTCTCCCTAAAATCCACAAACCTGATTGTCCCGGAAGACCCATTGTCTCCGCCTGTTCGTGCCCCACCGAACTCATTTCCAAATACCTTGACTCCATCCTATCACCCTTGGTTAAATCCCTCCCTACCTATGTTCAAGACACCTCAGACACTCTCCGTCGTCTCCGCGCATTCAATTCTCTAGGCCCTCACCCCCTCATCTTCACCATGGACGTCCAATCACTATACACCTCCATCCCCCACCACGATGGTATCACAGCCCTCCAGTTCTTCCTCGACCAGAGAAGCAACCCATACCCAGCCACTGACACTCTCCTCCGCCTAGCGGAGCTGGTCCTTACCCTCAATAACTTCACGTTCGACTCCTCCCACTTCCTCCAAATACAAGGCGTAGCTATGGGCACACGCATGGGCCCCAGCTATGCCTGCCTATTTGTAGGTTACGTCGAGCAATCCTTGTTCAATACATACCAGGGCCCCATCCCCGACCTCTACCTCCGCTACATCGACGACTGCTTTGGTGCCACCTCCTGCACCCGCACACAACTGACTGACTTCATCCACTTCACCACTAACTTCCATCCGGCACTCAAATACACCTGGACCATTTCCGACACTTCCCTACCATTCCTTGACCTCACTATCTCCATTGCAGGTGATAGACTTCTAACCGACATGCACTATAAACCCACTGACTCCCATGGCTATCTGGACTACACTTCTTCCCACCCTGCTTCCTGCAAGGACTCCATCCCCTACTCCCAATTCCTCCGTCTACGCCGCATCTGCTCCACGGATGAGGCGTTCCACACCAGGACATCTGAAATGTCCTCACTATTCAGGGAACGGGGGTTCCCCTCCTCCACCATAAATGAGGCTCGCACCAGGGTCTCTTCCATACCCCGCAACACTGCTCTCTCTCCCCATCCCCGCACTCGCAACAAGGGCCGAGTCCCCCTAGTCCTCACCTTTCACCCCACCAGCCGTCACATACAAAAAGTAATCCTCCGTCAGTTTCGCCACCTCCAACGTGACCCCACTACTCGCCACATCTTCCCATCTCCCCCCATATCTGCCTTCCGCAAAGACCGCTCCCTCCATAACTCCCTTGTCAATTCTTCCCTTCCCTCTCGGTCCACCCCCTCCCCGGGCACTTTTCCTTGCAACCGCAAGAGATGCAACACTTGTCCCTTTACCTCCCCCCTCGACTCCGTTCAAGGACCCAAGCAATCGTTCCAGGTACGACAGAGGTTTACCTGCATCTCTTCCAACCTCATCTATTGCGTCCGCTGCTCTAGATGTCAGCAGATCTATATCGGTGAGACCAAGCGGAGGTTGGGCGATCGTTTCGCCGAACACCTCCGCTCGGTCCGCAATAACCAAGCTGACCTCCCGGTGGCTCAGCACTTCAACTCCCCCTCCCACTCCGCCTCCGACCTCTCTGTCCTGGGTCTCCTCCATGGCCACAGCGAGCAGCACCGGAAATTGGAGGAACAGCACCTCATATTCCGTTTGGGGAGTCTGCACCCCGGGGGCATGAACATCGAATTCTCCCAATTTTGTTAGTCCTTGCTGTCTCCTCCCCTTCCTCAGCCCCCCTGCTGTCTCCTCCCATCCCCAGCCTTCTGGCTACTCCTCCTTTTCCCTTTCTTGTCCCCACCCACCCCCGCCCCCGATCAGTCTGAAGAAGGGTTTCGGCCCGAAACGTTGCCTATTTCCTTCGCTCCATAGATGCTGCTGCACCCGCTGAGTTTCTCCAGCTTTTTTGTGTAACCTTGAAATCTATGAAGCAGCTTTGGACAATTTTGCTGTCCAGCCACATTGCTATCATATGCACCTTGCTCTGTGGAAGATTGATGCTGTATTTAGTTTAGTTTAACCTGCAGATACAGCATGGAAATAGACCCTTTTGGCCCACAGAGCCCGTGCTGACCATCACACTAATTTACACTATTTCTATATTATCCCAATCCTTACACAGTAGGGGAAATTGACAGCGGCCAATTAATCTACAAACCCACAAGCCTTTGGGATGTGGGAATGAACTGGACCACCTGGAGGAAACACACGTGGTCACGGGTAGAACATGGAAACTCCACACAGACAGCACCCAAGGTCTGGATTGAACCCGAGTCTTTGGCACTGTGAGGCAGGGGCTCTTATCTCCAAGTCAATAGTAACCACCATTTTCAATGTTATTTATTCGTTGTAAATCTTGAAGATGTAATTTGAAAAAAACTTATGTTCATTAAAGATTATGATAAAGATATACATGTACAGTCGGAAATCAGGGAGTTTCAAAATGATTCACAATTAATGTAGAACTTTGAAAGGTTATTCATCATACTTATACAAGGAATGTACAGAACCAATGCCCAGAAAGCCAGGAATAAGAGACAGCAAGAAAAATAACAGGCTACAAGACTGTTCACAACATGAATACACTTAAGTTTGCTGCCAATTTGCACCATTACAATGACATATTAATGGCATGCATGTGTTCCAGTAAGTAAGAGAGTCAGTTACATTTTCAGTTAAGTTATGATATATTCTGTTGGCATGTTTTTCTTGTTTTGTTGTTCACAACATCGTAACTGATTATAATTCACTTCTGCAGCTTATCTCTCAATTGGAGTCAATGGTGCCAGTTTGCTGAATTTATGCCACTATTCAATCTGAAGGCATTTAGACTGACATTGGTAGCCTACCACTGTTGATTTATGGCAATTACCATGATTCGGCCTATGAATCCAACAAAGGGACCATTAAAGCTATGAAAACTCACCCTGTACTTTAGAAATTGTTTCATAAGTGGTTTATTTCTGAATGCTTTATTTCTGGCTGTTTATTCTTGTTATTCTTTACCATTAAACTGTTCTTAGTGCCTAAAGGCTGGTACTTTCAGGACTTTGAAGTGTTGCCATGCCCATTGCTGTATTCCTGGGTTGACTAAAATGTTAAAACATAATCATGAAATGCGAGTCAACACATAAGGGAAATGAGTGTTTAAGAGAGTAAATAACAAAAATGAACACCAGTAAGGGATATACACACACAAACAACTGCCATCATTCTATGAGGTTAAGGTTTAAAATTACTTTCAAGGAATAAAGGGATTTATTTCCCTGATGAAGGTGCGATAATATACTTAACAAATGGAAAATGCCATTTCCTATACTTCCTTTCAAAGGACGCTCAAGTTCCTAAAATAAAAATAATTATTTGCATGATTGCAAAGCACAGAGCACTTAATATTACAGATGCCTTTCTAAATGTTGCATCACTACTTCTTTCCCTCCTTTGTATAAAACTGCATTCAATGTGATTTTGGTACATAATCATGGAATAAAGTTGCCAGACCTTCTTGGTCAAGTAAATTCACATTGCTTTGAGCTTTTATAGTTATACTAATGGAAACTCATTTCATCTGCTCATTCAAAATTAAATTGGATGTTCTTTACAGAAATAAGAGAAGCATGAAAGACCTGCTGATAATAGAAACATAAACATAGAAAATAGGGGAAAGAGTAGGCCATTCAGCCCTTCGAGCCAGCACCGCCATTCACCATGATCATGGCTGATCATCAATAATCAGTACCCCGTTCCAGCTTTCTCCCCATATCCCTTAATTCCATTAGCCATAAGAGCTATATCCAACTCTCTCTTGAATAAGTCCAGTGAATTGGCCTCCACTGGCTTCTGTGGCAGAGAATTCCACAGATTCACAACTCTCTGGGTGAAAATGATTTTCCTCATCTCAGTCCTACCCCTTATTCTAAAACTGTGAACCCTGGTTCTGGACTCCCCCAACATCAGGAACATGCTTCCTGCATCTAGCCTGTCCAATCCCTTAACAATGCTATATGTTTCTATAAGATCCCCTCTCATCCTAAATGTCAGTGAAATAATCGGGAGACAAATGCTTAGTAAGACTAACATAAATATTGCTGCTCCTTCATGTTCTGGGCTTTTGCTCCTTAGCCAATTTCATTGTAAGGCAATGGCTTGTATATTTTAGAGTGGAAAATTGGAATAAAGTTATCAGTCTCAATTAAGGACTATACAAAGAACTATTTTTTACTTACTATTATTCACAAGGCAGTTAAAAAACTGTTACATCAGACATTGTATTGCCAATTATTGTAATATTTTGGTTTTGTGATTACCCATATTGAAATTTAATTCTAGAACATACAGTATGCTGAAAGATGATGTTTGAGGTGTATTTCAATGTTTCATTATGTAGAGTGCAAAATATTCTTAAAAATACCTAGAACTAAACCTTTTTCATGATATTTCCATTTACAGTATCACTAATATGCATTCTGATCAAAGGAGATTAAGGACAGTCTATAGAAATTGCTATTTACACCAATAAAGTTGAGCAGGATCCTGAAATACTACAAATATGAAATTACATCATTAAATAAGTAAAATTTGGTCAGTTAAAAATTGTAAATATTCTTTATGTTCCAATGTTGCAAAGATAACTCCACAAATTGTCTTTTTAAACTTCTTTCTCCTATCTCTTTCACCTGAAGTGGAAGAACATATGGGTCGCAGACACAAAAATTGGTGCCTTTGTACAATTTTTAACCTCACAAAGCCAAACTCCTAGTGATAAATATACGGAAGGTAGGAATTTACAGAGCAGTTATTTTTGGGAGCAGCTATGTTCTGGGGTGCAAGTGCTGTGTTTGAGGTTAAGGTGCTGAGTGAGGCTTTGACTTGAGAAGTTTTGGTGAAGACGGTGTGAGGAGGTTAAAAGTAATATAGGCAAGGTCTTTATTCACCAGTTCCAAAGATGTGAGCAAGGAAAGACTATTGAATTAAATTTCATTTATTTCAGTGCAGGTAGTATTGCAGATGACATTACTGAGGTTTGGAAACCATGGATGTTGATCTAAATGAGCTGCTTCCATGCTGTATATTTTTATGATTATCTCTATAGTTGCCACCTAACTTGTCTTCCAGTGAAGAAATTGATTTCAAAATTCTCATTCTTGACTTTAAATCTCCCCACGACTTTGTATCTATCACCCCATCATTTCCTTTAACTGATGAATCTTTCTTTGATTTGAACAACCTGATCATCCCTAAAGTTACTCATCCCATCAGTTAAGGGTATGCCTTCTATTTGTTTTTCCCCCAAGTATGGAATTTCCTTTCTATTACTCTCTGCCTTGCTGCCTTGAAGAAGCCCATTAAAAAAACCCTCTATATTTGTTCATGTAAATACCCTAAAATCATAATGTAGAGCTCAGCATTACATTTCCATGTCATTTTCAGGACGTTCCAAAGCTCTTTATGCCAATGGATGCACTATTTGATGTGTGGTAATGTAGGAATGTGGTAATGTAGGAAACATGGCAGGTAATCTGTGCAAAGCAAACTCCCACGTCACAATGTGATAAAAAGAAGATCATCTATTTTAGTAGCATTGAGTGAGGAATAAATTTGCCAGGGCACTGGGAATATTAGTCTGGCTCTAGTTTAAGATAGTGTCATGGCGTCAAACCAGGAGAGCAGAGAGGATCTCAATTTAACACTCTATTCAAAAGATGATGGTACGGCAACCATTCACCATTACACTGTAGTGTCAGCCTATATTTTTTGGTTTTCGGCTCTAAATCTTTTGACTTAATGACAACATTACAAAACAGTGACACAGGGCATACATTTGTTTAATAAAACTAAAGAAATTTGCCTGGTAACCAAACTCTCACCAGGCTTTTAAATATAATCTTTGGAATTACCTCCTGGATCACTTTTTTTTCTGTTCATTTTCAAAACATTACCCAGAATCGATCTTTTCAACATCATTTTTAAAAGTATTGATTTAACACTCCTTAAATGGTTCAACAATCATAGAAAGAAACATAGAAACATAGAAATCAAGCTTCTTTCCTCCACCATGAAACGCTCTGTCTGCTATTGTTGTTCAAAGATGCAATATTACACCAGGTTTCTGTTGCGTCAAAATATATAATTGATTTCCTCTTTCAATTTTATGTTCAGTTCTGTTCTCCTGTGAACAGCTGCTTCCTAAGTTTAGGACCCACTGTTAAGGTCGATCAGCAATATGCACATTTAAAATATCCTTTCAAAATTTAAAGTCAAACAAAAACATCCTTTATGTTTGAAAACCCCCCCACATAATCCTTTAATGCAATCCAGAGCATCACACAAACCAGCCTCTCTCTCTCCCCCCCCCCCACCCCACCTTCCCCCCCAACCCCCCATCAACACCATCTATACTTCACACTACCTCAGGAAAGCAGCCAACATAATCAAGGGCAACTCCCACCCCAGTCATTGTATCTTCTCCCTTCTCATGTTGGGTTGAAAGCAAAAGATTGAAAATACATAACACTAGATTCAAGAACAGTTTCTTCCCTGCTGTTATGAGAATCTTTGGCAAACCACATGTGCTTGGGATGGATTTCTGACCACCCAATCCACCTCATTGTAGCCATTGCACTTTTTAAAATCTGCAATACTATATTTTGCAACGCAACCCTGTTTATTTTCCTTTTCACACTATCTGATGTACTCATGTATAGTATTATTTGCTTAATCAGACGCAACACCAAATATTTCACTGTATGTCTGCACACTTGACACTAATAAACCAATACCACTACCAAGTTGCCAGAGGTCCTCTTATTTTCTGAAGAGCATAAATGATAATGGTTGAGACTGATAAATGCACAGCATCCAGGATAGCTCTAAAAAGTTGTTAAGGTGGGAATTTTGAACACCAATCATGAATGGATTTCTGAATGTCTTTTAGCAACAATTATGATGTAAACATTTTTCAACCAAAATTCCTTCAATTAAGATTATAACTGAATTGAAGCATGCATTTTTAATAAGAAACAAAACAGCTTCAATAATTTCATACCTCTAAACAAAAACTGTTTTACATGATTTTAAAAATGTTCAGGCTGTTTGAGCACCCCACCAATTCTTAAATTCTTGATCAGTTAATGACTGACCAGGTGGAAAGTTATTAAAACGCACTTCAAATGATGTTGTTCTGTTGTGAGAGCTAAAAAATGATTTAAGGCCATAAAATCAACAGAATCCAGAATAAATGACAAGAGGCCTTGTTAGAGTCTCTGAATCATGTTATTAAATAACTTGTTAGTGACCATAAAAACGACTTTCTAAAGAATAAGCAAACACAAGGAGCTGATTTTGAGTTTCCTGTGGCCTGTAGTTCATCAATCTTATCCATCACTGCATTCCACAAAGAGTCCACAAGTGAGTACAATTGTGTCCTGGACTCATCAGCATTACAATGGTAAATCTTCCTTTCCATTTATTCTCTGAACAGATGTAAGAACAGCAACCCAATTTATTTCACAGGGCACATTTATTTCAAGAGGGCTTGTATACATAAACAGGGATGTAATGCTGAGATTGGTCAGGCTGCGTTTGGAATATTGTGAGCAATTTTGGGCACCATATTGAAGGAAGGATGTGCTGGCTCTGGAGAGGGTCCAGAGGAGGTTTACAAGAATGGTCCCAGGAATCAGTAGGTTGTTGGAATTCTTTGCCACAGAAGACTGTGAAGGCCGAGTCAGTGGATATTTTTAAGGCAGAGATCTTGTTTAGTACATGTGTCAGAGGTTATGGGGAGAAGGCAGGAGAATGGGATTAGGAGGGAGAGATAGATCAGCCATGATTGAATGGCGGAGTAGACTTGATGGGCCGAATGGCCGAATTCTACTCCTAACACTTATGACCTTTTGTCTACTGAACCTGCAGATTAGAGGGGACAAGTTAAGTTCAGTTAATTCATTTTTACTTCCTTTATTTGAATATTATATTATTATTTGAAATTATTTCTTGTTGTTTTACTACAATTTTATTTCAATTAAAAATAGTTTTTGTCTATTTTATTTTTTTTAAATAACCAGCACAGATAACCCCGTGCTGAATTCATGTCACTGATTTGAGATATGGAACATCAATTCACTCTAATAGAATTGATGTAAAAAAAAAAGTTGTGAATAAACAAAAATTGTATTTTATATAGATATAATATTTTTAATAAACTTTATTCCAGACAAGGGGCAACATTACATTAAAAAGACATTGCATATTAAATATCATAAAATACATATAAAATCTTGGTATATCACATAAAAACATCATAATTTAAATATTTTTTAAAAACACAATACATAAATTAAAAATCCAGATTAAAAGAATGATCAATGTCCTACAACGAGACAACGATACCAGTGTCTCCACAGCTGGGATTCGTAGCGTGTAGTGCTAACCCTTATGTTTGACAAGGCCATAATAAGCACATTTTTAGAGTCATTTATCCTGCAAAGTGAATTTATACATGTGATGTCTTAGGATAGCTTCTAAAGTACTGACTCCTGCAGCCACAAACATATTACTGGCACTACACCATCTAGGTTGCCTTAGCAGTGTTCTCATGGCATTGTTATATGCCACGTTTAGTCTCTGCATACTTGTCTTTCCATAGTTTGACTACTGGTGCGCAGTGTAGAGTGATGTGCACTATGGTCTAAATAGCGACACCTTCACCACATCTGCACACGCACCAAATTTACACAAGAGAATATTCGCCTGTACATACTGCAAGCGTCGTTGCCTATAAATATCCTCATCATCTGTCATTTGTTCTGTAATAATATGCCCAAGATATTTTACCTTATTACAGACACGAAGATTATTGTCAGACAAGTTAAAATCAGGATATTTTGGACATTTATCCTCTTTGGTTCTTTAGATTATAACAGCACTCTTACTAGCATTATATTTAATGTCATGTTTCACACCATACACAGAACATATAGTAAGGAGCTGCTGGAGACCAGTGCTAGATGGACTAAAGACCACAAGATCATCTGCATACATCATATGGTTCACAGGCTTTCAATTGTTTAGACAGATCATCAATATATAGATTAAAAAGGACTGGGGACAAAATTCCCCCTTGTCAAACACCATTGCTAACCCCAAATGGGGCTGAGACCCTATTGCCCCATTTTATTTGCATAGCCTGGTGGGCATATCAGTAGGCCAGAATTCTAACAATGTATGCAGGCACCCCTCTTTGACTCATTTTACCAAACAGCTTTCTGTGATTAACATGGTCAAAGGCTTTGGAAGCATCAATAAAGCACATAAGGATTGAAGAGTTTTTGCCTCTATATTTGTTTACAATCTCCTTTAGGGCATTTATGCATAAGTCAGTGCCATGTTTAGCTTTAAAGCCAAACAGGTTATCTGTGGAGTTAATAAACTCAATTATTCTATCCAGCAGAACTCTTTCTAAAACTTTTTCATAGTGTTACAATGTTGTCGCCATAACTCTGCGATATTAGCTGTTCCAGAGATTCCATCTACAGTGCATGGTAGAGATGTTTTGCAACTGCTAAGAGCTCTCACTTCCTTCCAAAAATCTGTAGCATTGTTACTTAGCAGCTTCTTAGCCATGGAATCAGCCCTCGTAGCTTGCTCATTTTTACAGATGAAGCGAACAGCATACTTATACCTTGCATTAGTGAGCTTCTTGAGCTCAAACACAGGCCCCTGTCTGGGTCTACCTGCCATAGCCCATTATTTGGTGGCTTCACGGGCTTCAGTATGATACTCAGCTACATACTTATTCCAGCCAGGCCTGATGTTATGCATCTTATTTTTATGCTTGCAGTAGGGCTTCCTGCCTACATATAAGGCGCTTACTATGTCATTATACATGGAGCAGATATCTCTCCTATGCTTCATATCTTTACAATTAACATTACTACATAATATTGCATCTTTAGGTAGATGAATATTGCTTAAGGATTTATCTGTATGGGCATAATAGGTTAGGATGTCTTCCTTTGTAAGCGTTGACCAGTCCAGTTTTTCTGTATTAAAGCTATTTCTATCTCTGGATACCACAGGTATATTTTCATCATTTATTGTCATAGCAACAGGTATATGATCAGTCATTGCTGCCCCATACAGAATGCTCATGCACCCCAATGAGGCATGTGCATCAGCTGTACTAGTACAATGGTCCAGCCATGATGTGGTGTGCCAGGCCTCACTAATATAAGTATAACTATCTGTAGGTAAAAGCACTTTGCTTGACAATATTAAATTATTGTCTTGACAAAACTGAGCCATATGATTGGCAAATAATAAGTTCCTATCTGAGATATAGAAGCAGGGATGTACTGTTAAAATTGTACAAGGCATTGGTGAGACCAAATCTGGAGTATGGTGTACAATTTTGGTCGCCCAATTATAATGATGTCAACAAAATCGAGAGAGTACAGAGGAGATTTACTAAAATGTTGCCTGGGTTTCAACAACTAAGTTACAGAGATAGGTTGAATAAGTTAGGTCTTTATTCTCTGGAGCACAGAAGGTTAAGGGGGGGGGGGGGGGGGGGGGGACTTGATAGAGGTCTTTAAAATGATGAGAGGGATAGACAGAGTTGATGTGGACAAGCTTTTCCCTTTGAGAATAGGGAAGATTCAAACACGAGGACATGACTTCAGAATTAAGGGACAGAAGTTTAGGGGTAACATAAGGGGGAACTTCTTTACTCAGAGAGTGGTAGCGGTGTGGAATGAGCTTCCAGTGGAAGTGGTGGCGGCAGGTTCGTTGGTATCATTTAAAAATAAATTGGATTGGCATATGGATGAGAAGGGAATGGAGGGTTATGGTATGAGTGCAGGCAGGTGGGACTAAGGGAAAAAAGTTGTTCGGCACGGACTTGTAGGGCCGAGATGGCCTGTTTCCGTGCTGTAATTGTTATATGGTTATATCTGCATTCATATCCCCAATGACATATACACTACAATAATTATTGTTTTGAATGGAAGAATAGATGAAAGCAAGTCTATTTAAATATTCATCCTCATTCTGATGGCATTCATAGGGTGTATATACATTCAGGATAACAAATTCCTTGTCGTTGTGAGTAAATTGTATGGCAATGCACCAGTCAACATCAAGCCGAATCACATTTACTGACGAGTCAAATTTCTTGTTCCATAGAATAGCCACACCACCTGGTATCCTACCTCTTACTATTCCCATGCCAAGGTCAGTTGTAGACTCCCCAGCCCCATGAAAGTTGTCATTGAGAGAATTGAGTTTGTCCAAGTCTTGCTTTGCTAAGAATGTCTCTTGCATACATAGTATGTCACAGTTCTCCAGGAGGTTGTCAACAACTGAGCGGCGAGCTTTATCCCCTGCACTCTGGCCCAAACGCAGGCCACGACAGTTGTACGATAGTACCCAAATGTTCATATAGTGAGACTAGTGAATGCCCCTAGCACCAGCAGGTATACTCATTCCCCCCGCGGCAAGCGCGGTGCTTGATCCGATGACTCCAACCCTGCGCGGCTCGTAATAGCGCCGGTCAATAGAGAGATATTGTCTTTTACTGTAATCAACATGAACAGAGGGGCTTGAAAGGGGCATCTGATATTGCTTCCTGAACTCCTCTCCTTCCTCCTTTTAACTGTTGGCAAAGCTTGAGTTGATACAATTAATGATACAAAAGCAGTATGGTTTGCTCTCTACTGTGGGTAATTCCCAATGGGTTCAGGTAGCAAAAGTACTTAAAGGATGCTAATCTTTTGCACATTTATATTGCTCATAAGTCATTGTTTCTCATTAACATCTGCATTAACATCTCGTATGATGCGAAGAAACAGGGTTGAATAGATAAGCCTTTTGACAAAATATTCTTTGCTGTGAGCAATGGCTATGAAAAAGACCTAGTAAGTAGACTGCTAATTAAGAAAGTGCTTTATCATCTCTTTTCTTATTAGAGTTAAGAGCACTGTAATCTTCTGTCAGTGGTTGAAGAAAAGCTGCACATTGGGAAATGGTATACTTTTTTGTTCCACAACATCTGATTTCTGCATGGAGACTTCATCTAGTGCAACCACTGGCTCCTTCCACTTTTCAGACTATTCTGGGACATCCATGCTTGTGGTAACTGCAAGTCTTTATCCAAGAGCAGGAGATAAATTCATCTATTAATGAGTAAAGGCATTTCATAAACACCTTTATGTACAAACAAAATGGAAATTGGACAATGAAATAAATGTGAGTCAGGGGAATATTTTTAATGCTATTGCCACTGCCAATACTTTGCTCCACTGAATTACTCCATGGCGAAGTGAAAGGTCCTTAAACTTTGTTTCTGTTCATGTTAATGTAAGAGAATTTATCCTTGAATACTCTGGAAGGATGAGCACTCCTGACCAGATTCCTTCTTATTTCCCCCCACATGCATATAACTCTCTGGCCCACTTTTCCTTCCTGGAAAACTGAATTCCAATAAAATAACTATATTTTTCAGGAACCAATGTATGTCCTTGTAAAACTCTACTTTAAGTCTCAACAATATCTCACAAGTTCTGAAACTCAAACGACCAACCACCCCCAATCAGTCACTGATAAAGCTGTAATTCATTGAAGGTCCCTTTAAATAATGCATCGGGTGGGGGGTTATTCGGCATACAATGAACACTTGGGGGTAGCTGGATGGTAGCTGGATCATCACAGTGATGTTTGGCTAGGCAGGTATCCAACCAGTAGCATAATATTCACTTCAATCCTTCTGCCTCCTTGTGTCACATGCAAGCACCAGATATCCAATAGTGCACGACTCATGCTAACATGTGGCATTCAATCCTTCAATATCCTTCAATAAGGGAAGCAAATTAGATGCCATTGGCATGGTCAAGCAACCAAACTGGCCAATTTCATGGCTTGGGAATCTATTCAAATTAACTAATTTATAATTTTTATTAGTTATAAAAATAGAAAAATGAAAACCCACGGCTTACGGGGCGAACGCAGGAGAATGGGGTTGAGGGGGTGAGATAGATCGGAGTAGACTTGATAGGCCGAGTGGCCTAATTCTGCTCCTATCATTTATGAACGTATGACTAACTATAAGAAAAGAGCACCTATTTTTTTTGCAGACATACCAGAAATTCAATACTCATCATCACACACTTTCACCCTGTCTTCTAATTTATCCCTACAACCAAATTGGCCAACTTCATGGCATAGGAATCTATTCAAATTAACTAATTTGTAATTTTTATTAGTTATAAAAATAGAAAAATGAAAACACATGGCTTCAAGTTAAAACTGCTAATTACTGAAGAATATCTCTAACAATGTTCCTATTATAGTGTCCCATTAAAAAAAAAATACTGGCATACTTTGGATTGCAGAATAATATATTATCTCAATATTTGAAATTATTATAACGGCGCATCTGGTTTTTAATATCTTTCCAGTCAGCCTAATTAGCAAACGTTCCAGCTGTACAACTGATGAACAATTGCCCATTAACTCAAACAAAGATCACTAATGAGCTACCAATGTAATATAAAGTATTTTTAAAATGTACACAGGGAGAACTATTACAACAGTATCCAACTGTTTCATTGTGTGATAAGACATTGTTGCACAAATCCTCAATTCCTACTCCATAAGCTATATGGTAAACTCCTCTAAAATGCGGATGGCACTTGTACATTTGTTTTATAAGTTAGTTTAGAATTAATAGATTTATGACTTAATGTTTCAAGAAATTAAAATGACTTCTAATTTCTTTTATGTTCCTTCCATATTGTTATGGTGTTCTTTTTATTGATGACGTACTCAGTGGTTTCCATAACTACCTGTAGCCCTACGCATCCAATAAATATATACATGGTGACCTCCAAAAGATTCACGATGCTACCAGATCAAGGAACAGGCATTGTGCATCTAGCCCATCACTTGAAAAAAAAACTTTCAGTATATTTTAGAAAACTAACATGTTTTCACAAATACTGTTTGAGTGAAGGATAAACACTGAAATAGATTAACCCCATTCTTCTTAGACTGGCAGCTTGTATTTCTTCAACTGTACCTATAAGTGTGCATGTACCTCATCTGAAGAACATTCATGTCACTTCTCCAGTAATGCTTTGCATTGAGAGGAATGATCATAGGCTATAAATGTGATTCAACCCATCTTAATAGCAATCTAAGTGGTTAGACAACTTACCATTTAGCTTACCGAATAGTGAAAGACCTAGATAGAGTGGATGTGGAGAGAATGTTTCCACTAATGATAGAGCCTAGGACCAGAGGGCATAACCTCGGAATAAAAGGACGTACCTTTGGGAAGGAGATAAGGAGGAATTTCTTTAGTCAGAGGGTAGTGAATCTGTGGAATTTATTGCCACAGAAGGCTGTAGAGGCCAAGTCAATGGATATTTTTAAGGCAGAGATTGATAGATTCTTGATTAGTACGAGTGACAAGGGTTATGGGGAGAAGGCAGGAGAATGGGGTTGAGGGGGTAAGATAGATCGGAGTAGACTTGATAGGCCGAGTGGCCTAATTCTGCTTTATTATTTACGAAAGTATGACTAACTGTAAGAAAAGAGCACCTATTCTTTTTGCAGACATACCAGAACTTCAATACTCATCATCACACACTTTCACCATGTCTTCTAATTTCTCCCTGCACCCATTCAACCAGGAATTGCAGAGGTTCATCTTCTCTCCATCCCCAACTCATTCACTCATCCTCTTGCACCGTCCAGTTTTATGCCCTCTTGCACCCTCAGCAAGTACATTGCTTCTAAAAGGTAAACATTTATTATGATGTTTAAGAGAGAACTGCAGATGCTGGAAAATCAAAGGTAGACAAAAATGCTGGAGAAACTCAGCGGGTGAGGCAGCATCTATGGAGCGAAGGAACTAGGCAATGTTTCGGGTCAAGACCCTTCTTCAGACTGATGTGAGGGTGGAGGGGCTGGAAGAAGAAAGGAAGGGCCGGAGACAGTGGACTGAGGGAGAGTCGGGAAGGGGAAGAGAAAGCCGGTACTACCTGAAATTAGAGAAGTCAATGTTCATACCACTGGGGTGTAAACTGCCCAAGCAAAACATCAGGAGCTGCTGTTCCTCCAATTTACTCACTCTGGCCATGGAGGAGGCCCAGGACAGAAAGGTTGGATTCGGAATGGGAGGAGGGGTTGAAGTGCTGAGCCACCGGGAGATCAAGTTGGTTATTGCGAACTTAGCGGAGATGTTGGGCGAAGCGATCGCCAAGCCTACGCTTGGTCTCACCGATTAATTGGCTCAACATTAATTATGAAATCACTTTCACACGTGTTCTTTAAACAATTGAAAAAGAGAACATTAATATTAAGAGTACGGAGAGTAAACAAACAACTGTAGATGCGAAAATAATTGCTCAAAAATCGATCGACAATCAATTTCAATGAAAAATCATAAACCTCAGTCATTAAATTGTTTCTCTCTTCTCAATGTGGTGTATTACCAGCATTTTCCATACCAATTACTGGAGATCAGTGTGTGATGTTTTGGGGTCCATAGCAATTGCAGATGAGGATTCTCATTTACTTGATGACTCATGTAAGCATCAGGAATTTTATTCTCAATTATACTCATGCGGTTATAATAAACAGCAAAATATGGTTGTAAATTGTGACATACTTTACGAAATTTATATCCTTCAGATTGATTTGTGTGTTGAGTAAAAAAGTCCCTGCACATGTGGGATGCCAGCCAGAGACACAATCCAAATGGCTAATTATTCAGACCTTCATTATTGCAGGTGAAATGCACATTATTGCTTATCCTGATGAACAACCCATTGATCATCAATCATATCCAGCAGAGCCCTACAAATCAGCTTTCGATAGGAACAACTTCTTCTGCAACTCCTTGGTTCCCTCATCTCTTCTCATTTAAACAGCCCCCTCCCTCGATATCTTTCCTGTAACCGCAGGAGATATAGCCCCTGATCCTACACCTCCTCCATGACATCCATCCAGGGACCCTAACAACTCATTCATGCGAGGAAGAGGTTCACATTTACCTGCTCTAAACTCATCCACTGCATTTTGTTCTCTGCATGTGGCTTCCTTTTTATCGGCAAGACCAAGCTTGCACTTTAATCACTTGTTTTTTTTCTATTACAAATCTCAAATTGTGGAGTGCAGAGCCAAATAAATAAATGATGGGCCTTTGTCGCAAACATTTTGGAGGGCACTGTAATTGCTAGTGTGGATATTTCAGATATATGAATGCGTTTCATGTGACTTAAAATAAATCATGTTCCAATGAGACTGCAGCATATTTTGTCTCAAAAATGATTGTTCAAACTACAGTATAATAACTCTGCGAACTACACTGCTTAAAAACCTGTCTAAATAAAGTAAATACCAAGCCAGGTAAACCTTTTATTATATTACCCTTTTCTTAAATCGGAAATATGGGTAATATGATTGATGGGATTATGAAGATTGTGTATTAGAGTAGAGAGAAATTATTTTTTTGAGGTGATAACCTTAGATTTTGAGTTAAGGTATTGGGCAAGATCCAGACGTCAGTATTTCATGCAAACAATACTGGAAATATATATAAAGAAAAAGCTGGAGTAACTCAACAGGACTAGCAGCGTCTCTGGAGAAAATGGATAGGTGAGGTTTCTGTTTCCCAAGATGAAGCTTTCCATACAAGAATATCCGAGATCCTTATTCTTTAGTGAATGCGGTTTTTCTCCGGCTCTCTTAGATGGATCCTCACCTCATTTACAGCATCCGGTGTTCCTGAAGTGGGCTCCTGTACATCGGCGAGACCAAGCGTAGACTCGACGACCACTTTGCCGAACACTTCTCCAAGGCCTACTGGATCTCCTGGTTACTAACTATTTGAACTCCCCTTCCCATTCCCATACTGACTTTTCTGTCCTGAACCTCCTCCATTGCCAGAGTGAACCACATGCTAACTGGAGGAACAGCCCCTCATATTCTACTTGGGTAGCTCACAACCTAATAATATGAACATTGAATTCTGTTTAATGAAATTTTAGGTGACTTCTACAAACACCTCCCTTCCCCCTCCCCTTTCTTATCCCCACCAACACTCTACACCCTTCCTCCTCACCGCCCCCAATGATACCCCCTCCCTCCCCTTCTCTCTTCCAGCTTTTTTTCCTGCTCCCCGCTGCAATCAGTCTGAAGAAGGGTTCTGCCCCAAAATGGCACCTATACATTTTCTCAAGATATGCTGCCTGATCCATTGAGTTCCTTCAGCATTTTGTGTCAATCATTGGTATAAACCAGCATCAGCAGACCTTTGTTATTACACAGGAAATATTGGATTCTCTTCTCCCGAAGTTCATTGAAACTAGGCTAATTAAAAGTGATAAAGCTGAAGTTTATTGCATTTTATCAGTCAAAGGTACTTACATTTGTAAAGAAGCAGGGTGAATAGAATCACAGTGAATTGTAGTTGTAATCTAATTGTATTGTTGAATAGGACACATATCTCGAATAATTACTTTCTGTATTATCTTCTTGTATTTGAACTGGTGATCTGAATTTACTTGCCTGGTCTACTTGCAACTCGGAGAAGAGGCATGACAAAAATCTATATGTAAATACTTTAAAAGGGAAGCCCAGTGTTATGTTCTTTATGGCACTGGAGATAAAGAATCATACACTTGCCGGAATTATTCACTTCCTCAAAACAACAATATTGAGTACTTTACATTGCATGTTACTTTACACCCCTGTCTGTTTGTAATTACATTTGTATCCTGTTTCTGCAGCTATCTTCCACTGTATTACATGTTGTCTCAACCACAATCTATGAACTAAAATTTCTCAATGCCATTTATTTGGCATTAAGATAGTGTCATGGATCATTCTAGTACTATTTGTGCAAGTTTCAAGAAAAGTAAGATTTCAATTGCAAGATACACAGAAGAATGTTGTCAGGCTAACAGTGGAGGAAGTCAACAGGTTGAATTTCCTGGGCATACACATCTCTGATAATCTGTTCTGGGTTAGCACAGGAATGCAATCACCGCACAGAGGGCGACCAGTATATAAAATGAGTTGTCAGAGGAGGTAGTTGAGGTAGGTACTATAACAACATTTGAAAGGTTCACGGATATGAAAGGTTTAGAGGGCTAAACGTGGATTGTCAGTTGTCAGCCCAACCTCTCCCCACATCTCAAGTCCTGGCAACATTCTTGTATTTGTGAATTGTTAAGTATTTGAAACAACAATGTGATCAGACAAAATAAATACAGAGAAATTGCTCCCGTTGCTGGAAGAGTCAAGAACCAATGACATAGAATGAAGGTGATTGGAAAAATAACAAAAACGATCAGAGGATTTGCATTTTGTTTTGATGCAGTGAGTGATTAAGATCTGGAATCCATGGTCAAGGATAGATGTGAAGGTAGATTCAATTGTATTGTTCAAAATGGAACTGGATAACAGAAAAGGAAATAATTTGCAGTGACAAAGCTAGATTGTTCATTAATAGGGCTACTACAGACTGGAAGGGCTAAATTTTGAAAATACCATATTTCCTGCCTGTAAAATTCTTGTTTGTCATTTTGATAAGCAGATATTCTAGACCATGTATAGAAACACGAGAGCAGATTCTATTCACAGGGGATATCAAATAATACAAATTAAGAATGACATCATACATTTTTTCAATCTCAGTTTAATAACCAGGTATTTGTGTTTTGCACTATTTTTGTATCTGAAAATAATGCAGATAGATGAGCATGAAATACAATTCAATTCTGCCCCTCATTTCCAAACACAATGTCATATACATCTCAAAAAGAATTAAATTAGAAATCTCAAGACCACAAACATAAAAGATTTGTATGTTGATACAGTGCAAATTTATAATTCATCTTGACTCCCACTGAAAAATGTCTATTATTCAAGCTCTTATGTGCTTCCATTTATAGTGTATGTTATTACTCTGAATGCTAAAGATAATTTTGACATAAAGGCATTCCACTACCCTCTCTCAAATGCTGAGAGCGGAGGAGGATAAAGCAATAAGCACTCATCGTGTCATTTAGTCAAGAAGTGAGAAATTATTCTCGAGTGTATGGTTAAGTGAGATCAGGTAATCTTTCCCACAAAGACATAAAGATCACAATAAGTTTTGGAATGCTTTATAGAATGAAAACTGGAGCTTTTTTCAAAGAACTATTTTATTTCTCATATAAAACTTATTCCATGAAAAATCAGGCTTTGAAATGATTTTTGAATGATTCAACCGTGAGACAGTTCACATCCCAATTATGAAATATTATTACACTTAAAAACATACACCATTTAATTGCCAGTGGTCTGGGGACTGATTTATCAACTTTAAGCATCCCTGAGAGGATTCAATCAGGCTAAAGCTGGAATGTTGATGGGACAAAAAGGGACAGCATGATCTTGATCCTAAGGAAAAGGAAATGTATACTTATATAGTGAGGTATTTACATCTTTATAGAAAAAAAGCACAGGTATAATGGCAAGCATTTACTAAATTAATTAAAAATAAACTGGGATGGACATAATGCAATGAATGCCACATCAGTCTTTAATGTCTGGAGCAGTTGTGATTCATGGAATAGAAGTCTTTACTTTTGTTGAAAAGATTTTGTATGATATTAGGGTGAAATGAGACAGCTCAGATCTTAATTAGCTTCAATTTACACCCTAATTGTTTCCCCCAATTCATTAAGAATTAATAATCCCAGAGGGAAGTAATAGAAACCGGAAAAAAAAATTCAACAAGGGGTGGTATTTAGAAATTGTGCCATTTCTTAACAAAACATCCAAACAGGCAAGTCAAACACGGTTCTCCCTTCATAAAATTGTGCAGATTTGGCTCAATCCTTTTATTCTTTACAATGCATTTTGTTACGATATCCATCATTAAAGATTCCAGGCAAATAAACAGTGGAAAAGCTCTCATTTGTTCCATCTTCCCAGCCATGACTTTGGTGCAGTTTTGGAGCATTGGTGTTCATGCTCTTTTTGCCATGACTTTTGAAGCTTTACAGACCCAACATTACTCATATCCCAGATATGCATACAAGGGTTTACGAGTGCAGTTCCTACAAGGTGAATTTGAAATGTTGATCATTTTATAATACCCAGCATATGAACTCTTTTCATAACCATCTCATTTACAGTTCAAATGTAGACATTCACATTTGCTTCAAAATGTTATGAACTGCAACATTCTGAACAGATTTGCACCCATCCAGTCAGCGTCATAGCATTATTCAGTACAGAATCGGGATCTTTGCCCCAACTGTCCACGCCAACCAAATTCCCAATCTAAGCATATCCCATTTGCCCGCATTTGGCCAATAACCATCTGAATAATTTCTATCCACGTACCCGTCTAAGTGTTTATTAAATGTTGTTAAAGTGACTGCCTTAACTACCTCCTCTGGCAATTCGTTTCATATACTCACCACCTTCTGAATGAAATAGATGCCCCTTAGGTTCATATTAAATCTTGCCCCTCTAAGCTTAAACCCATGTCTTTTGGTTCTTGGTTTCTCTACCCTGGGTAAAAGACTGTGCATTCACCCTTTATCTATTACCCTCATGATTTTATATGCACCTCTATAAGATCACCCATCAATCTCATGCATTCCATGAAGTAAAGTTCTGGACTGCCTAACCTTTCCCTATAGCTCAGGCCCATATATCATGGCAGCATCCTTGTACATCTTCTCTGTACTTACCAGCTTAATGACGTCCTTCCTATAGCAGGGTGAACAAAACTTAACACAAAATTCCAAATGTGGCCTCAACAAATTTTTGTAAAACAGTAACATAACGTCCCAGCTTCAGTACTCAATACCGTGACTGAAAGCCAAAAGGCCTTAATCTTCCTCCGTACTACCCTATCTCCCTGTGATGCCACTCTCATGGAATTACATACCTGTTCTCTGTGCTGCAACAACATCCTCAGGGCCCTACCATTCACTGTGAAGGGTCTGTCCTAGTTCGACTTCACAAAATGCAACACCTTGCACTTATCTGTATTAAATACGAGCCATTCCTCAGCCCACTTGCCCAGCTGATCCATGTCAAGATCAGTCCAATATAGACCAACTGGAAGATGCACATATATTAAACAGGCAATAATCTACTTTACTGAAAATATAATTATCGAGATCTATATTAAGTCCTTTAATTTCCATTTTTAATTACTGTTTTAAAAATGTATGATAATAATGACAGTGGCCTTGCATTCTCCGAGCAAGTCAGTGATGAAAGCTCTTGATTGGGAGGATTGTGACACAAACATTTTCATGGCCCCATGTTTACTTTCCATTTCGAAAAACAGATGCCTGGAAATTATTAAAAAGTCTTATTGTTTTGGCAAGCTATTTTTGATTGCCACTGTGGTGATTATAGCATACATCTTTAGCATACTGGTTTCTTGGAGGACTGTAAGCTGACGAAGTTTTCAGAGAAATTAGATCATTACTATGACAACAAGGATGTAAATTTGAAATTTCTGCTGATTTGGAGTACCTGATAGATGCAGGCATTTCTACCTTCCACGTGAGTTTACTGTGGTCATAGTTACAGCAGTGTATATCCCACTGGATGCTAATGCTAGCATAGCCCTAGGCTACCTCCATAGCGCTATCAGCAAACAAGAGAACACCTACCCCAAGGCAGCCCATATCATAGCTGGTGATTTCAATCACGCAGACTTAAAATCAGTTCTCCCCAAGTTTGAACAACACATCAAATGTGCAACCAGGGGAGAAAATACATTAGACAAGGCCTACTCAAACATCAAGAAGGGGTTTAGAGCCACACCACTACCACACTTAGGCCAGTCGGATCACCTATCCATTCACTTAGCACCAGCATACACCCCCCTCAGGAGGAAAGCTCAACCCACCACCAGGACTGTTAAAACTTGGCGTGAAGGAGCTTCTTCACAGCTACAGGACTGCTTTGAAAGGACAAACTGGGACATTTTTGGAAATCAGGACTTGGAGGAGTACACATCCACGGTACTCTTTTACATCCAGAACTGTGTTGACAACGTCACCGTCGACAAACTCATCCGGGTGTACCCCAACCAGAAGCCTTGGATGACAAAAGAGGTCCAAACACTCCTCAAGGACCGCAACACCGCCTTCAGGTCTGGCCACAGAGCCCTGTACAGCGCTGCTAGAGCCAACCTGAAGAAAGGCATCAGGGATGCCAAAGCGGCCCACAAGAGGAAAATAGAGGACCACTTTAACAACAACGATCCATGGCAGGTGTGGCAGGGCATCCAGCACATCACCAACTACAAGCCCAGCAACAGCACGACGGCCGACGGCTACGCCTCACTGGCAGAGGAGCTGAACTGCTTCTTTGCGCACTGCGAGGCAGAACCAGAAGAGCTCGTCACTATTCTCCCACCAGCCCCTAACAACAACAACTACACCCTCACTGTGCAGGAGCATGAAGTGAGGCGGGTGCTCAGGGCGGTGAACCCGAGGAAGGCTGCCGGCCCGGATGGCGTGACAGGAAGGGTTCTGAAGGAATGTGCTGACCAGCTCTCCGAGGTCTTCACGAAAATCTTCAACCTGTCCCTGTCCAAATCCATCATCCCACCGTGCCTGAAGTCTGCCACAATCATCCCACTACCAAAATCAGCGGCCTTAACGACTACCGACCGGTCGCTCTCACACCAGTTATCATGAAGTGTTTCGAGAGGCTGGTCCAGCAGCACATCAAAGCCAGCCTCCCGCCCACCTTTGATCCACAGCAGTTTGCCTACAGAGAAAATAGGTCCACTGAGGATGCCATCGCCACTACTCTTCACACTGCACTGACCCACCTCAAACACCAGGGGAACTATGTGAGGATGCTTTTCATTGACTTTAGCTCCGCCTTCAATACCATCATCCCCAGCAGACTGGTCACCAAACTCATGGATTTAGGACTCTCCCAACCCATCTGCCTCTGGATCAAGGACTTTCTGTCTAACTGCCCCCAGGCCGTTAGACTGGGCCATCACCTCTCCACCCCCATCACACTCAGCACCGGCTCCCCACAGGGCTGTGTGTTGAGCCCCCTCCTCTACACCCACGATTGTGCCCCCGCCCACTCCACCAACACTATCGTCAAGTTTGCGGACGACACGACTGTGGTTGGACGTATCTCAGGAGGATATGAGACAGCCTACAGGGAGGAAATCCAAAGATTGGCAGTGTGGTGTTCAGACAACAACCTCATCCTAAACACCACAAAAACAAAGGAAATTATCATAGACTTCCGTAAGAACAGTGCAGCCCCCAAACCTCTATTCATCAACGGGGACTGTGTGGAAAGGGTCTCAGACTTCAGATTTCTGGGCACACAAATTACGGAGCATCTCTCCTGGACTACAAACACCACCACAGCAGTCAAGAAGGCCCAGCAGCGACTCTACTTTGAGGATCCTCAGGGAAAACAACATGGAGGAGAAGCTGTTGGTGTCCTTCTACCGCTGCTCCATCGAGAGTGTGCTGGCGTACTGTATAACCACATGGTATGCCAGCTGCTCTGCAGCGGACAGGAGAGCCCTTCAAAGGGTCATCAACACCACACTGGCTGCCCACTGCCCGCCCTGAAGGACATCTTCAGCTCTCGCTGCCTTGGCAGGGCAGCCAACATCCTAAAGGACCCTTCCCACCCTGGAAACAACCTGTTCCACCTGCTGCCCTCTGGCAGACGGTACAGGTCTTTCAAAACTCGCACAAAAAGACTCAGAGACAGCTTCTACCCCATAGCCATACGTGAACTTAACAATGCAAAATAAGTAATAACACTCACATTCAACTGAATGGTTCTACCTCAGCTGCTATTGTTATTTATCTGTAATTTTTTTTTTATATGTATATATTTTTACCTTTTCTTATATATTTAAAATTGCTCTTGTGAATCGCACCGTGGGATTGACTTTTAAATTGTGTTGTACCATGTGCAATGACATTAAAGAGATTCATTCATTCAGTGTGGTTCAAGAGCCGGATGGCTGCAGGAAAGAATCTATTCTTAAACCTGGTGGTAACCACAGTCTGACTTCCGTGTCTTCTTCCCAATGGTAGCAGTGAGATGAGAGTGTGGGCCTTTGATGATATTAGCTGGCTTTTTGAGGCAGTGCCTGCTGTAGATCCCTATTATGGTAGAATTGAATAACCATGATGGGCCAGGCAATGTTCACCACTTTCTGCAACCTCTTTCGTTCCTGGGTGTTCGAGTTACAAAACTAGGTCATAATGCAACCATTCTCTATGCTCTTTAACATACACAAGTAGAAGTTTGAGAGAGTGTTAAAGAACATGGTAATGTCCTGGGCCCAGTACATGGTGGTGAGAAAGACTAAAAAATATATTGAATAGTTACTCAACATTGTTTGCAAACAGTCTTTTCCAAGATTCATGCTGTTATAGAGCAGTTGTTTTGTGTCTTTATTACTGCTCTAAAGCATATGTAAAGTAATGTTCCTTGATCTCCAGGTCATTCGCTTCAAATAAACTTCAATTCTTCTTGGTAGAGTCAAGAATTTGTTCACAAGTGAGCAATTGTGGTGGACATCATGCAGTCCACTACCTGTGGGCTTTCTGGGGTCGTATAGGTCAGGAGGCAACAGGGTGTGCACAAGATGTTTCTTATAAATAACAAATCTGAGGCATCACCAAGAGCTTTGACATCGAACATTTCACTATGGAAAGAACAGTATCAATTTGCAGTTATATCATCTGAAGACAAGCTTGATAAACAGACCTTAATGTTCATGCTCGTGGGGGTGAAGTGCATTATTTTTTTGGTGTTGTAATTAGGGGAATTCTGATCAAGAACACATGTAATAAAATGATTTTGGGTTCAAGACATTAGATGTAATTTTATTTATTTTGTGATTGGTTTTGCCTTATGTTCTGGCCGATTCCGTAAACGAATAAAGAAGGCTTTACTAATAGGAATAATAATATTTTGTCCAGATAATGAAAACCATAATTTGCCATTCCCAGACACACTTTTAAACCTAAAGAATTGAAATTTTGCTAAACTTGTTTGTCGTCTTAAACCATAATATTTTACCCGAGCTGAAATTAATATCTCCCAGTCTTTTCTTCAATATGCTGGAATAAAAAAATAAAAAAAATAGCATGCCTGGAAGCCTACCTATCTCTATCTCATCACTGGTCTTTGTGAATCTTGTCTTACAGTACGTTATCTAAAGGCTTGAAGGCTTTCTGTGAAGTGAAATGGCAAGGATTGCCGTTTGCAGAATCTGTTCAAAGGCTGCTGCAGGCCAATAGCATTTGAGCTAAATACAGTATTTTGTAATGCAATGCCCTGGTTTGGATTAAGATGATACCTTTGCCCTGATTTTGGAGTTGCAATGCTGTGAAGCCTGTAAGCATTGTTTCTCTATAAGATTAACAGCACAATCTATCCATGCTGCAGTAAAATATGGAAATCCAAAAACTATTGTCAATGATATATTATTCAAAAATGTACATTGTTTTGCTACTGTCACAAATTTAATTAATTGATAAGTTTGGATATTTATGAGCTAATAAAAACTTCAATGAAGCGCGAGTTAATAATAGTATGTTAAACCATTAATTGCTCAGCCAATTAGCAAATGCTCTGCTCTAAAATTTAAAAAAATCTAAGATGTGTGGACTTATTTTACCAGTTTAATATTTCAAAATGTAAAGTAAAATTAAAGTAAAATTAAACTTTATGACTGAAATGTAAGTTTACTTTTGCTTGAAATTGTTATATGCCAATGTGCAGCTTACTGTAAAAAGTTGAAAAATTTTAATTATTATTTGTGCTTTTCATTTTAATCTTGAGATTTCTCCAGTGGAACTAGCTGCCAACCTACTTGATGTTTTCTTAAATTACCAAATGTCAGATTTTCTTGAACTGGTGACTAACTTCAGTCAACGTCAGTGTAGTCTTTGCCATAAAAAAATGCAAGATATTGACGGGCATGCTCCATCACTTCAGTGTTATTATTAACCCAACCCATTAACACAATACATGTTAGATTAGGTTCATTAACCACATTTAATAAAAACAAGACCTTTTATTTGTTTGTAGTAAATGGCAAAATTGCTGATCTTGTGATACTATTCACCATACTGTGTTGCATTGTCAAGATGACAATGATGCCATATAAAGGTTTCCCAAGTTTGGTGGATTGAGTTTTGATAGAAACTACAATTCTTTTTAACAAAGAACACCAAGAGGAAAATGTAAAGGTGTTCCACAATACGATTAGTTTTAATAAGTTAAATTGGTGTAAAATAATTCCACAGGTTGTTTCATATCCAAGAGCACGAGTTTAATATTTGCTAAAATATTAGAAGTCATGGTGGCGCAGTGGTAGAGTTGTGTCCTTACAGTGAATGTAGCGCCTGAGACCCGGGTTAGATCCTGACTACGGGTGCTGTCTGTACGTTCTCCCCGTAATCGGCGTGGGTTTTCTCCGAGATCGTCAGTTTCCTCCCACACTCCAAAGACGTACACTTTTGTAGGTTAATTGGCTTGGTAAATGTAAAACAATTTCCCCAGTGGGTGTAGGATAGTGTTAATGTGCAGGGATCGCTGGTCGGCGCGGACCCAGTGGGTCGAAGGGCTTGTTTCCATGCTGAATCTCTAAACATAACTAAGGGAGCTGTTCAGAAATGTTTTTCAATGGAGAAATTATTAAGAAAAAAAATACTACTGTGATGGTAAACAAATGCACAGGCACTTAAAGGGAAGGAAATAATTGATAGCAAAATAGGAAAAAAATATGAAAAGGAATACGAGGAAAGGACAAATTGAACAGTCACTCATTCTTCATAGGAGAAAACGGACCATCTCAAAGACCATCTCTGACCAACTACTTGAACATTCTGCAAACTGCTTAAAGTCAATACAGTAAATCCTCGCTATAACTGACCACACGGAGGGAGATGGGGTCCATTATTACCGTTTGTCCAGTATAACTGAATATGTTAATATGTACAGTACAACTGGAAAAAAAGGCAATAAAAATACACTACGTAATAAACAGTAACGGACACAAAATACACAATACCTTCGGATAGCACAGAGATGCCGCAGTATTGCTACCTTACAGAGCCTGAGATCCGAGACTGATCCTGACCTTGGGTTTCCTCCTGCGTTGAGGAGACCTGCAGGTTTGTGGTTCAGTTGTCCCATGTGTGTGGATGGAGCTGGTGGAGGGTGAAGAGGAGGGTGGGGGAAAGGACGAGTGCGTAATCGTGGTGAACGGGTCCCAGGCACTGTGGGGCAACTCTACCGGCGGTTCGCGGAGGCTAGTTGGGCTGCAAGCCTCCACATCGTTGAGGAGGAAGGGTGGGGGCCACTGTGTCCAGGACAAACTAGATCATCCTAGTGGTTCCATCTTTCCTCCCATATAGTGTATGGGTGATTGCTGGTTGGCACGGGCCTGGTGTTGCGGACTGTATCTCCAAACTAAACTAAGATAAAATGGCCCAAAAACACTATTCGCTCCATTCACCCATTGGTCATTCCGTGAAACAACATACTCGGTTGACAACAGATTTAGTCTTCTACAACTGAAATCCGTTAACACAAGAGTTTACTGTATACGTTTGAAGAAAGAAAATTAATAGATGATTTATCGTTAGGAATGAACTGATGATGGGGTAGGGAATTAGTTTAAACAGTGGTCCATTTACCATACTGTACTGTCAGATACTGTACCAGCTCCCTACCTGATATTACACATTTCACCTTTGTATTGCCACTGATCAATGTGCTTCCTTCCATTTGCTTTCCCTGGGGTTACAGCACTCTCTGCTGCATTATGTTGATTCTTCCCTGCCCCTTTTCCTCGTCAAAGAATAAATAAAAAGTTTTAGCCAGAACACCTTTAATAGTGCAGAACCGCCTGCATTAAAAATTAAAATCTAACTGAGTTTAGTGCTAACTGAGTGATACAGAGTGGAAACGGACCCTTTAGGCAATCATAGAAACATAGAAAATATTTGCAGGAGTAGGTCATTTGGCCCTTCAAGCCAGCACCGCCAATCAATATAATCATGGCTGATCATACAAAAACTGTATCCCGGTCCTGCTTTTTCCCCCATATCCCTTCATTCCATTAGCCCTGAGCTACATCTAACTCGCTCTTGAAAACATCCAGTGAATTGGCCTCCATTGCCTTCTGTGACAGAGAATTCCACAGATTCAGAACTCTCTGGGTGAAAAGGTTTTTCCTCATCTCAGTCCTAAATGGCCTACCCCTTAATCTTAAACTGTGACCCCTGGTTCTGGACTCCCCCAACATGGTGAACATTTTTCCCTGCATTTAGCCTGTCCAATCCCTTAAGAATTTTTAATGTTTCTATAAGATTCCATCTCATCCATCTAGTTTCAAGTAAGCAGCGAGCCACCACCGCTCCCCACGCTCCGAGTCCGGCCAGCCCCATGATGGCGAGTAGTCCACAGGCTCCATGACTGGAGCCCCCAGGTCATTCCAGTTGGAGGCCGCTCCACTGTACTAGGCCCCAACGACAACGGAGACCCGACAGGAAAAAGGTTGGGTCTCCCGCACAGGGTGGAAAATTAAAAGGTTCCTCCCCCACCGCATATACACAGCCAAAAACAGTATAAAAGAACACAACAACTACATTTAACTGGATAAAAAAAATTTAAAAGACAAACAGGCTGCAGGGGCCGCTGCAATGTCGGTCACGCCGCCCACCGGAAACCGAATACACACAAGTCCACTTCGACCAGCGATCACCTACACACTAGGGACAATTTACAGAAGCCAATTAACCTAGAAACCTGCACGTCTTTGGAATGTGGGAGAAAACTTGAGCATTCCAAGAAAACCCATGCCTTCACAGGGAGAATGTACAAACACCCTACAATAAGACCCATGGTCAAATAGAACCAGGTTCTCTGGCGCTGATAGGCAGCATCTCTATCACTGCGTGACTTTGCTTGAATACAGGTTTAAAAAAAATATTAATAGCATGTAAAAAAAGCATGCGAATTTTATACATTATTTTTTTTAATTCATAGCCTAGTTTCCTTGTCCTTTCTGTTCATTTTCTTTTTCATTTTTGTTTTCTTTTGTGTCTCAGGTTTTCGCCCTTTTTCTTTTTCCTTTCATAGTGGAAATTGCATTTCTTTGGTTAAAAAAACCTTTGATTCATACTACATATGAATTAACAAAAGGTCAGCCTATGTGCTTGGATTCAGCTTTTGACATTTCTTTGATCAGTTATAACAGGGGACGTGTTATGGATGCGATGAAGAAAGCTTCCTTTTGTAGGTTTGGTTCACAATGCTCATTATTTGGCATTCACCAAGGTTTTGGCTTTGAAGTGGGACTCATTTAACAAGGCTGGCAAGAGTGGCTTACAGCTTTGGTGTGAAATCCATGAGTTGCAAATTGCAATGATTGTAAATTTTACTGCTGTATTCACAAATTACTTGTTTTCTTCTTCATTTATACCATCTAGTTTTATACCTATACATTAGAGGGAAGTACACAGTGATGGTATAGGCTACATTAATGATACATGCTAGACAAATAAATGGTGCAACTGTAAACTCAAAATTAGCTGGAAATCATGAAGCAAAACATAGGAGTTAAATGATTCAGGAAGTGTTCTTTGGAGGCAAATTCAGGAAATCTGAAATGTTCCAGTTTCCTCCCACATTTCATGGAGGTGCAGGTTGTAGGGTTAATTGGCCATTGTAAATTGTCCCAAGTATATATGTATGTCAAAGGCAGAATTGTCCCAAAGAGAAGGGTGGAGTTGGAGAATTAATGCAAGAAGAATATATTACAGGAAAATCAAGGGGAAAATGGTTTTGCTCCACGAGCTGGCATTGACCCGATGAACCAAAATAGTCTCCCATGTTATGAGGAAGTATGTTATTGAAAACTGTTTGACTTTTCAGAGAAACCAGCTTCATATAATCAATTCCTGAGTTCATAGTAATATTTGAAAAAAAAAATTAAACTGTAGAAACTGGAAATCTGAAATAATACAGAGAATGATGGAATTATTCATCAAGGTCAAGTAGCATCTAAAAAGAGAAACAACGGTAATGCGTCAGATCAATAACCTGTCATCCGGTTCATAGAAGTTAAAAATCTAATGTTTTGCAGGAGTTATTAGAGAAGAGAGCAGACACAAAGCCCTGGAGTAACTCAACAGGTCAGGCGGCATCACTGGAGAACATGAGTGGATGACGTTTCAGATTGAGACCCTTCTTCAGACCTGAAGAAGGGTTTCGACTTGAAACATCACCCATCCAAGTTCTCCAGAGATGCTGCCTGACCTGCTGAGTTACTCCAGCACTTTGTGGCCTTTAGCATATTAACTAGAATCTGCAGTTCTTTGTTTCTGCACTGGGGAGGAGAGACAGTGGAGGAGATGTTGGTGGGTCGATGAAAGGGAATATCTGAAATGGGATGGAAGGCAAGAAAGACTGAATGACACAAGTGGTGAAGGTTTGTTAGTCACAGATGATCTGCCCAGAGGAGATGCAGATAGACGGAGGTGCATAAAAATAGTTTTTAAAAAAGACATGGAGAAAAATGTGTCAATATAATTCTGGAACAATTAGGTAAAAACACTATGGAATCAAAATAATGCTTGAGATTTGAAAGAACTACAGAAAATTCAGCAATTGTTGAACAGATCAACAGGTTGCTGGCCAGTTCTGATACAAACTGGAAAACTTGTCATCTGAAACTGGTTCTGAGATCTGTAATGTGCCATGTCAGAACATAAGTTGCTGTTCCTGAAGCTTACATTTTACTTCACTGGGGCAATGTAAAGGTAAATACTGAGAAATCACAGTGGGTATGGGATGGAAAATTAAACTGGCAGGAATCCAGAGGATTATGCTCCTCTTGATGACTGCCCAGATATCAACCTATCTGTGTTTGCTTTCTCCATTCTACAGTGACTACTTTGGGAGCTTGACTGCAGTTTACTGAATTGGAAGAAGTGACTCAGTGCTTCACCTAGACACATTTGGATCCCTGGATGGTGGGAAGAGAAAACATAACAAGGTAGTCAATGGATAATAGGAACAGGGGTAGGCCATTCGGCCATTTGAGCCAGCACCACCATTCACTGTGATCATGGCTGATCATCCACAATCAGTACCCTGTTCCTGCCTTCTCCTCCTATCCCTGACTCAGCTATCCAGAGAATCGGCCTCCACTGCCTTCCGAGAGAGATAATTCCATAACTGTCAAGGAAAGATTTTTTCCCTCATCCCTGGTTCTAAATAACATGACCCTTATTCTTATAACTGTGGCTTCTGGTTCTGGATTCCCCCAACATCGGAAATATGATTCCTGCCTCCAGCATGTCCAATTCCTTAATAATCTTATATGTTTCAAATAAAATCCCCTCTCTTCCTTCTAAATTCCAGTGTATACAAGTGCAGTCACTCCATTCTTTCAACATATGACAGTCCAGCCATCCTGGGAATTAACCTCAGGACAAAAACTGCACCAGGTGTGGTCTCACCACGGTGCTGTACAACTGCAGAAGGACCTCTTTGCTCCTATACACAACTCCACTTGTTATGAAGGCCAACATGTCATTAGCTTTCTCCACTGCCTGCTGTACCTGCATCCTTATTCTCAATGACTGATGTACAAGGACACCCAGATCTCATTGTACTTCCCTTTTTCCCTCAACACCATTCAGATAATAATCGGCCTTTCTGTTCTTGCCACCAAAGCGGTTAACCTCAACTTTATGCACATTAGACTGCATCTGCCATGCATTTGCCCACTCACCCAAACAGTCCACCCTGCATCCTCATAGCTTCCTCCTCACAGTTCACACACCACCCAGCTTTGTGACATCTGCAAATTTGCTAATGTTATTTTTAATCCCTTCATCTAACTCATTAATGTATATTGTAAATAGCTGTTTGTGGTCCCATCATGTAGCCTTGCCGTACCCCACTAGTCATTGCCTGCCATTCTGCAAGGGACCCATTAATCCCTACTCTTTGTTTCCCGACTGCCAACCAATTTTTTATCCATGCCAGTACCCTACCCCCAATACCATGTGCTCTAATTTTGCCCACTGATCTCCTATGTGGGACCATATAAAAGGCTTTCTGAAAGTCCAGGTACACTCCATCCACTGGCTCTCCCTTGCCCATTTTCCTAGTTACATCATCAAAAACTTCTTGAAGATTATTCCCCTTCGTAAATCCATGCTGACTCAGACTGATCCTGTTACTATTATCCAAATGTGCGGCTATTTTATCTTTTATAATTGACTACAGCATCTTCCCCACCACCGATATCAGGCTAACTGGTCTATAATTCCCTGTTTTCTCTCTCTCTCCTTTCTTAAAAAGTGGGATAACCTTAGCTACCCGCCAATCCACAGGAACTGATCCTAAATTTATCGTACATTGGAAAATGATCATCAATGTGTCCATGACTTCCAGAGCCACCTCCTTAAGTACCCCGAGATGCAGAACATCAGGTCTTCAGTCCCATAAGTCTACCCAACACCATTTCCTGCCTCATGTGAATTTCCTTCAGTTCCTCAATCACGCTCGTTCCTATGGTACATCTGGGAGATCTTGGATCGGTCTTCACCAAGGAAGACACAAACAGAGTACCTGTTCAACTCATCTGCCATTTCCTTGTTCCCCATAATACATTCACCTGTTTCTATCTTCAAGGGACCCCCATTTGTCTTAACTATTTTTTTCCTCTTCCCACACCTAAAGAAGCTTTTACTATCCTCCTTTATATTATTGGTAGCTTACCTTTGTACCTCATCTTTTCTCCCCCTAAGGCCTTTTTAGTTATCTTTTGTTACTCTTTAAAAGTTTCCCAACCCTCTGGCTTCCCGCTCATCTTTGCTATGTTATATTTCTTCTCTTTTATTTTTATACAGTTCTTAACTTCCCTTGTCAGCCATGGTCGGGTAAGTGTTATACGTCCTGCAGATACATGGCAAGGTGCACTAAGAAGGAGAATGGGTGTGAATGGGGATGGAACAGATTGGAGATATTTGTAGGAGTTATGGTTAGTAGGTTGCACCTTTTCCTCATTGTAGGTTAGTAGGTTCTCCCCTTTCCCTCATTGTTCCATAGGGCCCTACCAGTCACTGTGTATGTCTTGCCTAATCAGTCCTCCCGAAGTGCATCATCTCCTACTTATTCGAATTACATTTGATCTGCCATTGTTCTTCACAATTTATCTGGTGGGCGGCGCGACTCGCGTCGCAGCGGCCTCTGTAGTCCGTCTGTCTTTTTATTACTTTTTGTCTCATTTCAATGTAGTTTTTATTTTTTTTGACTGGGTATGTGTGTGGATTTTAAAATCTTTCCCCTACACGGAGAACCCGACCTTTTCACGGTCGGGTCTCCATTGTCGTTGGAGCCCAGCACCGTGGAGCGGCCTCCAGCAGGAACGACCTGGGGCTCCAGTCGCGGAGCTGCGGACCTACACACCATCACGGAGTTGGCCGAGTTTGGAGCGGGTGGAGCAGTGGTGGCACTCGGCTGTGACCCGACCCCGGAGATTCGGAGGCTTACCGCAGGTCTGGTGGACAGTAATACCGGGAGCCCGCGGGTCCCTGCTGGGAGACCGCTTTTCAGGGCTTCCGCAACGGCGACTTCACCCGCCCGAGTTGCGGGGTTGAAGATTACCTGGAGCGGGGCCTTACATCATCGCCCGCGTGGCTTGGAATGGCTGCGGGACTTTGCTAGCGCCCGCCGGGGGCTCCAACATCAAGACCGGAGCGTAGCCTTGCATCGCCCGGCGCAGCGTTAATGGCCGTGGGACAATTACCATCGCCCGCCGGGGGCTTTGACTCAAACATTGGGAGGGGAATGGGGAGTGCAGGGGAGAGATAAGTTTTTGCCTTCCATCACAGCGAGGAGGAGATGCGCTGTGATGGATGTTTGTGTAAATTGGGTTGTGTCTTGGTTCTTTTTCTTGTGTGTATGACTGCAGAAACAACATTTCATTTGAACCTCAATGAGGTTCAAATGAAATGAACCTCAATGAGGTTCAAATGACAAATAAATTATATTGTATTTTATTGTAGGTTTATAATTGTATTGTATTGTAGGTTTATAAAACATTCATTATGCTAGAGCACCATTCAGATGGCCACATAATAGAAAGGATGCGATTGTGTGAAGAGATATTCAGGATGTTGCCTGGGATGGAGAATTACACAGGAGTATACAGGGCAGCACGGTGGAACAATGGACGGCTCAGTGGCACAGCAGAGACGCTGGCTCAATCATGACTACGGCTATCCTCCATCGCGGATAAACGGGGATCCTGGGGATAGGGTGAACTGCTTTAAATATCTGTGAGTTCACATCTCCGAGGATATGACATGGGCATCACATGCCTCAGCAGCGCCTTTACCACCTCAGGCAATTGAGGAAATTCAGAGTGTCTCCGAGGATCTTCCAGTGCTTCTACGCAGCGGCGGTGGAAAGCATCTTGTCCGGGAACATTATCATCTGGTTTGGGAATTGCTCTGCCAAGGACAAGAAGGCTCTGCAGAGAGTAGTGCGTTCGGCCGAACGCACTAATGAAACTTCACTTGCCCCCCTGCAGGAACTATACATCAGGAGGTGCAACTCCAGAGCCTACAATATCATGAGAGACCCCTTCCACCCTTGCAACGGGCTGTTCCAGCTGCTACGGTCAGGCAAACGCCTCCGTTGCCACGCGGTGAGAACAGAGAGGTTGAGAAGGAGTTTCTTCCCAAAGGCCATTCGGACTGCAAATGCCTATCTCACCAGGGACTAACTCTACTGAACGTTTTTCCTTCCATTATTTATGTAAAGGTATATGTGTGTTATGATTGTGTTTATAGGTCGTTTGTCTTTTTGCACCAAAGTCCGCGAGCATTGCCACTTTCATTTCACTGCACATCTCGTATGTGTATGTGACAAATAAACTTGACGACTTGGCTGCTGTCTATCTGGAGTTTGTGCGTTCTCCCCATGACCTACGTGGTTTTTCTCCGGGATCTCCAGTTTCCTCCCACACGCCATATTTGTAGGTTAATTGGCTTGGTATCATTGTAAAATTTCATTAGTGCGTAGGATAGTGTAAAGGTGCGGGGAACACTGGCCAACATGGACTCGGTAAGCCGCAGGGCCTGTTTCTGCGCTGTATCTCTAAACTAAATTAAAGTAGTTATGAGGAGAGCCTGGAAAGTTGGGTTTGTTTTGCTTTGAGTGAAGAAGATAGGGGAAGGATCTAATATTAATATACAAAATTATGAAGGGCATGGACAGGATAGATAATCAAAAATGTTCCCATAACTGAGGTAAAAAAACTAAAGGATATAGGTTTACGGTACAGGGAAGAGGATTTGATGTAGCGTCTTTCACCCAGCAGTTGATTGGAATTGGGTACACACTGCATGAGGGGTATTGGAGACAGGTACTCACAGCACTTAAGTATCCAGACAAGGCCAAGGCATAGAGGGCTAAAGATGAAGCACTATTTTGGGTGGCACAGAGTCACAGCTGGTAGAGCTGCTGCCTCAAAGCACCAGAGACCTGGGTTTGATTGGTTACTGTTTGTGCTGAGCATGCACATTCTTCCAGTGACCATGTGGGTTTCCTCCCGGTACTCTGGTTTACTGCCACATTCCAAAGATGTGCGCATTTGTAGATTCATTGGCCTCTGCAAATTGCCCCTTGTGAGTAGGGAGTGAAAAAGTAGAATAACATTGAACGAGTGTGAACAGGTGATCGATGGCCGGTGTGACTTGGTGAGCTGAAGTGCCCATTTCCATGCTGTTTCTCTAAGCTAAATGAGATTAGTTTAAAATGATGGTCAGTATAGACACAATGAAATTAATTTGGATCATTCACTTATTCCTGTCATCAGCAAAATGAGAAAAGAGGTGAGGAAGGGAAGTTGCATTGAAGAGATGCAAGCACAGTCTTATTTATTGTTTTCTATATAGGCAGTGATTTGGAGGCCAGTGACAGCTGTGCCTCGGAGGCAGCAGTAAAGAACATTGACAGCAGCCAGTGACGCTAACAAGCAATGGAGGGCAGGATCAAGCACAAGGGTCCAACTTTAGTCATTCTGTTTGCCGCAAAAATTCAAAGCATCCAAGTAAAAGACACACAAAGGGATATTGGTCAAAGTGCTCAGAAAGAGCAAGAGCAATTGTTGTACGCTATTATTAAAGTTTTGCTCCCTTACTATCAGCCAGCAGCACTCATTGTGTATTCGGTTTCCCATATTTCACTGCATCACAGACATCCTCAATGCTGGCCAGCCTCACCCACCCCCCCTTCAGCAATGTAAAACCTGTTTAAATTAAAGCTAAAAACTAAACACAAAATCACAATTCATGAAGGAAAATTTACTTGGGCAATGATTTTCTTTCCCTTCTGCATAAGGAAACTATTATTATCCCAAACTAAAATGGCCATCTGAAGAAGGGTCCCAACCTGAAACTTTACCCACCTATTCCCTTCACAGATGGTGCCTGATCCGCTGAGTTACTCCAGCACTTTGTGTTTTGCTACTATTTATTCCATCATTGTTCGTTAAAGAACAGATAAAGTTAAATAAATTAAATCAACCTAGTTTTTGTTTGTCTCTGTGTAAACAAAGGGCATTCTTTAACTCATTTTTCTTTCAATCTTTAATTACGTCTCAAATCGTGGTAATAGAGAAGCAACAACAAAAAAGCGATGACAACAGTAGATTGTGGCATTAGGTCAGTGCCATAGGGGTGATGAGGAGGGAGGAGAATCGAAGCTAGAGACAGTTATTTTACACCAGAACGAATGATTTGTTTCAGGATCAAATCTCTCAGCATTTAAATCATTATTTCTGCAGCTCTTGTTCCATCACCATATTCCACAAAACAGACAATCGGGCTGTTTCATCTGTGAAAAATCTCGCTGCTTTTCTATCCTGAGCCCATTGGGAAGCAGCATCACCTGTTCCTGAAGTGTTAGCATGCCACATGTGGAATGACACTCGCCCTCAGAGATCTAGATTTATTTGGTTCATTTTATCTTTTGATATATCCAATTTGTGTCTGAAATAATTTGACCAATTTATAGCCAGAAATAATCTAAGGATTTTGAAATTTATATGTCACAGCTTCTCGGTAATGACTAAACTTGGAAAAGCCTTAATATGTGGTCCTGTGACGGATTCTATTTATTCTTGTTTATTTATAGGCATTAATATAAATAAAGCAAAGAGCCAAGGGTAAGCATTAATAAAAACGGACAATATCAAGTTGTTTATTGAATTTAAAAAAAATTATTATGCATTATATGTGTATGACATTTTACCAGGCTGCTAAAGCAGCTGCAAGTAAGAATTTCATTGTTCTGGTGTCAGTACATATGATATTTAAACACTCTTGACTCAAGGTGATATGGTTGTTTTGAATTATATGGGTGCTGTAAATTAAGTTTAAATATGCCGTTTTCACAGTTACCTTTAGAGCTCAGGAGTAAATACCTTCTGCTACTCACTAGGTAAGAGATTTGGAAAAGTGTAATATTGCATTTACAAACTTGTCATCTGTGGTTCCGCACAATCTCGAAACCACCAAGTTCAGTTATAAGAAAATCCCGAGATAATGTTCATGATTCCGAGTGGATCAAAGCAATGAGTAGTCAGGTACTCCAGTGAATAACGCAGCGTGCATCAGCATATATTGATACACTCCCCATGGTTATAAAAGTAACTCAGATCTGCATCACGGAGTGAACATGCGTGTGATTGTTCAGTGAACATGCGTGTGATTGCGCACCGTGATGAAACTAACATGCAGAAACATTGAGCTACTGTGAAAAACTGGCAGTGTTTTCATCCATTGCTCTGATGAATAATGTCTGACCAAATGAAAGTTTCCAGCATGATTTTTTCAAATGACCCAAATTTTCAAGAAATGCTGCTTCCCCACCACTGTAGTTGACCTAGTCCTCCCTGAATCAGAGTCCTACGCTCTCTCTACTTCCCCCAGACAGAAAATGGGTTGAGTTTCTCCAGTTCATACTTTTCACCGCCTCAGCCTCTGCATCCCACACATCATTCTTCGACTTTTCCGCCAGCTAGGTGATCCCAGTCACAAATTCCTCTCCTCTTTCTGTTTCCACATGGACCACTCTCTCTGCACGATTCCCTGGTCCACTGATCCTCCGATCCTCCCCCACCCAGGCACCTTCCCTGCTGGAGGCGTAGCACCTGTCCCTACACCCCACCCTCACCTGCATCCAGGGACCAAAAATCCCTTCCAAGTGAGACAGAGATTCTCTTGCATCTGCTCGCAATGGCTTCTCTACATCAGTGAGTCCAAACAGGTGCTTTGTCGGGCACCTGCACTGTCCACTGTTGCTATCTGGATCTCCAGGTTGCCAGCCATTTTAATTCCAATTCCCATTCCCTCACCAATGTGTCTATCGTTATCCTCCTCCACTGTCAGAATGAGGCCAAACGCTAACTAGAGGAACAACATCTCACGTTCCTTCAGGAGAGTCCACAACCCATCAACATGAACAATTTCCAATTTCTGGTAACCTGTACCCTATCTGTCCCGACTCTACTACCATTGACCCTAGTTCTTTCTCACACCACCTTCTTCCCGCCTTATCCCTCAGACCCTATCACTGTTTATTTTCTTCCTCTCCCCACACAATCTTCCCAATGGTTCCCCTTCCCACTCCTTTGTTGTTTCAATCTGCCACCACTCTTTATTCAGTTACATTCTTCACCTTCATTTCCTTTCAGATTCTATAATCTACAGCTCTTTGATCTAAAGTTATCACGTCCCAGTCTCCGTTGCTAATTCCATGCTCCCCTCCCACCTGCTATTATCTGTTTGTCAATGTCCCCTCACTTGTATCCACCTATCCCTTGCTAGTTCTTACTCCACCTTCCCCTCACCTCTTTATACTGGCCCTTTCCGCTCTACTCTTTCAGTCTAGTTAAAAGGTCTTGCCCTGAAATGTTAAGTGGACATTTCCCTCCACAGATGCTGTATGACCGGTTGAGTTCCTCCAAAAACTCGGTTTTATGGCTACAGATACCAGCAGTTGCAGGTTCGTGAGCCAGGTAGAGGTTGAGTAGGCTGGGACTCTATTCCTTGCAGGAGGATGAGGGGTGATTATATAGAGGTGTACAAGATCATGAGAGGAATAATTCACCTACTCTGGGCAAGTCTCTTGCACAGAATAGGTGAATCAAGGGCCAAAGTTTAAGGTGAAGGGGAAAAGATCTAATAGGAATCTGAGGGGTAGATTTTTCACACAAAGGGTGGTCAGTGTATGGAACAAGCTGCCCGAGGAGATAGTTGAGTCAGGAACTATGCCAACATTTAAGAAACAGTTAGACAGGTACATGGATAGGACAGTTTTGGAGGGACGTGGACCAAATGTTGGCAGGTGGGACTAGTGTAGCTGGGACATGTTGGCCGGTGTGGGCAAGTTGGACCGAAGGTCCTATTTCCACATGAATAACTACAAAACTGCCTTCTGGTCAATTTGCACCCATAATGCAATGAAGTATGGAATTTCAAAATGTGGATCCCAGAACGACATAGCAATGGCAACATTTTGCAAATTAGAAATGTGTGCAACTAAGAGAGAAACCAGGTGGATTTGACTGTGTATTGTGCTATTGAAGAATGCAAACATCTACAATGGATTTTCTGTAATGTGGCTCTCGTTCATTGATCGTGGAGTGAGTTTTCCAGATGGTGAATTGGGTGCCAATGAAATAAGCCAATTTATTCTGGACACAGTTGAGCTTCTATGGTGTTGTTGAAACTGAATTGATCCATAAGTAGAAAGTAGTGCATCACACTCTCAGCTTGTGGGTTGTGGATGTTTGAAGGGCTTTGGTCAATCAATAGGCAGGTTGTTTGCCATACATTACTCTTTTTCTAATCTGTGTTTGAGGAATTGCATCTTGTGTGACTGTGTCAGTGACCACACACATACATAAAATAGATTTTGCCTGCTAGTTGTGTGCTACGCGCTCCTATTCACATTTCACCTCAAAACTGCTTTACTATCTTAGGAGCTATAAAAGTATGATCACCAGCAAACAAACCTAATTCAGAGGAAGAACACTGCACTCATAAATTTATAAATCATAGGAGCAGAATTAGGCCATTTGGCCCATCGAGTATACTCCACCATTCAATCATGGCTGATCAAGCGCTGAGGAACTGGCAATGATGCTCTGGGCCTAGAATGATTGGCTCCACAATTCCCTTCTTTGCGCGATTTATGATTCCAATTACTTTTCTTTCAATTCAGTTTCATCAACATCCCATGGTGCTACTTTGCCTTGGCATCAACAGAAATCCTTTACACCCCCCATTTTACGATTTATTGCTATTGTTCATGTTTGGACAATAGTAATCAGGTCAGTAGCTGAACTGTTTGAATTGCTCTCTGTGCACCCAAACTACTGAGCAGGTCTTTAGGGAGTCCTATTTAATAACACTGCCAGTGGTGCCTTCTGTCACTTTATTAATGATTGAAATAACAACAGACGGGACAGTAATTGGTCAGATTAGATTGGTCCTGCTTTTTGTGGGCAGTTTTCCAATATTTGAGCAATCTAGCACAATGCGTTAGAGGGACTTGGCTGTCTGTAGTCATTAAAAAACCCCACCAACCATTAGGTTTAAGGTCAGGGGAAAAATTTAGAAAGGATCTGAGGGACAATGTTTCCCACACAGAGACTGATGTATGTATGGAATGAGCAGTCAAAGGAACCTGTTGAAGTGGTTACAATTACAATATTGGGTGTGCATATGGATAGGAAGATATGGGACTGGCACATGCAAATAGGATTATCTCAGTTAGACAACTTGGTCACTGTGGAAATGTTGGGCTGAAGGGCCTATGAACAAGCTGTATACTAGAAGCTCAGTTTAGTTTACTTTATTGTCACATATACCGAGGTACAGTGAAAAGCTTTTGTTGCGTGCTATCCAGTCAGAAAAAAGACAATGCACGATTACAATCGAGCCATATACTGTGTATAGATACATGATAAGGAAACAGTATTTAGTCTGATCAAGGAAAGTCCGAGGGTCACCAAAGAATCTCTGGTTGGGGCAGGATGATTCAGTTGCCTCATAAGAGCTGGGAAGAAACGGTCCCAGAATCTGGAGGTGTGCATTTTAACACTTCTATACCTTTTGCCTGGTGGGAGAGGGGAGAAGAGGTGCAACTCATCCTTGAATATGCTGCAAGCCTTGTCAAGACAGTACGAGGTATAAATTGAGTCAATAGAAGTGAGGTTGGTTTGTGTGATGCTTTCTCTGGTGCAACTGGTGAGAGCTATACGAGACATGCCAAACTTCCTACCTAGACTTTGTCTAATTGACTTAATGTTTCTTAAATAATTTCTTCCCAGCATTTGGATTTTAGAATTTAAAGCAATAAGTATGTTAGAATGGTAACTCAATGCCAAATCATATGCAGAAAGCAAAATAGAAAAAAGGGGAGGGGGAGGAATAGAGAGCAGGAGAAGAAAGGTGAAAGACAATGTTTTTTTGTTTTTTTTAAAAAAAGCTTCAAGAAAAATTGAAATTTATTACCACAAAAATGAGTAAAAGTTAAATACCAATTCTGGAGTGGTTATTTGCTCGTAGAATAATCAGGCTATTCAAAACAGATTAATTGAACAAGCCTTATGTTTCTGACATACTGTGTGGATCAGTACATTAGCATCACGGTGTACTATCTACTTCAACGCAGTCTCTCAGTGTGGTAGATTTATTATTGTCACGCATATAGAGGTACTGTGAAAAAATCTTGTTTTGAATGCTATCCAATACTGTACATAAATACAATCATGTCAAACTACAGTACAAGTAGAGCAAAGAAAAAGATACAGAGCGCAGAATATAGTTGTAGCACAGTTCTAGAGATAAAGTTCAATGTCTGCTATGGGGGATACAGTAGGTGAATCAGACATCACTCTACCTATGGAAAGGCTATTTAGAAGCCCGATAACAAAGGAGAAGAAGCTGTTGTTAAGTCTGGCCGTATGCACTTTCAACCAACTTCATCTTCTACTGGATGTGAGTGAGGAGAAGTAATGACCAGAGTGGGACAAGCCTTTGATTAGGTTGGCTGCCTTTCCAATGCTGCATGAAGTGTGGATGGCATCAGTGGTGGGGTGGCTGGTCTGTGTAATGGTTTGTGCTACATTCACAACTCTGCAATTTCTTGTAGCCTTGGGCATAGCTGTTCCTCATCAAGTTTAGAGTCATAGTATAACACATAAACAGGCCCATCACATCCATGCTGACTGTTTTGCCAATCTGTACTAGTCCTAGTTTTCCATATTGTCTATATTTTTGTATGCCTTGCCTATTCAAGGAACTCTCTCTGTGCCTCTTAATGTTGCGATATATATCCGATTCGATCACCTCCTCTGACAGAGAGTTCCAGACATCAGCCACACAAGAAAATACTATCTCATTAAATTCCTTTTAAAACTCACTCCTTTCACCTTAAACCTGTGCCCACATTCTTGATATCCTTAGCACAATGTTGAGATTCCAACCATTATTTTTAGTTTAGTTTGTAGATTTCCATTGTTGCCCCTAGCCACCTTCACTCCAGGGAAAACAAGTCCAGCCTGTCCAATGTCTTCCCATAACAAACATCTTCCAACCCTACAATCAATTGGTTAATCTCCTTTGCACTCCCACCAGTGCAGCCCCACCCTTCTTATAATGTGTTAACCAGGAACTGTACATATACTACATGTGCAGAAAGAAATCACCTATGAAAAGATTTTAATGTAGTGTCTTTGGGATGTTAACAGCTGATATGCCTGCTTTGTAAGAACATAGATAAAAAGGATGTTCAAATTTACTTGTAAACATGCCCAACATCTGCATTGAGTGACAACTATGCATTCAATCCTACTCCTGAAGTTTAATGTTAATAAAGTCAATGTTATTATTTAATGCTCTTGATCTGCCACAAATACGAGACAGCCATCTTTCAAATGGGATGTTAAACAGTGGCTGGGTCTGCTTCTTAGTCAGATGATCCCACAGCACTATTACAGCTTTATTTAATTGTTCTGGTTAATATTCATTCTCCTGAAAACATCTACAAAAATAAATTTTCAGGGCATTACCCTATGGCTGCTAATGGGTGCTTATGGTGCACATGTTGTGTGCTGAACTTCCTGCAACACATCCAAAGCACTTCGCTGGCTGCAAAGCACGTTAGAACAAATTTTAATATGTAATCTTTTAAAGGTCAAAAAAGAAGGAGGGATAGATTGATCCCTCTCTCCACACCACAATCAATTTTCTATCCTTCGGCAGTAAAAGCCAGTGGTAGGCTTATCTAATTGGAAAAAGGAAATCTGCCAGGCTATGATGGCTGATCTGCTGCTGATCATTTTGTGTTCAACTGAACTAGCAATTCACTTCACATAACTTTTTCCAAAGATTTGTCATTCAAAACAGACAATTACTTCATCGGGAAATCAAAAATTGCTGTTAATCATTGTGTTTTTGAAATGTTCCTTTGTAAGAGCTATTGTTCTTCCAATGGAGACAAAGAGAACAAAACATTGGTCAAAAACATCAATTAGTATTTTCATTTTTATTGGAAAAGTAGAATATTACTTACCAAACTAACTGAAAATATCTAACACTCCTGTGACAGACTTTTCTTGTTTATTACGAGATGATTTTTACTCTACTCATTTGGAGGAGAGGTGGCAGCAGGACACAGTACGTGTCCTATGGTGAACCTGCCAGGACCTTGATCACAAGCAGAGAGGATGAAAGTGGTGTGTTTCTTCACATGTACTGTATATGTCGGATCTTAATCACATCAAGACCCAAATGCAACTTTTACTCCCAGACTGGAGCTGAATCAACAGCAGGTTTCCCAGTAGGGTCAGAGTACAATGATCTTGAAGTCTACCTTTGATTTATACCAGCATCTGCAGTTCTTTCCTACACATTTTGTCCACTCCACTGTGAAATCTCTTCAAGGTATGTCTACTTTGAAGAAGTTCTCCTCCCAACTCCGATGAGAGTTCAGCAACATCCTCTCACTGCTCCCCCTCTGTGATTCCTCCTTCCCTCCGACTCTACTATCTCCGACTACATTCTATCTTTTTCCCGCCCCCTCCCCTGAGATCAGTGTGAAGAAGGGTCTCGACCCGAAACGTCACCCATTGCTTTTCTCCAGAGATGCTGCCTCACCTGCTGAGTTACTCCAGCATTTTGTGTCGACCTTGAAGTTAATATTGATTTATATCTTTATGGAACTTGGAATATCAGGAATGCTCCATTAAGAAACCTTTTTATCTTTCTGTGCCAAATTTGCAACACATTTGTCACCCAACACCTTAAACACTGGGACTTTGGTGGATGAACTGCAGATAGTAACGCTCAAACACCTCCACCCCTAATCCCCAAACTGATTTTGGGGATATAAATTTAGTGTAATAAATGGCTTTTCTACTGAGAGACTTATATTCTGATCCTCAGTTGTGCTACAGACCATGGGTTTCACCTGACAACTACCACATTAAAACCAGTTTACAGTCAAAAACAGATAGCATTATTTTTCTCATGCTTAAGCAATATAGCTTCATTGGTAACTTATTATCTACTGTCATGTTGAATATTGCTATGTGGTAGCCAAGATCCCACTGTGTAACATAGTATTTCATACTTGAGATTGATATATTATTTTGTATTTAATCTATTAATGTTGGAGCATTTCTTTCACCTTCATTGTTCCAAATATTTCTTGTTAATGACAATTGTTGGAGAGGTGCAATGTATAGAAACTTATGCCCCTGCACCACTTAGGAAACCCGAATGGAAACCTCTGGAGACCTTGCGCCTCACACAATAGGTATGTTACAAAACGTACCTGAATCGTGGCTGAGCATCTGCCCCACCCCTTGTGTGTGATTTTGGCGCTGTTTAGAGGGGGCGGGTTTAAAACGCGATGTTTACTAGGCGGTTCCAATCGAAAATGTTCAGCCTAGTAAATCATTAACGGAAAATCGCTGAAAGACCCCGTCGCAAAAGGTATTATTCGTTTTTATGGCCTTGTATAATATTTATAGTAGTTTAAAAATCACTCTCTCACTCCGCAACCTCTCGCAGCCCCAGGGTTTTATAAAGCAAACAATTAAAGGTATGTACCTTATTTTTACATTAAATGGGGCTTGTATATAACCCTGTAATATAAAGTTTTCTATAGCGAGTAGCTCATTTTGGGCTCTTTATATCCCGCAGTATTTTTCTGGGCACTTGAGTGCACAAATCCAGCGCAATGTGAACGTTCTAAACCAGCGCGTTCACAGGAATCCACTAGAAAGCCGATTTAAATTGACTTTAATTTACAGCAAATGAACACTAAATTCCTTCCATTTGGCCTATAAATTGATGTAAATGAGATTTAAAAATCATGTTTTATTGTGAATAGTATTTGGACACTTAGGCTATTTAAAAATGTTAATCATTTATTAAGAAATGGATAGATGTTTAGACTAGTAATTGAAGTTTGAAATTAGCTACAATTGGGTAACTAACTAATTATATGCTTTAATTTCAGGTCATCCAAGTAAGATTATTTTATATTTGTTTCAGAATGCTTCAATCTATGATAACTGAAAATTTCATTCAGTTCTCTTAATTTTTAAGAAGGTTATGGGCTTTTGACTGTCCACGATCACAGCTTTTTTGTTATGTCCATAGAAAATCAATAGGGAACAAGATGCTAATTTCCGAGTATGAAAATGGCCATACCTTTTTTATTACTTGAGATATGAAAGTGAATTAGGTGTCAAATTAAACTTATTGTTATGCTTTATCTGATGGGATAAATTGCAGACTTGATTTTTTAAATCTCAAAATTTTGTAACATTGCTACACACAAGATTTCCGTGCGGTTCCGGTCACTCACCATGAGTCACCAGAGGATTTGGTCACTTGCCTGGAAAGCCTCGACCGAAGCACGAGCTGCATCTACTGATCAAATATCCTATAGGATCTTTGCTGCCGACCACACACACACATACATCATAAAGGTGGGGGGCAGGGACAGCGGAGGAGCGCTGTCTGCACGATGAAGACGAAGGTAAACGGCTGCCACAGAGGACGGTAAGTCCTTTAGAGAGCACGGGGGGGCTCCGTGTCTCCTCGTCTTCTCTGGTGCCACATGGAGAGTGACCGGAACCTCCGGGAACCTCGCGGAAACCTTGGGTGGGGCGCACTCAGGCATTTTTAGCATTTTCTTCGATGTAAACTAGCATATGTAGTTCCTTCCTACACATTCTAATTACTCAGTCAAGTTTGCAATTTTGTTTCATGAAACTTCAGATCTATAAAATCACATGGCAATGAGTTTGACACGTTATTACCCTTCAAAATCTCCAGAATTTCAAAACTGGTGGTTACACTGAGAATACAGGCAGAAGTGTTGATTAATGCACAAAGTTTGAAACTCAAAATGATTCTGAAAAGCAATCCACTTTGGATCAATTAGATTTTAAATAAGTAAGGCATGTGAATCAAATGGCATTTAAAACTTCAGTTATAATTCAGCTGCTTTTCGAGAAATTAGTCTTTATTTCTGTTGCTATCAATGAAAATAAAAACTGGATGGTTTCCAGAACTGAAATGCCCACTCTATGCCAGAGTGAACATGAATTTAGTGGATTTAAAGTACAAGCTTCACACTTTGTTGTGTTTTTTTTTTAAATTAAAGCTTGCACTTACCACAGATCTATATTTCAAATTGAAAGGTTATAGCTTTGAATGTATAAATATGTGGCTGGCAACCTTGTTCCTTAAAATTATCTATCGATCGCTGTAAGTTCAGTCTTAATAACAAATGTTTACTACTCAATGACCCTTCATGGTCATTACTGCCAATGCAAGACACAAGAGCTCGATATATCATACCAAATTGGTACACCATGGACCCACCTTTCTTTTATCAATACAATTCTTTATAAATCATTGTTTTTCAGTAACATATTGGATGTAATACTCAATATCTGATAATAAGCTTGTGCAACTGTAGGTATTTGTATTTAACCATTGTAACAGTGAAATTGACATTTCTTGTGTTAAGTATGGTGAGATTATTTGGAACATTAGTTTCTCTTGTACCCTTAATTGGCCTTATCCTCTCTTATGATGGTGATTATGAATTAACCCATGTCTTTCATTTAAGAGAATCCCATTTTCAAACTCAAAACTTTACCTCATAATCAACAGTAATACAGTATTCTCTATAAATACATTGAACAAGAAACATACAAGTGGTAAATATTTGAATTGGTATTTTTAAATAGTTTTAACTAGCATTGCTTAAGCCCTTATCGTGCAAATAAACATTTTAAAAAAGTGATGGAGATTGGGTAAAGGCAGAGTTAGGATAGGTGACTATAATTTGTTTTAGTGCAATAACTAATTTCTCTTTAAACATTACAAAGAGCATCATTTTTAACAAACATGTCACTCACAAAGATTAGCCAGTCTCAGCATTTCTCTTACCCTTGAAATGTCAGCATGTATCCGTCCAACCTCTTCGTGAGAAGGATCAGATTAGTTTTTCTACCTTTTCTGTTTCCATTATGTTTTGTGATGAGAAATGAATTTGGTTGTGTTACATTACTGTCTCTATCATCATTGATTAAATAAATTAAAATGCCATCATCATAATCAGTTAGTGGAGTATTATTTAGACAGCAATAAGACTATTATGCTTCCTAAACCACTTAAGATCCATACCTATTACTTTAAAGTTCACAGGAGATCTGATTTATTGGCTCTAGTTGTCAGGGATTTGTCACGAAAATGACATGTGCCAATAGCAATCACACTGGTATCACACTTCAATTAAGGTAATGAGCAATGGATAATGATCTCATTGGAAACAAGATTAGAGAAGCTCTCAATGTCACTTTTGCTCTGAACAGATTTGCATAATACACTGAAAACAAATTGTGCTCCAGGAACTAAAAAGTATATATATTATATTTTGATATTTAAATGGAGTCCTAACATTAATTTGAAGGAAAAAAGATACATACTAGATTTAACATAGTTTCATGAATGGAAAAAGTAATTTAAGCCCAATATATCTTAATTTAATGAGACAACTATATAATTACATTATGTTGATCCCTGCAATCGATGAATCACATTGCCCCATCATACCACGCCAGAAGCCAATTAATGCTAATTTCCTAATTTTTGTTGAAGTTGCTTTCCTTAACCAGCTGCTAGAGAATACATAGAACATATAGGTGAAGGAGTAGGCCATTCGACCTTCGAGCCAGCACCGTCATTCAATATGATCATGGCTTATTATCTAAAATCAGTACCCCATTCTTGCTTTTTTTCCCCCATATCCCTTGATTCCTTTAGCCCTAAGAACTAAATCGAACTCTCTCTTGAAAACATCCAGTGAATTGGCCTCCACTGCCTATTGTGGCAGTGATTGCCACAGATTCACAACTCTCTGGGTGAAAACAAATGTTTAAGCCCAGTCCGAAATGGCCTACCCCTTATTCTTAAACTGGACCCCTGGTTCTGCACTCCCCAACATCAGGAACAATTTTCCTGCATCTGGCCTGTTCAATCCTTTAAGATTTTTTTATGTTACTAAAGGATCCCCTCTCATCCTAAATTCCAGTAAATACAAGCCCAGTTGACCCATTCATTCATCATATGTCAGTCCCACCATCTTGGGAATTAACCTGGTGAACCTACGCTGCAGTCCCTCAATAATAATAATAACCTCCCTCAAATTAGGAGACCAAAATTGCACACAATACTCCAGGTGCAGTCTCACCACCAAAGTACAACTGCCAAAGGATCTCTTTGCTCCTATATTAACTCCTCTCACAATGAAGGCCAACATGCCATTAGCTCTCTTCACTGCTTGCTGTACCTCCATGCTTACTTTCAGTGACTGATGTACAAGCACACACCGGTCTCGTTGCACCTCCCCTTTTCCTAATCTGACACCATTCAGATAATAATCTGCCTTCCTGTTCTTGCCACCAAAGTAAATAACCTCACATGTATCCACATTATACTACATCTGCTCATAGCATCCTATTCGCAGCTCACACTGGGGGTGATCAAAGCCCCCGCAGCCGAGAATCGAATACATTGCCCACATCAATAGAGCTGCTAAAGATAGTCAACAACTTCAAGTTCTGAGGCATCCATATCAACAGCAACCTAACCTGGTCTCATCAAATAGATGGGGTGATCGAAAAAGCATATTTACTTTCTTAGAAATCTGAGAAAACTGAAAGTAAGCCCACACCAATCATACATCTGTGTACCTACAATGAATCTCCCAAACTTCCACAGATGCAGTATAGAAAGTATTCCAGCAGGGTGCATCTCAGCCTAGCATGGCAACTGCTCTACTCTTGACCACCTTCTTGCACTATAAATTCATACTCAGGCCAAAATTGACTCATATTTTGTTAATGCCATATCCATAATGATGGATAGTCTGCACTCTCCCTAACATTGGCCAGGGTATTAAATTATTTTTCCTGAATTATCATTTCCATATGTCCACATGCTAAATGATCTTGTCATGCTCAATTGAAAAAAATATGTATCTATCTTCTAATGTCTTCATTCTGACCATGCATTTACCAACTATATTTTTTCTGGTCCTCTGGTACCAAACCTAGAGCGCTGCCAGTGGAGGTGGTGATTGCACATATAATAGTGGTCTCCAAGAGGCTTTTAGATAGGCACATAAATATGCAGGAAATGGGAGGATCATGTGCATGCAGAGGGGATTAGTTCAATTTGGGATCATGTTCGGCATTGTCATCATGGGCCGAAGGGCCTGTTCCTGTGCTGTGCTGTACAGTTCTGTGTTCTAAGTTCTAGGTTGCAATGGCTCAACAAACTGAGCGGAGTGAAAAAGCAAATTGAGAACAAATACAGACAGAGCTCATTCTCTACTGTTCATCAGTGTAATTGGAATAGACCTTCCTTCAGTCCCTAGAAATATATGTTATCATTCGGCTGCCTGCCGTTCTAATTCAATATAATGACTTGACAATACGAGAGTGATAAATGAAGATGTGGCTCAGCAACCTCTGCAAGGAAATGATGACAATTCAATTTTTTTGGTTATAAATCCAAAATTTAAAATGGACATAAATTTGTCCCCAGCGTCAGAACCGTTTAGTGAAATCATTCATCCTAAGTTATGAGTTCCTATCATTTCTGTGCATCCTCTCCAGACAAACAATATGATCCCTGAGGAGGTCCAAGTTTCAAACACATTTCTAATTCCAAAAAAGTGAAAGCAGCACCTCACAATTCACACCAGCTCTCTTCACTTTATTTTAATCTTACTCTTTTTAATCAGTTGGCAGAGGATACAGTTTCTCCCTCTCCTCCCCCTGCCTCCAGCCTCACCCCTCTCCTATTGCAATTGCATTTTAATGCTACTTTGTTTAAAACATAGGGTTCCACAGTGGCGAGGCTGGTCGAGCCATTGCCTCACTGTGCCAGAGACCCAAGTTCGATCCTGACCAGTTTCTTCCCACCGTGTGGGTTTCCTTTGGGTGCTCCAGTTTCTTCCCAAAGTTAATTGGCTTTTTTTAATTGCTTCCAGTGTGCAGGGAGTGATGTGCAGTGTGAATGGGTGATCGATGGTTGGCATGGACTCGATGGACTGAAAGGTTTGTTTCCATGCCGTATCTCCAAACTAAAAATATTAAATAATACCATTAAGATGCGATTGATATGTCCTCAATTATCTGTTTAACTTTATTATAAATGTTAATTTATTTTCCATAACATATATCCAAAGAATGTTCTCAATATGAAAAATGCAGTTTCCATAGGCTCCTTTTATTGTTGCTGTTCACTGAGGTGATGGTTACTACTCAGAAATATTCATTATTATCAGCCCTCAGCTAATGCTGTGACTCGTACAATAGTGCACCAAGGGTTATACCATATTTATACACACTATTCCTTAATGTACTCTCAAACTTGTAAACATGCATGGTATGTACTACTGTTCATGTTGTCAACTTTCACATCGTCCCAGAGTCTCTGAAATTAAAATTTAATCTGCTTAATGGTGCTCTGGGCAAGTCAGGAGAAAAGTTTGAAAGATTTCAAAAAGAGTGAAATATTTCCTTTTCTTTAGGCTCTTTAATTAATAAGTAATATTAATATTAGAGAGGTGGAGTGCCTGTCAGTTTGACTGGTGAAGGCATTTGAAGGCAGAAGATTATGCAAAGTGATGACTGCATCCAAACGGTGTTGGCAAACCTAATAATAATTGAAGACACTTTATATTGTTCAGTGACAAACCAGTGATCCCCGCACACTAACCATATCCTAGACACACTATGGACAATTGTCTTGCATTTATACCAAGCAAATTAACCTACAAATCTGTACCTTTGTTGTATAGAAGGAAACCGGAAACCCTGGAGAAAACCCAAGCAGCTCACGGGAGAATTCCAAACTCCATACAAACAAGCACCTGTAGTCAGGATCGAACCGGGGTCTCAGGCGCTGTAAGTCAACAACTCTAACACTGCGCCACTGTGCCGCCCTGATACCCCATACCATCCACATACTTCTTGATATGTCCAAACCTATCCCATGGAGAGAATAATCCTGTTACTTCTTGAGAACAAATCCAGCTCTTGAGGATCAAAGCTCAGTTTCCAGTGATGCAGTTTGCTGCAGTGTGTCTCAAGATTGGCACCTCTCCCTGATTGAATTTATTGACAGTCTCAGCTTGGAAGCATCTCTGGAGAAAATGAATAGGTGACGTTTCAGGTCGAGACCCTTCTTCAGACAGGACCCAAAATGTCACCTATCCATTTTCTCCAGAGATGCTGCCTGACACGCTGAGTTATTCCACCATTTTGTGTCTGTCAAAGATTTCTGGATGTCTGGCATCTACAGAAAAATCAAAAATACCTACCGTCTATTAAATAATTTAAAAATGTTAAAAATTAAAGATAAAGAAAAAAACATTCAGGTTAGCACAGCAGTGTTTAAATAAAGGTGGACGTTTGGCTGACAATGATTTAGATGTGAATGGACAGGAATGATTCATAAATTTATGAATGCTGCCTGACCTGCTTTATGCCATCATTTTGTGTCTCTATTCAGTAGAATCTGCAGTTCCATTTTACACTTTCATAAACCTTTACTGATTTTGACTAGTTTGAAAGCTGCCTCAGCTAATTTGCTTTGACTTAGCCATCAGACAAAATTTATCAGGGGTTGAGTTGGTTTTACATTTCTTCCTGCAACACATGAAATCAGTTTTGAAGATCAATGCACATTCTGCATTCACCATGTTGGACTGCATAAGAAAAGTCTATACTTAACCACTTTGTCCAGCAATTCACACACAATCCAAAAAAGTCTATACTTAACCACATTGTCTAGCTCTCTCTTGATACTTTCAAGAGAGAGCTAGATAGGGCTCTTAAAGAGAGCGGAGTCAGGGGATATGGGGAGAAGGCAGGAACGGGGTACTGATTAGGGATGATCAGCCATGATCACATTGAATGACGATGCTGGCTCGAAGGGCCGAATGGCCTACTACTGCACCTATTGTCTATTGTCTAATGAGCCCAGATGGTTCAGCACTGCCCACACGTTTTATCACCATATGTTTTTAATTGTGTGTTTTTGATCCTGATATCCCTCAGTGCTCAATGGTGGCAAACACCAGCAACACTAATGAAGCATAACCAGATGCCCATCATTTCTATCTTCTGCTAAAAGATTTCTGTACCAATTAAAAGCATTGTAATTCCAGATCTTATTCTAATGATAAATTCAAATTCTGTACACTCCTTCTCTTATTCTGTTTCATGAAATTCTGATCTCACTCATATCCTACAAGCAGCAGAATATATTTCCAATTTCTATATATTTTCCAATCTTTCATATGGACTTGATCCAGAACTAATCATTTTCACTGGGAGACGAGATTTAAACCATGTGCACAGCTAAATTGACACCATGAAACCACCTTATTAGTGAGTTTAGAAAATGATGTATCCAACCCATGTATAATTTGTAGTTGCTTGACATAATTTTATTTTTAAATACATTTTTAGTTTGTACTACTTTGAATACTTAATTCATATAAATACATTCCTTAGATGCTCAGAGATATTTTGCAATAATGCAACAAGACTTATTTTTATGAATGAAATTGTTTGGTTTTATCTTATTCACTTTGATGGATGTGTTTCTTTTAGGTTAATTCTTAGGTTAAGTACATGTGTGCAGCTTGATTTTACTCATGTATGGTATAATTTGACTGGATAGCACACAAAGTAAGTTTTCACTCTGTCTCAGGACATGTGAGAATAATAAACAAAACCAATATACACTTCAAGACATTACTTGGCTGCTCTGCATGCATGAACATCATGGGCCTCAGGTTCAGATACATTTTTAACCAAAAGTGTTAAGACTTGCCTTGCCTTTCTAAAGGATCTGTGTTTACCTGGATGTTAAAGAACATTGTTCCTTCCAGGAAGGTAGACACAAAATGCTGGTGTGACTCAGTGGGACAGGCTTCTATCTCTGGATAGAAGGACTGCGTGACGTTTCGGGTCGAGACACTTTTTCAGACTGAAGATGTCTACTGTTTGCAAAAGGCTGCTGGTAATTGCCTCCACCATTTTTCCTGCAATTACCTCAGGTATATCACTAAAGCATACCTACAACTATGGCCTCATCTAGGGCTAATCCTTCAACCCCCTTTTCACGGGGCGACTTGACGCAAGAGGTAACCAGAGTTTAACATCGTGGGAACCTCGTGCAGTAACAGTACGGCATTCGTGGACCACCGTGGCGCTAACGGCAGGTAATCGTGTAACTTGGGTACTCGGGAGAAAATTCAAACATGTTTGAATTTGTCCAAGAGTGTCTTGTGCACTTGTGGTTGAGCATTGCAACATTTTATGAACGAAGTGTCCCGTGCGATATCTGTAGTAACTCTTGCGGTTACCGTGGGAACTCCTGCGAACGGTGAACCCAGAAGTTGGATAGAGTGAATTCAGCCAATTTGCTATTTACATACAAATCTAATAAAACTAGCTAATAAGCATTTCATTAATGTCAGTGTGTCTCTTTTTGTCTGAAAGCAGTTTCTAACTGGAGGAACTCCGCGGGCCAGGCAGCATCTACGGAGGGAAATTGACAGGCGAGGCTTTTCTCAGGCTGCCTTATCTCTCAACCCCCCCCCCCCCAACTCCCACCCACACACACAAATACCGGAGAAACTCAGCGGGTGCAGCAGTATCTATGGAACGAAGGAAATAGACAACGTTTCGGCCCGAAAAGTTGCTTATTTCTTGTGTATGTGTCGGAATGTGTCGAACAGCAGATGCCGGTTTAAAGAGAATGAGTTCGACAGCAGACAGCATCTTTGGAGAGAAGGAATGGGTGACATTTCGGGTCGAGACCCTTCTGATATGCTGCTTGTCCCGCTGAGCTACATGTTGTGTCTATCTTTGTTTTAATCCAGCATCTGCAGTTCCTTCCTGGCCGAACCCGATTGAAAGATGAGAGGCTGGGCGATAGAAATCATTAATTGAATTAAATAACTAGATACCTGTCTAATCGTATCTACGGGATTGGACAAGCTAGATGGAGGAAGAATGTTCCCGATGTTGGGGGAGGTCAGAACCAGGGTCCCAGTTTTACAGTCTACCGTGGGAACTCTTAAATTACAGCAGGAACACTTCAGTTTCCCAGGGGGTTGGGACGGGACTGGAGTTGGGAGGGAAAGGTGGGGGAGTCGAGGGAGAGGAGGGGGAGACAGATGGGGGTGTCTTCATTTACTGGCGGTGGGTGTCTGTCACTGAAACAGGCAGGTGAGATTTCGCATTCACCTTGTGTGTGCCTCACTCTCTCTCTCTCTCTCTCCCTCCCTCCCTCCCTCTCACACAGGCAGTAATGGAGGAACTCCGCGGGCCAGGCAGCATTTACGGAGGGAAATGGACAGGCGACCCATTCTTCAGGCTGCCTTATGTCTCTCTCTCCCCCCCTCCCCCCCCAACTCCCACCCACACACGCAAATGCTGGAGAAACTCAGCGGGTGCAGCGGCATCTATGGAACGAAGGAAATAGACAAAGTTTCGGCCCCGCTGCACCCGCTGAGTTTCTCCAGCATTCGTGTGTGTGGGTGGGAGTTGGGGAGAGGGGGGGGGGGGAGAGAGACATAAGGCAGCATAAGAATAAAACACAGATTATTCTTCAGGTCATTAAAGAGCTCGGGTGAAAAAAAACAATATAGTGTGTGACAACAAAGGAACATAATTTGTGCCACGTGATTAACTACACTACAGTCCACGATGTTCATTCACGATTAACGGGAAAGATCGGGAGATGGACAAGTCACTCGCAAAAATGACAGAATTGCGGAATACCGTGGGAACTCTTTGTCTACCCCCCGTTATATCGTGTGATATCGTGCTAGACCACGACCACTCCACTCTGGCTACATCTTGCGTCAAGTCGCCCCGTGAAAACTAGCCATTCCTATTTTTGATCCTCTCCATACTAGCTCTGCACCCTGTCCCCCCCCCCCCCCCCCAACTCTCCCCACTCCCCACCCGCAATTCACCCTCCATTCCAATATTTTTCTTGAACAGTTTGTCAGATATGACTAGGGAGCTTCATGAATTTCCCTACATCAAAATGTTGTACATCTATATAACTAAAAGTCTCATCTTGACCACTTCTAGTCTGCGCTGTATATTGATTTTAGAAAAAAAAAAACACTACCCTATATCACTATGATTTTTGGTCATCTTACTCACAGTCCTCCTCCACTGAGGCAGCCCAGAGGATATTTCCGATCGATGAAAAATAAAAAAGTTTTTAAAATCTTGAAATCAGCTGATTGGTCCTCTCGTCTGTCAATCAACATGATGAAGGTAACGTCCCTTCTGGCGGGGGGGGGGGGTGGGGGGGGGGGGGGGGGGGGGGGGGGGGGGGGTGGGGGGGGGGGTGTGGGGCAGGACTATAAACCCCCGGTTGCATGGATGTGAGTCAGTCACTCTGGAAGATCATGAGGGAGAGGCCACAAATGTCATTCTAGGCTATGAATCAACTGAACTGTGAGTCTACAATGTACTTGCAATAAATTATTTGTTAGCCCTTAATGACAATGGAATGAGTTGTTTGGCAATTTGGTGGCCTGCACTCTGCTTGAAATGCTATGAAATTGAATATGGTGGCCTGCACTCAGCCTGAAATGCTATGAAATTGCATGTGGTGGGCTGCACTCTGCATGAAATGCTATGAAATTGAATGTGGTGGTCCGCACTCTGCTTGAAATGCTATGAAATTAAATTTGATGACCTGCACTCTGCTTGAAATGGAATTTCAAGGAATAGTCATGTGAACTGCCAGCCCACCAGCCCTGAGTGACTGATCTGCCAGCCGACCAGCCCTGAGTGACCGAACTGCCAGCCCACCAGGCCTGAGTGACTGAGCTGCCAGCCCAAGAATCCATTTATCCCACATTGTCCATACCTGCCCTCTGGAAACCAGACCCCTCGGCCCACAACACCCATACTAGCGCTCCAGAAAGTCATCCCCCCCCCCCACAGGCCATCAATATTGGAATTGGTGGAGAGGTGAAAAAATTGCATTGGGGGACCAGCACTGCCGTGTGAACATGTGACCCAACGGGTCCCAGTTAGTCTAGTAAATATTTAAAATTATAATGTAGGTTTTCCGATTGCAGCAGTTTCTTGCTACTATGATCAAAAGGTTAATCTTTATAACCCCTTCAGCTCAATTATCCACCTAACTTATTTTAAAATCTATACATACTTGTCCCTATAGTATAGAGAACAGACCTGAAATATATTACACAATTAATTTCAGTAAGGGTAAGAAACAGGGTCTAAAGGATATAGTGTAAATCAATTTGATTCTATATTTTATTTCTGTATTTATTCCCAATCAGAATAGTGCAAAATACCACTGCATTCTTATATTTGCCAGCTCCATTTCAAAGATAGAATAATGTAAAAATTCAAAAACATAATAGTGAATCAAGGTATGACTTCAAATCAAACAATTTATGGCTGGAAAACAATTTGATTGCTGATCAAAGCAATACAACTTAACCGACTCAATATGTTACACAATTTAGAACACTTGTCAAAGTGTTGTCAAGTTAATGCACTACCCTTACTGCTGGAAATGCTTGAGAAGTTCTTTAATAAATGCAAAGATAATCCTTCAGGGTTTTACTTAAGCCTTTCTAATTTCCATTGTGCATGCAATAGCATCAATCAAAGCCTAGACATTGTGTGCATAGCATGATTTCCAACACAGCTTTAGTTCAAAGTTTACCGAGATAAAACATTACTCATCTTCACAACATTTAGCTCAATTAACCTTCGAGTAGACCGATATTTGCTTATTATATCTTCAATCTGTTGGTACACATCCACTGTGTTATATATAAACTGCATAAACAGTATTTGGCTATGCATAATTAGCAGTAAAATCACTTTCATCACAAGAAAGAAAATTTGTTGTTCTTAGTTATAGGAAATATATACATTTTAACCCCTCCCCGCACATCAGCCACACATCACTTGCTGAACTTAGAAGGTTGAGGGGGGACCTCATTGAAACTTGCAGAATAATGAAAGGCATAATAGACAAAGTGGATGTGGAAAGGATGTCTCCACTGGTGGGAGAGTCTATGGCCAGAGTCTATGGGGGGGAGGTAATAATGGGGAGGTCTGATACATTTTAAGGAAATCGATGGATTTGAGTTTAGTGCATGAAAGTGGCACTGAAGTCAAAGACCAACTTTGATCTTGTTGAACGGTTAAGAAGGCATGAGGGAAAATAGCTTCTTTTTCTTCCCAATTGATATTTAATCACCCCCATAACCCTAATTTTCAGGAGAGAGAGAGAGAGGGAGAGGGAGAGGGAGAGAGAGAGAGGAAGTGGAAGAGAGAGAGAGAAGGCGAGAGAGAGAGAGGGAGAGTGAGAGGGAGAGGGAGTGTGTGTACCTCCCCCTCCCTCCAGTAGGGGCAGCAGAGAGAATGGTGAATTTTGTAAAAACATTAATATCTCTGTCATTTTTCATCGACGGGAAAATTCCTCGGCACATATGTGGCGGAGGGGGGCTCTGAGCGAGGTGGCCAAAAATGACGATCATAGGTGGCGGCGTTCTCTCGGAAATCGCAACACAGATGGCCAAATGAGGTCAAGAACAGAGATTAGTAAGATTAAACGAGAACTTACCAGTTTGAAGTTTGATCTTTATTTTATGAGGAGGAACGTTGAGGGAATACGTGAAAGAAGCCCGCTACAGCGCATGCGTATCATCCTTCAAAGCAGCGGTGTGAGGTCACAGATACACTATAATGACCTAAAATAATAAGATTATTAAAGAGATACCAGTTTAAGATATGACCATTCGAGGGTGGGAGCGGAGGGCACGTATTCCCTCAACGTTCCTCCTCATAAAATAAAGATCAAACTTCAAACTGGTAAGTTCTCGTTTAATCTTACTATTTTACTTCGGAGTCACGTGAGTGACTACGTGAAAGATTTCAAAGCTCTGTGACCTCATGCCGTGGAAACGAGTCCATGCTTCACAACTGCCTTGGTAGTTAGAGAGAAATTGTTAATTATATTCAAAACATGCATACCAATTATTTAATGGAAATGATAAATAATATCGAATTAATTCAATGAATTAATTGTTCCCCGAAAAAACGTTCCCATACTGCTAACTGGTTTGTTAACATTTCTGAAACGTATTCTCCAACAACCATCCTGCAATCCTGAGGATTTGGTCCATGGATACATCAAGGCGTTTTGCTGCAGATGTAGCTGCAGCCCTGGTGGGGTGAGAATTAAATATGTTATTGTCCACTCCCGCCTATCATATCCCATATTTCAGCCACCACAAAATGGTCTGAGTTACACTCTATGGTACAGTATCTTATAGCTGATTAAACGCCAATTCCTTGCCTCTGATAGCCTTTTCCCTTTACTGTATAACAAAACGTACTTTACTATACAGAGGCATTTGTCCTCCGGGTAGGCCATCAATTCTATGACCTGCCCCGCTAATCCTGGCCTATTATGTTTAATAATACGGTCCTGGATCACACCCCCAATCTTCGTGCCGCAATAGTGAAGCCATCCAGTCTTACTTTTAGCAATAACTGGAGCTTATGCACTGTGACTAGCGCTATGAGCATTACCATTTCTAGTTAGTTATCCAGATTTAATGCTGTAGCCGGCGACCAATTCCTTAGCAAGATCAAAGCCACACTTACATTCCAAATATAGTTGTATCTTATTTTTTGGTGGCTTGGTGTTAACATATCCTCTAAAAATTTTTAACTGCCAGAGGATGTGATCCCACAGACTGTCTTACTGTTTCTTGCCATTAATGACTTGACAATGCACTTTCGGCACTATTCACAGTGCTGAAACACAGTCCTCCATATTGCAGGCTGGTAAGCAACTGTAGCACCCCCGGAACATCCTTATTTCTGTGGTCCAGAAAGTTATCATGGCAGTAATTAGTCCATTTTAATATGACCTAAATACTGTTATTGAGTAGAGCTTCTTCGTGCTGCTGTGATCATGTCCACAGTTCTTTTGATAGCCCCATGTCCCGTAGCGGTGTTTTAGAGTCTACAACCTACTAAATCAATATTTTCTATGACATGGATAGCTATCCTCAGTTACTGGATGCACCAGCAACTTAGGACTACGTCTACCGTTATACATAGTTCCAGCACCATGTCCTGTACCCCCGGAAAACCATAGTTGGGTAAGCCAATCAGGTACTAAGACATCCCCGATGCCGATTCCTGTTGAATGTCCCTTCGTACCCCAAATTTATAAAATAGACAAGGAGGTAATACATAAATGAAAAAACCCTCCCCTAGTGCAGTGAAACAGCATCTGTAGCTTCTGCCTCAGGATCTGGTATCAATGATACATACCTCGGTAACTGGTGATTTAACCCCGGATGCAATTCTAATATCCGGCCTTACCTACTTTACTGATTTTAGCAAATACCATCTATCCAACATCCATTTAGTACTTCCAATAATTTTTCGTGGCCTGGTGTCTGCCACTGATTTAGTATCCCTGGTAGATATGTAGCCCATAACCAAATATTCCTTTGGACACACCATTCCCAAGTTTAATTTGCCAATTCATCACAAGCTGGTGATATCTTTCCACCCATATGACTTAAATATGCCATCACCGAGGTATTATCTATCTACCATCTACCATGCTGCAGTTTCATTCCTGAGCAATAAGATTTTAGCCCATGAAATGCACTTAACATTTCTAACCCTTAGTGTTATGTAGGTTAGCTTCTTATATATTCCATCTCCCCCATAGCTCGAGATGGTATCAGTTGTACCATAACCAATTGCACTGGCATCTGTTTGTAATAGCACAGCCGAGTTGACCTCTGTGGCTTTCCATATTAGTAAGTCATTAACATATTAAATGTGTTAATGGTGTCAATTTTGACTTAAGTGGATGGACAATGCATCCCAGCTGCACAAACAATTGATTAGTGGCAACCACTGCCTAACATGCCGATTCCTAAGTTATTCCCACAATAAGGATATCATCCAACTATACCATAATTCTATGATTTTGGTGTTGCAGCAGTCCCAACACTGGTTTAAATTTTTTTCCCCCAGTTTGATATTGAATAGCAAGGATCTTAAATTAATACTTCCCATAGACTAGCCTGCTGCACACTAAATCTTAGCACTGCTAAACATATCCATTTTTAAAATGAATATATTGCACAACATTGTGAAGTATTGATAATCCATAATAATACAGCATCCCCCATCTTTCTTATTTCTAATAAAGATGTTTGAGACAAATCCTGTTGTTCAGGTTTAGTTTATTTCATACCAGCATGTATATCTATCCGGTTATGTACTGGAGGGTTTTGTTCGTGTAGAACTCTATCAGATATCCCTTAAAACTGCTAAGGATATATCTGTCCATGGATATATTACACCAAGCATCAACATGAAGTTGCAATATCCCCCCAACTTCCGTGCTCCCTATTAATACTGGAGCCCCAAATTCACCTACCTCCATGGTTATTGGTGGTAACCAAGTTATTTTCCTTGGTTTCATATGCGGTTGTGGAGAGCCTAAAGGTTAATGTTAGTTTGCATCTCCACAGTGGTCGTCCCGGCCAAACCCTAAACAGGACGCTGCTGCTGGGTACCTCTGCCCAATTCTTTGTAGTATAATTACAAAAACACACTACCTCTCTTAGGATGCACATAAGGTTAATGTCTTCCCCAGAAATCCTTTGGATGCTTTAATCAGCCCCAAAGTCAAGCCACCACGCCAATTCTTTACCTGTTTAGACAGGTCCCCCCCCCCCCCCCCCCCAAATAACGGGGTCTATAGCCCTTTGCTCACATAGTATAGCGAACTAGGGTCTAGAGCTGGCTGAATGGCCCTTCAACTACACATTTCAAAAATAGTGCTAATGGCATCCTTAAGGTCACTAATTTTGTACACCTTTTAAAAAAAAAAAAAAACATGCGGCCCAAAGCTGTATGCCCGCCATGAGACCTTTCAGAGTATTACAGCCTTCCCAACACGTCTGCAAATGCACCTGTAACAATGGCTACATTGAGAGCACCACAATATTCCCGGGGTATAGAACCCTTGCCAACACTTCAGCAAAATATTAGCTTGAAGTTAATGGGTGGACTCACAGTCCTTCAATACTCACAGCCATCCTTCTCGAAATCATTCTCCGTGAGTTCTGCTGGCAGTACTGCTCATCATGTTCGGCAGGTTGTTTTCCCCCCCTTCAATAGGGGACAGTGGCTCCATCACCTGCTCAGGCTTTACCCCGTCAGACCTTCGATACCCTCCTCAGAGGCGTCTGACATTTCATGCAGCCCATATGGGAAACTGCTGTGGGACTTATATTATTTGCCCACTGTGGCTATCCTCCAATCCCGGAGCCTGCCACTATGGAGAAATTTACTCCAGCAACCCGCTCCAGCCGACTTACATGCTCTCGGGCACTAGTCGTCGCGGGTGCTTAATATATGGGACCGCTCCTGCCGACCTTGGTGCTCTCGGGCACTAGTCGCACGCGGTATATCCCACAGCCCGTCCCCATGCCTACGGGCACTGAACCATTCCCCCTGGTCCTGGTACTCACGGGCACCTCTACCCATTTAGGGTGAAGTTTGGCACTCGCTCCCTTCTGGGAGATGCTGGTGCCGACATTTATTGCTGCCTGCTGCTTGTCATTAAACAACAGCAAACTCTGTGTTGGCAGCCCTTCAGCTCTATACTGACATCCGTAGCTGGCTGCCTGCTGTTCAGCCTCACACCAGTAACGACCTGTGGCTGTGCCCTGACGTCCTTAGCTGGCTGCCTGCTGTTCAGCAACACACCAGTCTCTTCACAATCCAGCAGGCACGTCTGGAAAAAAGCACCAAAAAGGTAAGGGAAATCTGTTCTTACCTGTACTGGTTTTCAGCCTGCCGTTTTCGGAGGAACGTCCTTCCTCCCGCAGCCCCACGGACCCCGTAGCGCAGGTCCATGGGCTGCTGTCCCCGATGTCAGCTCTCTCTCTCCCGGGTGGTGCAGCTGCTTCAATCAGCTGCGGAGCCCCTAGCGACTGCATCTAAAAATAGACCCGACTTGGTCTAGAAACTCCCCGGGCCGTGTAGCTTTGTTTTCCGCCCGGCAGCAGTCAATCTTGCCGGTGCGGGGAGCGACGTCGGGCACAGCTGTTCTGTGCTAAAAATAGCCATTTGGGAATCCCCTCCAGAGGATTCGCGCTAACTGCTGCTGCTGGTTCTGGCTGCACTATTTCTGCAGTCTCTTCTCCAGCTCCTGCAGCTTCTTGTATTTCCTACCTGCAAGGTAAGTGGAAAAATTTTTGCAGTCTCTTACCTGCTTCTTTGCATTTCTCTCTAGGGAGACGTCCTCTCCCACGTCTGACTCGTTGAATGCGTGTATGCGATATGACACACATGCGCTGTAGCGGGCTTCTTTCACGTAGTCACTCACGTGACTCCGAAGTAAAATTAGTAATATAGATTAATGATCTGGATGAGGGAATTGAATGCAACATCTCCAAGTTTGCGTATGACACGAAGCTGGGGGGCAGCTGTGAGGAGGATGCTAGGAGGCTGCAAGGTGACTTGGATAGGTTGGGTGAGTGGGAAAATGCATGGCAGATGCAGTATAATGTGGATAAATGTGAGCTTATCCACTTTGGTGGCAAAAACAGGAAAGTAGACTATTATCTGAATGGTGGCCGATTAGGAAAAGGGGAGATGTAAGACCTGGGTGTCATGGTACACCAGTCATTGAAAGTAGGAATGCAGGTGCAGCAGGCAGTGAAGAAAGCCAATGGTATGTTAGCATTCATAGCAAAAGGATTTGAGTATAGGAGCAGGGAGGTTCTACTGCAGTTGTACAGGGTCTTGGTGAGAACACACCTGGAGTATTGCATACAGTTTTGGTCTCCTAATCTGAGGAAAGACATTCTTGCCATAGACGGAGTACAGAGAAGGTTCACCAGACTGATTCCTGGTATGGCAGGACTTTCATATGAGGAAAGACTGGATAGACTCGGCTTATACAGGCTAGAATTTAGAAGATTGAGGGGGGATCTTATAGAAACTTACAAAATTCTTAAGGGGTTGGACAGGCTAGATGCAGGAAGATTGTTCCCGATGTTGGGGAAGTCCAGAACTAGGGGTCACAGTTTAAGGATAAGAGGGAAGTCTTTTAGGACCGAGATGAGAAAATTATTTTTTACACAGAGAGTGGTGAATCTCTGGAATTCTCTGCCACAGAAGGTAGTTGAGGCCAGTTCATTGGCTATATTTAAGAGGGAGTTAGATGTGGCCCTTGTGGCTAAGGGTATCAGAGGGTATGGAGAGAAGGCAGGGATGGGATACTGAGTTGGACGATCAGCCATGATCATATTGAATGGTGGTGCAGGCTCGAAGGGCCGAATGGCCTACTGCACCTATTTTCTATGTTTCTATGTTTCTATATCCAGTGTTCAACAGAAGCTGATTGAAACTCAATGTGAAGGAAAAATCAGCAGAAGCTGGTTTATACGGAAGATAGACTAAACATGCTGGAGTAACTCAGGCAGCATCACAGGAGAAAAGGAATAGGTGATATTTCGTGTTGGAACCCTTCTTCTGGTTGGCCCACTGTGTTACTCCAGCATTTTGCAGTAATATTTCCCTAATAATGAAACTATTGGAAAATGTAAAAGCACATTTGATAATTATGCTGTTCATGGAAATACCACCCATATGCCACACTTTTATGCATTTCAAATGAGTCAATTAATCATCAGGGACAACAGAATGTGCAAATTGTCAAGTGCCCCAGATTTGCATTCTTAGCTCATTGTTCATACCACTTAAAAGTCCTCATTAAAAATGTTTCACGTTTCAATAGGGCTAATGAAAGATTGATGTAATATAAGATGAACTGATACCAATTTAGAGATACTAAAGTACATTTGTTAATAGGTAGTATAAAATAATTAATTCATTAACTTTTTGGACAAGAAAGCATTTGTATTTATGAAGCAATTTTTATACTCTTAGCACATCCACAAACCTCTTCCACATAACTTCATGATTTTAAAGGTGTAGTTATTATTATTTTGTATGTACATGTTACTCAATTTGCAGATTCCAATGTCCTACATGCAGCATGGGAAGTTTTGGCTGAGAGATAATATTAGCTAATGCCACAGAATTCTGAAAGTTTTTCTTATGGGACCATCTCCTTTGAAATGAAACCATTTCTGACAACGGTGTATTTATTGAAGTGTCAATCTACATCTGTACTGATAATCTGGATTGTGGCTGCAATCTTAAATACTCTGAAATACAATATAGCAAATTCTAAACATACAGCATGAATTAGCACCATTGTTGCATTTCAATATGTAGATATTAGCAAATTTTTATTACAAGAATCATATGTCAACAAGTCAAAATAATTTGACTCTTATACATCAATTATATACATAAGGGTGATGACATGATATTTATTGTTGCAAGTTTGACATATTTATATCTGGCTGTGCCATATAAATGCCATGAATATAATATGTAATTTGTGAAATAAGTTGCTCCACAGAATATGTTTCTGCTGAAGACTCAAATTTAATTATAGCAATGCTTCTACTTTGCTCAGTTGTATGCAGCACTTGCACATTATCCAAAACCAATTCCGGTCTAATTTAAAAAAGCATAAGATTTTATAATGAATCACATTCAGAAGTACTATTTGTCATACTTCCTCTTGCCAGGTGCTTTATTGCTTTCTCTGTGCATTTGCTGAGCTCTGGCGTGCTACATATTTCTTTTCTCCTGAATCTCTCATATTCCTTACCTATAAATAATCCTTTTGGAATTAATTCACATCAATGTAAGTGCAAGCACCAATTTGTAATGAGTGACAAATTATGTAATCTCTATGCACCTTGTTGGAAATCAGGAAACGTGGAGGAAACACGAGCCACACTTCTCTAAGCAGGACTCTGGACCTGGGGTTTGGAAGGTCAGACAGATTTCAAAACAACATTAAAGTTGAGACTTGCAGTGATCCCACTTAAGTAGAGAACTTACTTTATCTGATGTGACAGGATATATGCAAGATTAGTAAATTAGCAGCAGGTTCACTCAGAAACATGTATGTTCAATGCCTCAAGACTATTAAATGCAAGGTTACACTAATTAAACAGTAAATTGTGGTAGAAATATGTAATATATCAATATTCCAAATCATTTGCTTGGCACACTATAACATAAAAGCATTAAATTCTGACGGCTCCTCTCATTTATTTAAGGATAACCCAGTGAAAGACTATTTCATTGCATATTAAATATCATTTTAGAAATAAATAAAATTATTCTATAATGTTTAACTGACATTTCAGTTGTCCTTATGTGATACCCAATATGCAATGAACTAGTCTGTTTGGAGAAACAGCACCTCATATTTTTGCTTGGGCAGCTTAATACCCAACAGTATGAATATTGACTTCCCTAACTAAGTAACCCTTGCTTTCCCTCTTTCTCAATCCCCCCATCCCAGTTTTCCAACCTGTCTGACTGTCCTACTGATTAAATGTTCCATTGTATGCTAGTTGTCACCTTCTCCTAGCTAACAATGACCTATTCTACATTTTCCTTGAACTTCACCCCCTTTGATCTCTCACTTTCACATCTTATGCCTCCATATCTCTCGTTTCCCTCTCCCCTGACTCTCAGTCTGAAGAAGGGTCTCGACTCAAAATGTCACACATTCCTTCTATCCAGAGATGCTGCCTATCCCACTGAATTGCTCCAGCATTTTGTGTCTTTAGTCTTCCATTGGGTTACCCTTACATAGATATTTTTTTCTTTTGATGCAACCTTTTACCAAATATTCTCAGTGAGAATTATTCCTGTTTGATCTATTGATTTTTCTCCCTTGGATGTTCTATTCTGATTGATGGCAAATGTAGTAATATGTTTAAATATTTTACAGTTAATCTTTATATCCCATTGGATGTTCAAGGCTTGGACATGTAGCACAGGATAATGTGATATCAGCCTGCAATGCATCATCCTTCTGCAATTAGTTAAAACAACAAATATGCTCTGTGATTTGATCACCCTGTAAATTACCTCATCAAAAGCAATCAACATGGTGTTCTAATTATTTGATTGAAGCTTCCTGTTATTTCTCAATGAGCTTAAATTCTTTATTTTTTGTTTCATTTTTGCAGGCATTCATTAGTCTATGACAAATTATGCTTCATACCAAAAATTCAACTCCCACATGCTAAATTAAGTGCCACAATTCCAATGAAATATATTTAATACCAGTATGGGAATCAATCAGGAGGACAAAACAAAAACGTGCCAGAACCATATAAGACATTTATCTTCCTGAAGTCATACACGTCTGTAATATCTGCATGATAAATAAGTGCATTTTTTCACCTTTTCAGCAACGCCGTGTAATACCTCATCCATCTTCATAAATGTATGTCATAATACAGATGTATGTTCATTTTAAACCATTTTATTGTGTCTTTGTCCCACTGTTTTCACTTAACTCCATTGTATGATCATAAGCAGAATAGACTGTTGCATGCAAAATCCAAAGATGTTTTATCAATGTTAAAGCTGCAGAACAGAATCACAACACTGACTTAGTGGTACTCAGACATCGTATGTAATCAAAAATAATACACGCTAGCGGGGCAAATTTGTATAATGCAGCATTATTTGAACATAAAAAATGTTATATTGTGCATTAGAATATCTATTATGAGTCAAATTGTGCAAGTTAATTAAGGTTAGCAGAGGATTTATTTTGTGTCGTTTATTTCTTCAGGACAGCTCAAAGCATTTTCCAGTCAATGAAGTAGTTTTAAAGTACATTCACTGATAATGTAGGGGAAATACTGTAAACAACTGTAAACAAACATTTAGCCTTAGCTAATGATGCATTTATGCTTACAGTAAATGAAGGGAAAAGACAAAATGATGCAAAAGTGAGTGGTTTTGCAGACACTGAAGATGGTTGTTAAAGATTGCAGCAGGATCTGGATCAATTGACCAAGTGGGCAGAGGAATGGTTGGTGGAATTTAATACAGAGAAGTGTGAGGTGTTGCATTTTGTGATGTCGAACAAGGGCAGGACCTACACAGTAAATGGTAGTCCTCTGGGTAGTGTTGTAGAGCAGAGGGATCTAGGAGTACAGGTGCATGGTTCTTTGAAGGTCGAGCCGCAGGTGGATAAAATGGTAAAAAAAACTTTTGCCACTTTGGCTTTCATCAGTCAGATTATTGAGTAATCAAGATGGCGGCGCCCTGTATGGCAGCGGTTACTCCAGCTCCCGATAGCGATGTGCGTTTTATGTTTAATATGTTGTCTGTACCGTCACAGTCTTGTGCGAGAGTAGTCTATAACAGAACTACACTACTTGGATTAAGAAACTTTGACTTTTCCGAAAACCTTTCTGGAGTTACACTGGTTTTGGAACCCGAGGCACTCTGCGAGCTAGGCATCCTACACCGGCAAGACCCAGGGGCCTGCAAGGCAGCGGACTCTCCTCCCATCATAGGTCGACACTGGAGGCGATACTGGACGCGGTGCACGTGGCATGTGAGACCTAGCTTGCGGTGTGCTAGACCTAGCAAGCGGGGCAGCTGAGCGGGTATCAGCGCCAGGCTAAAAGCTAACCCCTACAGACCTGCACTTCCTTCTATTCTGCTATCCAACGTTTGTTCGCTGGAAAACAAAATGGACTACCTTAGACTGGATTTAACTACACAAAGAAAGGTCAGAGACTGCAACGCCATCATCCTCACAGAGACGTGGCTCAACAACTCCGTTTCGGACAACGCCATTCAGCTGGACGGACTAACAACATTCCGGGCAGACAGGAGTCATGCTCTCAGCGGTAAATCTCGGGGGGGGTGGTATATGCATTTTCATCAATAGCAACTGGTGTACAAACGCCGAAACTGTGTCAAGCCACTGTTCTGAGGATATAGAATTTCTGACAATTAAATGCCGACCATTCTACATGCCAAGGGAATTCACAGCCATCAACATCACAGCTGTGTACATTCCACCCAGTGCAAAAATAAATGACGCACTATCTACATTGTATCAGTCTATCAGCTCAATGCAGAACTCTAACCCGGACTCTGTCTACATAATCGCTGGCGATTTCAATCAGGCCAAACTGAAGACAGTACTACCACATTATTACAAACATGTGAACTTTGCAACCAGGGGAAATAACATACTCGACCAAGTCTACACCAACATCAGACAGGCATTCAGAGCTGCTCCCCATCCACACCCGGGAAACTCAGACCACCTCTCTGTTATGCTAATGGCTAGTTTACACGGGGCGACTTGACGCAAGATGTAGCCAGAGTGGAGTGGTCGTGGTCTAGCACGATATCACACGATATAACGGGGGTAGAGTAAAGAGTTCCCACGGTACTCGGCAATTCTGTCATTTGTGCGAGTGACTTGTCCGTCTCCCGATCTTTCCCGAATCAACATCATGGACTGTAGTGTAGTTAATCACGTGGCACAAATGATGTTACTTTGTTGTCACACACTCTATTCGTTTTTTTCACCCGAGCTCTTTAATGAGCTGAAGAATAATCTGTTTTTTTAGACAAATGTTGTTTGGTGTGATGCACCTTCTCTCAATATGTGCAAGAAGTCGTCTTTTTATTTTGTCAAATATGAATAAAGACTGTATCTCACATTGACCGTGATTATTGTGTTATTTTATGATCTACTGAGAGGTGAAACTTTCAGTCTGAAGAAACTTTCAGCCCGAAACGCCACCCGTTCCTTCTCTCCAGAGATGCTGCCTGTCCCGCTGAGTTGCTCCAAGCAACTGGTGTCTATCTTCAAAGGACTGACCAGGACTGCTCTCTCTCTCTCTCTCTCTCTCTCCCCCTCCCTCTCTCTCACACAGGCATGAATGGAGGAACTCCGCGGGCCAGGCAGCATTTACGTTCCTTCTCTCCAGAGATGCTGCCTGTCCCGCTGAGTTGCTCCAAGCAACTGGTGTCTATCTTCAAAGGACTGACCAGGACTGCCTTATGTCTCTCCCCCCCCCCCCCCCCCCCCCCTCACCCCAACTCCCCCCACACACGCGAATGCTGGAGAAACTCAGCGGAACGTTGTCTATTTCCTTCGTTCCATAGATGCTGCTGCACCCGCTGAGTTTCTCCAGCATTCGCGTGTGTGGGTGGGAGTTGGGGTGAGGGGGGGGGGGGGGGGGAGAGAGACATAAGGCAGCCTGAAGAATGGGTCGCTGTCCATTTCTCTCCGTAGATGCTGTCTGGCCCGCGGAGTTCCTCCAGTCATGCCTGTGTGAGAGGGAGGGAGGGAGGGAGAGAGAGAGAGAGAGAGAGGCAGTCCTGGTCAGTCCTTTGAAGATAGACACCAGTTGCTTGGAGCAACTCAGCGGGACATGCAGCATCTCTGGAGAGAAGGAACGGGTGGCGTTTTGGGTCGAGAGCCTTCTTCACACTCTCCCTCCCTCACTCTCACATAGGCATGAATGGAGGAACTCCGCGGGCCAGGCAGCATTTACGTTCCTTCTCTCCAGAGATGCTGCCTGTCCCGCTGAGTTGCTCCAAGCAACTGGTGTCTATCTTCAAACGCCTGACCAGGACTGCCTCGCTCTCTCTCTCTCTCTCTCTCTCTCCCTCCCCTCTCTCTCCCCCCCTCTCTCTCCGTAAATGCTGTCTGGCCCGCGGAGTTCATCCATTCACGCCTGTGTGAGAGGGAGGGAGAGAGAGAGAGAGACGCACACACAAGGTGGATGCGAAATCTTACCTGCCTGTTTCAGTGACAGACACCCACCGCCAGTAAATGAAGACACCCCCATCTTTCAGACAAAAAGAGACACACTGACATTAATGAAATGCTTAGCTAGTTTTATTAGATTTGTATGTAAATAGCAAACTGGCTGGATTCACTCTATCCAACTTCCGGGTTCACCGTTGGCAGGAGTTCCCACGGTGACCGCAAGAGTTACTACCGATATCGCACGGGACACTTCGTTCATAAAATGTTGCAATGCTTAACCACAAGTGCACAAGACACTCTTGGACAAATTCAAACATGTTTGAATTTTCTCCCGAGTACCCAAGGTACACGATTACATGCCGTTAGCGCCACGGTGGTCCACGAATGCCGTATTGTTACCGCACGAGGTTCCCACGATGTCAAACTCTGGTTACCTCTTGCGTCAAGTCGCACTGTGAAAAGGGGGTTTAATTCCAGCTTACAGACCTCTATTGACCAGGAACAAGCCGTCTGTGAAGCAGATCAGAGCTTGGCCAGAGGGAGCCACCTCAGCTCTCAAAGACTGTTTCGACTGCACAGATTGGACCGTTTTTAGAGAGGCTGCCACTACCAACCATCATGTCAACTTGACGGAATACACTGAACCTGTGACTGGATATATATTCAAATGCATGGAAGATGTGACCGTCTTCAAAAACCTCACCACGAGGGCCAACAACGAACCCTGGTTCACCAGGACGGTACGTGAGCTCCTGAGAGCACGGAATGCTGCTTTCAAGTCCGGGGACAAAGACGCCCTTAGTACTGCTAGGGCCAACTTGAACCGGGGCGTGAGAACAGCCAAGCGTGTCTATGGACAGAAAATTCAAGCACACTTCACGGACACTAAGGACCCCAAGCGCCTGTGGCAAAGCATCCAGTCTGTCACCGGCTACAGGCCAACATCCCCACCGTGCGAGGACAACACAGACTTCCTCAACACACTTAACACATTCTTCAACCGGTTTGAGGAGGACAACACCACCACACCAACAAAAGCCGCTCCCTGCCCAGACCATGAAACACTTCACCTGGACCCAGCAGATGTGCGGAGGACCCTATTCAAGGTGAACCCCAGAAAAGCTGCAGGTCCTGACAACATACCGGGGCATGTGCTCAGAGACTGTGCTGACCAACTCACAGATGTTCTCACTGACATTTACAACACCTCTCTGAGACAAGCCATCATACCAGCATGCTTCAAACCCACCACCATCCTACCGCTACTCAAGAAATCCCCAGCCTCAACATTGAACGACTACCGGCCCATAGCACTCTATCATGATGAAGTGCTTTGAAATGTTGGTCAAGGCCCACATAACATCCAGTTGACCCATTCCAGTTTGCATACCGTCCCAACCATTCCACTGATGATGCCATAGCAACAGCACTCCACCTAAGCCTGGCTCATCTGGAAAACAATAACAGTTACGTGCGGATGCTGTTTATTGACTTCAGCTCCGCCTTCAACACAGTCATCCCCCAACACCTGGTGAATAAACTCGGCGGAATAGGCATCAGCACCCCACTATGCAACTGGTTACTGGACTTCCTCACCGACAGACCACAGACAGTAAGAGTTGGCAAAAACTCATCAGAGACCACCATCATGAACACCGGGGTCCCACAGGGATGTGTGCTGAGCCCTCTGTTGTTCACGCTGATGACACATGACTGTTGTGCCAAACATAATTCGAACCACATCATCAAGTTCGCAGATGACACAATAGTGGTGGGTCTCATCAGCCACGATGACGACTCAGCCTACAGAGAGGAGGTACAACAACTCATTAACTGGTGTGACATCAATAACCTTCAACTCAATGTCAATAAAACAAAAGAAATAACTGTGGACTTTAGGAAGAAACAGACAGCACACACCCCACTCACCATCAATGGCAGTGCAGTGGAGTCTGTGAAAAGCACCAAGTTCCTGGGAGTGCACATCACAGATGATCAGACATGGTCCACCAACACCATCTCCCTAGTCAAGAAAGCACAGCAACGCCTCCACTTCCTTCGACGGATGAGGAGAGCCGACCTCCCCCCTTCTGCCCTCACCACTTTTTACAGGGGTGCCATTGAGAGCATTCTTACCAGCAGTCTCTCAGTCTGGTATGGCAGTTGCTCTGCTGCTGACCAGAAGGCCCTACAGAGAGTGGTGAGGACAGCGGAGAAGATCACCAGATCACCCCAACCAGCAATCCAGGACTTATACCCCTACTCGCTGTCACAAAAGAGCCACCAATATCATAAAATACACCACCCACCCAGCACACAAACTGTTCACCCTCCTACCATCCGGCAAGCGCTACCGCAGCATGTGGAGCAAAACCACCAGATTCAAAAACAGCTTTTTCCTTCAGGCCATCAGACTACTCAACACACTCAAGAAAATTCCATGAACATTGCACAAACAAAGACCAACTGACTGTCAAAATAACTTTAACTCAATGTTTCCAGTATGCTATTTGCACTTTTCTATATTGCACCTTTATTATTGCAGCTTAATAACATACCTTAAAATTTTATTACACTCTGGCACACTGTGAATATTTTATATAATGTATATGTCCATTGTCTATCTTTATTGGTATATTGTCTGTGTTATAAATATTACTTGCACATTTGGAGTATGGGGAAACGCAATTTCAATCCTCTGTGTAACTACTTGTTGCATTATGTGTTGCAATAAAGTTTACTTTGACTTTGACTTTGACTTTGAGTATTGAGTTGGGAGGTCATGGTGCAGTTGTATAAGACATTGGTGAGAGCGCATTTAGAATATTGTGTTCAGTTCTGGGCACCGTGTTATAGGAAAGATATTGTCAAGCTTGAAAGGGTTCAGAAAAGATTTACGAGGATGTTGCCAGGCCAAGAGGGTGTGAGCTATAGGGAGAGGTTGAATAGGCTGGGTCTCCATTCTATGGAGCGCAGGAAGACGAGAGTGATCTTATAAAGGTGTACAAAATCATGAGAGGAATAGATCGGGTAGATGCACAGTATGTCTTGTCCGGAGTAGGGGAATCGAGGTCCAGAGGTGAAGGGGAAAAGATTTAATAGGAATCTGAGGGTAACTTTTTCACAAAAAGGGTGGTGGATGATTGGTATAAGCTGCCAGAGGCGCCACATGGTCGCCACATGGTCGCCACATGTTCGCGGGTGGTTGCCGGGGAGTCGCCTTCATAGTCGTGAGTTGTTCCCGCATTCTGGGAATTAATCGCGGCCTCATTATGGTTGATGCAAATTTTTCCACATGTTGAAAAATTAGCAGCGAATAGAATGAAGCTGCCATGGAGAGTAGCAAGAATGCTCGACCCGTAGGTGGGTCGCCAGGAGGTCGAAGTTTCTCGGAGGTTCTCATAGGTTGTAGCCGGTGCTGACTTGTGAATTTCATTGGCTCATTGGGAAAAAAAAGGTAAGCAGTAGTTTTCAGAACCAAGGATAACCGACCGGTAATGTTAAATGTCCGCCGAGGTTCATAGCCATGTATCTCTGGCTTCTTAAAAGTTGTCTTCACTCCTTCTCTCCCCTTCTCCCCCCCTCTCCCCCTCCCCCTCTATTAAAGGACTTACCATACACTGTGCTTTATCCATCTTTTTACAGCGCCAACCTTCCTGTTCATCGCGGTGTGTGTCTGTATCAACTTGGCTTTGCACCATGTGAATTTTTTAGACAAGGCAAGCGGGGGGAGCACTGGCTGAAAATGATGGTGAAGGAAGCGATGTGTTTGTGTGTTCCACTCTGACAGTCGCCGTTCCAGTTCCCGGTTTTTCAGGCGACTGCCGGGAACTTGACAGTTTTGGGCACTGAGGAGCATGCTAAAAAAGGTAATCAGGAGGGCAAAAAGGCGACAGGAGATAGCTCCGGCAGATAATAATAGGGATAATCCCAAGAAATTTTGTAAGTACATAAAGGGATAAAGGGTAAGCAGCAAGAGGTCAACTCTGTGCAGGGGCCACAGGAGATGGGCGTCTCTGTTTTTACCGTGGAGAAAGGCAGGAGGACTGTGGAACTTGGGGGCAGTCAATGGAAGTGTCTTGAAGGCAATCAGTATTATGGTCGAAGAGGTGCTGAAAGTCTTAATGCATACAAAGGTAATCACATCTCACAGGCCTGATCAGATATGTACACGAACATTGAGAAACTAGAGAGGAAATTGCAGGTGCCCTGGATGAGATTTATAAATCATCATTAAAAACGGGTAAGTTGCCAGAAAACTGGAAGTCAGGAAATGTTGTGCCTTTATTTATGAAGGGCTGCTAGGAAAAGTTTGGGAACTATAGACCAATGATTCTAATATGTGTGATTGGAAAGTTACTGGAGAGTATTCTGAGGGATAAGATATATATGCATTTATATGGACAAAGTCTGATTAGGGACAGTCAGCATGGTTTTGTACATGGGAGATCGTGTCTCACAAATCTAACTGAATTTTCTGAAGATGTGACCAAAAAGGTTGATGAGGGCAGAGCTCTAGACATTGTATATATGGATTTCAGCAAGGCATTTGACAAAGTTCCACAAGGTAGGCTGCTCTGGAAGGTGAGAGCACATGGGATCCAAGGAGAGCTAGCCAATTGGATAGAAAATCGACTTCATGGAAGGAAGCAGAGGGCGATGTAGGATGGACACAAAAAGCTGGAGTAACTCAGCGGGACAGGCAGCATCTCTGGAGAGAAGGAATGGTGAGATTTCGGGTTGAGACCCTTCTTCAGACTGGTTAGGGAGAAGGGAAGCGAGAGATATCTACGGTGATGTGGAGAGATGTGGAGATAAAGAACAATGAATGAAAGATATGCAAAAAAGAAACAATGATAAAGGAAACAGGCTATTGTAAGCTGTTTGTAGCATAAAAAAGAGAAGCTAGTGTGTTCTGGGTGGGAGAGAGAGAGAGAATGCCGGAGCTACCTGAAGTGAGAAACATCGATATTCATGCCACTAAGCTGCCCAAGCGAAATATGAGATGCTGTTCCTCCAATTTGTGTTTAGCCTCACTCTGACAATGGAGGAGACCTTGAACAGAAAGGTCTGTGTAGGAATGGGAAGAAGAAATAAAGTGTCCAGCAACTGGGAGATCAGGTTGGTTCAGGTGGGTTGAGCGAAGATGTTCCGCAAAACTATCGGCCAGGCTGCGTTTGGTCTCGCCGATGTATAAGAATCCACAACTTGACCAACGGATACAGTACATGAGGTTAGAGGAGGTGCACGTGAACCTCTGCCTAACCAGAAAGTACTGTTGGGGTCCCTGGACAGAGTCAAGGGAGGAGGTATAGTGACAGGTGTTGCATCTTCTGCAGTTGCAGGGGAAGGTACCTGGGGAGGAGGTGGATTGGGTGGGAAGGGATGAGTTATCTAGCGAGTTGCAGAGGAAATGGTCTCTGCGGAAGGCGGAAAGGGGTGGAGATGGGAAAATGTGGCTAGTGGTTGGATCCTGTTGGAGGTGGTGGAAATTTTGCAGTATTATGGTTTCCTTGGCGGAAATTTCGATTGATGGTGGATGGTTGTTCTTCAGACCGAAGGCCTGCGGGCATGAATAGTAAATTTGCGTGGTACTGTAGATAGTGAGGATGGTTGTCAAAAATTGCAGCAGGGTCTCGACCGGTTGGATAGATGGGCTGAGGAATGGTTGACAAAGTTTAATGCAGATAATTGCGCGGTGTTGCATTTTGGGAAGTCAAACCAGGGCAGGACCTTCACAGCGAACGGCAGGGCTCTGGGGAGTGTTGTACAGCAGCGGATGTTGGAGTGCTGGTACATAGTCCCTCGAAAGTGGCAACATAGGTAGATAGAGTGGTCAAGAAGGCTTTCGGCACATTGGCCTTCATCAATCAGAGTATTGAGCGTGGAAGTTGGGAGGTTATGTTACAGTTGTACAATACATTACCATTGTAGATCTTGGTGGGGGAGAAAAAAAATGTTTTGGAAGGTGAAAGCATTTAGTAGAATTTGAAGGAATTGTTTTAAAATCATTGACTGTCAAGCAAATGCACAAAAGCAATCCATGGGATTGAGAATGCATCGCTAAGTGCTTTAAAAAACTGGTGCTAGCTGGTCTTAGAAACTACATTCTGCACACTGGTACAATTCACTTTGCTTTACCTTTTGTACTTGTGTTTGGCTTCATTGTATTAGTATGTAGTAGTGCCTGATTTGACTGGATAGCGTGTAAACTAATGCTCTTCACTGCACCTCAGTACATGTGATAATAATGAACTGAAATCTAAACCAAGTAATGGATGAGTGTCCATACATAACTGCAATGGGCATGGGGATATGTGTCCTGACATAACTGCAATGGGCAGCTCAATCAACGGCAATAAAGTGTGAGGCACTATACTTGAAACCGGGCAGTTTACGTAACAAATTTCAAATTACCTTTCTGTAGAGCAAAGTTTAATGTGCACCCTGAAGCTTAAAGATTTTGGTGAGTAACAAATTCACACAAGGCCACAGTAAAGAACAATGCTAATTCATTCCAAAAAGGGAAATAGCAGCTACCAAATGAAGGGGTTTTATCTTCTATCACACTCTCCATGCAAGGGTTTGTAAGTTCTGTGGTACGATTTGTTTATGCTGCAAAATCAGTTAATCGTCGCTCAGTCATTTTAATGTAAATAATGTGAGATAAATCCAAACTCTAGCTAGAAGGTAATTGCAATGCTACCATTTGATTCTTAGCCTGAAGGACAACAGCTCTTGTCATTCATCAAACAGCTAATTAATTTTGTTTGACTAATGGATTTAATTGTCAGTGGTGATGAATTTCTTTGCGCACTGGTGGTGTAAACAGGCTCATGGACATGTATATAAGTTATTGGAATGTTTTTCTCATTTATTTAAAGTGTGTTTGTGTTAAGGTTAGTGGCATGCTAAGGCTGCTCAGTGTTGGGCTGGAGATGTTACGTTAAAATAAATCTGCCGAATTTGTTAATAGATTACTAATAGAAAGACCTTGTAAAAAGCTTGGCAAAGAAATATATTAGCACAACAGGCAAGATATTGTTGTTGCCCGACTGAAAATCACATTGATGGTGCCTTAGCAAATTTTGCAAACATTTCCAAGTCAGCTAACACCTGTTTTAGCAAGGTATGGAGTTTTATAAGATTTTCAACATTGATCTAAATGATAACTGGCCTATTCACTCACAGAAGAATTAGCTTTCAATAATTGCTAAAGGCTAAATCGAACACTATTTGAAAGGTCAGGCACATCTACCCCATAGTTACAGGAAGAGTGCTGCATAATTGTTCTGAAGCAAAATAGGTTGGAAGAAACATACTGATTTCAGCAGGTTTTCTCTCGAACTATGTGGTCAGAATTGTCAGTAGATGTCCTGGAAAAAAGAGTAGTTCTAGATTTGTAATATAAAAACTGGAGGAAGCCCACTGAATTGAATTTTTTAGGCTACTGAGATCCCACTCGAGCAGAGATGATCTGTACAGGAGCGACAGGATGCATCTGAATGGAAGGGGGGGGGGGGCAATATCCTTGCAGGGTGGTTTCTAGTGCTATTTGGGAGAGTTTAAATTAGAGTGGCAGGGTGGTGCGAGCCAGAATGTTATTATTGGGTTTCTGTATCTGCAGATAATGTGTCACACAATTCTAATTAAATTGATCAGATCTTCCACTAACCTAAAAAATACACAAAGTGCTGGAGTAAATCAATGGGTCAGATAGCATCTCTGCAGAACTTGGATAGGGGATGTTTGGGTTGGTACCCTTCATCAGACTGATTGTGGGGAAGGGAAGGGGGGGGGGGGGGGGGGGAAGAAAGTTAGAAGAGTGGAGGAGCAGGACAAAACCTTGCAAGCGATAAGTAGATACAGGTGAAGGGGGGTTGATTTGTAGACGGTTGGTCAAAGGCAAGTGAAAAAAAGACAGCTGTGAGACAAATGGTTTAATTTTAATTTAGTTTTGAGATTCAGCGTGGAAACAGGCCATTCAGCCCACCGAGTCTGCACCGACCAGTGATCCCTGCACATTAACATTATCCTACAGACCATATGGACAAATTTTGTTAACCAAAATCTTTCCCAGGATTTAATTTATTAAAGCATTCATCTGAAAGCATTACTGATTGTAATATTATCATGGTCTGTCTGTTGTGTGATACTTGACAGGTAATTATAAAGAAAAAAAAACTGTGCACTCTATCAGATATTTCCTATGATTCTATGCAAATAACAAGCAGGACATAGCCAGCAAGATATTGGTTTCTCACGTTAAAAAAAATGGCAGTCTTTGCTATCTCTCTTTACATAGGTTGTATTTTTAATTAGCAAAGGATTATCAAAGTGACAAGAGATACTTCCTCCTGGAAAGAGATATGAAGATCAATGGTAAAGAAACATTTTTTTCTTCCAATTATCTCTGTGGAAAGTGTTGCGCACAAACCCAAATTAGAAATGCAGCCTTGTGCAGAGTAAGGAATTCAGTGTAAATAAGTGGGTATTCATGGAATGATGAAAGGCTGGATAATAAGTTATGAGTTAGACACCAAAAGCTGGAGTAACTCAGCGGGTCAGGCAGCATCACTGGAGAAAAGGAATAGGTTTGTTGCTTCAGACTGTGAATCAGGAAGGGAAACTACAGGTGTGAAAAGGTTCAAAGAGAAGGAGTACTTCAAAGTGGGCATACCATGGGCAGTGGAGCAGACAAATTGTGTAGGAAGGAACTGTAGATGTTGGTTTATGGAGCAGCCAAAATGTGTAGGAAGGAACTGCATATGCTAGTTTATGTAGGAAGGAACTGCAGATGCTGGTATTTTGATGTGATGCAAAAATAAACTATGGCGTTGATCAGACACTGTTGATCTGGGATCTGGGAATAACTGTGCACAGTTCCCTGAAAGTGGAATCTCATGTAGATAGGGTGGTAAAGAAAGCTTTTGGTGTGCTGGCTTTTATAAATCAGAGCATTGAGTATAGGTTGGGATGTAATGTTAAAATTGTACAAGGCATTGGTGAGGTCATTCTGGAGTATGGTGTACAATTTTGGTCACCTAATTATAGGAAGGATGTCAACAAAATAGAGAGAGTACAGAGGAGATTTACTAGAATGTTGCCTGGGTTTCAGCAACTAAGTTACAGAGAAAGGTTGAACAAGTTAGGGCTTTATTCTTTGGAGCACAGAAGGTTAAGGGGGAACTTGATAGAGGTCTTTAAAATGATGAGAGGGATAGACAGAGTTGACGTGGATAAGCTTTTCCCACTGAGAGTAGGGAAGATTCAAACAAGGGGACATGACTTGAGAATTAAGGGACTGAAGTTTAGGGGTAACATGAGGGGGAACTTCTTTACTCAGAGAGTGGTAGCTGTGTGGAATGAGCTTCCAGTGAAGGTGGTGGAGGCAGGTTCGTTTTTAACATTTAAAAATAAATTAGATAGTTATATGTACGGGAAAGGAATGGAGGGTTATGGTCTGAGCGCAGGTATATGGGACTAGGGGAGAATACGTGTTCAGCACGGACTAGAAGGATCGAGATGGCCTGTTTCCGTGCTGTAATTGTTATATGGTTATATGGTTATCTGATCTCTCCAAGGAACAATGAACCATTATTTATTTTTCTCTCAGCTGATTTCTAGTTTAATGTTAATAATGTGGTTTGTTAATAAAATCAATACTGATATTATATAGACCTGGTCTATTAGTTTTTAAATTATTTCTCTATCATTACCACATCCTATCTATTCACTTTAGGTCAAGTATTTTGTAACAATTCTAGCTAATCCTGAAAAGTAATTAAAACTAGCAGGTTGAAAATTGAAATCAACATCATACATTTTAATGAGTTCAAGGGACATCCAACTCCTGTGCCTCCAGGATAATTAAATATCCCCTGCTTGAAAATATACCATTTCAGCTAAATTGAAAGGCCCAAAAGAAAAAGCTTTAATTAATTTCTCTTCCTTTCAGGGTGGAATTTTTGAATCATAAATCAGAATCATGAACTCCGGAAGATGTGATGTGGACCATCAAATCCATGATGTTTCATTGACACGCAATCACATTAGAGTGATTGAGCAAGCCTATTCCTTGGAGCGTAGGAGAATGAGGGGTGATGTTATAGAGGTGTACAAAATCATGAGAGGAATAGATTCGGTAGACACACATAATCTCTTGCCCATAGGGGAATCGAGAACCAGAGTACATAGGTTTAAGGTGAGGGGGGAAAGATTTAATAGGAACCTGAGGGGTAACTTTTTCAAGCAAAGGGTGGTAGGCATATGGAACGAGTTGCTGGAGGAAGTCGTTGAGGCATGGACTATCCCAACGTTTAAGAAATATTTAGACAGGTACATGTATAGGGCAGGTTTAGAGGAACATGGGCTTAATGCAGACAGGTGGGACTAGTGTAGATGGGACATGTTGGCCGGTGTGGAACCAAAGGGCCTGTTTCCAGGCTGTAAGACTCTATGACTATGATTCGATTAGTCCCATTCCACCTGTCTATCCATTCCCTTGCTCTTTCAGCAAGTAAAGCTCATTCAAAAATAATATGTGTGTGGAAAGGTACATTGTGGAAACTAATTTCATGTTCTACGCTTATTTTGAACATGTCTCAACTGGATGAATAGAATGAAGTAAATGTACCTTACAATATCTGATTATTCAACTATGTCAAATATAAACTATTATTTGAATTAGCGAGTAAATTCACCGTGTGATAATAATGATCAACCAGATTACCTAGAAAGCCACAGCTTCAATTCCTCTTCTCATTCGTCTTAGCTGATCACAACTGGCACATTGCTGGATTAAACGAATAACAATCAGTTTTGTATCTTTATTTTATCTCCATTGCTACTTGAAGGAAATATTATCATGATCTTTGGTGAAGATGGTTTCATCAGATAATGTGCCCATTGACAAGCACAAGAGGAAAGGGGATTTCCTGGCACCAGAATTACCATAGCTTCCAATTAATTAGTGGAGCAAGACATTGATAGGCACTGCAATAGGCACTGGCCCCAAAATTAGGCATAAGCTACTTTTTCTTATCCTCCAACTTAAATATAATATCCTTTCTTCCTAAGGACGCCATAGTTACAGTCCTAACCAAAAGCCTGTTGATAAACCTTCTGTTGAGCATTGTCAGTCCTGTAAAAACCCAATAATAAACCAAGGGATTGAACATGGAACCATCCTTCTCAATTTGGCAAGACTTGGAAGCATGAAAGCACACCAATGCCTCTACTTTCTTAGAAGGCTCAGGAAGTTTGGCATGTCCTCAACAACTCTCACCAACTTTCTATAGATGCGCCTTATAAAACACAGCGTGTTTTGGGAACAGCTCCATCCAAGATCGCAAGAAAATGCAGAGAATTGTGGACGTAGCCCAAACCGTCACACAAACCAACCTCCCTTCCATTGACTCCATCTACACATCACCCTGCCTCATCAAGGTTACCAGCATAATCAAGGACGACTCAGCCCGGACACTCCCTCTTCTCCCCTCTCCCATCAGCCGAGGGGTGAAAACGCATACCTCTAGATTCAGGGACAGTTTCTTCCCAGCTGTTATCAGGCAACTGAACCATCCTATCAACAACTAGAGAGGGGCCCTGAGCTACTATCTACATCATTGGAGACCCTTAAACTATCATTAATCGGAACTTGTTGGAATTTATCTTGCACTAAACGTCATTCACATTATTCCCATGATCATGTATCTACACAATATGGACGGCTTGATTGTAAGCATGTATAGTCTTTCTGTTGACTGGTTAGCACACAACAAAAAACTTTCACTGTATTTCGGCACACGTGACAATAAACTATGAACTGAACTAAACTAAACTAATACTAAACTAAAGCTTTATCTGCCTGTAGTCCAGCAACATTAGATGAAACATCCTGTGCTGGCAGAATGATTCTGCACTGACCTTAAGGCCATGTCCCAATTACATGTCCTTGGCACGCAAATTACACGACCTCGCCATCGCGTTGAGGCGCACGGCCAGTCCCACTGAGAAGTGCGGAGGGGTATGGAGTTGTACGCGGTATTGCGCGGAGCTCCAAAATTTTGTAGCCAACGAAATCTCACGCACCACCGGCCTGTCGCGTAACTGATGGTCAAAGTGGGACAGGCCCAAGACCCTGGCGCGACACAACGTCTCACCTCCAACAGCAGCAGAAGCCGGCAAACGACCGCCGAGCTCGGCCTGGGGCTCACGGCTGTTGCGGTCCGGATCCATCCCCACTCCTACTCCCAGAGCGGGGCCAAGAAAATTGAAGATAGACACAAAATGCAGGAGTAACTCTGCGGGACCGGCAGCATCTCTGGAGAGAAGGAATGGATGACGTTTCAGGGCCAAGACCCTTCTTTCAGACTGAAGAAGGGTCTCGACCTGAAACATCACCCATTGCTTCTCTCCAGAGATGCCGCCATTCCCGCTGAGTTACTCCAGCATTTTGTGTCCATGTTCAAATGACGTCACTTGCTCCAGATGGCTGTGCGGACGCGTTAAGTCGTGCATGACCTTCGCGGGACCATCGCGCCTCAACACATAATTAGCATGCCAAAGACACGTAAGCGGGACAGGGGCTTAAGTGCAAAGTCCTGTTGAGGAAAGACTTTGGTTGGGTGATAAATGTGTAGTTGCAGTTGGGCGTCTTTTTGCTTTTGATTTTGGTAAGACTATATGGCAATTCAAATTCCTTGTATATTTTAACATACTTGGCTAATAAATTAAATACAATTAAAAGTAAATTCAGATCACATTAGTGATCCAAACCATTACATTTTAGCCTGCTTTGCTCAAGCGTTTGAAACTCACCACCTCATTTTCAAACCCCTCAGTGGTTTTAAACTCCTTATCACTGAAACAATAACTAGTCTAATAACATTTTATGATCTTTATTTCTCATTTACATACAACAGTACAGGAGCTGGTCCTTCGGCCCACGATGACCATGTAGAACATGATGCCAAGATAAACTAATCTCATCTGCATGCACATGGTCCATTTCCCTGTATTCCTTGCATATTCATGTGCTCATCCAAAAGTATCTTAAATGCCACTATCATATCAGGTAAAGTGCACAAGGATCTACTATCAAATTAATACAAATACAATTTTGGTGTTTCTGTTGAACACCTGAATATTGGTATGCATCACTAGTGGGGAGAGTAAATGCATGTAGAGTCTCCTGGATAAATATTCTGTTTGCATATATGTTCCAAAATGTCATATGATGATAGATTAGGCACACATGAAACAAAATGCTGGAGGAATGCATCATCCATGATAGTAATTGATAGACTGTTTTGGGTTGCTATTAAAAGTCTGTTCTTGACCGCTTTGGCCATCTGTGCTGCGATTTCCGAGAGAACGCCGCCACCTACGGCCATCATTTTTGGCCACCTTGCTCAGAGCCGCCCTCCTCCACATGTGTGCTGAGGATTTTTCCCGTTGATGAAAAATGACAGAGATATTAATGATTTTACAAAATTCCCCATTCTCTCTGCAGCCCCTGCTCGCGGCAGGGGGGAGGGGCTATAAAACCAGGAAGTGGTGTGACTCAATCAGTGTCTGCAAGCTGGAGGAAGGCAGAGGGTCATGTTTCACTGAGCTGTGAATAACACTGAACAGATGTCTACTCAAATGTAAGTGTCCTTAGTGGTTCTAAAACGCTTGCACAGTGTGTCTATTGGTTCTATAATGTTTGCAAAAAGTGTCTCTTTTGGTTCTACAATGCTTGCAGAATGTGTCTTTTTTGGTTCTAAAATGTTTTTTTAGGTTATATCCCCTTTCCTCTCCCCCACCTTTCCTCTCCCCCTCCCTCCCCTCTCTCCCCCCCCTCTCCTCCCCTCCACTCCCCCCCTCTCCTCCCCCCCCCCCCCCCCCCTCTCTCCCTCCCCCCTCCCCCCTCCCCCCTCCCCCCCCCCCCCTCCCTCCCCCTAACCCCCTCCCCTACACACCCCCTACCCTCTTCCCTCTTCCCTCCCCCCTACCTCCCCCTGCCTGCTCCCCACCTCTCCTCCTCACCCCCCTCTCAGCACCCCTTCTCTCTCTCCCTCACTCCCACCCCTCTCTCTCTCCCCCCTCCTCCCCCACCTTTCCCCCCTCCCCCCCACACTACCTCTTCTCCTCCTGTCCAACCCCCTCTCCCTCTTGCCCCTCTCTCTGTGTCTCTGTCTCTCTCTCTCTCTGTCTCTGCCCCTTCTCTCTCTGCCCTCACTCTCTACCCCCCCCCCCTCCTCTAGGTGTGACTGCAAGTTGGGGGCTATGCCTCAGTAGATAGGGTGTTTATGGGATAAAAGGAGCAAATTAATAATATTAATATAATATCAAGGGGGGTAATTAGCATGAGTGCGGGGGAGGGGGGGGATAGTTAGTGTGTGTGACGCTGCATGCCGCCTCCCCTCCCCCCCACAACCGCATGTTGGGGGAACAGACCCAATGGGTCTGCACTTGGTCTAGTAATAAATAAATGATAAGATAACTTTAGGAGGGTTGTAAATCCCATACAATTTGATCTATTAACTCTTGCTTATAAAACTAAACATGGTGTGTCATAAAGAATGGAATTACTTGCAGGCAGTTAGGTACTCCACTGACAGCCCAGACAGTGCTGTTAATGAGATGGGACTCTTGGTGTCAGAGGTATTTATGGCTCACCAACTGAACCCTGACAATTAAATTCAATCACGTAACTTGCACCGCTGTCACAATTAAGTGAATTGGCTTGCTATTATGCTAACATTACCGAAACACAGAAGGGACTTAATCTACCTCATCACAAAGCAACTGCAAAGACTTAATGATTTTCTAGGTGAATGCTTTATAACATGCACATTTAAAATTAAAAAGGCATAGACTGTTATACAGTGGGCAAGTGGTCATCAATATTTTATACATATACATATGTGTGATGCTTAAGATTTGCCTTTATGCAAAAAGGGTTAGAAATTCACATTTAGATTTCTGTTGATGTTGTTTTTATTTTACAGCAATTCATTTCCAGTCTCTCATGTGTTCTTTTATGTGCTATGCCTGCACTGCAAATACAAATGGACATTAATAACCATCAATATTGCTGCTAGCTTGCAAATGTAAATATGCTGTGACATTTTGCATTTCAAAATCCACATTTAAATTGCAAATTTAAATGATATCCATGTCCTAAAAATAGATGTTTGCTGCTGTAGTAATACAATATGAGATTTTCATATCAGCTTTCATATCAGCTTTATTAATTCATGTGTCATGAATCTTTTGAATGTTCATGGTAATTGGTCACAAAAAGACAATGTATTGTCAATGTGCAGCACAACAGGCTATATTCATCCTATTGACCTAGCAGCAACAGTATATGCAGACACCACTCTGATAAAGATAGCTGCTTCTTTGTGATGATCCACCTTCATTGATTGGACACTGATCCCACTTTGTGGTGGGATTTTTATTCAAGAAATAAGTGAGTAGGCTGTGTCATCACAAGAAGATCAGCTATGAAAATGAATGGAAGTGCAAGGTTGAAGGGCCAGGTGGCTACTATTTCCTTACATTTCCCTTACATCTATCCAGTCAAGTCCTCTAAATTCACTGGAATTTCCCTCGATTCTTCTAAACCATTCTTCTCAAATCTAGTCTGCTCAAACTATCTTCATATCTCAAACATATCATCCCTAGAACCATTCTAGTTAATTTTCAAAGTATATTTTTCCGAGGGGAGTAAATAATTTCATTAGTAAGAAGACTAAAACTTTATACATAGATGCAACTTTTGGAAGAGAGTAGACAATGGCACTAACTTCCTTCCCTTCTGCACAAGGGGCGCCGTCCTGTACGGGTATGGCTGCCCAGCCTGCAGCTGTCTGTTTTTTCATCTCTTTTTTTTATGTTTAGTTAGTTGAGATTTTGTTTTTCGGAGTTCTAGTCTTTTTTTATGTGGGGGGGGGGGGGGGGGGGAACTGCTTTCTAGGGTCCCTACCAGGTCGGTGAGGTGGCTTTTCTCCGGGCTGCACCTTTGACCCGTCCTTGCAGCCTACCAGCGGGTCTGAAGCAGCATTTCCTGAGGGGACCACCCAGAACCTCGGCTTCGGCGGCGGCGCAGTGCTGGAGCGCTATCGCGGAGCGGGCGATGCGTTGCCCGGGTCGCCGCGCTGGAACTCCGGTGAGCTGAAGACCGCCTATGAAACATCGCGGAGCTGTGGAACGGTCAGCCGCGGGCGGCGATGCTGAACATTACATCGGGAGCCTGGGATCTCTTGCCGAGATCGCCAGTGGTGGAGCTCCATCCAGCGCAGCTTGTTGGCTTCGGAAGCCACAGCCTCCGGTAAGGAAGCAGCCGTTCCAGGTTTCCCAAGCTGCTGTGAGGATTCTCCCGACGCCCGAGCACCATCAGCCGGCGAGAATGGCCTGGAACATCGGGCGTCCATAAAGGCGACAGCGGAGGTCTCAACAGGCCGGACTATGGGTAGACATGGGGATGGGGACTGGACTTTGTGCCTTCCCTCATAATGGGAACCATTGTGGGGGGATGTCCTTTACGTTAAATTTCTTTATTATTGTTATGTTGTTTTCTTTTTTATGCGCCGCAATGGCAATACACATTTCACTACACCAATTGGTGTATATCCATAATTTCCTTTACTTTCGCCACCATTTTCACAATGATGGATGTGGAACCTGAAGGGTGTTTGCCCTCCATATCACCCCATAAATGAGCAATTAATGTGGCTTTGTTAAAGTCACTCACGCCTCAATAATCCTATTCCATTAAATGCTGAGAAACTTTGCCATTCATAAATCAACATGGTTTAATTCAGTTTCCAATTATTAATTTCTAAAAATAAAATAAGTACGGGTTTTATCAATAATGGATGTCTATTTAAAGTTGATTGCAGTGTCAATTTCAGCAATGTGGTGGAGAGAAAAGGTCAATAACATTGACTTTTCCTAAAGCAATACTCTACTAATTTAGCTAAAGATTATTGATCCATGGGTCAAGACATCAAATTGCTGAAGTTTCAGTGATTTTCAGCATAACGTAATTATTGTGAAGATAAGTAAATCCCTCAGGTATGACATTGAATTAATGATTCTTAACCAGGATGCACAATGATACCGAAATGCTAATTGAAACAAATGAAAAGCTACTTAGGAAAGGAAATATAATCTAATAATGTAGGGAATAAAAGTGAGGTTGTTCAAAAATAAATCAATTTACCCAGCCCCATAGTATTTAGCATGGGGATAAGTAGAAAAGCAAAGTGAAACAGTGGTTGAAATATTTAGATGGGAACAAGGAGATACATTTCATAGGTTATTGGTGGCAACGCTGGGGCAGGAGAGAGCTGTACCACTGGGATAGACTTCACCTGAGTCAATCTCAATGGAAAGGACAACAAGATTGCAGGAGAAATAAGATAGATGCAGGATTTGTGTGAAGCCAAAGCAAATAAATCTTGAGCAAAAATCAGATCAAGTGGGTAAATGTAGATAATGCAAAGTCTGATAGCACACACAATAAGAAACCAAGACATTACCAAGAAAGTATAAGGAGTAAACATGAAAAACTAAGGCAGCCTGCAAAATATTCATCAGCAAGCAATAGTCCATTGTGAGGAAAATTCCTAAACCTGGTTTGGGGTGGATTTGTTCGATAAAGATGCTGCCTTACAACACCTGAGACCCTGGTTTGATCTTGACAGCAGCTACTGTCTGTATGGAATTTATACGTTCTCCCTGTGAGCGTGTAAGTTTTCTCCAGGTGCTCTGTCTTTCTCCCACATTTGAAAGTCTTGCAGGTTCATATGTTGATTGGCTTATGTAAATTGCTCCTAGTGTGTAGGGTGCGAAAGTGGGATAACATAGAACTAGTATATGGCTGATGGCTGGTCAGGTGGTTTCAGTGGGGCCCGGGACCTGGTTCCATGCTGTATCTCTAACACTGAGGGGGTCTATCAATTAAACATAACTAGTTAAACAATATTCAGACAAGGAAAAAGCAAATTGAGTAACTGCATGAAATGGAGAAAACAAAAAAACAAAACTGGAACATAACTAAAAGCAAGATTAAAATAATAAATAACAAATAATAAAAAATATTTCAAATGAATTGAAATTAATGACAAGATGGGGTCAATCATGTTAATGCGGTGGCTACTCGGGCTAGGCTACTCGGGCTAGGCTACTCGGGCTAGGCTACTCGGGCTAGGCTACTCGGGCTAGGCTACTCGGGCTAGGCTACTCGGGCTAGGTGGCTACTCGGGCTAGGTGGCTACTCGGGCTAGGTGGCTACTCGGGCTAGGCTACTCGGGCTAGGCTACTCGGGCTAGGCTACTCGGGCTAGGCTACTCAGAGTGGAATGGATATAGAGGAAGAAATGCATTTAAAACCTGTGTGAAATGACAAAATAACAAATTATCATACATGAGAGATTTTAAAGTCAAAATAGTAGACAGAGGAGACAGAAGACTTAGTAAATATGGAGGAACAAGATTTCTGAATTTCTTTTTTGCTCCATGTGTTAAAAACCCCAATAAGAAACAGAGTGTTGCTGGATCTAATAATTGGAAATGAACCAGAACATAATCAGACCAGACCACTTTGCCAAAGAGAATAATTGATGTTCAGCCATGGAAACCAAACCAAAATACACATGCTGTGAAAGGTAGAAGTCTGGGACACTGCCTGATTCATATGGCAGAATCTGTTAGTTGTTTCTGTTGACAAATGCAGTGAAATCCAACAGTGTGGTACAGTCTATCAGGCATTCTCTGCATCAACTAACTTACCAAGTCAGTAGCAGTGCAGATTTGAGATCACATTGATTTTTGTGAGGATTGCAGACTGAAAGGTTCGGAAAAAAAAGGCAAAATCTATTTCTTTAATTACCTCGCTTCAGTTTAATGTTTTAATTATTTATGTTTTGAGGTAAATATTCGCTCCTAATGTTTCTTGAATGTTATAACAATCATTTAAACATTAAACATTATTTCATTTAAACATTATTACAATCAGTAACACAGTTGGCAAAGATCTACTTATAATTTTGCCTCCTGTTAGTTTGACATGGGTATTTGAGGGATGCTGCTTAGTGTTATCCTAGGAGAAATATATCCGATTATCTATCACAAATTGAATATTCAGAATTGGCAAGGAAGACTGATACTGCAGGAAAAAAACATAAAAATCAAGCAGAGAATACAAATGTGAAAAATATTAAGAAATATGTAATCACAAATAATCAGCAAGACAATGAGAAATTGCAACTTTTGTAATTAAGTATTATAACAATAAACCAAATAATTGTGGTGGACACTCATTGATGGGTCACATGGTCTGTAGCTGCAGGGATACAGAGCCAGTGCTGCATTTATAATTCACCTTTCCTGCAGCCCATTATCTGCCTCTGGGCTAGGTATGTGTCCCCATGTCAGTAGGAATGTGTGCTAGTATTTGGTGGAGCAGGGTAAAAGGGCTGTCCCACTTGGGCGACCGAATTGGCGTCTTAAAAGAGTTTAGGAGAGTTTGAAAAAATGTCATGTTGAAGACCTCCTTCGACTATGTTTGTAGACTAGCTACAACTAACTTTGGGATAATTGGACACCGAATAGTTGAGAGTGAAGACAACCTCCTTCGACCTCCCTTCGACTATGATGAAGACTATCTACGACTACCTTCGACTACCTTTGATTACCTACGACTAACATGCCGACCTACTATGACCTACTACTAAACCTGTGAGTAAAAACGTTTCGATTTTTTCCATGGCAACCTTTTTTTACTCGGGGGCATTTTTCAACGTGTTCATGTCAAACCTCGTGTCGACCATGCTGTGAGTATGAGTTAGGGCAAATTCGCCAGAACTCGCGGATTATGTCACCCAAGTGGGACAGCCCCTTAAGGATGTTTAAGAATTATCCCACCAGGTGGTGGGTCACACCCACACTATGTCTATATGCTGTGATTTTTGACGTTTTTTTTAAAAAATTTTAGCCTATCCGTCACACTCTTTATCTATCCTTTTTAAGGCACTTCTTCTTGGGAGATACCTGCTGGGCTTTGGAATTGGGCTCACCCACCCAACAACCAAAAATGTTATTTTAAATATTGTGAAACAAGGGAAACCATGTAAGCTTTAATGCAAGACAATCCTTCTAGGAAAACTGGAGGAATTACCTTTTGTAGTTGGAACGTTAGGGGCGTTAATTAGCCAATTAAAAAGGGGTAAGGTCTTAGCCCATCTAAAATCAATTAATACTGATATAATATTTTTACAGCCGATGCATCTCAAGGATGAAGCTCATAACAGGCTGTAGGCTAACTGGATTGGCCAACTATATCATTATACTTTTCTTTCTAAAGCTAGAGGTACTGCAATCATAATTCGTAAAGGCATACCATTCAAACACAAAGCCACTACAGTCAATAAGGAGGGTAGGTACATTATAGTATCTGGGGAGTTATACTCAACCCCACTTACTATGGTGAATATCCACCCCCCCCAATTTTGACAAACCACAATTTTTTACTAAAATAATGAATATAATCTTAGACTTCACCCAGCAAAATCTGATAATTGGAGGAGACTTCAATTGTGTTCTGGACCAATATCTGGATAAATCCTCATAGCAAAGGAGATATAATACAAAATCGTAACCTAGCGAACTCCTAAACACTGATATAAAAATTACGAATGTAACCGATATATGGAGGATTGCAAATCCATCCGGAAGAGAATATTCTTTTTATTCAGCCGTGCACAAAACGTATACACGTATTGATTATTTTCTGGTGGACACAAAACTAATCCATTTTACAATAAATCCCAAATATCATAATAATATTATTTCCGATCATTGTCCATTAACATTCTCCTTAAAATTAGAAGGAATGCATAATAAAAAAATGTTCTGGAGATTTAATCCTCAAATATTAACCGTTCTAGGTTGCAGTGAATATTTGAAGCAACAGATGGAATTATTTTATGAGACAAATGACACAGCAGGTATTTCGGCCTCTTTATTATGGGAATCTTTTAAGGCCTTTATTAGAGGTTCTATTATCTCATATCAAGCGTATCAAAATATAAAAACAGGTTGGAACAATTGGAATTAGAAGAACAGATTAGACAGCTTGATTTAGAAAATGCTACCGATCCTTCTATTGACAAACACAATAAGATATTAAAATTTAAGCTAAATCAAATTATTTCTGCAAGAGTTATCAAGTTATTTCAATATACTAAGCAAAAAAACTTTTAAATTCGGTGACGAACCGCACAAACTTCTGGCACGTCAGTTGAGAAAAATGGAAAAAGATCATACCCTTCAAAAAATTAGATCAGAAAAAGGTGAGCTGCTTACACTCCCTAAAGATATCAATGAAAGATTTTTACAATTCTATCAACATTTATACACATCTAAAACTTCAGTAGAAACTATAAAGATTAAAAACTTCCTTGACAATTGCAATCTTCCGTCACTTAACGCGGCGGAACGTGAAGAACTAGGAGCGCAGATTACAGTAAAAGATATTGAAGAGACTATTAAATCACTGAATAATGGTAAAACGCCAGGCCCAGATGGGTTTAGTAACGAATTTTATAAAAAAATTTCATGAATGAATCTCTCCTCGTTTACAAGCCCTTTATATACACGCATTTAAAGAACAGACGTAACAGAACTTTAGCTGAATCAATTATTACACTGATACCCAAAAAAGATAAAGATCTTGATGAGCCAGGATCATATAGAGCAATAGCTCTTTTAAATACAGACCAGAAAATATTAGCTAAAACCCTGGCAAGAAGACTAAGTAAGTGCGTTAGTAAACTAATACACCTTGATCAAACTGGGTTTATACCCAAGAGACATTCGTTCAATAACTTGAGACGCTTGTTTAATATAATGTACTCATACAGAACGATAAACAAAGACTTATCAATTATTTCCTTAGACGCAGAAAAAGCATTTGACCAAGTAGAATGGGAATATCTCTTCACAGTATTGCAAAAATTCCAACTAGGAGAAAACTTTATTTCATGGATAAAGTTGTTATATAACAATCCGACTGCCAGAATACTGACTAATCAAACACTCTCACTGAAACACAAATTTCAATTATCCAGGGGCAATAGACAAGGGTGTTGCATTATCACCACTGTTATTTGCCCTTGCGATACAACCCTTAGCTGAAAGTATAAGAGTACATCCGAGCATTCATTGCTATAATACTAAATATTCAAATAACCATATAACATATAACCATATAACAATTACAGCATGGAAACAGGCCATCTCGACCCTTCTAGTCCGTGCCGAACACATAATCTCCCCTAGTCCCATATACCTGCGCTCAGACCATAACCCTCCATTCCCTTCCCATCCATATAGCTATCCAATTTATTTTTAAATGATAAAAACGAACCTGCCTCCACCACCTTCACTGGAAGCTCATTCCACACAGCTACCACTCTCTGAGTAAAGAAGTTCCCCCTCATGTTACCCCTAAACTTCAGTCCCTTAATTCTCAAGTCATGTCCTCTTGTTTGAATTTTCCCTACTCTCAGTGGGAAAAGCTTATCCACGTCAACTCTGTCTATCCCTCTCATCATTTTAAAGACCTCTATCAAGTCCCCCCCTTAACCTTCTGCGCTCCAAAGAATAAAGCCCTAACTTGTTCAACCTTTCTCTGTAACTTAGTTGTTGAAACCCAGGCAACATTCTAGTAATCACCTCTGTACTCTCTCTCAATTTTGTTGACATCCTTCCTATAATTAGGCGACCAAAATTGTACACCATACTCCAGAATTGGCCTCACCAATGCCTTGTACAATTTTAACATTACATCCCAACTTCTATACTCAATGCTCTGATTTATAAAGGCCAGCACACCACAAAAGCTTTCTTTACCACCCTATATACATGAGATTCCACTTTCAGGGAACTGTGCACAGTTATTCCCAGATCCCTCTGTTCACCTACATTCTTCAATTCCCTACCATCTACCAATAATAAGATATCGTTGTATGCAGATGATGTTATATTACCAACTTCCAAGTCAGGATCCCAAATATACTAAATCTTATAGAACAATTTGGCTCCTTTTCAGGGTATAGAATAAACTGGAACAAAAGTGAAATTATGCCGAAAAACCTCAAGACCCATCACACCTTCTAAAATTTCCCTTTAGAATTGCTAGCGGAAATTTTAAATATCTTGGAGCTTATGTGGCTAGAAAATATTCTTCCTTATTTCAAGCAAATTTTCCACCATTAATCACAAAATTAAATGCCCTCATTCAATTTTGGAAAACATTTCCGATTTCCCTCATAGGTAAAATGCCATAAAGATGATTTTCCTTCCACAAATCCTGTACTTATTTCAATCAATACCGATTTTTCTCCCTAAAAAAACTTTTTTTTTTAAAAACGCGACTGTGTTTACAAACTTTATCTGGGATTACAAAACTCACAGAATTCACAAACGACGTTCATGCAAACCTAAAGAAATCGGTGGACTGGCTTTCCCTAATTTTCTTAAAGACGTCTCCTTAACTATGGCCTGATAACGGCGAAAAAACTAATACTTAAATTTTGGAAACAGACAACAATCCCTACAGTGAAGATTTGGATCACAAACATGTCTGGGACACTACATTTGGAAAACATTAGGTTTGTCTTGCGGAAAAACCAGATCAATTTATCAAGACATGGACACCCTTTACCAAATTCTTCGGGGGGGGGGGGGGGGGGGGGGGGGGGCAACGTATATCTCCACCTTTTCTTTTCTTTTTTCTTATTTCTATATCTTTTGGCCACACTACTTTGGTAGTTTAGGGATCTTTCTTTTGTTCTTTTTCGATCTATCTTTTCACTTTTCATTTTTTCCCTTTCTTGTTCTCTTTTTCTTTTCTTTTCTCATTTACAAGTTATATGGTTAAAAATGAAGCTGTACAATAATTGTATAATTTCAGATGCCGAATGTTTTATCTTTGTACAATTGCTTCTAATAAAAATTAAAATAAATTTAAAAAAAGGATGTTTGAGGATTCAGACAAGAGTGGGTTGGGGTAGTGCGAGCGAATGAGTTAGTCATCAAAGAACCCGAACCGACAGAAAGGTATGCGATGTAGATCAGGAGACTTGCAGTGGGGGGGGATCCAAAGGTGATCACGATCATCAAGGGATCAGTCGATGAAGTGTCAAGTCCCAAGTCAATAGTTGAGACATGGATTGATTAGGGATCTGGGAAGTGTAGGGTTGAGGGGTGGAAGGGATTAGTCTATGTCAGGATGACAGAAATGTAGTTTACACATTATATGGGCATTGTTTTCTCTGCAGTCTCAATGTATCATTTCAGAACTCTCTTGAATCTCGAATCTTGAATCAATAATAATTTATCTAATCTTTCTATTTTGCTTTGTGTATTTGACTTGACTCTAATTCACCTTTTTTTTTGTCAAACCTCAACTCGTTAGAGAGAAAGATTGATACTAATGACAGTCATTAATCTTAGCTATTTGATGCTGACATAAATAACAAATGCACTGCAATTTTATTGAGCCACGTCATGCAGAACGTTGTCTTAATTGTGCATTTCAAGGCCTGCTTGGAAAATAAATCCAACATCAATGATTTTCTGATACTTGTTAAACAAAATCTCTGGGCTCCTCCCAACCTCCTGACTAAGCTTTGCTGGAAGATTAGCAGACCCCTGGTAAAAATGCTCAAGCTGTTAGCTTTGGCCATTTATGAAGTCATGGAATCCTAGAATTATAAAACACAGAAGTAAGCTGTTTGGCCCAATTCATCCATGCCAACCAAGGTGTTTTCCTGAGCTGGACCCATTTGGCTGCATGGCCATCTAAACCTTTCTTATCCATATATCAGTTTACATTTAATTTCAATGTTTATATCTGCCTCTACCACGTCCCCTGGCAGCTCATTCCATATAACTATTACTCTCAGGTTCCCTTTAAATATTTCCCTTCTCACCTTAAACCTATGCCCTCTAGTTCTAGACTCTCCTACACTGAAGAAAAGACTGTGACCATCCATCTTATCTATGCCCGTTGTATGAATTTGCTGGTATAGCAACGTTATTTAACTTCAAATCCAGTTTAATGGCCACGAGGATGCGATGCTACAGATAACACCACAGTACCTGAACAAAGAGGCCCCTGCCACGACCTACCCCGGGTGTCTCGCATATGCGCCAGATAACATCTTCCAGGAATGGACTCAACAAACACCCGACATGGGCTGTGAATACAGTGACTGATCTACACCCCTCATGAATTTATAAACCTCTATAAACCTCGGTCACTTTTGCATCTTTTAATTTAAGTCCTCCAAGAATCTTTTCTGAAGAGAAGTCACAACCTGAAACATCACTGTTCACATTCTTCAGAGATTCTGTCTTACTCCAGCACTTTGTGTTTTTTTGCATTATTAGCATCTGCAGTTCCTCGTGTCTCTCTTTATTTTCAGATCCAATTGCTTGTTGCATTGAAGCTATGATTATACACCTTGCAAGTGTTAAATTGCAACTTTGATTCAACAAAAAATGAGCTCTAATTCATTCATTAAGTAATATTATTTGCTATGATTATTGAATGGGTCACATTGCACTTTCTGGATTCCAGTACAATAGATGAATCAGGTGGTAGTCTCAGACCACAGAAGTGAAAGGTTGAAGATGCCCTTGAATACTCTAGTAAGTTGGTCCACTAGGGTCTTTGATACTCAGCCAGGTGCATCATCTAGGCCAGATACTTTGCATTCACCCTCGTGAAGGATGCTGTGATGTCGACCTTGGAAACTGAGATCACAGTGACGTCCGCAGCTGTAGGGGCTCATGTAGGTGTGTCATTTTTCTCCCTTTCAAAGCATTAACAAAAGGCATTGAGTACACATGGAACTGATGCATCATTGCCACTTGTTGGAAATTATAGTGTTCAAGCCCAGCCATGGTGATTGATCATCTGCCTGTGGCTCTACTTTGATCAGAATTATCTCTTCACGCTCGTAGATGCCTTCACGTCATACCTGGATTATATTCATGCCCAAAGACTGCCAGTCCTAATTGCTGCAGATTATGAATCTCTTGCTTCATCCAAGGCAACTGCCTTCAATTTTCTAATGAAGTAAATGAAAACTGTGGTGTATCCATTCAGATCTTTAATGAATCCTTGAACATGGCCCAACCCACCGATCCAAAGCTGTCCCATAACTTCTTCTCTATCTCCCCGACCAGTTCTTCATGGTTCTATTCACCAGTACTATGCTCTTCATTCGCTGTCTATGGGCAGGAAGTAGCCGGGTGGTCAGACTTTACGGAAAGTGCAGGCGAGGGAATGGAGCAATAGGTGTTGCTGATGGTAGGATAGTAGTGTTCGAATGCATTGGGCCCTCTGTTGTTGAAGGTATTGTATTGATGGTAGGTAGGGAAATACTTCTTCCAACTAGCCTAGTTGATATGTCCAGCAATGATGGGGAAGGTATTGGGATGTGCCATTTTGTATTTGTTGATTGCTGTGCTTGACATGCTTGAGTCGGGATGCAAGCTTCAGAAAAGATGACGGTGGCGAACTCTCTAGGTGAGTAGAATGGTTGCCACTTAACTGCCATGTGATCCAGGTCAGGGGAGCAGGAATGGAGCAACATCTGAGCATCACTTCAAATTCACCACGAGGCAAATGTTGCCGTCTCTTCCTTCTCCTGATGTCGAATGAAGGGACGTAATCTCTAGAATGAGCTACAGTCCTTAAGATAGAGACCAAGGTAATATTGTAAGAGTCAAAATGACACGATATGCTGGTGCAAATAAAATCCTGACAGTAAACTCATCCAGAAACATAGTCTGAAGAAGGGTTTCGGCCCGAAACGTTGCCTATTTCCTTCGCTCCATAGATGCTGTTGCACCCGCTGACTTTCTCCAGCATTTTTGTGTACCAGAGAAAGTATTTCATGGTTTTGCAGCTTCCAATGACTATGGCAAACTGAAATCATGTGCTATCTGTAGAACAAGCATTACTGGCAGCATATAGACTTTTGAATAAAGGTGCTGATTAACAATAAGATATTGTCAGTAATCTATCTATATTACTAAAAGTCTGTTCTTGACCGGTTTTGGCCATCTGTGCTGCAATTTCCGAGAGAACGCCGCCACCGACGGCCGTCATTTTTGACCACCTTGCTCAGAGCCCCCCTCCGCCATATGTTGTGCCGAGGATTTTTCCCGTCGATGAAAAATGACAGAGATATTAATGATTTTACAAAATTCCCCATTCTCTCTGCTGCCCCTGCTGGCAGCAGGGGGGGAGGGACTATAAAACCAGGAAGTGGTGTGCCTCACAGTCTCTTCAAGATGGAGGAAGGCAGCGGGTCACGTTTCTCTGAGTTGTGAATAACACTGAGCACATGTCTACTCAAATGTAAGTGTCCTTAGTGGTTCTAAACGCTTGCAGAATGTGTCTATTGGTTCTAAAATGTTTGCAAAAAGTGTCTATTGGTTCTAAAATGTTTGCAAAAAGTGTCTCTTTTGGTTCTACAATGCTTGCAGAATGTGTCTTTTTTGGTTCTAAAATGTTTTTTTAGGTTCCTCCCTTTCCTCTCCCCCCCCCTCTCCTCTCTCCCCCCCTCTCCTCTCTCCCTCCCCCCCCCCCTCTCTCCCCCTCCTCCCTCTCCCTCTCCCCCCCCCCCCTCCCCTCCTCCCCCCCCCTCTCCTCTCCCCCCCTCTCCTCTCCCCCCTCTCCTCTCCCCCCCTCATTGCCCCCCCCTCTCCCCATATCCCTCCCCCTTCCCCCTCCTCCCCCCCTCTCCTCCCCCCCCCCTCTCCCTCAACACCCCTCTCCCCTCTCACACCCCCTCTCTCCCCTCCTCACACCTCCCCCTCTCCCCCCCCCTCTCCCCCCCCCCTCCCCCCCTCCCCCCCCCCCCCCCCCCCCCCCCCCCCCCCCCCCCCCCTCCCCCCCCCCCCCCCCCCCCCCCCCCCCCCCCCCCCCCCCCCCCCCCCCCCCCTCCCCCCCCCCCCCCCCTCCCTCCCCCCTCTCTCCCCCTCCCCCTCCCCTCCCTCCCTAGGCCCCCCCCTCTCCTGGGAACCCCCCCAACTCTCCACCTGTCCCTCCCTGGCTCCCTCCACCCTCCACCCCTTACCAAATTCTCCCTCCCCTAGAGTGGACCCCCCTCCCCCCTTCCCCTGCACCCCCCGTGTGTGCGGGCGAGACGTTGTCTTGCTTGCGACGGGGCATAGCCTCCCCTCTCCCCCCCCCCCCCTCTCCCCCCCTCACCCTCAGCTCTCCCTCAGGGTCCCTCCGGTCTCTCCCTCCCCACCCCCCCCCTCCCTCCCCACCCTAATATCCCTCCCCCCCGCATGTTCTCTCCCCTCCTCCCCTCCTCCCCACCTGCCCCTTGTAAAAGAATCCCCCCCTCGGTTGCCCCCAAGTCCTCTCCGCAAACTTTCGTAAGACCCCCTCCTCTCCACCCTACTCCCCTCCCTTTGTCATCCCCCCTCTGAAAACCTCTCTGTCTCTGCCCCCTCTCTCTCTGTCTCTGCCCTTTCTCTTTCTGCCCTCACTCTCTACCTACCCCCCCTTCCCCCTCTCTAGGTGTGACTGCAAGTTGAGGGCTATGCGTCAGTAGATAGGGTGCTTATGGGGTAAAAGGAGCAAATTAATAATATTAATATAATATTGTAAAGGTGTTAAGTCTGACACTGTAACTTTACTGAGTCTTTAATAAAGGCACATGTCAAGCACGTCCCAGTACTGACTGCATTTAGTCTTCAGGCGTACTGGATCCAAGGGAGGAGCAAGGGGAGGATATCACAGTTATACTGAGATGACTGGGCGTGGTTAGTGGTATTGAGGTAGCTACATTATAGGTTGCATGCATAAACCATCTACATCCTTTCCCTTAGAAATCTAAAATTGAAGTTATAACAGTGGCAGTGTGATTATACAACACATGCAAATTTAAATGAAATCACTGTAGCAGACAGGAGGCTTGACAACCCGACCTGAGCGTGTGCGTATAGCACCATCACCCTCCCCACCAGATAGAAGAGGAGGTGGAGCAGCAGCAGCCGGGAAGGAGAAAGTCAGCGGAGACCCAACCGGGAATGCGGGAGGTGACCCAACCGGCACAGGTGATCCAGGAGGAGAAGACGGGAGAGAAGGAGGAGAAGGAGAACGAGCAGGGGAGGAGATCATCTGCCCAAAACCAGGAAGCGCAGAGGGAGGAGAACGCGGCAAGTGAACTGACCGCGGCATGCAGGGAGCTGTGGGGTAATTAGTAATGACAGGCTTGAAACACAACGGAGGAGTGTAGGGATCCGCAGGAGGAGGCAGAGGCTCGTTAACTCCCAATCCTCTGTCTACGCCACATCTGCACCCAGGATGAGGTGTTCCACAACAGGGCATCGGAGATGTCCTCATTCTTCAGGGAACGGGGGTTCTCCTCTTCTACCATAGATGAGGCTCTCATCAGGGTCTCTTCTATGCCCCGTGACTCTACACTCACTCCCCATCCCCCCACTCATAACAAGGGCAGAGTCCCCCTTGTCCTCACCTTCTACCCTTCCAGCCGTCACTTACAACAAATAATCCTCCATCATTTTCGCCACCAACAACGTTACCCCACCACTTGCCACATCTTCCCATCTCCTCCCCTGTCTGTTTTCCGCAGAGACCGCTCCATCCATAACTCCCTGGTCAATTCGTCCCTTCGCACCCGTACCACCCCCTCTCCGGGCACTTTCCCTTGCAACCGCAGGAAATGCTACACTTGTCGTTTTACCTCCACCCTTGACTCCATTCAAGGACCCCAGCAGTCTTTCCAGGTGCGGCAGAGGTTCACCTGCATCTCCTCCAACCTCATCTATTGCATCCGCTGCTCTATAGATAGGCACGAAACATTGCCTATTTACTTCACTCCATAGATGCTGCCTCACCTGCTGAGTTTCTCCAGCATTTTTGTCTACCTAATAGAGTAGGATGATATCAGTCGATATTCCACCGGGCGGCGCCATCAGCAATGCAGCCTTGCCAATGGTCTGCCTGTCTTTTCACCATTTTTTTAATTTTTAGTGTGTTTTAAAAGTATGTGAATGTTCTCTGGTTTGTTTTATGTGGGGGAGGGGGTCAGGGGCATCTTTTTTCAATCTCTTACCTTGCTCAAGATGCGATTGTTTTCTGGATCGTATCTCCGGTTGCTCTGCGACTTAATATCATGGAGTTGGAGGTCTTGCTCAAGACTGATTTTGAGCCCCACCGCGGGGCCGTGGACTTACCATCGGAGCCTGTGATCCCTTGCCTGGAATCGGCGCTCTAACCACGGCCTGCGGATTCCAACATTGAGGAGCTCGCAGTCTCAGGTAGAGACTGATGTCGAGAAGCTCCAATTCGCAGAAGGTCCGACTAGCCCTGACCCGGGGTCCGATCGCCTGGCGTGGGGGAGCTGAGATCCCCCGATGCAGGAGCTCGATCGCCCCGATGCTGAGGGCCCGACCGCCGGCTACGGGAACCAAGATCATCCCGTCAACGGAAGTTTCGAGGCCCCTGACCACGGGAGGACAAAGAAGGGAAGAGATTGAACTTTTTTTTCGCTTTCTATCAGTGAGGAATGTTACAGAGTCACTGTGGTGGATGTTTATGTTAAAATGTATTTAGTGTGTCTTGTTGCTTTTTATTGGTGTTACTGTATGGCAAATCAAATTCCTTGCATGTTGGAAAACACTTGGCTAAAAAAGTATCATTATGATTATGATAATAGTAGATTCTCTTCTGCGCTAGCAGGCATACAGCCATCGCATTCTGGTGCCATCTTTCATCTACCGAGTCTCAGGTCTCTCCACATATTAAATCTTGATGTCAGGAGATATGCATTTCACATCTTCTTACTTTTGGAACTTTAAGGTCCAGTATCATGGTTGGATCCAGTGCGATGCTGTTGCTTCCTTTCACAGCTGCAGCTGCTCTGTGTAGCTGCTGCAGTCAGTGTGCGCATCTTCTCAACCATGCCCATTAAAGGAAAACTTGAGCTGCTGCCTCTCGCAGCTACCCCTTTGCTTCTGGTTGCCAAGATCGCTATGACCCGCACAAAAGCATGTATCACCATATTCAAGAACAAGCACTTCCCGCTGTTATCTTTTGAATGTCCCTCTCATAAACTAAAGATGTATTGACTCTCCCATTCTACCTCATGTGTCTCTTGCCCTTTTCCCTATCTGCTCTTTCTTTTTAGCTGTAAAACTATATTCTACTCTGTTTCCTTTCGTTTTTTGCGATACCTGACATACTCATGTGTGGTTTGATTGTACTCATTGCCTGGATGGCACACAAAATAATGCTTTTCACTGTATCTCAGTACATAAGATTCTTAATCCAATATCAATAGTATGCGTGTGCTAAAGAGACGATGGGTTTCCTCGTGCGTGAATGTAAGCCAAAGAGACATAGTCTCAGAATATAGGTATCTCTTTAAGAGAAAAGTGAGGAAACATTTGGTCATAAATTGTCATAAATAATTGAAATTATCTGGACAAATGAACTGAGAACATAGGGATTAAATATATTCAAAATTGAGATCAACAGATCTTTGTTGAAATGTGGAGTAATGGGCCTGTCCCACTAAGGCGATTTTTCAGCGGACTAACGGCGACTGTCAAGTTGCCGGCAGTAGCCTGAAAAACCGGCAACTGGAACGGTGACTGTCAGAGTGGAACACACACAAACACATTGCTTCCTTCACCAACCTGTTATGCAGGCGGGGGACAGGGCAAGTGGGGGGGGAACGCTAGTCTAAAAAGTTCATATGGTGTAAAGCCAAGGTGAAACAGACATACACCGCGATGAACAGGAAGATTGGCGCTGTAAAAAGACAGCTAAAGCACAGTGTACGGTAATTCTTTTAAAAGAGGGGGGAGGGGGTGGGAGAGTGAGGAGAGGGAAGGAGAAGGAGTGGAGACGACTTTTACGAAGCCAGAGATACACGGCTGTGAAGCTCGGCAGACATTTAACATTACCGGTCGGTTATCCTTGGTTCTGAAAACTACTGCTTACATTTTTCTCCCCCCAATGAGCTAAAGAAATTTACCAGTCAGCCTACAACCTATGAGAACCTCTGAGAACCTTCGACCTCCTGGCAACCCACTAGGACCTCCTGGCGACCCACCTACGGCTCGAGAATTCTCGCTACTCTCCATGGCGGCTTCATTCTAGTCACCGCTAATTTTTCAACATGCTGGAACTCCTCACGACCATGAAGGCAACCACCCGCAAACATGTGGCAACCATGTGGCGACTGCATAGTCTCCTGCAGTCGCCTAAAAAGTCGCCTAAGTGGGACAGGCCCATTAAAAATCTTGAGGAAGAGGCTGAAAAATTGAGCTGGTACCAAGATCCTTTTCAACAGCAGTCTCTTGTAGCTACATTTTGTGTCTATTATTTTCTTAGGGTATTGGAATCTCTGCTACCAGCCCGACCTGTTAAGTTCCTAGATTTTCCTGCATTTTGTTGCGAGCTTTAACAGTCACAGAACCGAATGGCCTTGCATGACTAACTCTGAGAAAATTTAAGATTCAATCACTTTGCTGTGGATCTGAAGTCACACATCGGGTAGAGCACTTAAGATGACAGATTTCCATCCTTGAAGGACATGAAAAGACAAAACACGTTATTATGAATATCTTGTGTTTTCACGGACATCATTACTGAGACTAACTGGGGGGTGTTTTAACTTGCTACTGTTTCCATTACTTTTTCTTCGGTACCTTGATGTTTGGGAATAAAATACATCAGACCTAGATCGTGATTAATTCAAATGGCTCTATGAACTACTGTATAACTAAAATAATTCATGACAAAACATAATAGTCTTCCATTAAAGCAGGATTATTTGTCCTTCAAAGTACTTTAAGTGAATAGTTAAATCGAATATTTCTGCTGCAAAATGCATTGAATGGAAGATTCATGAACAAGTAATCAATTATTGTAATTTCGCTGGCAAGGTCTCTGGCCATGATTGACTGGGGAATTATCTTTCCATCCGTATCCTAGCTGAGACTAGTGTGATGTTACTGCTTGCAGCCTCTACACATTCATTTTCAGACTCAAACAAAAAAAAAATACATGCCGCCACATTGACAATCTGGTGAATTAGAATGTTGTTATTCAATAGTGCCAGGATTTAGCCTTGGGGTATCATTAATAAGTCAGTCGGAAGACACGTTATTTTTTGCCCAAAATGTACCACCAGAATAATGAAGGGTAGGCAGAGAACTAAGCTAAGGACTCACCACAATGGGAGCATCATTCTGAGTAATGTCGTTTGTGGTTCCCTCACCAGTGAGCCAGACGTGAACATTCAAGTCCTATAACTGTCCATCCATGTGGCTGGCAATCTGTTGCAGCACTGAATTTATAGTATATTGCTGGAGATGCTGCCTTTCAACTGTCTTTCTGCTGAAAGCCACTTACAAATCCACACACTAGATCCGGCGAGTTCCTACGATATCCTGGTTAATATTCCTTCCTTGAGCTACTGTTTATTCATCTCACTGTTTGTTAGATATTGGTGTATTTCTAGACCTGCATGAAAACAATCACAGCCATTTTCAGGATTTCATGATATCTGTCTCTGGTTTGGAAAGGAATGTGAAAGCCACTCAGTCTCTCCTCTGAGTTCTTTGTCAATAGTTCCAAATTATTACCCCTTTTTGGATAGTTGCTTTGTATTTCTAAAATCCTCCACTGGGGAAGTAATCACAGACGAATGCCAGCAAATGGAGAGATGGGTGGAACACTACTCCGACCTCTACTCGAGAGAGAACATTGTGTCCCCCTCAGTCCTTGATGCCATTGAGTGCCTGTCGACCATGGATGAGTTAAGGGCCTGTCCCACTTGCGTGTCCTTGGCACGCAAATTACGCGACCTCGTGGTCACGTTGAGGCGCACGGGCATAGTATGGCCGCGCGTGGCCGGTCTCACTTAGAAGCACGGAGGGGTATGTAGCGGGGCTCCGAAATTTTGGTAGTGAACGAAACCTTTGCACGCCGATGGCCTGTCGAGGAACTGACGGCCAAAGTGGGACAGGCCAAAGACCCTGGCACGACGCAACGTCTCACCTTCAACAGCAGCAGAAGCAGGCAAATGATCGCCAAACTCAGCCTGGGGCTCACGGCCGTTGCGGTCCAGATCCGCCCCCCACTTCTACTCCCAGAGCGGGGCCAAGATAATTGAAGATAGACACAAAATACAGTTGTGTCCCACACCCAGCAGGAACTACAGTCACTGATGGACCGCTTATATCGAGCATGCAAGGACTTTGGGCTGACCATCAGCCTGAAGAAGACGAACGTCTTGGGGCAGGATACAGAGGCGCCGCCTGTCATCACCATCGACGACTACAAACTTGATGCCATCCATCAGTTCACGTACCTCGGCTCCACCATCACCGACAACCTCTCCTTGGACACAGAGATTGATAAGAGGATTGGGGAAGGCAATTACAACTCTCGCTCGCCTCACAACTCGAGTGTGGACCAACCCAAAGCTGACAGTGAAGACAAAGATAGCAGTCTACAATGCCTGTGTCAACAGCACACTGCTGTACGGCAGTGAGCGATGGACTACATATGCCAGGCAGGCGAGAAGACTCACCACTTTTCACCTGAGAAGCATCTGCCGTATCTGGGCATATCCTGGCAAGACAGAGTGTCCAACGCCGAGATCCTGTATCATGCTGGCCTTCCCAGTATGTACACTCTACTCAGGCAGCGCAGACTGCGGTGGCTGGGCCATGTTCACCGCATGGAGGATGGCTGTATTCCAAAAGACATCCTTTATGGAGAGCTGACATCTGGGAGGAGAACCATCGGCCGCCCCCAGCTACGTTACAAGGATGTCTGCAAGAGAGATATGAAGGCTCTCGACATTGATGTGGAGTCCTGGGAGAGCCTTGCAGCTGACCGCATGAGATGGAGAGGTATCCTGAACCAACATCTCAAAACGGTGGAAGAGAAACTGTTGATCACAGCGGCAGACAAGCGGGCACGCAGAAAGGAGCGCAGCAACTTCAACAGACCAGAGACCACACACAAATGTGACCTTTGCTACATAGACGGTCACTCCCGCATTGGTCTCTTCAGCCACAAGCGACGCTGCTCCAGCTGAGGTTTGGAGCAAGCAGCCAACAACTAGGATGCATCACCTATGGTTTGTCATGACCGAGGGGGGCTTACGATTTATTTTACTCTCGGTAGCATCTGTTTTACTGCCTTATTAAATTACTTCACAATTAAATCAATTGATTCACTCATCACAAAGTTATTTCAGAAGTGCAAAATTTATTCCCCCCCCTTTGCCATGCATTACAATAACAACATTGAATGTGTCTTTTCCTTGAAATAAGCCTGGAAGTGTTATTCTGTTTGCAGAATGTTCGCTGCCAATTATTATTTCCAAGCCATAGGGCCTCTGGTGGCTGTAGTAAAATGTGAGAGATGTTCTATCATTTCAAATATCTTTCAAATTAATTATAATTATTTGAAGTGCATCCAGCTGTTCAAACAACGTAGCAAAGCTGAATGGCACTGATAGTATCCTTGCAATTCATGCCACTAGATTAAAGATCAGTATAGTTAAGGAGGTACTGGTCATCCTAAAGCATTTGAAAGAGCACCACCCAGGCCTGATCAGATATATCTGAAGACACTATGGGTAGCATGAGAAGAAATTGCAGGAGCTTTTTTAGTTTAGAGATACAGTGGAAACAGGCCCTTTGGCCAACCATGTCCACACCGTCCCCACATACTAACACTATCCCACACACAATATGGACAATTTACAATTATATCAAGCCAATTAGTCTACCAACCTATACGTCTTTGGAGAGGAAACGGGAGATCCCAGAGAAAAGCCACACAAGTCACAGGTATTATATATGGAGAACATGGATAGGCAATGTTTTGGGTTGGAACCATTCTTGAGATTGATTGCAGTGGGGTGAAAAGCTGGAAAAGAGGTGGGGGCAGGACAAAGTCAAGTGATAAGTGCATACGAGTGGGGGGTGGGGATAGTGATTATCAAATGGATGGGTAAAAGCTAGAGATGAAAAGGAGTGAAGGAAAGGAGTGAATATGTGAAGCGAGAGGAAGGGATGTAGCTGGAAGGGGATGAGGGGAAGGAGAAAGAGGAGAAATATGGTGGGGAAAATGGCTCTGCACCAGAGTAGGACACAGGAAAGTGAGGGAGAAAAAGTGAAAGGTGTTTCCTAAAATAATACAATTCAATGTGCATACCATTTGGTTGTAGGCGGCACAAGCAGAATATGAGGTGCTGTTCCTCCTGGTTGTTTGTGGCATCACTCTGCCATTAGACAAGGCCCAGAACAAATATATTGCTAAAGGAATGGGAAGGGGAGTTAAAATGGTAAGCAACCAGGAGATCCAACAGATCTAGGCAGATCAAAGACACTCCACCAAGGCTTTTTGATGAGGTTCAGCAGGGTAGGCTGCACTGGAAAGCTAAATCAGAGGGCAACCAGCTGACTTTATACTGAGTGTGTAGGAAATAACTGCAGATGCTGGTTTAAATCGATGGTAGACATGAAATGCTGAAGTAACTCAGCGGGATAGGCAGCATCTCTGGAGAGAAGGAATGGATGACGTTTCAGGCAAAGTCTGAAGAACGGTCTCGAACCAAAACATCACCCATTCCTTCTCTCCAGAGATGCAGCATGTCCCACTGAGTTGACTTGATACTGAATTGGCTTCATGGAAGCAGAAGGTTGTTTTTTGTAGTGGACACCTGTGACTGGGGTGCGCCTCATGGATTTGAGCTGTTTGTGGTTTATATCATGAATTAGGATGAGACGTACTTGGCATGATTAATAAATTTGCAGATTACATCAAAGTAGATGGTGTCATAGACAATGAAGATGGTTATTAAAATTTACACCAGGATCCTGCTCAGCTACTAGGGCTAATATAGTTTAATGGAATAGTTAAGTGGGAGGTGTGGCATTCTGAGGTCAAACCAGGGTAGGAACTTCACAATGAACAATTGTGCCCTGGACTATGCTGTAGAAAGAGGCTTATTAATCAGGATATGGCGTATAGGTTGGGATATTCTGTTACAGTTGTACAAGATGCTGATGATGCTGCATTTGGAGCATTGTGTCCCTCCCACACCCCAAACACCACTGAAAGATAACCTTCACCAGAAAGACTATGTCAGCTTTTCAAAAATAAACAAGATCGGGGCAGTAAATACTGGACTTTCCAGCAGAACCCATAACAATCCCCCCAAAGAATAAGCAGATGACCCACTCCCTGATGCATTGTTGTTCTATGCACTGAGAATATATTGTATTATTCAATAGCATATGGAATGAAACACATTGTGAATATCTAAGTCTCCAAATCTACTCACAGCAGGATGTAAAATGGCAGCAGTAGTTAAGTGAGTGAAACTAAAACTTGAATTAAACTAAAGGGGCTGTCCCACTTAGGCGACCTAATTGATGAGTTTAGAAGAGTTTGAAAAAATGACATGTTGAAGACCTCCTTCAACTATGTAAGAGACCTGCTTCGACCTCCTTTGACTATGTTGAAAACTAGCTACGACTAACTTCGGGAAATTTGGACACCGAATAGTGGAGAATGAAGACGACCTCCTTCGATCACCTTCGACCTCCCTTCGACTATGATGAAGACTATCTACGACTACCTTTGACTACTTTCGACCACCCTTCATTACCAACGACTAACATGCCGACCTACTACAACCTACTACGAACTACTATGACTAAATCTACGAGTAAAAAAATATCGATTTTTCCATGGCGTCCTTTATTTACTCGCGGGCATTTATTAACATATTGAAAAAAACGGCGGGACATAGCTGAGGCCTCGCGTACGCAGAGACCACTCTTGAGGATGAAGGAGAGTTACGAAGACCTCCCACGACCTCGTGTCGACCATGCTGTGAGCATGAGTCGAGGGCAAACTCGCCAGAACTCACGGATTAGGTCGCCCAAGTGGTACGGCCCTTAATAGTCGGAATGCTGATGTAAAAACAACAGAAATAATTATAGATATTGCACTGCATGCAAATGACGTTTGTGATATCAGTATAGTTCCATCTCTGGACGATCTAACAAGCTAACAACATTGTGAAGGTATTTAGAAAGTTTAAAGATACAGGAAATATTCAGCAGGCCAGGCAGCATCTATGGAGAGAAGAACAGTTGCTATTTTATGTCCTGCAGTAGGGCTTTGAAATAAGAAGTCTAAATTGTTCTAATGTGGAAAGATGTGAGAGGGTGGGGTGAATGGAAGAACTAGCAGTATATATTTCATAGAATGGAGATCAAGTGAAACAGAATAACACGAATGGAGTGATGCCAATTGAGACAGAATAGCAAAGATTTATTCAATTTTTTCACCCACGTTCTAAGCGCTGGAGGATATTTACATAGTAATTAACCATTTGTCTTTTGGAATATTGGAGGAAAATGGAACACCTTGAAGAAACTATGCATTCACAGAGAGAACATGCAAGCTCCACAAAGACAGCATCTGAGCAAAGAATCGAATGTGGGTCTAGCCACTGTGCTACCCAGATAGATACTGTCTGACCAGCTAAGCATTGCCACCACTTTCTGTTTTCAGTGCAGAAAGCTTCCATTGGGAAAGACAAGTTATAGACATAATTGAAGCAGAAGGTGCAACAATTAGGCAGATGAAAACATAGCATTCTTAAACATTTTATCTCTATATCAATACTGGGAGAAGCATGGCCATTGCCACTACAGAAGAATCAGAAGAATGAAAATCAGACTGAAAGGAAAAATACACAATCCCAGAAAAGGAAATAAATCTCTGCCTATGGATGAAACTGCAGATTACCTGACAAGCTCAAACATTTGAAGATGTGCAAATTGATCATAAAGAGAAATCAGTGAAGCAGGAGTATAATACAGTACTCAATAAAACCATTCCACCTGTACCAGAGAAGATGGCAGAAGGTTTTACGGCACACTAAATATTGGAACCATACCACTGTGCAGAGTAATGGGATGTGACATTTACCGGAGGAACAAAATTCACACTACCAACCTGATGAGATAATAAGGATAACATATGAATCTTCAGCCATCAACCTTAAGCTAAAACTGGATACAGGAATGCCAAGCAATATCACTCTGATTATACCGAAGGATCTTCCTTAAAAACCTAAACGATGATTGGTATTCCTAAGAAAGGATTTTAAAATTATACCAATGCAATACCAACGGATATGAAGGATGTAAAATTTCCACAACTTGATGATACTCAAATAGACCTGTTTTCCCCAGTTCAGGGAAGTTGTGAAGGACTACAGCTGATCTCTGTAAACTACAAGATAGAGATAACAAAGAAAACTGGAGATGAAAGGCAGATTGAAAAATGTTCTTCAGTAAGAAGTAACACAGATTCAAGCCAAATATATCCTGATTTTTTTGATGAAGAGTGAATATTATGTTGATTTTGAAATACACATGTGAAATTAGTGATCCACCCATCCTGGCCTCCCAAAATAAAATATAATTTGAATTCATGTGAAAGCTAGAAATGGAAAATTGAAAGGGGCGCTGAAGTAATGCAGTTAGCAGAACGGATTTCTCACAGTGCCAGAAACCTATGATCAGTCCTGATGGTGGACACTGTCTGTATGAAGTTTGTATGTTCTCTTTGTGGCTGCATGAGATTCCTCAGGGTGCTTCAGATTCTTCCTATATTTCAAAGACATATGGTAGATTAATTTGCACTATAAATTGCTCCTAATATGCAGGTGGGTGCTAGGATTTGAAGGTGTTGATGAGAATGCGGGAAGGATTTATGCAATAATTGTTTAAGTAAGTGACTGATCACTAAGCATGGGTTTGGTAAACTGAAGGTCCTATTTCCGGGTTGTATCTCTGTACGACTAAATGCAAAAGAACAGCTGCAAGTAATAACCAAAGTAGTTTACGGGCCCATGTCGAGACAACGTTAGAGTGGTCGAGATGGTACAATGGGTCGCTGGAGGGGCAGAAGCTGCATTGGGCTCTGATAGATCTCATGCCGCTCCAAGTGGGCGAGTACACGGAATGGACACGGCCTGTAGCGGCTTGGAAAGATGGAGGAGCAGAGAGGACAACAACCCATTGCCTGCTTCGTACAACATATGCAAAACAGACCCAGTGCCACTGCCAGTACACCAAGCCTTTATGACCAAGTTTAGACTAACTTTTTCTAACTCAAGAAATGAAGGGTACAAGAGGATGCCTAAAATGTTGCGCCTCTTGTGTACTGATTCAGTGTGGCCCACTCTCTTACATTTATTACAGTTGTTGGCCCTAATGTACAGTTGGATTGTCACTGAACTGTATGCAAATAATGAATTTCACTATACTTGGGTACACATGACAATAAGGTACCATTGAAACGTTGAGACTGAACAAACTCAATTGCAGTAAGAGAGTAAACTAATGTAAAACCAAGCCAAAATATCAGAATTGAGTGAAGAAAAGCTCCAACTTAGGAAGAAATCACACTCGGGCTGAAATTGGCAGTGGCTAAAAATTTCTGAAAAAATAATGCAAGAAATTTTGGTGGAATTTGAAACTTGATGAGGAACCTTCTGTGTTCTTAACATTTAACACATCATTCGGCGTATACAAGTCCCATCATTTACCATTTGGCCTTGGAATAAGCCAAGATATGCTTCAGCAAAAAACGGATACCATCTATGGAGGATAGAAGGGGGCAGTTGACACAGCTGATGTACCATCTTGATTGCCACCACTGGAGAGGCGTGGGAAAAGGGATTTAGGTGGGAAGATATGCTATGAGGTAAATGTAACCCTAACATAGTTGATTAAATCAAAGAGCTTGAATTGAATTGAATTGAATAACCTTTAATAATCCTTTACAGGAAATTGCAGTGCCACAACAGCTTCAAGACAGACATAACACCACACATTTCCACAGATAGCTTCAATACTTAATAAGTTAAAATACAATGAATGAATACTAAAAAAAATCCAAAATTATTTTTGTGCATTATAAAACCTTATAGCAGCAGGTATACAAGACTTCCTATATCTCTCCGTTTTGCACATTGGTGCAATCAGTCTCTGACTGAAGATGCTGCACTTGATCACCTTCAGGGCGTGGAGTGGGTGAGTGGGGTTGGTCATTATTGAACCTAGTTTGTTCAGAGTTCTGGCCTCTGCCACCTGCTGGACCGTTAGTTGCTCAGCCCCAACCACTGAGCCGGCCTTCCTGATCAGCTTGTCCAGTCTGTTTTTGTCCGCTATGCGGGCGCCTTCTCCCCAACAGGCCACAGCAAAAAACAGAGCACTGGCCACCACTGAATGGTAGACACTGCACAGTAGGGGTTGGCAGATATTAAATGACCTTAGCCTCCTTAAAAAATACAGTCGACTTTGTCCCTTCCTGTACACCGCCTCCATATGACAAAGCCTGACAAAGACAGATGCTAGCTCAACATGTAAATCAGGGATGCTTTGAAAGTTGAAACAAATACAACCAGCAATAAGATCAGTCAGGGAAGAGATCACACTGAGAGGTAATATTGTTTTTTACAGCTCTGGAAAAAATAACACCATCATTGGTAGAGCCCAAAGTTTCAGCAAATGGTGTCAGAAATGGTAACTGGCACTGAAAGCTTGATGAGGAATCTTCACAGTTGACAACACTTGACACACTGACTAGACACTGGAATCGCTCTACTTCAAAATATACAAGGATAATTATTCTAAAATATACATGGAGGTTATAAGGGTGCAGAGAAAGGTAACCTTGAGTGTTGGAGCAACTGTTTACCGGATTGGCCTCTACAAAGATAGAGATTGTTTAACAATAGCAATTCACAAAATACCAGGAGCACAGAAATATGGAACAAAAGAGGAAACAATGACATCTGAAATATAACCCAAGCTATAAAGGCTGATCTGTTCACACAAAACTGAGAATGGTGCCACTTTAATAAAAAACTGCTAATTGATGTTCCAAATCATTAAAACAGTAAGAGACTTAAGAACTCCAATTTCTACATCAGTTAGAATCCAGTCAGCAAGACAAAGGATTCTAAGAAGCTAATTTGTGATAATGGAACCTAATCTAATTCTAAAGAACACTGAATTTGCAGAGTAATACAGATTCACCATTGGGACATTAAATCCATCCTGTCCAAGAAAAATTAGCTTTAGCCTTCCAGAGAATCCTAATCAAGAGCACAAATGAAAATCTATACCTTGCTTACTGTCACTCCGAACGATATCATTCAAGGCTGACATGAAATTGCAAACTGAGCTATTGAATGGTAGAAAGTACAAGACAATTTTGGCAAGTAAATATATATTCTCCACAAGACTAACTTAAAAGGAAGACAAAGATTGAGTGATGTACAAGTAAAAGGAAACTGTGCTAAATCATTGCCTGGGTTGTGAAACGGACAGGCAGGGCATGGACAGGATTCAATAAATGAAAATGAAACAAAACTAATATCATTGATAAAGCTCTGACTCTTGGATCATGCATTTTTTGGGACAGTGATGGGCCCACAATTAATTACTGATCGATTCCAAAAGATGATGACAAAGGAAAAATTAACAACATCATCAACAATATCTGTGAATGTAACTTCTGCAACAATGTGGAATAACCAAGACCACATCACCAAAACTATGCACAAATATTTCCAGGGGCAAGTGAACAAAATGGTGAAATAACATTTCACCACCTCAGTGATATCTGAAATAAAACCAAAAGCAAGTTATAATAGAGATTAAGCTTTATCAAAATAATATTTACCAGGAATCATTTTATTTTAGAAAAGAATGCTACATTATTGTAAATCAGAGTAGAGAAATATAATTTTAAACAAAGGTCATTAAGTCATTCAGCACAGAAACAGGCACTATTGCCCAACTCATCCATGCCGACCAAGGTGCTCTATCCAAGGTCTTCTTCTTCTTAAGCCCTTTGCTCCTCTTGGGAGCATAGACCATTGACAAATGTCCTCCACCTCACTCGGTTGTTGCCAGTTCTTTCGAGATCTCCCCAGTTGAGCCCACTCTCGACATTTCTGTCTGGACACCTCTTCTCCAGCTGTTCCTGGGGCAACCTATTTTCCTTTTTCCTTGGATGGTTCCATTTCAGGGCTTGCCGGGTGATGTTTGTGGCAGGTTTCCTGAGGGTGTGTCCAATCCAACTCCATTTTCTTCTTCGAATTTGTAAGTCAATGGGCTTGGCTTGGTCTTTTCCACAGGTCCACATTGCTTACTTTGTCTCTCCACCAGATGTATTCTCCTAAGGCAGGTGTTAATGAATGTTTGCAGCCTGTTTGTAGTGTGTTTTGTTGTTTTCCATGTCTCTGATCCATACAGCATTACCTGTTTCACATTTGAGTTAAAGGTGCGTATTTAAAAAAAAATCCATCCAAAGTGACTGTATTATAATGATGGTTTCTGGTTGTAAATTCCTCCACAAAACAAAACTATCTATAAATTTATAACTATTATTACCGAGTACAGATTGTGTCATTCAGCAATAAATACCACAAAGTCTGGACAAATAAACATTTTGTATGGAACAGATCTGAATCTAATAAATTATGTGTGTGCGTCTGTCTGTGTGTGTGTGTCTGTATCTGTGTTTTGCCATGTCATGGTGTTCTAGAGGGCAGAAAAAGTTGAGGTTTCAGGCACTGCTAAAGTTACAGAATGAATTAAATCCTCAAAAAAATCCCTGTTCTATTAAATAATGTTACTTCTTCCTTATCAGAAGAATTAGCTGCCCCAGTAAGCAACATGATTAGGCTATTTCCACACTGCTCTACACAATATAACAGATTTTTCTGGACCATGGCATAATACTAAAGTTAACATTGCATCTTTGGCTTTTTTTTTTAATTGCCCATGAAGTGCAAAAATGTGTCCATGAAATGCAAATTTGCCCATCAGCTGATTGCAGCAGTGCCCAAATCGATGACAGCTAACAGCTCATAAACACTCTGAACGGAGGGTAAATTATTTATTAAATCATTTACTGAAACTGAAATAAATAAAAACTGGAGACAGACAGAGACAGAGAGATGAGAGAAATAGAAATAGAGAGATAGATGAGAGAGAGAGTGGGGAAAGGGAGGAAAGGGGGGGGAGGGGGGAGGGGGAGGGAGGAGAGGGGGGAAGGGGAGAGGAATGAAGGGGGGGGAGGAGGGAATGGAGGAAAGGGACAGACAGGAGGGTGTGGGAGGAAAGGGTTAGGGGGTTAGGGGGGAAGAGGGGGGGGAAGGAGGGGGGAAGGAAACAGAAGAGGAGGGCAGTAAAGTGAAGGGGGAGGGAGAAATGCAGAAAGTACAAGATAAAAGTGGCATTTAAAATTTGATATCTTAAAGACCTTCTAAACACTTCTCATTGTTAATTTCCTGTGTAGGAAGATTGATTGCCAGTCATTGTCAGTGATTGTATTAAAAGGAGAGGTCTGCTGATAATTACCTGACTGAAATTTCAATGGTGAATTTAAAGGTAATTAATATGCAAATGTAAAAGAATCATGTAATTATGATGAGATTATGTCTACATGAAACTAAATGATACTGAATGATACTTGACTGCAGCTGGTGGTGGTTCACAATTCATGGGCTAATTCTTCCGCATCTATGTTGCTGACTGATTTGATGTGCCTCTTTCTACCAATTAGGAAATTAGTATTGAATGATTCACTTGAGGTTTATGGGTGATAAATGGAGATAAATAGGAGGGTAAAAGTTATGAGGACAGAGAGGCCATTCAATGACTTGGCGAGTAAGGTCAAGGAGGATCCTAAAATCTTTTATGTTTGAAGTTGGAATATTGGAAGAATAGCTGAGGAAAGAATAGGTTCACGAATGGACAAAGCCTGCAATAAATTGTTTTACTTTGCTGATGTCCTTGCTGTCTGCATTCAATGCTGACTAATAATAATAAGAAGAGAATTTCTGGAAATGCTAGTTAATTTTCATCCTGGATTGGTATGTGTTATTTGATATGTTCCTCATCCATTCTACAGTAATTGTTCATTAAGTCTGGGGATATGAGTGGGATCCTCGATTAATAGGGAGAAGAACATGGAGGCTGGAGAGTTAAGTGAGGAGTACACTGATATTCTGTATCAAGAAGGAAGCAGTCATGGAAATATTGGTTAGATAGGTTAGATAAATCCTCAGGCCTGGCGACATCTATCCCACGATAAGGGAGGAGATTGCTGGGGCTCTGATGGAGACTTTGGCATCTTCAATACCCAGGGTTAGCAGAAGATTTGAAGATAATGGGTGCTGTCTGCTGTTCCATTGTTTAAAAATGGCAGAAGTGATAAGCCTGGGAACTACAGGCTGACGAGCCTTATATCAGTGGTGAGGAAGTTAGTGGAAACAATTCTGAGCAGTCGGATCCATCTTCACTTGGAAAGTCAGAGTGATTAGTAGTCAGCATAGCTTTGTGCAAATCTGAGTGTGTTTTTGAGGAGGTATTTAGGATAACTGATGATTGAGGCAGATCCAAGTAGAGGGTGAGGTTGCCTTGGGTAAGGATTTGTGTGAAGACTGTGTTCAGTACTTCTCAAGTACCTGTTTTACATCTGTAAGTGGTAGGAACATTGACAAATTGCACGCTGAGACTTCAGTTTATTGAGTAAACTTGCTATCAAACTTGTCAGCAATCCAAGGATTTTTAAATCTAACTTAATCCTGCAAATTTATATTAATGGCAGACACTAATCTCGGCTATGAGTTCATAATCAGGAGGCAGTTAATGCTGAATTGCTTGTTATAATTGAACTGCTCTTTCAATCTATGCTGTTTATTTTGCCAATTCACCTTTCCAAGATTTATTTGCATAATATTTATGCTTCTAATGAAGAATTTATCAGAATTTCTGAACTCTTCATTATTGCCAAGAAAGTATTAATTTATTCATATGGAGCTTTCGCAGTTCCAGTAAAACTTGCAATTCCTAAAAGAAATATAACTGGTTGATCCAAGAAGGCTCAGAGGGCAAAATCTGGGCATCGTTATTTCCAAGGCATAAATTAGGTGGTTTACAGCAGATGTTTTTGTGGAAACTAGTAAGCAAGGAATTGGAGCTCATTGAGGAGCATGTAAATCAGGAACAAACTTGGGTGAATAGGAAATGGAGCGTGGGAAATCGGAGCCAGGTAAGTGGAAAGGGAGGATGGGAACCAGGGAAATAGGACCTAAATCATGTTTGGAAAGGGAGTGCAGGAATCATGGCCAAAGTGCATGAGGAAGCACGGGTGAACTGGGACTGGGCTTAAGTGGGTGGAAAAGAGAAGAGCATGCATTACCTGGCGAGTTTGGTATCCAACCGTGTGATTTATGAATTGGATTACTGGATTATCAGAGTTTTGCTGTACACTATTGCATGATTTCTATTCTGGCACAATCAATAGACATCACTGTACTGGCAAGAAGTGGCTCAGAATAAATTCATTGAAAACATTACTTATTGTGAAATGAGGTATAATTTAAGTTTAATGCATAGGAAGCATTAATTACTGGGAACAACATTATTGGCCCCAAATTGGACACAAAGGTCCCAATCTTTATTCTCAGCAGAATGTTTAAACTTTAATTAAAAGTGTTCTACTGTGTATTTAACGTAGACATAAGAGTCTGCAGATGTTGGAATCTTGAGCAAGAAAAATGTTGGAGGAACGCAGCATGTCAGGCAGCATTTGTGGCGGGAAATGGCCAGGCGATGTTTTGGGTCGGAAATGTTCTTCAGATCGCCTCATACTTCATTGTTTGATGGTGTTCAGATGTGTTCAAATTGACTGTTTGCTTAGGAATTTGATTACATTATTGCAGTATGAAGAAGGGTCTCGACCCAAAACGTCGCCCATTCCTTTTCTCCAGAGATGCTGCCTGTCCTGCTGAGTCACTCCAACATTTTGCATCTATCTTTCATGACATTGTTGTTGTTGGACATCCAAGACCCCCTACTGTGATTGCCTGACCCAGTTCACACTGGAAAGGGGGGAAATCCACATCACAGAGCTTGCAAATATTTTATGGACAAGTATTTTTCAGATTAGTGGTGAAAATCCTTTTTCTGTTCATCATCTTCATCATCGTTGAAAACTTCAATGGGTACGGTGCCTTTCAATGCTATGTACGACAGTGATCGCAACCTACTGAAGTGTGGATGGCCGTTGGCTCGCTAGGAGCTCATCCGCCCTTTGACAGGTCTTGATTTTGGCCCTGCTGGGGGTCCACAGCCCCTTCCTCACTGAGGAAACCAGGTGGGCGAGACGGTTTAGTCGCAGGCTATCCGACCATGGAGCAGGTAGCAAGGGATTACATGGTACCTGTGGCGAGGGGAACTCCTCCCGACCAACATTTCTGTTGCTGATCAGCAAATTCTCCCGTGATGCAAGTTGAGAGTATTATAAATGTAACATCAGAAATGAAAGAAAGAATTTCATTTTCTTTCTTCATTTCTTTCCTTTAATTGTTTATGGTTATATTCTGCGTTTGTTCAGAATACAAATTTCACAGAGCACAAGAAAGATTAATATTTGATATTCCCAGATTTCCAAGAGATGCCAAAGTTACAGATACATCATATGCAGAAAATCTGACTCCCTTGTTAATTGCAAACATTTTCCTCATTGGCACAGTTTTTAGGTTGATAAATTAATCAAAATGATCACTGGAAAAAGTTTTCCAAAACAAGACTTACAATAAATTGGATGACTTTATTGCTGTCCCTGTATGCATTTAATGTTGACTAATAATAATAGATTGCAGAGATTCTGGAAATGCTAATAGATAATTTCCATCCTGGATTGCTATATGTTATTTGATCTGTTCCTCATCCATTAAATTATAATTGTTTGCCATGGAAATTTGATTCAATAAGTTGCTAAATATTATGCTAGGCAGAAGAAAAAGGCATCATCGCCACATCTGCTTGTCAAGTCTCCTCAGACTCTTAAACAAACCAAATATTTCAATGAAATGATTTCTCCTTCTAATCTGCAGTAGAAGTGAAAATACAAAATGCTGAAAATTCTGAAATGGTTCAATGAAAATCGGTGGAGAGTGAAAAGAGAAAATGTTTCAGTTTGATAATATTTTAATCAGACTGGACATCACTTGGAAATTGTATATATTTAAATTACATGGAAGCACAGGGATGAATGCAGCAATTGGTAATGGTACCAGCTGAGAGAGGATAATGAAGATTCAGTCATCTCAGATGAGTTGATTAGAGCCAATACAAATGCAAAATGAATTAATATGGATAGAGAGAAAAATATAGGAAGGGGGGGAGCAAGAATGCAGGGACTGTCATTTAGTTTCGTTTAAAGATACAGCACAGAAACAGGGCCTTCAGCACACCGAGTCTGAACTAACCAGTGATCCCTGCACATGAACACTATCATACACACACTAGGGACAATTTACACTCATACCAAGCCAATTAACCAACAAACCTGTACATTTTTAGAACACAGAGAAAACCCACGTGGTCATGGGGAGAACATACAAACTCCATACAGACAGTGCCCGTAGTCAGGATTGAAACCGGGTCTCTGGCGCTTCAAGCGCTGTAAGGCAGCAACTCTACCACTGCACGACCATGTCGCCCTAACGGCAAATGCTGAAAATCGGAAATAAAAACAGCGAATGTTGGAAATATTCAGCAGATCAGACATCTGTAGAGAAGGGAACTGAAATGTCTGTTGATGTGAAACTGTCTTTATTCATATCAACCACATTTCATTAGGAATGACAGCCTGATACACACTGGCAAGGCTGTTTTTTTCTGAAATTCTTTATCTCCCACGAACTATAATGTTCCAAGTGAGAAGGCAAGATGTTCCTCAAACTTATATAGGGCTTATTTGAAATGGCACAAAATGCCAAAGAAATGGAGTTCAGCATTAAAGTGGGTGGTGGAATTGCAATGGCGGAGTCATCATTACAGATTAAATATCCCTAGTGATAGTCTAGAAAACATCCAATCTATGTTTTTCTCACTGTAGAATTTATTGCATCATGAGTGCCCAATACAGCATACCCAATAGTAAGAGGTATGTAATTGTTTTCTCTGGAGCATCAGAAGCTGTGGGGAGACTTGATAGAAATGTATTACATTTTGAGGCATTGATAGGGTAGACAGTCAGAATCTCTTACCCAGGCTAGAAGTGTCAAAGAGAGAAGGGCATGGCTTTAAGGTGAGACGGTCAAAGTTTAAAGGACATGTGCAGGGCAATTTCTTTTTTACACAGAGGATAGGAGGTAACTGGAACGTTTTGCAAGGTGGAGTCAAATACAATAATGGCATTTAAGAGGCTTTTAGATAGGCATCTGGATCTGCATAGAATAAAGGGCTATCAATCACGTGCAGGTAGAAGACATTGGTTTAACTTGATATCATGTTCAACATGATCATTGGGGGCTTATGGATTGTACTGTTCTATGCTCTATGTTAAGCGACGTGATGCTTCTCTGGAAGGAATATTTGAGTCGGTGAACAATGAGTAGAAAAGAGGTGAAAGGATAAATATTGTATCGCTTGTGGTTCTCATTGGGTTGTGATGTGGGGAGAGTAGATGTTGACCAAAGGTGGAAGAATGAACCTAAAGATTGACGTAGGAAAGTTCAGTATGCTGAAAAAGAAGAGGCAAGTAAAATGTTTCTGGTGGTGGCATCTCATTGAATGTGGTAGATATTACGGTGCATAATCCAATCAATATACTGGCTGGTGGAATGGAAGGAGCAAGCAAAATAAATCCTATCCTTTCCTTGGATGCAAGACGAGGGAGTGGGAGCAGTAGTGCAGGGCATGGAGCAGTCTCAAACATGGCCCTAGTCAGTTGTTTTGGAATGCCCCTGTCCCACTTAGGAAACTTGAACGGAAACCTCTGGTGATTTTGGGGGAGAACGAGTGGAGACAGTTTTAAGAAGTTTAATAAAGTTAGCAGGCAGGATCTTCTAGGTCCTGAAAACCAAAGTTTGCTGAATACTCCAATGAGCCAATCAAAATGGCTGGTCAGCAAAGGAGATTGCCTTCGACTGCCTGTAAGTAAATAGCGACCCCACTCCACTGGCCCCGACCAAATGGCCGTTCAGGTTTCCCAAGTGGGACAGGGGCATTAGGAAAGCAATTATTGAAGAAAAAGACAGTTTCTGACATGATGATTATCATATTGGAATAGGTATGATGGAGACGCTGGGAGCCGGAAAACAGAAAGCAGGGTAAAGGGAGGTCCAGTTGAGATAGCTGTTGGAGTCCATAGGATTATAATGGATGTTTGTCAAGAACATATTCCCTGATTTGGAGATAGATGGAGGAGAATAAACCCTTTCTGCAAAGTCTCTGCTCAATGGGCATCTCATCCTTGGAATAATTGTGCCCTTGTTTCCCCATCTTCTAGGCAAATATGTCCTTCCTAAAATGAGACCAGAACCATGCACTCTACTGGTTTAGTGTTCACAGAAAGCTTTGCACCATTTTAACAAGTTTTCATTACTCTACCCAATTGCCATAAGGAACATCATTCCACTTCCCTTCTTGCATACTAACTTGCATACTAACTTTCTGGGTTTATTGTACAAGGAGACACAGTTCTCTGGTCACACACTGTTCAGGTAATTCATTCTTCCTAACCATATTTCCCCACTTAATAGTACACATATTTTGTTATTGCTCACACAATTCTCCTATTGCAGATTCTTTGTGTCTTCTTCCAAACTAACCTTCCCTTTCATCTTTGCTTCATCAGCAAACATGGTTCCATTACATTCAGCCCCTTTAACTATGTAGTTTGTAATTAGCAGATATTGATATAACTAAGATCTATACAGCAGCGTTCAAAAAAGAACAATTATTCTGTTGAATCTTCCTCTTATTAGAAAAACAGTCAATTATAAAATATGGGTTCTGAGAAGCCATATAAAAATAAATGGCAGACAAAGTAAAATAATCAAATTATTGGTTTTAAGCTGTTTCTTTTTGAAGTCATATGTAAAATAATTATTTTTCAGTTTTATCAAGTTTAAGGTAATAGTCATATGGTAAATGATGAGCTTACCGTTATAATATCAAGGCAACAAGATAATGGAGCTTCAGAATAGAACCACTCCTTGACATTCAAATACAATTTACTTCCATATCCTGTATTTTGCAACATTTGCATGTTCATATGTTATAATTGTTCAATTATACTGACACAGCAAGTGTTCATTGCTCATTCAGTACTACGTTAGCATTTAAAAATTAATGCCCTGTGGTTTTGTAACATTAATTAAGTGATGAAAGTCATTAAGGAAGTGAATAGAATGTCAGGCAATAAAAGATGACTAACGTGGTTAAATGTCAAGGCTTTTATATTGTAGCATAAATGGCTATTATGTTAAGTATATTGACTCATTATGTGGTATTTTAGTACCAGCAAAGACACATTAAAGCTGCCTGGTCAATGACTCTTGATTCTATTTGTTTTATTTGCAATTATCATTCAATCTGTTTCTCATGTTTTATAGAAAATGTATTGGTGGAGTGTACACAAACCTAATTGGTAGGTCAAGGGCAGGTTAGCAGCTGATACATAAAGCATGTTATTTCCCTCTTAACTTAGCATGCACTAAGTTTGCTGAAGAAATGTTGACAAGGCATTTGAATTCAACAAGGATGAGAACAGAGGTAATGTGCTATATTTCAACTGCAAAGTATAAGGTGGCCAGTGATTGGAGCACTCCCTTCCGGTGACCCCCGGCAAGGGCTCGCCAGCTCCGCGATGAAAAGTCCACGCTGTGCCCGCTGCTGAAACTCCGGGCCTGACTACGGGAATGGCTGCTCTAATCCATGCTGTTAGGCTGCGAGGGTGGCGACATGGAAAAAGTCACCTCTCCATCGAAGAGGCAACCAAAAGCAGTTTCCCCCCCCCCCTTCCCCAATCATCACCCCACACACAAGACACAATGAGAGACATTAAAACAAACATTTGGACACACTAAAAAAAATCAAAAAATGTCGAAATAACAAAGACGCTGCTGGCAGGGCAGCCGTCTCGTAGTGCCCCACTGACCGAACAAAGGATGAATAACATTTTCCCAACATTAAAAATCAATATCCATAATCATGTTCGCGCAGTTTCACTTTACAACCTTCAAATATTATTTAGTGGAAAGATGGCTGTCAGAGCCCTATAAAGGCCACTAAACTAATTCAACAAAGGAAAATATGGACTTCATAGTCAAATACCCCAGTAACTTTCAATCTCAAAGTCTCATTCTCGATGTGTTATCTTTGCTGTTACTGATTTAACAAAGTACTTCTCTATTGCCGGAGGTAGACAAAAAAGCTGGAGAAGCACAGCGGGTGAGGCAGCATCTATGGAGCAAAGGAATAGGTGACGTTTAGGTTTGAGACCCTTCTTCAGACTGATGTTGGGGTTGGGGGTGGGGAAAAAAAGGAAGAGGTGGAGACAGGAGATTGTGGGAGAGTTGGAAAGGGGAGGGGAAGGAGGGAGAGAGCAAGGTCTATCTGAAATTGGAGGTCAATGTTCATACTGCTGAGGTGTAAAATACCCAAGTAAAATATGAGGTGCCGCTCCTCCAATTTGTAGTAGGACTCACTCTGGCCATGGAGGAGGCCCAGGACAGAAAGGTTGGATTCTGAATGGGAGGGGGAGTTGAACTGCTGAGCCACCGGAAGATCAGTTTGGTTATTGCGAACTGAGCGGAGGTGTTGGGCAAAGCAATCGCCAAGCCTGCGCTTGGTCTCACCGATGTAGAGCAATTGACACCTGGATCAGCGGATGCAACAGATGAGGTTGGAGGAGGCTGGGAAGACTGCTTGGGTCCTTGGATGTAGTCGATGGGGGAGGTAAAGCAACAAGTGTAGCATTTCCTGCAGTTGCAAGGGAAAGTGCCAGAGGAGGGGGTGGTTTGGGTGGGAAGGGACAAATTGACCAGGGAGTTACGGAGGGAACGGTCTCTGCGGTAAGCCGGAAGGGGAGGAGAAGGGATGATGTGGCCAGTGGTGGGATCCCGTTGGAGGTGGGGAAAGAGTTGGAGGATGCTGGTATGGTGGAAGGGGAGGACAAGGGGGACTCTGTTCTTGTTACGAGTAGGGGGATGGGGATTGAGAGAGGAGCTGCGGGATATAGAGGAGACCCTGGTGAGAGCCTCATCTTTAGTTGAAGAGGGGAACCCCCGTTCCCTAAAGAATGAGGACATCTCCGATGCCCTGGTTTGGAACACCTCATCCTGGGTGCAGATGCATCGCAGACAGAGGAATTGAGAGTAGGGGATAGAGTCCTTAGAGGAAGCAAGGTGGGAAGACGTGTAGTCGAGATAGCCATGGTAGTCAATGGGTCTCTATTGCCGGAGTAATGTTGTAGATTCTTCCATAGATATATGGAAACAGTTCATTAAAAATCATAGCCAAACTATATAGTGAACTGTTCTGTATGCAGCTTTCTATTAGTCAGCACGTGTTCCAAGTAGCTGTCTCAGAAAGATAATTAAAATCAATTTTAATATAAATCTTGTATATATTTCACAATTTTACAAATACAGGTCTCTCCGTTGCTGAACCAGCAGGTCGAGGAACAGCTTATTTCTGGCGGCTGTCACTCTACTCAACAACGTACCTCGGTGACTGCCAATCACCACCCCCCCCCCCGGACACTTTTTTTTTTTTAATTCAAATCGTTTGCTATGTCGCTCTCCAAGGGAGATGCTAAATGCATTTCGTTGTCTCTGTACTGTACACTGACAATTAAAATTGAATCTGAATCAATTTTACAATTTTACTATTTTAATGCCTTTTGCCCATTAACACTAAATTCCACTGAATTCAAAATTAGAAATTATTGTGGAATGTCACATTTATTGAAATATACAATGAAAGTTTGCATTGAATGTAAGCAGTTTCCCTGTTAAAATTAAAATCGTTGATAGATTAAGCTTCTCAATTAGAAAATTATTCAGGTTTCTGCTGTTTAAGAAAAGTAAGAAGAGGAAGGCAAGAAGTCAGACACTAGATACCCTGACATATGTTTTGGGAAATGTTCTAACTTCTATAAGTAAATATGTTGAAAAAATTTGTATTTTGATCTGGGTGAGCCAGCTTGGCTCTGTAAAGTGTAGCCCTTCCCTGGAACCTAAAAGACTGACTAAATTTAACCCAAGAGGGACATTAAATTCTGTGGGAATTCTGATATGTTCAACTTACAACAAGAAAGCTTTGAAGAAAGTGGCTGAAGTAGTGGACAAGGGAAACATTTGATATATAGTCAAACAACTTGGAAACAGGCCCTTTGTTTCAACCTGTACATATCAACCAGGTTTTATAACTGAGCGAGGCCAAGTTGTCTACGTTCATTCATATCTCTCCAAACCTTTCATGTCCTGTACCTGTTCTAATTGGTTTTAAATGTTGCCATTAAGCCTGCCTTGACAGCTTCCTCTGACAACTCATTTCCTATATGCACCACTCTCTGCCTGAAGAAATTGCCCTCAGATCTCTTTTAAATCTTTCTCCTCTCACCATAAATATATGTGCTCTGATTCTGGATTGTTCCACCCTGGGATAGAAACTGTGGCCATTCATTGTATCTATGCCTCTCATTATATTGCATACCTCTGTGAGATCACTCCACAGCCTCCCATGCTCCAGGGAAACATGTTCAGCTCCTCCTGTCCCTCTTTATAACTCAAGCCTGGTAACATCCTTTTCTGAGGATCTTTTCTGTACTCTTTCCAGTTCAACGATGTCCTTCTTCTAACAGAGCTACCAGAATTGCATGCTATATTCCAAATGAGATCTCACGAATGTCTTGCCAACCTGCAACATGGCATCCCAACTCATGTACATATCAAAGAAGCCAAGTGTGGCAAATGCCTCCTTTACCACCCTGTCTATCCATGTTACTACTTTAAGGGAGTTATATGCCTTTAGCCTGTATTGTCTCTGTTCTACAACACTCGCTGGGTCCTACCATTTATTATAATCTATGTAATTTCCTAAACTTTTACCTGAAGTGGATCTCATATACTGCTGAGATTCTAAAATGTTCTACATGCAATATGAAAGCTTTGAACAGGGATGTTTATATAATTTTATTAGTAATGAACATCCCTCCAATGCACATAATGTTTATACCATACGAGGAAGATATTTTGACATCACACCTTTGTACCACAAGATTTATTCACAAAACTAGATGCAAATATATCAAATCGATATTCCTCTTTGAATAAAATGCTTGTTTTACTGTTCTACACAGTCATTTGATATTCAGTCATCTGATTTATTTAGTCCATTTGGCTTCTCATGTGAATCCCTGCCTTTGACATTGTACTTGTCCCTGGTACTGAGGAATTTGCAGATGCTTTATTCATCTCACTGTTATACTTCTGCAATGCACATCTTCTAACCTTGTCTATCGCAGTTTGTGCTCCCTATGTGGCCTCCTTTACATTGGCAGGACGAAATGTAGAGTTGGTGACTGTTTTGACAAGTATTTGCATTCTGCAGGGTTGCTAGAGCTCCCAGTTGCTAACCATTTCAACTCCCCTTCCCATATCCATTCCCTTCCTGTCCTCGACCTCCTCCATTGCCAGAGTGAAACCACAGGTAAACTAGAAGAACATCACTTCATATTCTGCTTGGGTGGCTTACCACCTAACAGTATGAGTGTACAACTCTCCAATTTCAAGTAATATCCCAATCTCTCCCCCTTCAACCTCTATTCCCCCTGTCCCACCCTGCAGATATTTCTCACATCATTTCCCACCACCCTAGTTACCCATACATCATCGCCCACCCCGTCACATTTCCATTTCATCCTCCCTCTTTCTCTACCTTCTGACCCCTTTCACAATCATCTCTTTATAGTTCACTTCTTCTTTCCTTATGACACCCTTTTGTCTCCTTTTCACCTCTAGCTTGTCACTTACTCCATCTATCCGCCAATCACCCCTTTCACCTGCATCCACCTATCACTTGCCATGCCATGCTCCATCCCCAGTTCTCATTTCCAGATTTCCCCTTCCCTATTCCATCAGTCTGAAGAGGGGTATCGATCCAAAATGCCATCTTCCATTACCTCCTCAGATGCTGCCTGACCCGCTGTGTTCCTCCAGCGTTTTGCTTTTTACTCTTGGACAATAGCTCAGTCCGCATTGATAAAGGGGAAAAATATAATTCATTGCATTTTACTGTCTTCAGATTTGATTATTGGCTGTGTTTATTTGACCTGCACAGACACATCTGATGTGATTTTCCATTTGTACTTAGCTAAACTAGGACCACTTCACCAAGGTCCATTTTCCAAGTCACAAACTTGCTGACTGGGCTGGTTATTGAAACATTGCTTTCTGCTTCAGTGGCTGCCTCATTATTTCCCTCTCTAAGACAGGTCGTACCAGACCCTATCATATATAAAGATGATGCATTACCCACTCTGCTTGAGTGAATGAGTGAAGCCAGTTGTGGAATGTGAAGTCATTCAGTATTTAAACAAATGTTACCAATCAACGACCTGTGATGCTAAACATTTCTCGGAACATTTGCTTCTTCACAGCTTCTTTTATGATTTGTATAAATCTTTTTTGGGGTGTATTATTTGAAGCAGGTAATTGGAGAAGAATCGTGAACAATTGATGCCATAAAGAACTCTGACAAAAATATGAAGTGTATGATGATCCATTTTAGATGCAAATTCAACTGATATTCCAAGGAGAAGAAAGATCCATCACAAACCTTCCATTGTATAAATACCTACTAATTCACCTTCAATCAGCTCTGAGTGTGCATGGGTGAGCACAAGAAAATTATTAGGAATGTGTAGGAAGGAGCTGCAGATGCTGGTTTACACCGAAGATAGACAAAAATGCTGATGTAACTCAGCGGGACAGGCAGAATCTCTGGAGAGAAGGAATGGGTGACGTTTTGGGTCAAAACCCATCTTCAGACTGAAGGAGCTGATCAAGTGTGTTTAAAATGCAATCATTTCATGGCCTCTGAGAAAAAGATATAGAGATCATCTTCATGCCATGCACACTGGAATCATCAATAATCCCACCAAAAGCACTAATATAGACATGGAAATATCTGATGATCTAATGAGACCATATCAAATTTTGTTAATAGAGGAACAATAATTTCTTTGCAGACACAAAATGCTGGAGTAACTCAGCGGGACAGTCAGCATCTCTGGAGAGAAGGAATGGGTGACATTTCGGGTCGAGAACCTCCTTTAGACTGAGGTTTTGGGTGGGATTATTCTCCTTTCGTGACAAACAGAACACATGGACACTTGGTCAATGTTCAACCTAAACTCTGGCAAAGACCTTTATATTGATGAATCCCGTGTGCATGGCATGTAGATGATCGATGAATCCTTTTCTCAGAGGCCTTGAAATGATTGCATTTTAAATGCACTTGATCAGTTGATAAATCAAGCTGCTGTTATTGACTGGCTGTTATACTTCATTTCAACACTTGTCCAGGTCAGCTTACTCCTGATTCAGATGTGCATTATGCTCAGTAGCTTAAGCATTTTTGCATAGAATTACTGTAATAAACCAATACCAAAGTGAACGCTTGGTTTCCAAGTTATTATGGAAAATTCCATAACAACTTCCATAACAACTTCCATCATTACAAATGTCTAAGGATAATGTAGAATAATACGAATTACAGTTTACTTTTATCAACAGTTTGAATTGTGTAATTATATCATGATGAGACAACTTTGCAAGCTGGAAAATGCATTGATGAAATTACTGCTTTAGGATCGGGATTACCAATTTTAGTTTGTAATCGTTAATGAGAAGGAAGGAGCATGCAAATAGTAACTGATGGGATTTTTTTCACTTCAAAAATAATTGCTCATGCTTCCTTCTCAGTTTGTCTTTGCCTATATCTCACATAGCAAATGTTATTGGTTGCTTCTGCCTCTTATTTGTAACATGACTGATACTATAGATAGTGGCATTATCTGTAGCTAATGGCATATCAAGGCATTGTCAGGGCTCTTATTATGTCATAGTGAATGAGTGGAGATTTGAGATTCAAACTCAATTAACATTGATCAAATAGTTTTGTTGCATGGTGGTCCAATTCTATTTCTCATTCTTCTTCGGAAGTTGCTAAATAGTGTTGGTACCATGGCTAGATAAGACAAGTCTTATGAAGAAAGACTGGATAGACTTGGTTATTTACTCTCTAGAATTTAGGAGATTGAGAGGGGATCTTATAGAAACTTACAAAATTCTTAAGGGGTTGGACAGGCTAGATGCAGGAAGATTGTTCCCGATGTTGGGGAAGTCCAGGACAAGGGGTCACAGCTTAAGGATAAGGGGGAAATCCTTTAAAACCGAGATGAGAAGAACTTTTTTCACACAGAGAGTGGTGAATCTCTGGAACTCTCTGCCACAGAGGATAGTTGAGGCCAGTTCATTGGCTATATTTAAGAGGGAGTTAGATGTGGCCCTTGTGGCTAAGGGGATCAGGGGGTATGGAGAGAAGGCAGGTACGGAATACTGAGTTGGATGATCAGCCATGATCATATTGAATGGCGGTGCAGGCTCGAAGGGCCGAATGGACTACTCCTGCACCTAATTTCTATGTCTCTATGTTTCTATGACAAAAACCCACAATAACACTAATGACTGGAAAGAGAGAAGCTTTGCAACACTCTATGGACACTTATCTTTCATGATGGCATCAATCCAGTCTTAAACAGGTCCATTAACTTCAGACTACAATATATCACTGCTGTATGTACAAGGCCTCCTCTGGATGTATAACAACAGATTTGTACCACTTCCATTGAAAGTTGTTTATTATTTCCTCCAAATATGTACATGTTCCTCTGGGTTGACAGCAGTCATAAGATCACCTTGGTTGCATTCAGTGTCAATGCCCTGCAAAATCATTGGAAAATCTACGGTGAGGATTTGACTGTAAATAGCGACTTAATGGAAGGAAATGGCAATTGATGGCAATTGATAGTGATGCACATCTGACTTTACAGCTGCAAGAAATAAGGTTTTGTTAAAAAACTTTAATTCTGCCAACTGTGTGCGCAGACTCTGCCAAAATGGTAAGGGATATTTCTTTAGAGACAAAATACTGCAGGTATTGGAATCTAGAGCTAAAAAAACAAACTTTTGGAAGGACTCAATTCTTGGTTCTTGGTTCTTGGGTCCTCCAAAACATTCCAACTGGAATTTAAACTGGAGGTGGTGAAGGGAGGGATTAAGCCAGAAAGGGTATAAAGAACACACACTATAGAATTTAACATAAAACATCCCCACACAGCAGAATCAAAGTTTCCCACTGTGTGGGAAGGCACCAAAGTCAGTCTCTTCCTCCACTGTTCCTCGTGGTCAAGTCCTCCCCAAGCCCTCCGCAGTTGCAGCTACGGGCGGCCCGACGTCCAGGACCGCTCGCCGGTGTGATACAAGTCCGACGTCGGGGCTGCGGGACGTCCTCAGCGATGTGGACACCAGAGGCGGCCCCCTCCTACCAGAGTTGGTGGCTTCCAAAGTCCGTAGGCCGCGCTGGGTGGAGACTGTCACTGCAGACCCTCTGCAAGGCGCCCCAGGACTCCACGATGCCGTTCAGCACCGCCCGCGTTAGAAGCTCTCCGCACCAGAGCTCCACGATGTTGGAGCAGCGGCCCAACACTCCAGAGCTCCAAACGGCGACCCAGGTAGGCATCGCCCGCTCCGCAGTGACTCTAGCGCTGCGCCGCCGTTGTAGCAGCCCTGGTCTGGTTCCCGGTCCACGGCAGGAAAGGCCGCTCCGATCCAGCTGGTAGGCCGCGAGGTGGGGGGCAAGGACGCGACTCGGAGAAATAGTCGCGTCCCCGCCAGGAAGAGACTGGGAAACGGTTTCCCCCTTACCCTGCCCCCCTCCCCCACATAGAAAAGTTAAAGTTTCCCCCAACACAAAATTTTAGACTAACAAAAAATTAAAAAAAGATTGAAATACAGACTGGCTGTAGGTAGAGGCTGCTGCAGTGCAGCGCCCCTCTCCGTCTACCAATGGATCAAGCTGTATCTGTGGAGGGAAATGGACAGCCAACATTTTGGGTCGAGACCCTTCTTCTGGACTCAGCATTTGCTTGTTTGTTGAGTAAATCACACATACTCACAAATCTGGTCTAACAGTATTTATTGAGTAATTTATCAAAAAATCGCTTTTAGGTATCGTGTTTCAGTTGGAGTTGTTTCTGGACAGCAAATGGTGAATGAACCTATGGCTGCACAGGCACTGCAGCACGGGTCTGTCGGAACATCAGGCGTTGGGCAGGAGACACCAGTATTGGGTCACGTGCGATGTTTCTCAGGTTGAGCACGTCCAGGTAGACATTTAGCAAGGTGTGAGCGCTCCAATAATTGCTTGGCGTTCCGGACAGCCCAGTCAGCAGGGACTCTGCGAGTCGGCTGCCCTGCCAGCAGTGTGTTTGTTATTTTAACTTTTTTTGCGTATTTTTGTGTGTCTATTGTTAGTTTAGGTGTCTCTTTGTGTGTCTTGTGTGGGGGGAGCTCCAGTGGATGGGTGCCATTGCCACGGTTACTGACCCATCTGACTGGGTTTCCACCATGGTGGTCGCAACAAAGAAAAACAAAGAAGAAAGCATTTCATTAAATGTTGTCGAGCCCGTGGGAATCGCTCAATCCCAAGATAGCCTGTGCACCTGTTAAAAATGAAGATTCTGATATCGAGTACCAAGAGCTACCATCACCTCCTCGGGTTACTCTCCCTGAGCCTAAGATAACAGTCATAACATACACTCCCTGGCTCTGACACCATGTTGAGTAAATCACACATACTCACAGAGCAACGTATACAACACACTACAGCATGTTACTCCAACCATGCAGCAGTACTAGCCAACAGCACATGTTGGGTTGCAATAATAGGAATGGTATGCTTGTAGGCGGAGCTTATAATAATAAAGCACTACATTGGTTAATAAGTAAAGTAACCAATCTACATGTGAAAAAATATGTATTTCTCTCCAATTTGATTCACTCACCGTGTTGTACATCTAGAGTGTTTATGCTCAAGCAACCTTTTTTTTTTCTTCACTAAAATGGTGTTGAGAAGGAAAGGTAAATCAGCCATGATTGAATGGCAGAGCAGACTTCTTGGATCGAATGGCCTAATTCTGCTCCATAAATTTGTATTTGTCGTTCGTTGTGGACTGTTTGGGCTATATAACCCATTTATAGCACAAAATTTATGGGGATTAATCTGTGTCATTTTAAGCTATTTTTCTAATATACCTTCTTATACATTTAATGGATTGGTTATGATTACAATGTCTTCTCCCAAATTTTCATTCACTTTTTTTAACATAGTAGCTAATGGGCTGAAAATAGGAAAGCTCATCATAGTCATTCAATGAAGTGATTAATTATAACAACAGAATCTGCCATACTGTAACGGATGCCTTTGGTGCACGATGATCTCTGAAATTACTCCATTGTTGTATTTGACATTAACTAATGCAGAATGCTCACATCAGAAAAAAAGTAGAGTCCAAATCAGTGTTGTAGAACTGATAGCCCAAAGATGCAGCAAACCTGCAGTCTTTGTAAAAAACTTTTTTTTTTCACATTTATTATATACAAATTATAAATTCTGAATTATAAAGAGTCATTGAGAAATATAGAGTATAAGAGTTCTGAAAAATAGAGTCAATGTAATGGAGTCACAGCAGGGAAACAGGCCCTTTGGCCCATCTTGTCCATGCTGACCAAGTTGACATTCTGGGCTGGTTCCATATATCTGCCTTTAGCCCCTATGTTTCTAATCCCTTTCTATCGGTTTTGGTATCTATATTTGAATTAACTGCCTGAGGAAGCTATCAAAACAGATAGAATTGTGACCTTTAAAAGCCATTTTGACATACATGGATATGAAGGCTTCAGAGGGCTATGGAACAAATGGGACTAGTCCAATATGCCAACATGGTCGGCATGGACAATGTGACCTAAAGAACCTGTTTCCTTGCAACATAACTCCATGTCCTACCTCATTACTATTTAACTCATTTTCTTCACTGGCTCTAAATATGCAAATGTTTATCAGAAGTCCTGGATTGAATGAGTGAAACATTGTTTTTATTTGAATGGTGGAACCCATTGACAACTGAATGTAAACTTGTCAATTGAGAAGTATATAAAACATTGATGTGAGTAGTTGAAGGAAGTATGAAATAAATTTTGGTCCAATGTTTTTAAATCCTCAGGACTGCTACATGATGTATTATGTATGAGAGAGAAGAGAGTATGAGAGAAAAACAGAGAAAGTAAACAGTACAAAAACGCTAAGGGGAAACGTCACTGAAGATTCATTAATGAATCAGCTTGTCCAGCTAATTTCCAATTTGGTTCTGCAAAAGGTTAGTGAGATTGAATGTAGTACTGGAAACTATGCTTAGCTATGCAATCTAATTAATCAGAAGTAGGCACAATTGAGTTTTGGAGATCAAAGTGTATAACTACTTCATATGTCAGCTTTATAATGATTAAATGTGGGCTGGTCTGCCTATAAACCATTTAATTGATGTCTTTAATTACTACTTATTGCATTAGAAGTCACCCTCTTGCTCTATGTTTTCATCCACATTTTAATAATTTCCTTCAGTGCTGCCTTAAGATAATTTCTGTCAGGTTCTGTGCTTCATTTGCTAGGATTCGTGTATTTTTCTTGGATTTTTTAACTTTAAATGTATTTGAGGCAAATCTCTATTGTCTGATCATTTATAAGATAAAATGCAGTGCTAAGCTGATGAGAACAGCACTTTATTGAACTGCCTGTATATTAATGCTCAGCTTCATTCATTTGTGTAAAGCTCATTACAGTTCAAGCACAGACGGAAGATAAGTTGTTTGAAATAAGGCCTTGTTATGTTTAACAAAAAACATCTGCTGGTGCCAGAGAGGAGTAGGTAGACCACCTCACTCTCTAAAAGCCAAGGAATGTGCTTAATTTTCAGTTTCATACATTCTCAGATCTGTACTCAAATGAAAATTATAAATTTTGCAATTACTGCAGACAGCAAGTTAATTTTTAGACAAAATAAACAATCCTGAAGGTAAAAATAGCACACATTCTCATCAATAATAAAGCATCCCTTTTTATCTACTTGGAATTGGGTCCTAGTGCAGTTGGTTAGCTCTGGGATATGCAAATATATTTGCTAAATATTCATAAAATAGGCAATGGTAAAAATGTGAGGCACATCACACATTTTACAAAGATTTTTGTTGAAATTCTCAGTACATTTATCTGTATGAGGCTGGTATCTGAAATGTATCTTTGTAAGCATTGATATCACTGTCTAGAGGATTGTGAGATTCACTGAATGTCTTGTTGTAAAGCTAACAAGAAAATGAGCAGAGAAAGACAATGATATGTATATCATATATGATATGTATAGAGTATATACATATTTATGTATAGAAAGTATAGACGTAAATGCAAAATGAGCTGCATGCTATTAGATTGACTACTCCTGTGCCAAGAAACTGCACTGAAGATATTCATATTGTCTGCAACTCTTAACAAATGGTGCTAATTTAGGTATTTCCTGGAATAATTTTTCTTCTCCGACAGACAAAGGATTCTGCTATAACCCTTTTCACCATATAGGTAATCAATGACAAAAAGAAAATTGGGCAAGGATTCTGCAGATATTACACATTGGAGACATTTTCTAATACATGAAATTCTAATAGGATAAATTCCCTGCCCTTAGGTTATATTTGTGAAAAGTACAGCTAGAGTAACTGTGATAAAAAAGTCCTTCTTTACTGACTGTATGCCAATTCAAAATCAGTTCACCTTAAAGATAATAAGTAATATTTTGTAGCAAAACCTTGCAATTGGTAGATTAATTGGTAGGACAATGGACCTTTATGACCAAGTTAAGACTCTAACATTTTAAAAATATTGTAGAACTTAAAGGGTACAAGATAGCACCTAAACATGGTGAGTCTTGTGTACTGAATCACTGTGGTCTATTATCGTACTCTTATACTTAATATGATTGCACCTATTGTATAGTAGGATTATCACTGGACTGTATGAAAAATAAGAATTTTATTGCACTTAAGTATGTCTGACACCAAAGTACCATAGAACCATTAATTTCTGAGGTTGTGGCCATATTGGTTTATCAATTGGTTGAAGGCATTTTTTTCCCCTTTCAGAGATAGGATTAGAGAAGTTAAATAGAAGTTTCAAGTCTCATCTCTTAAGAAACATTTAACTATCCATTCAATTCCACAACCTTGTTCCGTCCAAATCAGACCAACATAGTTGAACACCCCCACATTCTCCTGCCATTGTGAAGAATGGGGAGTCAGAGAGGGAAGTTGATGGGAGGTGCTAGGGATAGGATTGATCAGAGTTTCCAAGGCCTTCATCAGGAACTAGAGGGAGTACAGAGATCTGCTGAGCTTGTTGTAGAGATGACTTATTTGCATGATAGAATTTAGCACATATGACATAGTATACTGTAAGAGTAGTACATAATCCAGGGTTTCTGTGAATGCTCAGCAGACTCTATGCACTTGTTCCATTCGGAGCTGGAATTTATTTTCAAAGGACAATGGTTAAATTGCCTCTTTATTATATGCCTCCTTCAACCCATTTTAAACACACATGGATGGCCCTTGATACTAAGTAAAAATATGTCAAAGATTTTAATTATCTCAACATCCTCACTTTTGCATTTCTGAATGCTGTGGCATAAGAGAATGATCAAAGCTTTAATTCCAGTAAGACTTTGGCACTATGATCACTCTTAATGATTTTCTTTCTAATAGCACCTAAGGAAATGTTCTGGCTGTGTCAACCCCATCAAATATTTCAATTATCGAAAGAAAGAAATCAAATTAAATGCCTCAATTAGAATATGTTTATGCAATCTTTTCTTTTTATATCTGTTTGTTTTCATGACCAGCAAAGCCAAAAATAATTCACACTTAAACTTTAAAACTATCATATTGGTACATGCATTATTTGGATCTCTTTATATTGTTTTTCTGGATACTCTCCTCCTCGGTACCTTCTCCTTAGCATAGAAAGTATATTAAACAGAACTAATGGAATCTGTTTAAACAATCCAATTTTATCCTCAGTTCAGTGAGTCTCTCTCTCTCACACACCCATTCTTTCTTTCAGCAGCCAGAGGGCAGAAAATATTGCCAAGGTAACAGCATGAGCAGAAAGAAAGTACCATCTTAACGTATTAGAAGTTTTCAGACCAGTGATCAGTGACTTGGGGCAAACAAACCCTGTTGTGGCTGACTTGTAGGTGTCTTCTCATTCCAACTCCTCTTAATTCCTGAAATTTAACTTCTGGGGGAAGTATATAAAATTATAACAGTCATAGATTGGTAGAGACAGTCTGAACCAACACTTCACAGCATGGAAACCAGCCCTTCAGCCTACTGAATCCACATTGACCATTCAAATTAGTTATATGATATTCCACAATTATTTTGTTAAATCATCACCTTTGTAATAGTGGTCGCTTAGTCTCCCTATCCAATGCATACTACATTTAACATTCTTATCCAGCATTTCAAAACCACTCACTCACCATAACAAAATCTCAAAAAACTTAAATTCTCCAGCACCACTCTGAATCTCAAGCAACTTTCCCTACATCCCTACATTCTCCATTCTTCCTTTCTGCCCTTTTCCTTAACCCTTTATCCTAGTACTTCAGCTACTCCCACCTCCCAATTTGAAATGCTGTTCCTAAACCTCTTCATCTCTTTAATGTTTTTGTTCCCTCCAAAAGAAAAACCCATCCTTGAACCATGCTATTCATCACCCTTCCAAAACTCTGTATAATAGATCAGTAACATCTCTTGCTATATTGTTTATTTTTTCAAGTCGCGATCTTGGGAAATGTTCTGCAGTGAAGGAACGGGAGAGAGAAGTGATGGAAATAATAAATGCCACATTAAATAACCCAGTTAAATAGATTCATTTTAATATAGAATGCAGTTTAAAAAGATTTGTCAGTGATTTAGGAATAAGCAGAATCAATATAATCACTAAATTCAATTGGATATTTTTTCTATTGTTGTATATTAATTACCCTTAGCTGTTGGCTCTTAAGCACATATACTTGACAAATGAGAAAATTCAGACATTAGATGGTAACCAAGGTTAAAAATGTGGAGAGAAATTAGAATAAATATATATAAAAATTCAAGGCCTAGTTAATTCAATTTCCAAGTAAAAGATTACACTGCTGAGACTAACTGAAACAAATTAAGCAGTTTCTCAGGCATGTCGATTCTTGCATTGTCTTCATTACATCTGCTTCAAGATCCTTAACTGAATTCCATTACTTGTGGGTACATGATGGTACAGATGAATTAATTTAAGGTAATGGGGTGAAGGCAGGAATGGGGTACTGATTGGGGATGATCAGCCATGATCACATTGAATGGCGGTGCTGGCTCGAAGGGCCGAATGGCCTACTCCTGCACCAATTGTCTATTGTCTATTATCTATTATAATTCTCAAATCTGTCCTGTTTGTCTTAACTTCACATTGCCAGAACGGTTACCATTAATTGTACTATTGAACAATTTATTTTCTTCGGTATTCACCAAGGAGAAGGATATTGAATTATGTGAGGTAAGAGAAACAAGTAGAGTAGCTATGGAAACTATGAGATTCAAAGAAGAGGAAGTACTGACACTTTTGAGAAATATAAAAGTGGATAAGTCTCCAGGTCCGGACAGGATATTCCCTAGGACATTGAGGGAAGTTAGTGTAGAAATAGCTGGGGCTATGACAGAAATATTTCAAATGTCATTCGAAACGGGAATAGTGCCGGAGGATTGGCATACTGCGCATGTTGTTCCATTGTTTAAAAAGGGGTCTAAGAGTAACTAGCAATTATAGACCTGTTAGTTTGACGTCAGTGGTGGGCAAATTAATGGAAAGGATACTTAGAGATAATATATATAAGCATCTGGATAAACAGGGTCTGATTAGGAACAGTCAACATGGATTTGTGCCTGGAAGGTCATGTTTGACTAATCTTCTTGAATTTTTTGAAGAGGTTACTCGGGAAATTGATGAGGGTAAAGCAGTGGATGTTGTATATATGGACTTCAGTAAGGCCTTTGACAAGGTTCCTCATGGAAGGTTGGTTAAGAAGGTTCAATGATTGGGTATTAATGGTGGAGTAGCAAGATGGATTCAACAGTGGCTGAATGGGAGATGCCAAAGAGTAATGGTGGATGGTTGTTTGTCAGGTTGGAGGCCAGTGACAAGTGGGGTGCCACAGGGATCTGTGTTGGGTCCACTGTTGTTTGTCATGTACATCAATGATCTGGATGATGGTGTGGTAAATTGGATTAGTAAGTATGCAGTGATACTAAGATAGGTGGGGTTGTGGATAATGAAGTAGATTGTCAAAGTCTACAGAGAGATTTATGCCAGTTGGAAGAGTGGGCTGAAAGATGGCAGATGGAGTTTAATGCTGATAAGTGTGAGGTGCTACATCTTGGCAGGACAAAACAAAATAGGACGTACATGGTAAATGGTAGGGATTTGAAGAATGCAGGTGAACAGAGGGATCTGGGAATAACTGTGCACAGTTCCCTGAAAGTAGAATCTCATGTAGATAGGGTGGTAAAGAAAGCTTTTGGTGTGCTGGCCTTTATAAATCAGAGCATTGAGTATAGAAGTTGGGATGTAATGTTAAAATTGTACAAGGCATTGGTGAGGCAATTCTGGAGTATGGTGTACAATTTTGGTCGCCTAATTATAGGAAGGATGTCAACAAAATAGAGAGAGTACAGAGGAGATTTACTAGAATGTTGCCTGGGTTTCAGCAACTAAGTTACAGAGAAAGGTTGAACAAGTTAGGGCTTTATTCTTTGGAGCGCAGAAGGTTAAGGGGGGACTTGATAGAGGTCTTTAAAATGATGAGAGGGATAGATAGAGTTGACGTGGATAAGCTTTTCCCACTGAGAGTAGGGAAAATTCAAACAAGGGGACATGACTTGAGAATTAAGGGACTGAGTTTAGGGGTAACATGAGGGGGAACTTCTTTACTCAGAGAGTGGTGGCTGTGTGGAATGAGCTTCCAGTGAAGGTGGTGGAGGCAGGTTTGTTTTTATCATTTAAAAACAAATTGGATAGTTATATGGACAGGAAAGGAATAGAGGGTTATGGTCTGAGTGCAGGTATACGGGACTAGGGGAGAATACGTATTCGGCACGGACTAGAAGGGTCGAGATGGCCTGTTTCCGTGCTGTAATTGTTATATTGTTATATGGTAATGAAGTTTAGTCCCATTGAGGCTTGTTACTGTAACTAACAAGGTAAATGTATGTTTGCTAGTGCACACTTTAGCAATGCAAGAATCGATAGTGAAAACAGTGGGAGGCAACTTACAAAGAGCAGAATTACAACACCTGAATTGAAGCAGGAATAGAATATTGGCAGGAGAAACTCAGCGGGTGCAGCAGCATCTATCGAGCGAAGGAAATAGGCAACGTTTCGGGGCGAAACGTTGCCTATTTCCTTCGCTCCATAGATGCTGCTGCACCCGCTGAGTTTCTCCAGCTTTTTTGTGTACCTTCGGTTCTCCAGCATCTGCAGTACCTTCTTAAACATAGAATATTGGCAGATTTTTTCAATGCATCAAGTTACGAGTCTGAAGAACCATATAACCATATAACAATTTACAGCACGGAAACAGGCCATCTCGACCCTTCTAGTCCGTGCCGAACACATATTCTTCCCTAGTCCCATATACCTGCGCTCAGACCATAACCTTCCATTCCCTTCCCGTCCATATAACTATCCAATTTATTTTTAAATGATAAAAACGAACCTGCCTCCACCACCTTCACTGGAAGCTCATTCCACACAGCCACCACTCTCTGAGTAAAGAAGTTCCCCCTCATGTTACCCCTAAACTTCAGTCCCTTAATTCTCATGTCATGTCCCCTTGTTTGAATCTTCCCTACTCTCAGTGGGAAAAGCTTTTGAGAAGAGTCTCAAAACTTTACCAAGCCAATTAACTTACAAACCTGTACGTCTTTGGGGTGTGGAAGGAACGAGAGATCTCAAGGAAAACCCATGCAAGTCACGGGAGAGCATACAAACTCCTTACAGATAATCACGTAGTCAGGATCGACAGGCGCTGTTCTACCACAGCAACTCTACTTCAGTGCCACTGTGCCACTCGCAGATGGCTCCCAAGCAAACCATAAATCATGGAATATCAAGGTAACCGTCTCAGTTTTGAAGAACATGAATAGTTTTGCTTTAAAAACTAATGTAGCAAAATGGCCAGGATAATCGCTACAGTCAGGTGAAGCATAATTCAATGGACAGTCAAGACATGGCTGGTCCTCCACACAAAGCATCAAGACATTTTTCAATTGTACTGAAACTACTGAATTTAGAAATAATAGTGTTTCTACTTTAAACCAAACTGCCGTGGTGACAATTTGCTGTTGCTGACGAATGGAAAACAAATATATGTTTATAGGTAGAAAATCTATTACTCCTAATAGCAGGATATTTATTGACAGTGCCATGTTACATTTTACTTAAATTGAGAAATAAATTTGCCAAACAAAAATAAGATAAGTAATGCAAGATTGATTCATTCAAAAGTACTGGGTACAACTGGAATTCAATATTCAATCATAGTTGAGCATACCAGATATAAACATACTTCTAAAGATTTGTCAGCATGTGAATCTACTTCTACAAACTTGAAGCTCAGTTCAAAAGCTTTTCAAAAAATACAATGCAGGAGTTATCTGTTTTAATGAACTCCTGTATTTAGTAATTGAAAAAAATGTGCCTAAGGAACTGGCTGCAGTGGAGAACAAAACAAAAACATCCTTTACTTCAATTTCACACTTGAGATCCACTAAATAGTTGATCAATATTTGATTACAAGAGCAGAAGTGCTAACATAAAATTAGATTCCTGCCAGGGATATTCATTTGCTGCTCTCAGTGCTAACAAAACACATTGGGGGGTCAAATTGGCTAGCCTCTGAAAACAGACATACTTCAAATTTCACTGTACCTTAATTGGTACACGTGACAATAAACTGACCTTGAAACGTTGAAACGAACCGACGCGTGATATGCAGTACTCCACCGTTGCTAGATTAATGATTCTTGCATGTAGCCACTGCTCACCAAATTGTTGACTGGCTGCATTCATCAACAAGGAACCAATATCATAACTGACTATACTAACAATTAAAAGTGCTCCACACACTTAATGCTAGCTGATTAAAACTAGCCACTCTTCTTAAAGAAGAAGTGCAGCATAGTGGAACATTGCGGTCAGTCCAGATCCGTGTGCACACAATCTTGCACCATGGTCGCAATTGTTGAGGTCACTGTGTGGAAGTTTAAAAGAATAAAACATTTTTTTTAATGGATTCAGCTGAAACTAAAGACTACCTTTCTCTTAATAATTGCTAAGCCAGCAGAAAATGCATACCCTTGTTCCTATTACAATAACAAGGCTAACTCAGATGTTGATGTACATTTTTCCAATAACAAACAAAATAACAAGCACAGCTTCATGAATGTATAATATAAACATTAAAAGGATGTTCAGACACTTTCAGCACTTACCCTTGCTCTATAAGATGTGTGTATTAAGAAGCTGTCAATCTTAAGAAGATGTCAATCTTAAGAAGCAAGAGGCTGTACTATGCTCTGTAGATAAGGTATTGCTGAATCACTGCTTATTGTAGTATAAATACATGTACTTAATTACTGCCCATTTGTGTAGGGATCAGAGCTCTGTATAGTCTGTATCTACAGAGTCGTTACCACACCCGCCTGGCAAAATAAAGATTACTGCTTGATTACTGACTTTATATGTGTTTTTGTCTGTTTAAGAATATTTGGACCACAACATTGGCGTAGTCGAGCAGGTCTTGCTGGAAACAATCCCTGAAGACTGAATAAGAGGCTACAGTTTGGCCAGGTTCTCGAAGAGGAAAGAAAATGCACTATTAGACCCCTTGAGCCTGAACTCCTCCTGAGTACCCGGGAACACTGTTGTCCTTAGTCCGAAGTGATCTGGTTCCCTGCCAAGATCTTTCAGAACAGACAACACAAGGTAAGACAATTTTTGGGATTGTTGACTCAGACTAAGTAGGCTGTTTGATGTATTTAGCCAATATTGTGCCAGTAATGGAATAAGCTTGGGATAAGAGTAATGTGGGAGCTTTGGTACATGTGGGAGTCCAGGTACGTGGGAGCTTCGGTACAGCATATGTGTTATTTGGATCCAGGCAAAACGTAAAGATTACATTATGAATATAAAAAAAAGAAAGTATATGGTTGGCCAACATAATATTAAACAATTGGTATGTAAACATGGAAACCTAAGCAAAATATCCCCAGGGACCCCTTGCCTGACATAGCAACCTTGTTTACAGAGAGAGGGAGGATAAGGAACAAATTCAAGGAGAGAAACAATTGGAAATAGTGTAGACCACCTACCCCATGCCCTGACCACCAGTCACTAACAGCAGGAGCCACGGCACTAAGATCCCGTGAAGAGGAAGGGGTCCAGTACTCCTACAGGGAAGGACATCCCCAGAAGAAGGAAGAACTGATAAGGAAGATGAGGAAGAAGAAGGGGGAGGGCTTAAGGCAGAAGAGGAAGAGCAGTGGGAGAGTTAAACAAAACAGAGCACCAGGAAAGAGAAACAGCAAATAAAAAAGGTTGTAAAGATAAAGCAGGATGTCGAGCTGGTGGATTTCGACCCCGCAATAATCAAAGCTGCTCACTTTTGCCCCAAGAACTTTAACATTTTGCAGCCAACAGTCTGTACAGTTTAAAACAAACTTGAAACAAAAGACTGATCTGTTTGAAACACAGAGTGCATCTCCCTGGTGGAGAGAGAGGGGAAAGTCTGTGAGTAATCGGATCAATCCTGTTTCTGGGCTTGGTTATTCTCTACTGGCAGTGGATACTAGTGTCTCCGCCAGGGCACAACAGCAACTCTCTCTCTAACTCTCTCACTCCAACAAGGAGAAAACTTTTGCAACTTAAAAACAGTGCTTGCTACAGCACCAGCAACTGCATGCCTTAAATCTTCCCATCCAACTGGCCATTATTAAGTGCAATGCACATACAAGTGGCCACAGCGAGTCTCCCGCTGACATTATTGCCCACACAGCAGATTACGAGTTCTGCACAGTGGTCCCCACAGAACCAAAGATTCTAGTACACATAACGGCTCTTTCAGACAAAGGAATGTAAAGTTAATTAATTATGTTTTGAGGATTGTTGAGAATTGTAAAGAAACAGCAACAATGTACTTCAAATTGATTTCTGTGTAAAATATAAATCAAGACAAATGCATTTTTGGATGAGGAGGGGAGAGAATGTGGAAAGTTAAACACTTTGAAGCTTTTAATGAAATGACATGTGTTTGATAGATAGATAGCCTTTATTGTCATTCAGACCAAAGTCTGAACGAAATTGCAGCAGTCATACATATAATACAATAAAAAACAACCATAAACACATATTAACATCCACCACAGTGAGTCCACCCAGCATCTCCTCACTGTGATGGAGGCAAAAGTCTTAGGTCTGCAGTCTCTTCCCTCCTCTTCTCCCTCTGCGCTGAGGCGATACCCCCCGGGTGATGAGAGAGAGAGAGAGAGTCCAAAGTGTGTTTTGGGTTGAGACCATCCTTCAGTATGTGTTGTATTTATGAATAAAGTATGAACATTATTGGTGAATGATTTGTTTAAATGTCTTGGTCAGTAAACTTAGTGGAGCACTGACCTTGGCTAGCAAAGCAACTTTCTAGCTGTGTTTAAATATATTTTATAATTATGTCAGGAAATGAAATCCTGTATCTCCAGTGGTATAAACTCAAGGTTATGAAAAATTGCTGGCTGACAAATAACTTTGGCCTCTGATACAGCATATATATGAATCTTGTCTTGTATTTAAGAAGTATATGGCTTCTGTTTTATAATTCTCCAAAGCTTGCTTGGTCAAGATTAGCAATACAACAGCACAAGACATAGCGCCTTTGCATAATAATATCATATTGTGGCAGCACCTGGTGGCAACCCAAGGGCACAATGAACCATTGGCTGTAGAGGGCAGTGTCTTGGTGTGCGAGGCACTAGTCACGGGTTCGGTACTATAGTTGGTACTTAAGGCCGGGCAACGCCCGTGACCTTTGAGGAGTCGGGAGCTGTATTGGAGAGAATAAACACATCTAGTGCATGGAACTCGTGTCCGGTTACTTTTTGGCTGGACTCCTTCGCGTCCCCGCCACAATATATTAAGTATGAAGAGCTGGTCATAGACTGCCGTAAGCGGGGCTAGAAGGCAAGGTGTATGCCCATCTAGGTTGGCTGCAGAGGTTTTGCCGGGCAATCGCTCAACAAAGCCTTGAGTGCACTGGGCATCAATGGAGTTGCGAGGAGACGAGCCATCAAGAACACCATAGAGGCGCTGTGAAGGCTTCGAGATGGCTCTGAATCAGGAGAGAAGGTCCATGGTGAGGAGCGGATGCCACCTGAACACAAGTCATGGTCTGATCAACCACGGCTGGGTCGCCTGGGCGAGGGTGTCTGAAGTTGAAAGACCCGAAACACCCAATGACCCCAGGTTACATCACCGATGATGTGTTCAGGAGCATCAATAGATGTATTTTTATCAATCTATATTACTAAATCTCTGATCTTGATCGCTTTTGGCACACTGTGCTGCGATTTCCGACAGAACGCCGCCACCTACAGCCGTCATTTTTGGCCACCTCACTCAGAGCCCCCCTCCGCCTTACGGGTGCAGAGGATTTTTCCCATCGATGAGAAATCAGAGAGATATTAATGTTTTTTTTTAAATTCACCATTCTCTCTGCTGCCCCTGCTGAAGGGAGGGGGGGGGGACTATAAAGCCAGGAAGTGGTGTGCCTCATTCACTCTCTGCAAGATGGATGAAGCCAAGGGTCACGTCTCTCTGAGCTCTGAATAAAACTGAAGAAATGTCTACACAACTGTGAGTAACCTTAATGTGGTTTGAAAATGAAAATATGGTTTATTTGAAGTAAAAAGGCACTGCCTACAAATGGTTGTTTGAGTGCTTTGGCTTGAAGTTGAGAGGCACTACTTACTGCAAATGGTGGCTTGGGGGTTTTGGCTTGAAGTTGAAAGGCACTACTTACTGCAAATGATGGCTTGGGTGATTTGGTTTGAAGTTGAAGGGCACTACTTACTGCAAATGGTGGCTTGGGTGATTTGGCTTGAAAGGCACTTCTTACTGCAAATGGTGGCTTGGATGCTTTGGCTTGAAGTTGAAATGCACTATTTACTGCAAATGGTGGCTTAGGATCTTTAGTTTAAAGTTGAAAGGCACTACACTGCAAATGGTGGCGTTGGAGCTTTGACTTGAAGTTTAAAAAAATCACCATTCTCTCTGCTATCCCTGCTGGAGGGAGTGGGAGGGACTATAAAACCTGGAAGTGCTGTGTCTCACTCACTCTCTGTAAGATAGATAAAGCCAAGGGTCACGTCTCTCTGAGCTCTGAATAGCAGTGAACAAATGTCTACACAACTGTGAGTACCCTTAATGTAGTTTGAAAATGAAAATATGAATAAGAATTGTTGGATGTGAATTAGGAATAATTTTTAAATAGTTTTTTCTTTATAATTACCTATTTTTAAAGGGTCTGCCTTGTAAGGAATTTAAGTAAAGCCTTGCTGAGACTGGACAGGCCCTTAGTGTGAATTAATTACATATGCACAGCAATGACCAGACCGTTAGTCTTACAGAAACCACTGAACCAGAGAAACGCAGAAACCACTAGCAGCTGATCATAATGGCGAATCCTTACAACCAGAAGATCAAGAACTGATTAAAAAAAAATTGGGGTCAGAGGAAATTGGGAGAACGGTGGAAGGAGCCCTTCCCAGTACACCTACCTACAGTGAAGGTCGAAAATAATCCTCATTTATAATATCAAGAGGGTGTTAGTACCCCCCCCCCCCCTAACTCAACGGGACGGGCAGCACCTCTGGAGGGAAGGAATGGATGATGTTTCGAGGTGCTGCCTCTCCCACTGTTACTCCAGCATTTTGTATCTACTGTCAATGGTCATATAGATTCCATGAATAAATGCACTGCCATTTTTTTCTAAAACATGGATGAAAATTAATGCATAAAGCATGTATCAAAATATAAGCATTTCAGAATGTTACTATAGAGATAGCTACAATAGAATTCAGAAATGGCTTTATTCAGCCTCAGCTTTTTCCAAAAATAAAATTCAAATATACATTGTTATATCAAATCAATCATTAATGATGACATAATCAACTAGAAATTAGATTTTAAGAAAACGTGAATCACATAGAAAAACACAGGCTATATAATATATAATATACCCACTTAAATAAACTTGGCTACAAGATAATTCTTCCAAGGCTAAATGCATTCAATCCTATTAGGGCGCCACAGTGGCGCAGCAGTAGAGTTGCTGCCTTACAGCACCAAGAACCGAGTTCAATCCTAACTGCGGGTGCTGTCTGTATGGTGTTTGTGTGATCTCACTTTGACTGCATGAGTTTTTTTTACATGCTCCAGTTTCTTCCCACATTCCAAAGGTGTGCAGGTTTGTATGTGCAGGCTTCTGTAAGTTGTCCCTGGTGTGTTTGGATAGAACCGATGTACGGGTGGTCATGTGCTGCATCGTTAAACTAAACTAACTTAACTTGCAAATGTTTACCATAGAGATAAGGTGCTTGAACTCAGAACCATGCTTATATTGGAGGTTTTGTTTGCCATTTGGTGAAAAAGGCTCCATCAGATCCAATTGAGCAAGTAAAATTTCAGGCCCTGAAATTAAGATTAGTCTGACTAGAGTTTTCCAATTTAGTGGGATATCTTCCAGAGCAACCACTTAGCAAGGTGTTGGTAAATGACCACATGTTTGGACCTGGCCTATACTTCCAAGTAGATGCACTCTCTAGAATTTAGGAGATTGAGAGGGGATCTTATAGAAACTTACAAAATTCTTAAGGGGTTGGACAGGCTAGATGCAGAAAGATTGTTCCCGATGTTAGGGAAGTCCAGGACAAGGGGTCACAGCTTAAGGATAAGGGGGAAATCCTTTAAAACCGAGATGAGAAGAACTTTTTTCACACAGAGCGTGGTGAATCTCTGGAACTCTCTGCCACAGAGGGTAGTTGAGGCCAGTTCATTGGCTATATTTAAGAGGGATATGATGTGGCCCTTGTGGCTAAGGGGATCAGGGGGCATGGAGAGAAGGCAGGTACGGGATACTGAGTTGGATGATCAGCCATGATCATATTGAATGGCGGTGCAGGCTCGAAGGGCCGAATGGCCTACTCCTGCACCTAATTTCTATGTTTCTATGTTTCTATGTTTTAGCACTCTACTGGAAGGAAACTGCTGGGTAGGGTACTATCACTCAATTGGATTTTGTTCATACTGTATTGTATTTTCAAAGTGGTCTAAGGTCAGTGCACTTCTGCCTATGTGGAAGCTACTATATGTCACATATTTTTCCCCTAACCAACATCCTCTCCATCATCAAATGCAATTTTAGCTGGGAATGTGATCATTCCTGCATTCCTGGATTCCATCCTGGATTGTAAAGGCAAACAGAAGCCTGGTCCATTACAGGGTGTCAGGAAGCAGATAGTGAGTACCCAAACACATATGGCTCTTGTGTTGTTACCTTTGAAAGGAAGTAGTTAAGTTAAATTCTGAATTATTTTTTCAAACAAAGCTGATCTGTGAGAGGTGAAGAATGAGAGTGCACTGAAAAAGGAATTTATGATTTTCCATTGTATTGGTTTATTTGCCATTGTTCAGTGAATATTTGTAACTACTTATCTATCACGGGATATTGGGAGAGTGAAGAGTTGCTGGAACATTGTATAAATATGATTAACATTTCAGACTAATGTTCAGAACAGCATGCAATAACGTAAATGAAAATCTAAGAAACCGCAGGTGCTGTAAAACTGAAATAAATTCAGTAAATACTGCTGGGAAGGAGGAGGGGATGGAGGGAGACTGAAAGCAAGGGTTATTTGAAGTTAGAGAAGTCAATGTTCATACCACCAGGGTTTAGGCTACCCAAGAGAAATATGAGGTGCTATAGACAATGGGTGCAGGAGTGGGCCCAGTTGGCCCTTCGAGCCAGCACCACCATTCAATGTGATCATGGCTGATCATCCCCAATCAGTACCCCGTTCCTGCCTTCTCCCCATATCCCCTGACTCCGCTATCTTTAAGAGCCCTATCTAGCTCTCCCTTGAAAGTATCCAGAGAACCGGCCTCCACCGCCCTCTGAGGCAGATAATTCCACAGACTCACAATTCTCTGTGTGAAACAGTGTTTCCTCATCTGGACAGAAAGGTCAGATTGGGAATGGGAGGGGAAGTTAAAGTGCTGAGCAACCGGGAGATCAGGTAGGTTAAGGCGGACTGAGCGGAGATGATTCTGTCCTGTGCCTCCTCCATTGTCAGAGTGAGGCCCTGCACAAATTGGAGGAACATCATCTCATATTTTGCTTGGGTAGCTTACATCCCAGCGGTATGAACATTGACTTTTCTAACTTCAAATACCCCTTGCTTTCCCTCTCTCTCTATCCCCTCCCCCTTCCCAGTTCTCCCTCCAAGCTTACTGTCTCTGACTACATTCTATCTCTGTCCCATGCACTCCCCTTACATCAGTTTGAAGAAGGGTCTCGACCCGAAACATCGCCAATTCCATCTTTCCAGAGATGCTGCCTGTCCCGCTGAGTTACTCCAGCATTTTATGTCTACCTCATGGTTACACCTGTTTCTTCAGTTCATGGATAACACAATTTGAATTTTCTGTTCCGCCAGATCTATGCAAACTGAGTCCACTGAAGGCCAGTTTAAAAATTCAATTTGTCAGCTGAATAGCTTTAAATTACTTAGATGTTCAGAATTTTGATGTTTTGTATTATGTTCAGTTCATTGTTGAATACACATTGTGTTGAAGGTTACTAAAATGTGATTCTGTTTAGCTTCAACAAATATCACAGAACTGCAAAATTACAGTACATAGCATAAAAATAAAGCTTGAGTGATTCAGAACTGCCAGTGTACGTGATTCATCGAGGTTTTATTGTCTCGTCAGGCATTTCTACCACCCCTAACCCCAACTCCCATCCTCAGCTGACTCCTTTCTGTAATGCAAATACTCCTGTGGCTATTTATTCTCTTCCCCTGATGATGTGGTTGACATGTTTATTAATGGAGAAATAGGCCATTTTGCTTCTATCTTGGTCTAATTTATATCAATCAGCATTACAACCAGTTTCACCAATGAGCTCTACGCTATTTTCCTTTCCCTCCTCTGAAAGCTCGTTTAGTTTAGTTCAGAGATATAGCATGATAACAGGCCCTTCTGCCCACCAAATCTACACTGACCATTGATCACCCTGTACACCAGTTCTATCCCACAAACTAGGGAAAACTTACAGAAGCCAAATAACCTACAAACCTGCGTGTCCTTGGAGTGTTGTAAGAAACCGGAGCACCTGGAGTTAACCCACGCGGTCACAGGGAGAATGTGCAAACTCTGTACAGACAGCACCAGAGGTCAGGATCGAACCCGGGTCTTTAGCGCTGTAAGGCAGTAACTCTTCTGCTGCACCACTATGCTGTTCTTGGTTCCTCTATCCCAATGCAATAACCACAAATTGTCAAATTGTCAGAATGCAAAGTAAAGTTAGCCACATGAGATATTTCAGCACTTGTAATAGCATTGTTACAAAATCCTACAATCAGTGACGCTCCAGATCTGCCCACTGCCTGTGCATGCGATTCCGGAGGCTGTAGGGGAGGGGGAGGGCGAGATTAAAATACAGGTTTGTATTGGTTGTCGGAAAGGGATTTGCTCGGACTACAAGCTGATGAAGAAAATTTCTTCTGCGATCCCGTTTCTTTTAAAAACAGTTGCTGGTCGATTGCATCGCTGGATTGAAGTTAAATGCGGCTTCTAATGCCTTCAGCACCTTCAACATCATGGATCACAAGTGCAGGACAAAACAAAAGGTAAGTCGCCAATTTAACATCTTATCTTGCTTTTTGGCCCAAATATCGGCCGTGTGTTGCCTGCTGATATTGGGGCTTAAATCATGGCAGCGGCCACTTTCTAATCCATCATAATCTAGGAACATGCACTCTCAAAATAATTAAAAACAATTTGCATAATCATGTCATAAGAACATCTAAATTTTGTGTTATTATCAATCCATGATCAATATTTCATACTAAATATCTGACTGAAAACTTCCACAGTATATAGTTTTAGATATGAAAATATTGATCATGGATAGACAATAACACAAAATATAGATAATTTAGATGTTCTTACGACTTGATTGTGCAAAATATAATGATTTTGATTATCATGAGAGTGGATGTTTCTAGATTTTGAACAAATGTCTGGGTAAAACTACACTTGCCTGTTGCAGTGTTAAAAACCAACAGAGTAAAATTTATGGGAATTTAACATTCAATTCCTTCCATTTGGCATAGAAATTCATGACAAAGTGAGATTAAAAAATCATGTTATATTGTGAATTCTTGTGTGAATGGGATCAGTTTGTTATTTGGATATTTTGGTTATTTAAACAATTTTTTTTAGCCTTTTCTTAAGAATGGGATAGATGTTCAGATCTAGTCATTGAATTTAGACACATTTAATTGATTTGAATGCACTGATGAATATTAATTTTTTGTTGGGTATTTACTATTTGTTTTAATGTTTAACTTGTGTTGGGCATTTTGTTGAGCAACATAATTTCTACATTTTTTTTCTAAAACGGCAAATAATAACTTGTTTCTGTTAATGCTGTTCAGTGTTTTTTTTCTTTACATTTAAACAGATGCCCCCGAAGAAGAAATACAAAATTGTTAATCCAAATGCCCAGCCTGGCATAACTAGAGCTCACCTTGAAGTGAATTTCTCTGTCATGTCCGAGTCTAAGAGGGATCCTAAAAATGGACATATCTTGTACGTATACCTCGTTTGGAAAAAGACTGTCTGAAATGGTTGAGTTCACATTTCTCTTTGTCGGATGCAGAAGGCTATTCATTTGCTGCTGTTAACTCAAGGGTGAGGACTCTTGTTAACCAGACTTTGCTTAAGTTTAAAAAACTCAGCAATCCCAAGGAACTTGGAACATTTATGAAAATTTATGAAGAAACTTTTAAACTTCCAGAAGGCAGTCAACACATTTCTTTAGATGACATTCCACCGCCTGGTGCTCAAGATCCTGAATCCATAACATCAGCTGAAAGCCAAGTGGCCATATTTCAAGACACTGAGGACATGGGCGATGATAGTCCAAGTCTGCATCCTCCACTGAATCTAGCAACACCAATGACAGCTGCTGCCTCACCAGAACCAATGCCATCGACATCTAGTGTTTCAATAGGATGTAGCAGTGAACTTCTAAGTCTTTTGCCAAGGAAACAGAAAATGAAGAAAAGGCTAAGCTTTCTGTCTACATCCAAGTTCACTCTTGCACTAAAGTATTGCACAAAGATCAGTGAACTTAGGGCACAGTTGAAAACTCCCAATCGTGTAGTTAATCATAGGTACACAAAAAAGCTGGAGAAACTCAGCGGGTGCAGCAACATCTATGGAGCGAAGGAAATAGGCAACGTTTCGGGCCAAAACCCTTCTTCAGATGCCTTAAAGAGAAACCAAAACCGAATAGATTTAAAGGACAGAAAGATTCAGGAACTCAAAACCAAATTACATGTGAATACTTTGGCACGAGAGCTTGCTGAAACCAAGGCAGAATTTTTTAGACTTAAAAAAGCATACAGACAATTGCTCAAGTTCCATGGCAGTAAGAAAAAGAGGAAAACTGTTTCAATTCATCAGTACAGAAAAGTTCATGAAAAACTAAAGGACAGGGAAGAGGATGTGAGACGCCTCGAATTTGACAATCTTGTCCTCAAAGAAACAATTGAAACTTTAGAGGCTGCTAGTATTGTCAAGTCAAAGGTGGACCAGAAGACTTGCTCCTCAACAACAAGGATGCATGTGTTTGACTGTATTGCAAACAAAACTCCCACAGCAAACATTCCAATCCTGATAAGCCAGTTCTACAAGCAGAGTGGCCTTAATCTGGATCGTGTTCCTTTACGCAGTGCAGTTGAAGTTATAGCCCGCGAATTCAGAACTATTGCTGAGTTAAGGGCCTGTCCCACTTGGCTGTCATTTGCGCGTCAATTACGTGACATCATTTACACATCATGACGCACGACGCATGCGTCGTGTTGCGCATGTGATGCGCGCATGGCATGCAATATGAGCTCATGGCATGCATTACGTGGGCATGGCACATGGTGAGGCGTGGAGGCATAGGCAGTGATGCGCGATAGCGCGCGGCGCCCCAGGATTTTGGGATTCACAAAATCTTTGCTTGCCAATTGCATGACGTACAAATGACGCCCAAGTGGGACAGGCCCTTTACAGACAGCAGAGATAATCCTAACAAAGGATTTGACTGTAGGTTCTGATGCAACCACCCAAGAAGAGACCCATATTAACAGTGTACACTTCACCACCACAAATGAATGTCTTTCTGTAGCAGTCGGTGAATTGGCTGGTGGGACTGCTGAGGACTATGCACAACATATTTGCGATATGTTGACAATTTGTGTGAAATGTACCCTTATTTCAATGAGCAACCAGATTTCCAAGACACCAGGCAAAAGATAATAGACAACATTACAAATACACTGAGTGACAGGTGTGCAGCTAATCATTAGGATTGTGAACAGTGAGTGGGATAAATCTTTGAATGAGCTCTACTGCCTCTTGACTCCATTGCAACATCAATACGCTCAGCCCTCAAATTGCACAAACAATCTAGAGGCAAATTTGTGTTTGGGAAGGACTGTCTAGCGGGAAATGTCATACTGCAGATGAGCAAACTTCAATACAAGAATGGAAAAGGGGACCCAAAAGGATTTGTTGCATTTTTCGATGAAAGGAACATCCCCCGAGATGTCCTCCCACAGAACCGTGGCAACAGATTACATATACTTTTCCATATTCCCTGGAGGGAGACCGCTTTTCGGGGCTTCTGCAGCGGCGACTTCTCCCGCCCGAGTTGCGGGGTCGAAGAGCTCCTGGAGCGGGGCCTAGCACCGCTGCCCCGCGCGGCTGGAACGGCGGACTCTGCGGGCGCACACCGGGGGCTCCAACACCAAGACCCGGTGTGCGACCTTGCATCACCCGGCGTGGCTTTAATGGCAGCGGGACAATCGCCATCGCCAGCCGGGGGCTATGACTTTTGACTCTGACATCGGGGGGGGGGAGAGTGCAGTGGAGAGATACGTTTATTTGGCCTCCATCACAGTTATGTGATGGATGTTTATGTTAAATGTAATTATGTTGTGTCTGGGGTCTATTTGTGTGTTATGTATGGCTGCAGAAACGGCATTTCGTTTGGACCTCCAGGGGTCCAAATGACAAATAAATTGATTCTGATTCTGATTCTGATTCTGATATTAGTGACAAGTACATAGAACATTATGATGACTTTGCTGCGCTGCTGAATAGCGGAGCATCCTGTGGAGGGTTGAGAAGCGCCATCCTCCATGACTTCACCCAGACTGAAGCAAATGTAGAACTTCAGATATTAGGCTTACTTGCTAAATATCTGACTGGGCCTTGGAAGACGCTACATGACTTCTACACTTCAAGCCACAATCAGATCAACCATGTTGATGGTATCAAAGTGGTTAAAGGGGTGATTGCTGCTCTAAAGGAAGCCACAGAAACTCCAGAGAACTTGATATTGGCAAGGGAAGATTTGGTGAAGAGGTGCACCTTGATGCCACGTTGACAAAACTTCGGGAGCTACCAATACATCCACAGATCAGTTCAAAGATGAGGAGCTGTCTTCAAGCTGTCATCACTGTTGGAAAGGCAGTATAGTAAATACTTTGAACTTGATGTAACTGAGAAACTGAAGGCGGAGATTGCATTAGGAAAATCACACAACATTGATGCGGAGGAGATAATCGGAATGTTCAGCTCGTCGAAACAGAAATCCCCCAATGCCACCATGTGTTATTTGTCATGTAGGATGCGGGCCTGCAAGAATAGAACAGTCAACTTCCTTGCTAATCTCGAGGAGCAACATAGGGAGGAGGTGCTCGAAATTGTAATTTCATTACCTGTCTGTTACTGACTTACAGCATATAATGCAATAATATTAAAGTTCCGATCTTGAGAATATCACATTTTTGAATTTTCAAGGCCGTCTGGGTGTTTATTACCATTTACGTCACAACGGTCAATTTTGTAATTAGCTACAACTAGGTAACTAACTAATTATATGCTTTCATTTCAGGTCATCCAAGTAAGATGTTTCATATTTGTTTCAGAATGCTTCACTCTATAATAACTGAGCATTTCATTCAGTTCACTTAATTTTTAAGAAAGTTATGGGCTTTTATGTCAATTGACTGTCCCCGATCACAGCTTTTGTGACAGAGACAGAGATAGAGGGGGAATGCAACGGTTACTTGAAATTAGAGAAATCAATATTCATGCCTCAGTCTGAAGAAGGGTCTCGACCCGAAAAGTCACCTATTCTTTTTCTCCACAGATGTTGTCCGACCCGCTGAGTTACTCCAGCTTTATGTGTCTATCTTCATACTGCTGGGTTGTAAGCTGCCCAAGCGAAATATGAAATTCACTACTTATCTCCCAGAACAATGTCTCAGCTCTCCTATTATTTAGTTGAAGGATATGTTATTTGACTGCCATGAAAGCCTACACACTCTTCTGTTCATTGGCATCTGAATCTGCAATCATAATGTTCCACAAAACTATCCAGAGGTCAGAACGCATTGTCTCTTGTTGCCATGGAAGCAGTGTCTTCAATGCTCGGAAACTTCATTATGCTTAGGGCTGCAAGTATGTCAATGGAGATGCACACCGTTACATTCCTGGAATGAATGGCTATAAACTATATACAAATCCCCATGCCCCAACCTTGTGCTGGGTTCCTCCACATCTCTAGACTTTGTATAGAGCCTTTTTGGTTGGGTAAGCAATGCAGCAACTGTTTCTTTATGCATACTTGTCAGCTTGGTTCTCTGGCTTTATCTGAACTGTGGTAACAGAACCCATGCCTCACCCTCCATGAAACTGATTCTTGCAGTCTCCTTCTCTCTTCCCCCTCCTCTCTCTGCCCTGGTTGCAGTCTGCTGGAAAACCACATCTGCTGGAATCACCACACACAGATTCCATCCCTAGGCTATCCTATGGTTTAACACACAACTTCACTGTTCAAGCCTGCTGCGGGTGCAAAATGAATTCATATCATATCTTCCTTGTCACCACCTTCATTTGCTTGGTTAAGTTTGAATGTTTGATTCAAGATTCAAGAAATTTATTGCCATGTCAACAAGTTGATAGGAATGTGTCTTAGTTCGCTATCAGACAGATACAGTACAGTACAATACAACCACCACATACACCACAATAAATAATACAGACAATACCGTACGAAAGACAATATATACAGGAAGGACAGTACCCAGCAGCGTCATATTAAGCGTAAGTGCAAGTGCAAAAGAAAGTGCAAGGTGATTAGTGCAAATTCAAATATCTGATGGCTTGGAGATAACTTTGGCTGGTTAAAACTCATAAATTTGTCTTGGGGAGGGAGTGATTGCAAGAGGTATATGTATACAGAACAGGTGATTTGTAAAGAAAGATAGACGCAAAAAGCTGGAGTAACTCAACGGGTCAGAGAGCATCTCTGGAGAAAAATTGTTTGTGATGTTTCAGGTTGAGATCCTTCTTCAGACTTTGTAAATGTCAATAGAGACAGTGGGCTGCAAGGAGGATTAGGTTTAAAGATATATCATCATCTTCTTTGGTTTAATAACCATTGCTGGCTATTGAAACCGATCATCTTCTATACTGCTGGTCTGCCTGCCTTCATTGATTTGGTTCTGCCATCTATACTTTTGTGCCTGCCTACTATAAAGGGGCAAAGAAAGATACCTGTGAATTAATAAGCAGCATGTCGTAGCTGTCACAGTTGATCAGCTGTTGGACGCAAGAAATTGCAGATGTTGGAATCTTAGAGCAAAAAAAAAGTGCTGGAGGAACTCTGGGTCAGGCAGCAGCTGGGGTGGGGAATGGAATGTTCTTTCTCTGCACAGACCTATCTGATCCACTGAGTTCCTCCAGCCCCTCGTTTTCTGGTAAACTGGTGGAGTGTACATGCTGGCAGTGCAAGGCTTACAGCTGTGATATTAACGTGTTGCAAACTTCCTACAATATGGAAAACTGGTTAGGTAAACTGGGAATAATAAATCCATGTAAGTCAATTGCCACCATAACATTCCTGCTCAAACAGTAACAACATAAATGGAATGTATTTTCCACAACACTTACCTACCCATGGTTAGTTTGGGTTCTATTGTGTCTACTGCATTCTGCTAAGGACATTAAGTTCAAATCCCCCCCCCCCTTCTCCCTCCCCGTCCCCCTGAAGTTAGAATGTATCACTGCCGTAATTAGAATCCCATCTGATCAACTAGGAGATCTTCATAACACTGGAGTTGAGGTTTTTCATGGGGAAAAAAACATTTCACTGGTTGGAGTTATACCTCACACAAAGATAAATGGTTGTGGTGACTGGAATAAATTACTTCTGCCTCAGGACGCCACTGTTGAATTCCTCCGGGCTGTGTCCTTGGACCAACCAGTTTTAGCTACTTCAGCACTTTTCCGAAATGGGATGGGATCAGTTCTTTTCACAGTTTGTCAGATAACAAATCAGTCCTTAGCCTCGAGCAATGTTATGCGGCCAAAACAGAAAATGCTGGAAATACTCAACAATTGGAAATATTGTCTGTGGAAAGAGAAACACGATTGATATTTCAGGTCTATAAACTTTCATCACAAGCAGGAAAAGTTAAAAACAAGTTTGTTTTACCTTTTTGTAGAACTGATACATGGCCATTAACCTATAATATTAACTCTGTTTTTATCTTTCCATAGCTAGTACCCATTGGCTATTTTTTTAAAATATTTTCTTTTATTTCAGCTTTTTATAGACAGTTGTGATTTGCATCTTATGGTTGCAATGTTGGTTTTCTTTTTTCTTTGCTGTTCTTTGCTGCGACGTCACAGTGGCCTCTGCAGTCTGTCTGTGTATTTTTATTTTTTTTGTCCCGTTGATGGTTTAGTTTGTAGCGGGTTTTTAAATGTGTATGTGGGGGGTGGGTGGGGGAAAATTTTAAATCTCTTCCCTGCATGGAGACCTGACCTTTTACCTGTCGGGTCTCCGTTGACGTTGGGGCCTAGCGCCGTGGAGCGGCCTCCAACTGGAATGACCTGGAGGCTCAAGTCACGGAGCCTGTGGAGTTGTGGAGTTGTGGAGCTGTGGAGCTGTGGAGCTGCGGACCTACCTTCGTGGAGCTAGCCAGCTTCGGAGCGTGGAGAGCTGCGGTGGCGAGCTGCTGCGACCTGACTCCGGTGGATGGTGACACCGGGAGCCCGCGGGTCCCCGGTGGGAGACTGCTTTGCGGGGCACCGGCAACGGCGACTTCTCCCGCTCGAATTGCGGGGTTCAGAGTGACCTGGAGCGGGGCCTTACAACGCCCGGCGCGGCTTTAAATTGCCGCGGACTTGCTAGCGCCTGCTGGGGGCTCCAACATCAAGACCCGGGGCAGGGCCTTACATCGCCCAGCATGGCTTTGAGTGGCCGCGGACTTGCTAGCGCCCGCCAGGGCCTTTGACCTCGACTTCGGGAGAGGAATGGAGAGCAGGGGAGAGATAAGACTTTGCCTTCCATCACAGTGAGGAGGAGACTCACTATGATGGATGTTTGTGTGAATTGTGTTGGTGTGTGTCTTAGTTCTTTTCTTGTATGGCTGCAGAAACCAAATTTCGTTTGAACCTCATGTTATGAGCCTGACAGATGTGTTATAATTAACAAGCTTTAAACACCCTCTATTAAAAGGCACACGCAAATTTTGTGTCACCTGTATTGTTTTGGTCTCCACTCTGTCAGATACATTCAGTTTATTCCATCTATGTCTCCACCCCACTATCTCTGAAACAATCTGTTTCCATAAATGCTGCCTGACCTGCTAAAAAATTTCAGCGGAACCTGCGGTGGAGGGTATTGCACCGAGGTGTTCCCTGCAACCTGTTTCTCTCACGGTTCACAGACTCGTCAGCCGCCTGCCACTTTTGCAGGCTGGAAGAGTCTGTGTACCACGTGTACATGGAGTGTGTGAGGCTGCAGCCACTGTTTCAATACCTAAAGGGGCTTTCTGGCTGCATTTTTCACCCACCATCCTCATCTTTGGACACCCCGTGCGTAGGGGAGAGGGTAGGGCTGAAGATGTTCTGGTTGAGCTGCTCCTGAATCTGACCAAGCTGGCCATCCGCGAGTCAAGACGGCAGACGGTGGAGGGCTCTACCCGAGCCGGCTGCCTGCCCCTTTTCCGGGGATACGTCCGTGCCCGGGTACAGATGGAAAAGGAATACCCCCTGTCTACGGGCACCCTGAGGGAGTTCGGCGACCGCTGGGCACCGAGGGGGGTTGAATGTATCCTGGACAAGGATGGTAATGTAGATGTTTAGCAGTTGCTTAGCATATTTGTAGGTATGTTACAAAACCTACCTGAATCGTGGCTGAGCATCTGCTCTACCCCGTGTGCGCGATTTTGGCGCTGTTTAGAGGGGGCGGGTTTAAAATGCGATTTTTACTAGGCTGTTGCAATCGAAAATGTTCAGCCTAGTAAATCATTAACGGAAAATCGCTGAAAGACCCCGTCGCAAAAGGTATTATTAGTTTTTATGGCCTTGTATAATAGTTATAGTAGTTTAAAAACCACTCTCTAAACTCGCAACCTCTCGCAGCCCCTGGGTTTTATAAAGCAAACAATTAAAGATATGTACCTTATTTTTACATTAAATGGGGCTTGTATATAACCCTGTAATATAAAGTTTTCTATAGCGAGTAGTTCATTTTGGGCTCTTTATATCCCGCAATATTTTTCTGGGCACTTGAGGGCACAAATCCAGCGCAATGTGAACGTTCTAAACCAGCGCGTTCACAGGAACCCACTAGAAAGCCGATTTAAATGGACTTTAATTTACAGCAATTGAACACTAAATTCCTTCCATTTGGCCTATAAATTGATGTAAATGAGATTTAAAAATCATGTTTTATTGTGAATTATTTGTGAATATTATTTGGACACTTGGGCTATTTAAAAATGTTAATCATTTATTAAGAAATGGATAGATGTTTAGATCTAGTAATTGAAGTTTGAAATTAGCTACAATTGGGTAACTAACTAATTATATGCTTTAATTTCAGGTCATCCAAGTAAGATTATTTTATATTTGTTTCAGAATGCTTCAATCTATGATAACTGAAAATGTCATTCAGTTCTCTTAATTTTTAAGAAGGTTATGGGCTTTTGACTGTCCACGATCACAGCTTTTTTGTTATGTCCATAGAAAATCAATAGGGAACAAGATGCTAATTTCCGAGTATGAAAATGGCCATAACTTTTTTATTACTTGAGATATGAAAGTGAATTAGGTATCAAATTAAACTTATTGTTATGCTTTATCTGATGGTATAAATTGCAGACTTGATTTTTTTAATCTCAAAATTTTGTAACATTGCTAATATTTGTTTTGTCGTATTATGGTGGTATTTTGTTTTATTGTATTGCAAATACTATTTTAATATTTGAATAAATATTTTTGATTAAATAAAAAACAAAAAAATAGACTAAATAAATAAATAAATAAATAAATAGATACAATAAAAAAATAAAACTCAGCGTTTCTGTTTTATTTCAGTTCCATCATCGGCAGCTTCTAACTTTTCAACATTTGGGCATGGGCTGTTAAGTGACAGGTAAGGACCTGTCCCACCTAAACAGTAACCTCTGGTGACCTTGCCCACCACGCAAGGTTTTCACGAGGTCACAGGAGGTTTTGGTCACTCTCCCTCATGGTCGAAAGTGGTTTTGGCGTGGTCGAGGCTTCATCTAGATTGCTGCTATTTTTTCATAATGATTACCGCCTCAACTAAAAATCGGTTGCCGTTTTAAAAAACGATAACATTTTAGTCGCGGGTCTAGTCGAAGCCGGTTGTGATGCTAGTCGAAGGTAGTCAAGGGAAGTCGAAGGTAATACCTCCTGGGTGGAAAATAATTAGTTGAAAAAAAGGTAAATGTAAACATAAGCATGTGACCTCTGTCACTCCTGGGCGTGCTCAATCATAGTTGGAGAGTTATTTGAGCAGAGGAAACAAACAAGTGATGACTCCGAAAAGGCAGACTCGCAGGGGTAGGGCACAACCCTCCAAAAAGCCTGCCATGCATGTGTTGCACACCCAGGAGGAGGAGTGGCAGGAGGACATGCCACAGGAGTTGATAGTCCTGCATGAGAGACCCCTGGAAGAGTAGAACAGGGAGGTAGTCAATGTCCCCATCCTTCACTGCCACATTTGAAGGCAGCAAAAGTGTAAAGATTTTAAATGCAGACAAATCCTCCTCTTGCAGCACATTCATCAGGTTATCATACTGTCCAAGCCTCAATCTACTTGCAAGAGGGGCTTCACCCACTGACACCTCTTCTTGTGCTTCCTCTTGACCCTTGTACTTTTCCTCTTGCCTTTCTTGAAAGGCTGATGAGCAAAAAGGCTGCAACAGTAAAAATTATGGTCGCCGCAAATCTTTCAACATGTTGAAAAATTAGCGGCGACCAGAATGCAGCCACCATGAAGATTAGCGAGAATTCTCATCCTGTAGGTGCAGTGGTAGTGGGCTGCCAGGAGGTCGAAGGTTGTTGTAGGTTCTCGTAGGTTATAGCCGGTGTAACCAGTGAATTTCGTTGGCTCATTGGGGAAAAAAATCGTAAGCAGTAGGTTTCAGAACTAAGGATAACCGACCGACAATGTTAAATGTCCGCCGAGCTTCACAGCCGTGTATCTCTGGCTTCTTAAAAATTGTCTCCACTCCTTCTCCACCCTTCTCCTCCCTCTGCCCTCCTCTCCTCCCCTCTCCCCCCTCTTTTAAAGGACTTACGTGACACTTCCCGTACACTGTGTTTTCACCATCTTAATTACAGCGCCAACCTCCCTGTTCATGGTGGTGTATGTCTGTATCACATTGGCTGTGCACCATGTGAATTTCACTCAGACAGTGCTCCCCCCATTTTCCCTGTCCCCCACCTGCAAGCTTCAATGGTGCAGCTTGTGCTGTTGAAATTTTAAATCATGTAAAAGGATACAAAATCTAGACAATGCCTTTGTTGTTTGGGTTCATACATCATCTGCTCCCAACCAACATGTATTTGTCATTTCTATTATTTACCTGTGGTAAATGTATTTACTGCACAGATCAATACAACCACATCAGAATGTCTGCTTAACACTCTGGCATTGCTATTCAATTATTGGAGCTGCAGGCGATGGGTATGAGTATTATTGGTGAGCCTGTCTATATCTAGCAATATTTCCTCTTTTGTTGACAGATTCAATTCACAATTCACAATCAATAGTCATTGTTGTTGGAACCTGTTGTTCTAATGACTTAACTCATGAACAGTGATTAAGGTCCAAAGACTTTTATTTGTAATACAGCATAGGTAACTTCATCTTAACACATGACTCAAGACTGGAGAAGAAAGGGGAAAATGGCTTTCTATTAAACCTGTGGGCGGAGCTACAGTATGACTCATAACATGAGTGACACTGATCTACATCCTCCATCTTAAAGAATTAAATGTCAGTACAAAACCATTGACTAAATAAGACATGCATAGCAGTGGATAATAAGCTGGAGGAAAGTCAAACATAGCCCGGTTACTTCATGGTGGCTTGCAAACACAACCAGCATGTGTGCGATATAAACCATCTCCATTCTTCACCACCGGGGCCAGAGTCGGTGGCAGGACTGGTGTCAGAGATTGGAATAGCATTCCCGGTGGTGAAACAGAGGACTTTGGCACAGGCAGAGGAGGCGTCGCCTTTGGCAGAGCAGCCGTTTCAGAAATGGGTTGTTGTACTGGTACAGGTGGACCGATGCCGCTGGATGTGGACGGACAATAGGTTCTGGATAATACGGAGGTGGATCCGTCTCATTCACAGGCAGGATATGTTGTCTCTTACGTCTGTAGGTGCTGTCATCAACACTGACCAAATATGAGCGTGGCTCAGAGGCAGTTCCAGAAATTACACGGATACGGTCATGACCTTTGTCAGTTTGCAAATGAACCACCTGCCCCCTGGTAAATGGTGGCAGCGGCCTGCTGGTTTTGTCATACCACTGTATTTGAATGTCATGCTTTTTGTTGTAGTCTGGACTGGTCTTCCGATGGTGAGACCACCTGCGGGATCAATGCCTGATCTCCCACAGGCACCGTAGCTCGGGTCTGCCTTGACAATAAAAGTTGAGCAGGTGAACCCAAAATGGGGTTGCGGGAGATGTTGCCTAGGTTATGCAGGGCCAGGGACATGTCGGAATTAGCTCTGTGGGATCGTTCCATGAGCTGTTTGGCACTGTTGACAGCCCGTTCAGCCAGCCCATTCGATTGTGGATATTCAGGGCTGCTGGTGATGTGGCGAAAGCCCAAGCGTGCAGCAAACTATTTGAAGTGTTGGCAGGTAAATTGACTGCCGTTATCAGATAGCAGCAAAGATACTAGAGGAACAAGATAGACCACTAGACGAAAAAGCCATAGTAGGTCATGGGTAATTTTTTCGCCCCATTTTGGGAATTAAATATATGAGGGTTTTTTTTTAATTGGCTTCTGTCATGGCGTCCACATCTACAAGCGTAGCGTGCTGTTATGCTATAAAGTGCTTGAATCGTCAATGTAAGCGACCCGACCTGACCTGTCTTTCTGCAGACTGAGCACATCTATCTGGTGCTGGGAGTTCGTTGATGGCACTGGTTTTCGCCGGATCAGTTTTTACGCCATCCTTAGTGAACACATGGCCTTCGTATTTCACCTCACTTACCCTGAATTTGCATCTTAGAGGATTTAACTTGAGGTTGATGGCATTGGCGCGGTCCAGGACCTTTGTCAGATTAGCATCGTGTTCTTCGATAGTTCGTCCAGCAACGAGGATGTCATCCACTACAATAGAGCATGGGTAACCTGCAAACAATTGCTCTGTGGCTTGATGAAATACTTCACTAACAGAGCTTATTCCAAAAGATATGCAAAGAAATCTGTATCGCCCGAATGGTGTGCTGAAGGTCGTTAACTTAGAGGAGTTGCGTTCCAGCGGAAGTTGCCAGAATGAACTCTTGGCATCTGGTACTGAGTGTACAGTCGCTTCAGCCAGCTGCACTGCAATCTCGTCCACAGTGCGCATGGGATAGTGAGGTAATTTAATGGCGGTGTTTAAGTCCTTGGGATTGATGTAAATCCTTATTTCATCCTTATTCTTTTTTGTTGCCACAACCATGGTCGAGACCCAATCCGAGGGGTCCGCGACAGGGGCAATTACACCCACCTAGAGACACCATTCTGTTGAGTTCACTTTGTACAAGGTTCCGCATAGCATGGGGAATCTTGTGTGCTGGACGGACAACTGGAAGTACATCAGGGTTAATTGTGTATTTAACAGGCAACCTGCCCAGCTTGTCATCAAATAAAGGTTTGTATTGTGTCAGGCTTTGTTGAGTAAAGTCACAGGTTATAGTCAGATGACAAACAGAAGGACTGAAAGAGACCAGTCCCAGGTCGTGACAGGACCTAACACTCAGCAGAGATGGCACATTCTCACAAACAACATAGAAATTCAGGTTGTGGACACGTGTGTTAAGACAGTAGCGTAACTCAGCTTGACCAGTAGGGTGCACTGGACCTCCTACAAATGGGAGAAGGGAGGCAGCCGTAGGAGTGATAGTCTCTGTTTTTCGTATCTTTTTCAATTCAGATAAACACATAACGTTACACCTGGCTTCACAAAAAGAACAAGCGTCTCTCGATAATTAAATTGGTTAGTAACTCACATCACTGTTGGAATTTGCGTAGCAAGCAGTCGGGGTCCCGGAAACATTCAGCGGGAGTAATCTGGACACCATCCAGGTCGAATCTGGTTCATAATGAAATCTTCTGGCATGCCCTGCAGCTTCTGTACCTGCTAGGTTAAGGAGTATTGAGGCACGAATACTTGGAGCAGCAGCCGGGTGAGCGCGTCTATGTAAATGGTGAAATCCTCTTCAAATATGTGCCACCATTCTGCGAGGTCTTCGTCAAACACCAGGATCTCTGGTTTGCTGAGAGCAGAAGCCATACTAGATCATATACCATATAAAATTACAAACTAAAACAAAAGCGATATAATTAGGCAAGGAGTGAGTCCGAGTTTCTGTTGGAACCTGTTGTTCTAATTACTTAACTCACGAACAGTGATTAAGGTCCAAAGACTTTTATTAGCAATACAACATAGGTAACTTCATCTTAACACATGACTCAAGACTGGAGAAGAAATGGGAAAATGGCTTACTATTAAACTTGTGGGCAGAGCTACAGTATGACTTATAACATGAGTGGCACTGATTTACAGTCATATCTTCAGAATCCTTGGTACCAACTTCTGCTCATTTATGTCCCTGACATATTGATATTATCCTCTGCTTCTCTGCTGTACAAAGGAGTCAGTTCTATTGCTTCCACAAAACATCAATTGCCTTTGGGATCCATGCATTTTATACTACATTATATTTCTGTTTCCTTATATCAAATAGGGTCGTCACTTTGATAAATAATCAAAATACAGAAGCAGCATCTCAAGGTTTCTGCTCCAATGTGAAAGCACAGACAAATAACCAGATGACCCAAGCTTTCACTGGTATTGTGATAAATTCTTGAGTTTGTGACTCCATGGTGAATTCAAGAGAGAACAATACATTGTCACTATAAGTACTACTTTGCAATCCAAATCATACTACCAACTGGATTATTTCATTATTTTACTCATTTTTAGAACGGGCTTTACCCGCAAGGCTAGCATTATTTTCAATCTCTAATTGCCTTCGAGAAAGGTACAGGTGAATTGTCTTATTGAACTGCTGCAGTCCTTTGGGGAAGGTGCTCCAGAGTAAAGGTAGATTCAATGATGATGAAGAAACTATTATATATTTCTAAGTTAAGATGGTGTGCAACTCGGAGGTGATGGTATTCCTAGGCATGTGCTACCATTGTCCTTTTTATTTGAAATTGTGGGTTTAGAAGATGCTATCTGAGCAGCCTGAGTAACTTTGGTGCATTTCACAGCTGGTATACATAGGTTTTACAGTGCACCAACAACCATCATTTTATTTTGTGGAAGATATGTCTCAAGCCACTGGATTTTTCCACCTTTGGAGTCCAGTTTTATTGCTGTACCTTGATGTCACATGCAGTCAACTGTTGCCTTGATGAGAAGGTCTGGAACTTAGCTCTTTGGTCCATGTTTGGACAAAGGCTATGTTGAGGACTGCAGCTATGGTCCCAGTGAAAACCAAGCTTGTCATCATGATTGACAATAGACAATAGACAATAGGTGCAGGAGAAGGCCATTCAGCACCGCCATTCAATATGATTGTGGTAATTAGTTGGATTAGATTTCTTGTTTTTTTGTAAACAGCACTTTCATGTACAATTATCCACATTACTGTGTAGATGCCCGTAATGTAAAGCAATATCAGTGCTGGTCTTAAAACCATACCAACTACAATTTATTACGATATTCCAACAACCTTGTTTTCTGATGATGTTCAAGTGTATCCTAACTAATATACTCAAAAATGACGGATAAAATTGTACTGCGTTCCATGGAAATTATAGTTGGTGACCATAAAAATACACACCAGTATTTAAACTAATGTTGCCAAAGCATAGACTGTAAGATCAAACCCCAAATTTCACAGGCTGGAGCGTAGCCAATGATAAAGTAATTTTAGTCTTTCCCTCTTTCTCTTTGTTCAATCCCATCAGAGAAAGCCAGACTCTCTGATAATTATTAACAGGATCGTGGATCAGAACAGATGTCCAGGATTAATGTATTTATTGCCAGGCACATCATCTTGCCTCTGGAGTCATCCTATTATCATAGTACTGTTAACAATTGACAAGCCAGCTGGACTCCCTGTCATAAACTTGCTTCAAATATGCAACACATTTTTCCTCAAGTTCATTACTACACAGATCTCCACTTCATTGTCCAACATATATGTCACTGGATATTACATTTTCACCTATACAATTGTTGATGTCATTCCTTCAATTATGGTATTGGACAGATGGCGGATAAAGTGCACCATGCCAGAAGAACTCCAGGTTGATTGTGAGAACAAATATAATTCATCTCAGCAAGTTGTTCAACTCAACCGATCTAATTTTTGAATTTGAGCCATGGAAAATTTAGGAGGCTGTGTGGCATGGAATAGGGGTTGGGGTGTAGGGAGTGGGAATAATAAGTAATGGATTCTTGATGTGAAACAAGCTCAGATTGTTTGTGAAGTTAGAAGGCAACACTCTTGACCCACTTAAATGAACCAAAACTTACCCCAAATTTCTCATTGAAATAAAAATCAATCTGAAAATGAGTAGAGCTGCAATTATTTGATTCCCGAAAAGACAATAAGGTTGCACAGCACATGAAGAAACAAAGAAATGCAACCAAAAATGCCAAAGATAGACACAAAGTGTTGGAGTAAGTCAGCATCTCTGGAGAGAAAGGATAGGTGATGTTTCTTCAGTCTGAAGAATCAGAAACACTAGAGGCAGGGAAAAAGGTGGAATAAATAGGGGGGCAGGGAGAGAGGGGGGATAAAAGAAAAATGAAGGACTAGAATGGAAGATGAGTGTATGGAGGGGAAAGCAGTAGGGTGACAGGGGGTGGGAAGAGACACATGAAAGAGAGAGGGAGTAGAGAATTACTCGAAATTGAGAACATTTGTTCATACTGTTGGGTCGTAGACTACCCAAGCCAACAAAATGCTTGTATTTTGATAGCAAGCTTTAATGCTCAGCAGAAGAGGGAAAAACTTTATCTTTTCAACTTGAAAATAAGCAATGTTTTGGAAGGGCTGAGAAATTGTAGTGGCAGAGTAAAAATAAAACAAAATTTAAAAAAAAGAGAGCTGTTGATCTAATGAAACCATGGAGCAAAAATCGTGCAATCTAATAACATGTAATGTAAACAAGATGAAGTATAAATATTATATCTAGAAAGACTGAATTCTCAAGAATTATATTGTAACATACATCACCTATGTCCACAATCTACAATATATTCTATGGTGACCCTCTAGCCTAAAAGAAGGTATGAAAATGCTTTACAGACCAGAGAAAATGTCAGTTACTTGCTAAACTACAGCACTGAGCAAATGGCTATCACATTTAGGCTGCCATCCTTTAATAGCAAGTGCTTAAAACATGAAGAGCTATTAGCTCCAATATAAGGCAATAGCTCCACGATAGTGAACAGGGAGCAGAAACCAAAAGAGACTGCAGATGCACCAAATACTAAAGGAATGAAGCTGTATTTGCTGCAGTGGATGGTGCAGTTGTGGAAGGCAGTCATAGAGGTCTTGATCGGTCAAGAGTATGTTCATTCTTGCAAACCATTTTGAACGGGAAAATTGTTTATTTCTAGTGTGTAAATCAATCTATCTATCTATCTATCTATCTATCTATCTATCTATCTATCTATCTATCTATCTATCTATCTATCTATCTATCTATCTATCCCCCAATGTAATATTCCCTCACTCAGATATAGCCCCCAACTGCACAGGGGCGGTTCATTCCCTTTACCCCAGCACTCTGTCCCCTCCTCTTCACGCTCCCTCTTTTTAAACTTTTAAAAATTGTCTTTTCACTTGCTGCCAGGACTCTGTGTCCTGTGATTTGCAACATTGTGACGGGCAGGGCCAGCAAGTGCAATTGGATTTTTTACAGCAAAATGTTATGTCGGTAGTTTATGTAAATGAGATCCCATGGTGACGTCATAGCTGCTAACTGTCACTGCAACTTCTCAAACTGGATTTTGTAAAGTTAAAAATGTGAATAACTTGTTAAATATGCCATAATTTGATTGAAACTTGATACACCACACCACAGGACAATTGTGAGTAAGGTGATCCAAAGATTGTAGTGCTACCATGTACCGGTTTGACGTAATGTCAAGATCACATACGCAGATATCCACGCACACACACGCACACACGCACACACGCACACACACACACACACAAACACACACACACATAGAAACAAACAAGATGAGAGTCTTAGTAATACATTCTCAAATAAGTGTGACCTGTTGGGTCCCTGTAACATGAGAGGCCTGGTCCCCCAACGCAACCCAATCCCCCAGCGTAATATTTCACCACTCACCCATAGCCCCCAACTGTGTAGGCGTGACTCATTTCCCCTCATCCTCAGCACTCTCTCCTCCCCCTCTTCACCCTTGCTCTTCTTTCCTCTCCCCTAATCCCTCGCTCACCTGCCCACCCTCTCCTTTCCCCTACCCTTATTCCCTTCCTCCCTCCATAACTCCTCTCCCCTCCCTATCCCCCTCCTATCCCTCTATCCCCCACTCCTCAACCCCCCCCCCCACTATCCCTCATTACCTCCCCCACCTGCCCTCCTCTTCTTCTATTTGCTACTCACTACCTCCCCTACTTCACCCCGTCTATTCACCCTCCTCCCCACTCCCTCCTCACCTCCTCCCTCTTCTTTCCCCTCTTTTCCTACCCTCCCTCACCTCTTTCCCCTAACTGCAGTCACTACCTACCTCCCTGCATAACTCCTCTGCCCTCCCTCCCTACCCACTCCTCTCCCTCTATTTCCCCCCCCTTCCCTACTCTCCCTCCTCACCTCCCCCATTTTCCCCTCCCTCTTCCTCCCTAGCAGCTCCTCCCTCAATCCCCCAAGGTTTCCTACTCACCTCCCTCACTTTTCACTCCCTCTCCCTCCCTACCTACTCCTCCCTCAATCACCTCAGGCTCCTGTCTCACCTCTCCCACTTTCCCCCCTCCCACCTTACCCCCTCCTCTCCCTCAATCCAACCAGTCTCCCTCCTCACCTCCCCCACTTTCTCCCCTCTCCCTCCCTACCCCTTCCTCCCCCTCAATTTTCCCACACTCCCTCCTCACCTCCACTGGATATTGAGATTGCCACTCCTCTGACCGGTTGCCTTCACCAAAGGTTGCCTTGATGGAGGCCGCACCAACTAGAGGCTGCACCGACCTGAAGCCACGCTGACTGAAAGCTGTGCTGATCAGAAGCCGCGCCGTCTGGAAGACGTGCCGACCAGAAGACGCGCCAACCGGAAGACGCACCAACCGGATGATACGCCGACTGAATGACACACCAGGCAATGCTGAGCAGAGGCGGGCGCCACCAGTGAATGTCAGTGGATGTGGCCAATCAGTGTGGCGATGGTGCAGGAAGAGGTGTTGCCACCCCAGCGGTGACTGACAGGAGAGGAGACCAATCTGCCCATATGCAGTTTTTAAGATTTTTAAACCTTAATAACTTTTAAATTATACCTCTGATCAGAACAAAACCTGGTGCAATTGCAGCACATGAGTATGGTTATTCAGGTGACGAAAACTCATAGTGTTATCTTGTACCGTTTTTGCGCAAATGTAAAATAATCAATGCAAACTGGAAGATAACAAGATCAGAGTTTTAGTTATGTATTAGACTAAGTGCAGACCCATGGGGGCGCCCAATGCACCCATTCCCTACCCATAGCCCCCATGGGAGGCATGAAAAAAATTCCAATTGCACTTCCCCGGCCTGCCACAGACGTTCCAACTGCAATACCAATTGGCCCTTCCCTTCCTGTTGAAAAATCCGATTGAGGTGAAAAGTTCTGAGTGTTTCTGTCTTGCAACTTTGTATCGAAGTGTGTTGGAAGCTGGGAGGAAGGATTTTAACAGTAAAAATCTTGTTAAAGTTGGCATTTTTAAAACTTTAATCGCGAATTACTGGTGAAATATAGGATGAAATCTTTTGTGAAGCTGATCGCTGCTAGCTGAGCCATTGTGATGCCATCATTTGAATCTGGTCGTTTTAAATTCAGTCTTTTGATTTTTTTTTAAATTTAATAGGTAATAAGTCAAATATAAATCGAGAAATAAAGCATAAAATGTTCAGTGAAGGTGGTCTCTGCCCAGAGGGGAAAAATGTTAATCAGAAAATGTAAAAATGTCATTGTTACCATGTAGTGATTTTGCGATGATGTAAAGACAAACTCATATACACACGCATATACACACACACATATAAACACACATATACACACATATAAGATCAGACTTTTAATAAGTATATGATATGATGATAGATAGCACATAATATAAAGTTTATTCAAAATACATGGTTGCCAAATTAATTAGAACTATTTCTCCCAAATCGGTGCTTCCACTGACTGAATGTTTTCATACTACAATCAGTTGCCCCTACAACAATCAGTCTGAAGAAGTGGCCTGATCCAAAATGTCACCAGTCCATTTGCTCCACAGGGCGGTACGGTGGCACAGTGATAGTGTTGCTGCCTGACAGCAACAGAGACTGGGGTTCGATCCTGAATGTGCATGCTTGTCTGTATGTAGTTTGTACATTCTCCCTGTGACCTGCCTGGGTTTTCTCCGAGATCTTCGGTCTCCTCCCACACTCCAAAGACATACAGGTTTGTAAGTTAATTGGCTTGGTATAAATATAAATTGTCCTTAGTGTGTATAGGATAGTGTTATTGTCTGGGATTTGCTGGTCGATGCGAACTCGGTGGGACAGAGCCTGTTTCTGCACTGTATCTCTAAAACTAAATTGCTGTCTGATCCTCTGAATTCTCCTAGCATTTTGTGTTTTATTAATATTCATGATTTTTTATTCAATGATTTGGATATTCAGCTTAACCATTTTGTGACTTTATACTGTAATAATTCAATAGTTGATTGCATTTTATATATTACATATATAAATTCATTATTATTTAAAATACATTGTTGTGTAGATATTTTTATCAAAGGGATAAAATGTGTCCCTAAACCTTTATTGCTTGAATTCTACATACATTTTATAAAATATTCCTAAAAATGAAGAACTCTGAGATCCTTTAATCAAGCTTTTTGTTCCACTGTTGGTTTAGCTAGAACTAGGATTAGATTTTTTGAACAGACAGCTCTAGCTATTATACTCACAATTTTCTATTGACCTTTTACTGGCTTTTGAACTGCATCTTGCTATGTTTAGAAATCCATTTGTTGCACCAAATCAGGGAGTGCTCAATCATTGTTGCACTAAAAGATTAAATTGCTGGAAATACTCGCCATGACAGACAGCATCTGCAGAGAAATAATCTTTCATCCAAACAGGAGATGTTAGAGATAAAATATCTCAACGTGAGTCATGCACTTAGCCATATATGATACATGCATAGTGTGTAAATACTTTTGTGGTCCTTTTGTCATCTTATCTTTCTATGGTGATTTGGATGGTTTCATTCATGTCAGTACTGATGCCTTTCCATTTATTTCAATGAAAATCTCTTGACATGAGACTTTTTTTGTTGAGTAGATAAAATAAGGCAATAAAAGATTCCTGATCTTTGCCTATTACATTGCATGTGTTGCAACTGGAAGCTAATGCACAATTTATTCACTAATAATAGTGTTTTCTGATACCTTCAGTAGTAGCTTTAGTGAAAATTCCAGGATTAAAGTCTCCATTGCAGTCAAGGGAAACAGTTACCTAAGCGTGCTCTGATTAGGGCCATACCAGTGCTATCTGCACATTGTTAACCCCAACAATTGTATTCCACCTCACTGGCTCTGCACTACAAGGTCTTGTTTTGCAAATTTTATTTTGCTGCTGTGGCACATTGGATCGATTGGTTGAATGAGCTATTTACCTGCAACCCAGATTATTTTCCTGTAGCCTACAAGCGCTCGCACTTCAACTTCCAGTGTCTGATCAATTTGGTTTGTGAACATTATATGACATTGTGTAAGACAAATGTATCAATCTATCCAGCCTCTTCTGGCATATGTTTTGCTATATTACTTGCAGTTACCTTCTATTTTGTATCAGCAGAAAGCTTGGACAAGTTCATTTCTTGCGCTAGTTTCAAATCATTTATGTGCAATCCAAACAATAATGTTCTTCATATGACTCAAGTTCCTTGAGGGAACCTGTTAATAACATTTCACCACTCTTGTGTAGTTCCCTGTACAGTCATAAATTGCATCCTCCAAACAGAACCAATTTCTTAGGCGCTTCCAAAGTATATTTCACATACTTTGCTTGCTGATCTCGTACATCAATGGCCTTTGTAGCATTCTTGCTAAATCTAAATGTAAGACAATTTACCCTTGTTATCAATAGTAAGATGCAAGATCTATCCCATATTCTCTAGTGAAATAATATTGTCAAGGTCTACTCATAAAAAAAATCACTTTCATTATTTATTCATCCATTCATTCATTCATTCATAGGGCATGGTTTTAGCTATTAAAACAAGCATTTATTATGCATAACTAATTGTCCCACTAAGAGACTTACTTGCTATACCATTTCAGAGGACTTCCAAGTACAGGACATAACATCCAAGCTAAGATTTAGGTTCAGGTTTATTATTATCACGTACACCGAGGTAGAGTAAAAAGCTGTGTTTTGCATGCTATCTAATCAAATGGTTTAATACTGCATATCAATATATTCAAGCAAAACTACAATAGGTAGAGCATAGGAGAAGATAGACTTCAGAATACAATTCTCAGCATTGTAGCACACCAATTCCAAATGTAAAGCAACACTACAAGCATTAGTTGTGAGTGAAGACTCCCCTCAATTGATTATTCTGCAGCCACTCTTTTAAAGTGATTGTTGGGCACAATGTAGTTAAAGGGGCTGTCCCAGTGCGGTAACCTAATCCGCGAGTTCAGACGAATTTGCCCTCGACTCATACTTGCAGCATGGTTGACACGAGGTCCTAGGAGGTCTTTTAAAAGCCCCGTCCCACGGTACGAGTTCATTCCAAGTTCTCCCGAATTCTCCCCGATTTGAACTCGGAGATTTACACTAATGGCTACTAGTCGGTACTTGGGGCTCTCGTGGACATTTTTCATCATGTTGAAAAATCTTCATGAGTCTTCCTGTGATTACCTGCCGTTAGCGAGTCTTCCCGAGTACCTGCTGTTAGCGTTAAGAGACGTCCCCGAGCTCCGACGTACCCCCTACGTTCATTCACCGTGCATACCACGAGTTTGATTTTTTTTTAAAATCGGGAGAGCTCTTGGAATTAAGTGGTACCGTGGGACAGGGCAATTACTCTCCTTCATGCTCAAGAGTAGTCTCCGCGTATTCGAGACCTCGCGGCGTATTTTTCAACATGTTGAATAATACCCGCGATTAAAAAAAAGGTTGCCATGGAAAAAATCAATACTTTTTTTACTTGTAGGTTTAGTCGAAGTAGGTCATAGTAGGTCGGCATGTTATTCGTAGGTAATCAAGGGTAGTCGAAGGTAATCGTAGGTAGTCGAAGGTAGTCGTAGATAGTCTTCAACACAGTCAAAGGGAGGTCGAAGGAGATCGAAGGAGGCCGTCTTCACTCTCCACTATTCGATGTCCAATTTTCCCGAAGCTAGTCGAAGCTAGTCTTTAACATAGTGGAAGGAGGTTGAAGGAGGTCTTCTACATAGTGGAAGGAGGTCTTCAACATGACATTTTTTCAAACTCTCCTAAACTCTTCTAAACCCACCAATTAGATCGCCGAAGTGGGACAGCCCCTTAATTATGCCACTGATCACCCACAGTAAAAGCTTCTGAACTCTGAAATGGGCAAAATATAGATTGAAAATGAAGATGTCATAATGGTTGGAGATGGGGCCAGAGCACCACATAGACAAAAACGGATTTTCGATGTTACTGTTACAGTAAATTGCAGAGTTTGTAGAGACACTTTTACAAAAGCGCTCCACTTACTCTCGCAATGATTGTGCTCTTGGCTTTCCAATCAAAATTTGGGTAAGCTGATTCCATAAATTCCATCAGGTTGAGCAATAAATCAACAGCAGATTTACAGTGTCCCAACTCTTCATGCAACAGGCTCTAACTACAATGAATTTCAGGGCTATCATCTTCAGTTGCATGTATTGTAAACTATTCAGAGGCAGTGGTGCCAGAACTGTCATTAAAGGCCAATCACATACATACAGAGGATGTTTCCAATCGTGGGAGAGGCTTGGCCATAACCTGAGAATTAAAGTATGTTCTTTTAGGAAGGAGATGAGGATACATTTCTTTAGTCAGAAGGTGGTGAATTTGTGGAATTCTTTGCCACAGAAGACTGTGGAGGCCGCCAGTGGATATTTTAAAGGTAAAGATAGATAGATTCTTGATTAGTATAGGTGTCAGAGGTTATGGGGAGCAGGCAGGAGAATGGGGTTAGGAGGGGATAGATCAGCCATGATTGAATGGCGGCATAAACATGATGGGCTAAATGGCCTAATTCTACTAATCCTTATAACAAACACTCTAGCTAGGTATAAACAGTTACTAATCAGCTATCTCATACCTTAATTGCACACACCTGGGCTGTGTGAACAAACATTATTTTGCCTTTATGTACTCTTATCAATAACGTTGGATATCTTGAACATACCAATTTATTATTCTTAAAGTCACATACACTGAAGTTCACTGATCTGGTTAAATTTAAGACTGCGCAAATCATGTACAAAGCAAGAAATAATTTACTTCCAAGAAATATACAAAAATTGTTTATGGAAAGACAGGGTGGGTATAATTTGAGAGGGGAACATAATTACAAAAAACTCAATATCAGGACAATTCTTAAAAGTATGTGCATAGCAATCTGTGGTGTGAATTTGTGGAATGGTCTGGAACAGGAGATAAAACTTAGCAAACATAATTCAGTTTAAAAAGATGTACAAAAACACTTGTTTAAAAGGATATTGGGATGAGGGTAGGTGATTGTGAGTGGGATATTTGTTATACTGATTGTATTGGGAAGGGTGATTATAGAGTGATGGGTTGTATATATGACTAAAATACTGTATAGTATATGAGGGTTTTTTCTTTTCTTTTTCTTTTTTTCTTTTTTGTATGGCTTTGTAAATATGGATTAGTGTTTAAATGTAAATAATTTGGTGTACATTTAGTGGCTGGTGTACATATGGTGTACATATAGCTGCTAAATTTGTATAAGGTAATTACAAGCAGTTAAATAAGGGGTGGGAATTAATAAGCTTTGGCTTCTTCCTGCTCCTTTTCGGACACATACGATTTCATTTATTTATAGATATTGTTTATGACACTTTATAAATATTTTTGTTTTGTTTTTTGTATGCTGTTTCATACTTGCTTTTTATTCTTTTATTCTGTTCGAAATAAATAATAAAAATAAAATAAAATAAAATTATTAGTTGTCCAAAAAGATAGAGTAATGGTTGGCTGAGCTTCCTTCAAGACTCAAGAGGCATGTGCATTGGGAACAGAACAATGAAATTCTTGTTTGCTGCAGTTTTACAGGCACATTAATGCACCAACACAACAAATAAATATACATCGATAATACAAGAAATTAGCAGTATTACTAGGTAAGCAGTATTACCTTGAACAAATATCAGGACACTTCTCATATCCAGATTTCACTCATTTGTGGTTCAATGACCTTGGTAACTATAAATGCTTTATGATTGACATATGTTCATTGTCATACGCAGCATTGTATTATAGGGACATTTGAAAACATTCCAGTTTCATTAATGGTTGAATAGTGTCAACACTTATCCAGTTTTTCAAACTTTCAACTTCTCATTATTTGCTTCTAATGTATGCAGCTAAATCTGCAGAGGAAACTATACGACAGTGGATGACGGTGACACTGCAAAGGTAAATCATTACACGCTCGGAAGGTAAGCATTTTTAATTTAGTTGGAGGCTGAATTGAATGGTCACAAAATGAATCTGGGGATTGTGAATGTGATTTAACCTGTGTCTGCATGGTGCAATGCAGAAACACTAATTGCATTGGTTGGATGGTTCAGTAGCAGTCTAAGATTAAGTGGGGCTAGCACAAATTGAAATAATTCTCCATTGACTAAAGTTAGATTATAGTGCTTAAAACGTAAGAGATTCAACGATTGAAGCTAATCTGGGAAATCGCAAAGAAAGGTGCAACATAGAAGAAAATAAATTCCATGGTCCTGTGTAGGGCAGAGGATCACTAGCAGAGATGCCTTGTATCAGAGATGAGCAGTAAACTGTCCAGACATATAATCAAAAGGAAATAGGAGCATGTAATCTTAGAGGTTAATATTTCAAATCAAGTCTAAGCAGCAATGGGAACCTGATGTCATAAGTTGAAGTGTCCCACAGACTAGACAAAAATTGAATTTAATTTGGAGAAATACAAAGTGAAATATTTTGGGAAGTTAAACCAGATCAGGACATACACAGCCCGAGAGAGTGTTGTTGAACAGAGAGACCCAAGGGTACATAGAAACATAGAAACATAGAAACATAGAAAATAGGTGCAGGAGTAGGCCATTCGGCCCTTCGAGCCTGCACCACCATTCAATATGATCATGGCTGATCATCCAACTCAGTATCCTGTACCTGCCTTCTCTCCATACAAAGCCCCTGATCCCTTTAGCCACAAGGGCCACATCTAACTCCCTCTTAAATATAGTCAATGAACTGGCCTCAACTACCTTCTGCAGGAGAGAATTCCAGAGATTCATCACTCTCTGTGTGAAAAAAGTTTTCCTCATCTCGGTCCTGAAAGATTTTCCTCTTATCCTTAAACTGTGACCCCTTGTTCTGGACTTCCCTAACATCGGGAACAATCTTCCTGCATCTAGCCTCTCCAACCGCTTAAGAATTTTGTAAGTTTCTATAAGATCCCCCCTCAATCTTCTAAATTCTAACCGTACAAACCGAATCTATCCAGTCTTTCTTCATATGAAAGTCCTGACATCCCAGGAATCAGTCTGGTACATAGTGCGTACCATCAGTACGTACATAGTTTGCCTACATGTGGCAACATTGGTAGGTAGTGTGGTAAAAGAAAGTGTATGGCATGTTTGCCTTCATTATTCATGGCACTGAGCCCAAGAGTTGGTATGCCAAGTTACAGTTGTACAAAACATTCATTAAAAAGTTTGACCACCGAGTGGCGCAGCGATGGCAGCCTCGCCAACAGTCTGTCTGTCCTATCGTCTGTTTTTTTGTTATTTTTAGTATGTTTTAAAAGTTTGTGTCAATGTTCTCTGGTTTGTTTTATGTGGGGGCTGGGGGAGGGGGTCGGGGGATGCTTTCTTTCAATCTCTTACCTTGCCAGAAGTGCGATTATTTTCTGAGTCGTATCTCTGGTCAAGTCAAGTCAAGTCAAGTCAAGTTTATTTGTCACAAACACATATGAGATGTGCAGTGAAATGAAAGTGGCAATGCTCGCGAACTTTTGTACAAAAAGACAAACAACCAAACAAACTATAAACACAATCATAACACACATATACCTTTACATAATAAATAATGGAAGGAAAAACGTTCAGTAGAGTTAGTCCCTGGTGAGATAGGCATTTACAGTCCGAATGGCCTCTGGGAAGAAACTCCTTCTCAACCTCTCTGTTCTCACCGCATGGCAACGGAGGCGTTTGCCTGACCGTAGCAGCTGGAACAGTCCGTTGCAGGGGTGGAAGGGGTCTCTCATGATATTGTTGGCTCTGGAGTTGCACCTCCTGATGTATAGTTCCTGCAGGGGGGCAAGTGAAGTTCCCATAGTGCGTTCGTCCGAACGCACTACTCTCTGCAGAGCCTTCTTGTCCTTGGCAGAGCAATTCCCAAACCAGATGGTAATGTTCCCGGAAAAGATGCTTTCCACCGCCGCTGCGTAGAAGCACTGGAGGATCCTCGGAGACACTCTGAATTTCCTCAATTGCCTGAGGTGGTAAAGGCGCTGCCTTGCCTTACTCACGAGTGCTGAGGCGTGTGATGCCCATGTCATATCCTCGGAGATGTGGACTCCCAGATATTTAAAATCAGTTCACCCTATCCACAGGATCCCCATTTATGCTCAATGGAGTGTACGTCCTCGGATGATGTGCCCTCCTAAAGTCCACGATCAGCTCCTTCGGTCACTCTGCGGCCTAACATCATGGAGCTGGAGGCCTTGCTCAGGACTGATTTTGAGCCACACCGCGGGGCGTGGACTTACCATCGGAGCTGATTCCTTGCCTGCGATCAACGCCCCAACCACGGCCTGCGGACTTTAACATCAAGGATCTCGCAGTCTCGGGAGAGACCGAGTCGGGAGCTCCAAAAACCGCATGACGTTCGACTAGGAGACAAGGAGGCCTGCCACCGGCTACAGGAGTTAAGATAGTCCCATCAACAGAAGGCTTGAGGCCCCTTACTGGGGGAGAACATTGAAGGGAAGAGATTTAACTTTTTTTTGCCTGTCATCGCAGTGCGGAATGTGGAGGAGTCACTGTGGTGGATGTTCATGTTAAGGTGTATGTTGTGTGTTCTGTTGCTTCTATTAGTATGACTGTATGGCAAATCAAATTCCTTGTATGTTGCAAAACATGGCTAATGAAATGATTATGATTATGATTATGATTAGACCACACTTGGAGAATTATGGGTAATTCTGGTCACCATGCTAGTGAAAGGATGTCATTAAGTTAGAGAGGGTGCAAAAAAATAAATCACAGGATGTTGGCTGAAGTGTAAGGGGCAGACTTGGATATGAGGAGACTTGTATATGCTGGGACTATTTTTCTGGAGTGTGGGAGGCTGAGAGATAATTTTATAAATGTTTGTAAAATTATGAGAGGTTTGTAAAGTTATGAGAGGCACAGACTGGGTAGATATACACTAGATAATCCTCCAAAGTTTTCGCCACCTCCAACGGGATCCCACCACTGGTCACACCTTCCCATCTCCTGCCCTTTCGGCTTTCCGCAGAGACCGCTCCCTCCGTAACTCCCTGGTCAATTAGTCCCTTCTCACCCAAACCACCCCCTCCCCTGATACTTTCCCTTGCAACCGCAGGAAATGCTACACTTGTCGCTTTACCTCCCCCCTTGACTCCATCCAAGGACCAAAGCAGCCTTTCCAGGTGTGGCAGAGGTTCACCTGCACCTCCACCAACCTCATCTATTGCATCCGCTGCTCTAGGAGTCAGCTGCTCTACATCGGTGAAACTAAGCGTAGGCTTGGCGATTGCTTCACCCAACACCATCGCTCAGTTCGCAATAACCAATTTGACCTCCCAGTGGCTCAGCACTTTAACTCTCCCTCCCATTCTGAATCTGACATTTCTGTCCTGGGCCTTCTCCATGGCTTGAGTGAGTCCCACTGTAAATTGGAGCAGCACCTCATATTTTGCTTGGATAGTTTACACCCCAGCGTTATGAACATTGACTTCTCCAATTTCAGGTCATCCTTGCTTTCTCCCTCTTTCCCCTCCCCTTTCCAGCTCTCCCACAGCCCACTGGCACCGCCTCTTCCTTTACTCTTCCCCACCCCCATCAGTCTGAAGAAGGGTCTCGACCTGAAACGTCACCTATTCCTTTGCTCCATAAATGTTGCCTCACCCACTGAGTTTTTCCAGCAATTTTATCTACCTTCGATTTTTCCAGCATCTGCAGTTCCTTTTAAACAATAGATTGGGTAGATCGTCACCATCTTTTTCCCAGGTTAGGGGAATCTAAAGCTGTGTAGGTTTACAGTGACAGGGGGGGAAATTGAACAAGATCTGTAGAGGTTCCCACACATAGGATGGTGGGTACATGGAATGAGCCGCCAGATGAGGTGACAGAGGCAGGTACAATTATGATGTCTTTAAAAAGTCATTTGGATGTATATTAATCGCGTAGGTTTAGACATATATGGGCCAAACCCAAGCAAATGGGATGTGCTTGGATGGCTATCTTGGTCAGCATGGGCAGGTTGGGCCAAATGGCCTGTTTCTGTGTTGTACAACTCTATGAATCTATGGAATTATGAATTATGAAGCAGTCTAACAACCTCACAGAAGATAGACACAAAAAGCTGGAGTAACTCAGCGGGACAGGCAGCGTCTCTGGAGGGATGGAATGGGTGACGTTTCGGGTCAAGAACCTCACGGACGTTTTTAAGTCACCAAATGCAATGTAAAATGTCAGTTCACAAATTTCTCCATGCCTGTATCAACTCACCAAATAACATTTGCTATCAATCGCAAATCTGTCAAAACAACCTCAGTGACAGCACTGCTAGTTGCCTCACATTCACATCTCACTGTTTGCCTATATCTTGAAAGATAAACCTGTGCACATTAAGATGTGGCAGCAACTCATTGAGAGGGGCAGGACAGGAAATATATTTATCTCATTTTTGACCAGTTTGACCCCTTTGTGAGACAAAGATATTTGATAAAGTTATTGGGAAGATAACACTTACTACTTAGACTGTGGTCTCACAATGTGGCAGAAACAATAAAAGCTAGCGGTAACATCATAACTAATTCCCCGTTTCACAATCAATTTCCTCTCAGTCCACGTCAAGTTCTAATTTACAAATTGAAAGAATGTTGCTTTTACTTCCCCTGCAGAACTCCAGCCTTCAACTCATTCATCACGCTATAGCCTATCTCTGTGCCTTTATAATTTACTGAGGACGTTTTTTGGGAACAGCAGGGACTCACTGATCACGAGAACACCCCATCAGTAATGTTTACACTCACAGCTTTTGACTCAGATGGTGACACTGCATAATTTGCAGGATAACGCTGTGGCGCTCATTGTACATGGGAGGAAACATGACCCCACTGACCTACAGCAGAGGAAATGACAATGCAGGTGTCAGCATGCATGTCTGCAAATTGTCCAGCAGAGGACTTTGATCAGGACTTCAGACCAACAGTACACTGATGAAATATGATGACACAACATTGAAACGTTCTCAATACCAGCCTACAGTAAGTCCACATCCAATGGCATCTTGGATCAGCACTTATGGCTGGTTTAGAGTTTATTTTTTTCTTAGTGAAGGATTAGTTGCCAAATTTATTTGTAGAATCTGATGATTGATTTAATAGCTCCAATTGCAGTGCATGCGGTAGTGGAAGGTCACATAGCTGCAATCTCAGAATAGTTCAGGAAATTGCTGTGCAATAATTCTCCAGGACCACTGATGTCCCAGGGAGTGTCAGTGATTACGCTGTGCATGGAATTGCTGCCCTCTCTTAGTATTTGTTCTCTTATGCCAGCTTCTCAATCAATCCACTTGGTGTTGCTCAGCAAGCAGATAGCCCAGGCAGCTTTCTCCCAGAGTAAAACAATATAATTTTCAGCCATGAAATCTAGCCCCAGATCTGCTCAGCAATAATCTTTAGAGCGTGCAATATTCAATCTACTGGGCTATTGGTAAAGGGGAAACTGGCATTGTAACTGCACATATCAATTTTTTCATGGAAGGTCTGAGCAGAACGAAGCTACGATTAATTGTTTTCTCTTCCTCATCCACCCCCTCCTCCGCTTTTTCAAACTCTGGCTCCTGCTAGTCAATTTCACATCTACTGTAGCTGGTGGAAAACACTGAACCTGCAGTTTGGTCAGTTTTACAGCATGTGGGATACCATTACAAGTCTTGGCAACAATTTTTCATTTGGAAGGTCTTCTTCCATGCAGTTCAAACAGCAGAGGTATTCCTCCTGTGCCTAAATACAGTTTTTTTATGCCACAATTTTGCAAGAATCTGACATCAGTTGATAATTCTAGTAACTTAGTGGCCACTCAAGACATTAAAAAAAACATTTGGACAGGTTATTGGGTAGGAAAGGTTTAGAGGGATATGGGCCAAATGCAGGCAGATGGGACCAGTGTAGATGGGGCATCTAGGTCAGCATGGGCAAGTCGGGCAAAGGAGCCTGATTCCATGCTGTAGAACTCTAAGTCATAAAAAATCAATGGACTGCCACACATTGGCAGCATTGTGATTGCAGCCAGGATACAAAGAATGAATCTATACGAGTCATTACCTATGGTCACACACTTAACAGTTGTGAGTTAAAGGCCTGTCCCACTTACGCGACCTTGGCTCGCAAATTACGTGACCTCGTGGTCCCTTGAGGCGTATGGGCACCGTCTGGCCGTGCGGGGCCGGTCCCACTTAGAAGCGCGGAGTTGTGTGGGGCTGGTCCCGACATCGCGCGGGGCTCCGAAATTCTTGCAGTGGCCAAAATCTTCGCGCGCCAATGGCCTGTTGGCACACAGGTGCATTGCGTTCGTACGCAGCGTCTTCACATCGTACGCAGCTTCTTGACAGCGTACGCAGTGTCTTGACGGCGTCCGCCTAGCGTGTGGCGTTGCATGATGACGTCACCGCCCATCGCCGTGCGACGCCCAAATTCAGTCGGCCCACCTCCTGCCCAGCTGATTGGTGAGCATGATGCAAATGACGTCACGCGCGAACTTAGCGCGTACTTAGCGCGAACTTCACGTGAACTCCGCTTCCGTTTGGTCGCACTAAACGCACCCAATCGCATGCAAGTGGGACAGGCCCTTTAGAAAAAGGATGGAATTTTGGAAATCTGCTAAATGTATACAGGATACAATTCCAAACAGCATCCTCAAAGTAATCAATAGTCCCCTCTATAATTGAGGATGTTATCAATTTTCACAAAACTACATGCTTGCTTTGCCTGCTCATTACTGGCAAGCAATGGGAAATAAATAAAAATAGATTTTGCTTGAGAAATGTCCCTATGGCTGCACTGCACAATAAACTGCAATTTGCTACGAATTATTCCAGCTCCACCTTCAGCTTTGAGAAAGCCCAATTCATAACATTTCAGTGTCACAATTACTTGAAAGCCTCTGGTAATGTGGTTCTGATTTAAGGTTGTAACACCAGATGCATCAGATGTTACATTTCACTGTGCATGTAGTTATGGAAGGCCAGACACCTTACATATTATTCATTGCTGAGGTTTATGGAACATAATTTACTTCCTAAATCCTGTGGGCTGAAAGTCCTTTCTTTTCCTTATTCTCCATTTTCTGTGCTACATATCCTCTGATCAGTCTCCCAGTTATGTTTTATTATTTTAAAAATACTTGCTAAAGAACTAATGATTTGCAAACAAATGCAGAACTTGCACTGAAACCAAGTCAGCAATATTCCATTGGTTCCTGCACATTAATTCTCACCACTCCCTCTCGATTTCTTCAAAGTTGAACTAACTGTAGAAAGCACCAACTCTTGTGTAACTCACAAATAAGAAATAGTTCATGATCCCTTTAATTGCCACTATTCTCCTTGCATCCGAATAGACAATAGACAACAGGTGCAGGAGTAGGCCATACGGCACTTCGAGCCAGCTCCACCATTCATTGTGATCATGGCTGATCATCCACAATCAGTACCCTGTTCCTGCCTTCTCCCCATATCCCCTGACTCTGCTATTTTCAAGAGCCCTATCTAGCTCTTTCTTGAAAGTTCCCAGACTCACAAATCTCTGTGTGAAAAAGTGTTTCTTCATCTCCATTCTAAACGGCTTACCCCTTATTCTTAAATGGTGGCCCCTGGTTCTGGACTCCCCCAACATCGGGAACAAGGCCTCTTTAGTCTTGCATATTTGTGTTTGCTGGTCAATTGATTTCCAAAATAGAAATGCTGATGTTAAATCTCCATTGCATATTGATTTTCATCAAGGTCAGCCGATTCCCCCATATTACTGGCAGGCAGTGATGTTCCCATTACTCTTACTAATATGGTGTCTAATGAATCTAACAACACAAGTATACACATCTGTCACACATCTGTTCATGAAATGGCATGTTGCTATCTCAGGGTTCACAAATATATATTTTTTAATGGGTGCATTTAAATATTGTCCTCTTTTAATATTTAGTTCTGCTGTGGTCACAATTAATTTGCATTCTGTAACAATTACACTGATATGTTTTAATTATTAAACTGCTTTACCAGTTAGACATAATATTCATCTCCAATTTAATTAAGGCACAGCAAAACAATTAAAATCAAAACTGACATTGTTCTATTTGATAATTAATTTTGGAGTATGTTGTCATTTTCTAATTGCTGACCTCATTAAATTAAATTTCCAGTAAACTATTTGATTCTTTACAAAACTACAAATATGCTTGCCTTCTATTTAAGATTTTTCTCGAATTTCTATATCAAGATTATGAGCTTGAATATAAAATTAAGGATAAAATTATCTTCTATACTAAAGGTACATGGATCATGACTGTTAACAAGAGTAGAATGTTGGACAAAATAAAAACAAGATCCTAAGTCCTTTGCAAAATTGTGGACTTTCTTCTCTGAATCATGGAAATATCGAGCACGTATCCTGGGAGGATGTTATTTAAGTGGGCAGAATGACTAACTTGCACCGTTACAAGTGAAATGGAATTGCTCAATCTTCAGGATTCCTGCAATTGCAGAACCGCTTTCTCCAATTCATTTCAGCGTGAGCTGGATGTCCTTACTAGGTTAAAGAGCCGAGTTAAAAACAAGAGTTCAAGAGTTCAAGAGACATTTATTATTACATGCACAAATTGGTACAATGAGGTTTCATGATTCCCCAAAAGAAAAGCTGTGCCTGCATTTCAAGGTAATCATTTCTGTTGAGAACAATTACTTGCGTTCACTGAAAAGCTTAAAGCGATGCAAAGGCTTTATTCAGTAACAGTTGACATGATCAACATTGGGCCTGTGGACTGTATTAATGGCAGAAATCTTGAGGCATTCGTTGAGAGATCTGACATACCATTAAGAGCCTATGTTTGTGTGCCAAATTGCCCATATACAATAGTCACCCAATGTCCTTTTAAGTTATAGCTAACTCTCAATCTTTGTCTTCATGAATCAGTCAAACTTATTTTCTTTTTAAAGCAGCTCTATTCTCCTGGTTGTGACTTAAGTGGTAAGTGATTAAAAATCTTCAGTAAAATAACCTGAAATTTTCAATGAAAGACATAACCATGTGGAATAAGGTCAACATGTAATATATGAAATAAAATACCAGGAAAAGCTAAAGGTAAAAATACTCCAAAAGAAGGAATATCATCTGAACATGATTATTTTTGGTATCTTATGAAAAAATAAAAACAAGAAATATTCTTCATGAAATATTTAATATCAATGTGATTAAAAACATGCTTATGGATTCTTAATATTCTAGACTGTTCATTTTCTGGAAATAAATGAACTTAAAAGTACTTCAACTGGATGAGATGATTCATTTGTGTTAAATGCAGGAATCTCCTGAGGCTGAATCTGCAAAAGTTGTATTGTATTGTATTGTATTCAAATTTATTGTCATTTTCTCAATTAGAGACAACAACATGAATTTCCCTTTACAGTCAGTATCATAAAAATAAATAAATAATAAATAATAAAACATATTAAAAATAAAATAGAATTTAAAAAAAAGCACAAACACAGAAAGTCCACGACACAACATAACTCAATGGCACCAAGGTGAGGAAGGCACCATAGTCCAGCCAGCCTCCCCTCCGATCTTCCCAGATGTTCACCCGTGGTCGGGGCCTTCTGAGCACCCGCAGTCACCACCCAGGGCGGCCCGATGCTCAGGCCTTCTCGCCGGGCTGATGGAACGCCGACGCCGAACCCCAACGGTGAAAAAAATCCTCCCGATCAGCCGCCTCCCACCGGAGTCCGCAGCTCCCGAATCCGCAGGCCGAGCTGGGCAGAGTCGCAGGACCCCACGATGTTTGTCAGCGCCGCCTGCATTGGGAGCTCCACGAACCACAGCTCCAGGATGTCGGTGCCGCAGGCCCAGCACTCCGGGCTCCAGATGGCGATCCCCGGTAAGGCATCGCCAGCCCCGCGATGTATCAGCGCTGGCCCGCCGCTGCTGGAGCTCTGGTCGGTCCAGGCAGGAAAGGCCGCGCCAATCCAGTAGGTAGGCCGCTGGGGGGGGGAGGGCGGGGACGCGACTCGAATAATAGTCGCGTCCTCTCCAGGAAGCGACTGAAGGACGGTATCCCCCTTACCGTACCCTCTTCCCCCACATTAAAACAGTAAAAAAAACATTAAAAACACACTTCAACATAACAAAAAAAAACGAAAAAACAAAAAGATACCGGGCTGAAGGTGGAGGCAGCTGGCACCAGCGCCACCGGAAGTACATCACCGGAAGTTCTTATTGTTCTTCATTCTCCATTGTTGCAATGGCCACAAATTGGGAAAGGAAGAGCAAATCAGATGACTTTAACTCCAGAAACTGAGAAAAGTACGGAATTTAGATAAGATCTGAATTTTGTGCCACGCAATTCATAGGCCTTGACACAGATGGAGTTTGAAAGATAAACGTAGATATATGTGTTTGGCGCAGTAACAATTTCAATGTTGGGTACGTTGTGTGCTTGAAACTATAACAATGTGCTTGTTTTCTCGTCTGTCCCTGTTTGTGCTCACACTGATTTATAAAACTCTATACACTTTGATCTTTTCAAAGGCTGTCAGGAAAAATGAAATGTATAATTATCTGCACCTTGTTGCTTTCGACCATTTATTGCCTGTCTGCTTGAAGAGCTATCCATGGCAAGCTAAGTGTGAATGTGTCAGCAATTGCTGTGGAGTAAGCTGTTTTTAAGACTTGATAATAGTTCCTCAGATAAATGGCTTGTGCTCATCCAAAAACTCTGCTGCTTGTGTCCTAATCTCATACCAAGTCGCTCTGCCAGTCAGCTCAGCACTTGCTGGTTCACATTTGCTCTGATTTTAAAATCTCTATTCTGCTTACAGATGTTGCCATTTCTTTAGCCTTGCCCGTTTGTTCCACTTTTCTCAGCTCTGCAGTTCAGTGCTTGTGGTTTTGCTACTCAGTCATAGAGTGAGAGATAGAGTCATAGAGTGATACAGCAGGGAAACAGGCCCTTCAGCCCAACTCATCCATGTCAACCAAGATGTCCCATCTAAACTAATCCCACTTGCCTGCATTTGGCCCATGTCCCTCTAAACCTCTCCTATCCATGTTGTACCTGTTGAAAAGTCTTTTAAATCATGTTGTACTAACTACTTCAACTACCTTCTCTAGCAGCTCATTCCACATACCTACCATCCTCTGACTGAAAGGTTTGCCCCTCAGGTTCCTATTAAATCTTGCCCCTTTCACCGTAAACATTTTAGTGTCTGAGCATTATCAATAACTTACACTTCTAAAGCTGTCCGTGTGGCAGAATGTTCCAAGATTTTTTCAGAGGCATTATCAAACAGATAAGTATTACCAAGCTATATAAGGAGATGTTAAAGCAAATAAACTAAAAGATTGAAGAAGAGGTGATCCTCTTTTTATTTCCCATGATGCTAAGATCAGGAAAACTGCACAGTTGAAAATAGGTTTAACCTGGACCACAACAAAATCACAACTATATCTTGGCCTCTTAATATCTGATGGAAGTTCAATACCTGACTTTCCAGCACCATTTGTACAAGCACTGGAAACATTACTCAGGCCTAAAACTGTCCCCAGATAGAGCCGCATCTAATTTTAATCTACGGCATTTTTTTCATCCCACTGTTTCGATTTGTTTGCTCCCAGTAAGTCTGTTTTTCCTAAAACAACACAATTTAAGGAGGCAGTTTCAAGCTGCAATTGTTTTTTGCTAAACTGCTTCACAGAACTCTGCACCCTCATAGTTTATTCTACACACTGCTCCTTACTTGCAGCGTTATTGTTTTCTCTGCACTCAAAACTATCTTGCAAAGAGGATATGTCTTCACCTTAACATTTCCTCTCCAGATACTATGAAGATGGATCATTGGCACTAATGACAACCAAGAGAACCATTTTGGTAAATGCAGTTTACTGTGCAACTAGACCTCTCCATGGAGCAAAGTCTACGCAGCTAAGGCTTCAGCAAGATAGCTCTCACTGAGATTATGACCTTCCATGACCTCAAATACAATCTTGCCCATGTGCCTGGACTATTTTGCCTGTTGCGGTCAAGTTTAAAGGCACTATCATATTCCTATCTTCAGAACTATTCTAGGCTGCTGATCTCCTCCACATCTAACAGTTTGTGGCTCAGTACTGCATTCTTCCAAGGTGATCTCTTAAGGGCCTGTCCCACTTGGGCGTCATTTGCATGTCACGCAGATGGCGCGTGAAGATTTTGTATATCCCAAAATCCTGGGGCGGTGTGTGCAACCGCGCGTCACTGCCTATGTCACACGCACCATGTGCACTTCACGACACGCGTGTCGTGCGTCGTGACAGGTAAATGATTTCACGTAAATGATGCGGAAATGACGGCCAAGTGGGACAGGCCTTTAGGATTGAGGATGGCTTATTCCTGCAACTGTTCCGTGGATCTGAGTTGCTAACAAGGCTTATTGTGAGAACCATAGATGAAATAGGTGGTGATTGGTGGGGTAGGAGTTGTGCCACTAACCTATGTATGAAGATACTTTATGTGCATCCAATGCATGCCCTTGATGTTCTCAATACCATCCAGATGTTCCATCTCCACTTCAGGCATTCACAAGCTGGAAATTCTCTGGAGTCATTGCTATATCTGTTTTTAGGGAAGCTCTTAGGATGTCCTTTAATCTTTTGCTCTGCCTGATTGTTAATCTCTCTCCCACGACTGAACTCGGAATAGAGTGTCTCAAGAATTTGGTGTTGAGCAAGCAAACAACATGACCTACGTAATCCACCATGTAACTGGAGTCTCAGTGTTGAGGTTGATGACATGGGAAAGTAGATTGAGCTGAGTTGCTTACTATAGCTAGACAAGATGTCAGAAGCATTAAAGCTCTCACCAAGATCCATATTCAAGGAGAGAAAACTTCACTTAATTTTCCTACAGCCCAGAGGAGCAAGCATAGGAATTTGCTACCATCATAGTTTTTGTTTTCCAAACATTGCAGCCATTCACGCTCTGCACCCATGCACATTTATTCTGCCTGATAGGAGCGCCTGTTTGTAGCCTTGGAGGGTGTCTATGGGTCCCTAGCATGAAAAACATCCCTTTTGCAATTCATATTTTCCACCAGAATGTTTCTCTGAGGACTTGGGAGCACTTTCTCTCCCTCTCACATCATTAGAGGTGGCATTCTTAAATTGGTGACGTTGTCCAATATTGTGAGGAATTCTGCCTGCCTTGTACTTGTGGCACTTCAATATTTCACTGCCCAGATTGCAGCTCCAAGACCAGGCATCACTGGCTGTGAGATTTCGGCAGTAGATTAACGCAGCAATAAATGTTAAATTAAAACTGACAAAAGTCTTATGTTAGACGCAAGGAACTGTGGATGCTGGACCTTGCGTAGAACACAAAATGGTAGTTGCTCAACAAGTAAGGCAGTGTCTCTAAAGGACATGGAAAAGCAACATTTTGCGTAGCAGTAACAGGATCGGTCCGAGTCAGCATGGATTTACGAAGGGGAAATCATGTTTGACTAATCTTCTGGAATTTTTTGACGATGTAACTAGGAAAATGGACAATGGAGAGCCAGTGGATGTAGTGTACCTGGACTTTCAGAAAGCCTTTGAGAAGGTCCCACATAGGAGATTAGTGGCCAAAATTATGGCACATGGTATTGGGGGTAGAGTGCTGACATGGATAGAAAATTGGTTGGCAGACAGGAAACAAAGGGTAGGGATTAACGGGTCCCTTTCAGAATGGCAGGCAGTGAGTAGTGGGGTGCCACAGGGCTCGATGCTGGGACCACAGCTACTAACAATATATATATTAATGATATAGAGATGAAGGGATTACGTAATATTAGCAAATTTGCAGATGACACAAAGCTGGGTGGCAGTGTGTACTTTGAGGAGGGTGCTATAAGAATGCAGGGTGACTTGGACAGGTTGGGTGAGTGAGTAGATGAATGGCAGATGCAGTTTAATGTGGATAAATGTGAGATTATCCACTTTGGTAGCAAAAACAGGAAGGACATTTATTAACTAAATGGTGTCAAGTTGGGAAAAGGGGAAGTACAATGGGATCTGGGGTCCTTGTTCATCAGTCAATGAAAGTAAGCATGCAGGTACAGCAGGCAGTAAAGAAAGAGAATGGCATGTTGGCCTTCATAACAAGAGGAGTTGAGTATAGGAGCAAAGAGGTCCTTCCGTAGTTGTACAGGGCCCTGGTGAGACCACTCCTGGAGTATTGTGTGCAGTGTTGGTCTCCAAATTGGAGGAATAACATTCTTGGTATTGAGGGAGTGCAGCGTAGGTTCACAAGGTTAATTCCTGGGATGGCGGGACTGTCATATGCTGAGAGAATGGAGCAGCTGGGCTTGTCCATACTCTGGAATTTAGAAGGATTAGAAGGGATCTTATTGAAAAATATAAGATTATTAAGGGTTTGGACACGCTAGAGGCAGGAAACAAGTTCCCGATGTTGGGGGAATCCAGACCAGGGGCCACAGTTTAAGAATATGGGATAATCAATTTAGAATGGAAATGAGGAAACACTTTTTCACACAGAGAATTGTGAGTCTGTGGAATTATCTGCCTCAGAGGGCGGTGGAGGCCGGTTTCTCTGGATACTTTCAAGAGAGAGCTAGATTGGGCTCTTGAAGATAGTGGAGTCAGGTGAAATGGGGAGATGGCAAGAACGGGTTACTGATTGTGGATGATCAGCCATGATCAGATTGAATCAGCTGGCTTGAAGGGCCAAATGGCCTACTCCTGCACCTATTGTCTATTGGCTTTTATGAAGTCCCTTCTTTAGACTCTAGTGAGGGGATGATAACTGGGAAAGAGGGGGGGAGGGAGGACAAAGCCTGGCATGCAGTTGGGGAAGGGGATAATTGGTAAATACTGTAGATGGACAAAAGCTTAAGATGAAAAGGAGACACAAGTGTGATGTGTCTTTACTGCAACACTCTTTCAGTGCAGGAAAAACATAGGAAAGAAAATTCAAGGTGGTAGATTTTAAGGATAATCTTAAAAAAGGAATGGAAGGCAGAAACTATCAGGAAGTGAATTCAGCATGAAAGGATTTGCCAACTAAACGCAAGGCTGCCAATGCTAAAGCATTTAATGTTCATGGTTGATTGAGCATCTAAATGTACTGGAGCAGATACATCTCAGTGGGCTAAATGGCTAAATTAGATTACACAGCCATAGAAGAATAAGGCCATGGAAGAATTTGGAAAGAAGGAAAATAATTTAACATTGTGGAATTGTTTATTTAATGGCCAGTGTAGATTTGCAGTAGATTTGCAGCATTTGGTGCAAGTTAGGACTCAGGAAGCAGTGCTTTGGATGACTCTCATGTTTGTGAACAGCAAAATACGTGGGCTAACCAGGAGTGCCCTGGAGTAATCAAGTCTGAAGATCTGTGTGACACAGAGGTGAGTGGCAGAGTTGCTGCCCTTACAGCACCAGAGACCCAGGTTCAATCCTGACGATGGGTGCTGTCTGTATGGAGTTTATATGTTCTCCCTATGACCGCGTGGGTTTTTTTTTTCAGGGTGCTCCAGGTTTCCTCCCACATTGCAAAGTTGTACAGGTTTGTAGGCTAATTGGCTCATGTAAATTGTCCCAAATGTGTAGGATAGTGCTAGTGTACGGGGTGATCATTGGTCGACGCATACATGATGGACCGAAGGGCCTATTTCCATGCTTTATCTCTAAAGTAAACTAAAATAAAGAAAATGCTTGTAATTTTCAGCACCTGAATTATGCTGATCCTTCCATTGTATTCCTCTGGAGCCTTGCTCCCAGCACAACAGTGTGTGAACTATAGTGCAGGCACACTGTCAGTACAAACCACCAGCATTAACAGCTGTGTGTAGGAAAGAGCTGCGGATGCTGGCTAACACCGAAGATGGACACAAAATGCTGGACAGCAGCATCTCTGGAGAGAAGGAATGGGTGACATTTCGGGTCAAGACCCTTCTTCAGACTGTAAGTGATGGGAGAGGAAGTCTACAGATATGGAAGGGTAACCAACCTTCCCACCTAAACCATCTCTTCCCCAGGTAATTTCCCCTGCAACCACAGAAGATGCAACACCTGTCCCTATACCTCCTCCCTGAACTCCATCCAAGGACACCGACAGTCCTTTCAGGTGAGGCAGGGGTTCATTTGCATCTCCAACCTTATCTACTGTGGCTCTAATGTATTGGCAAGACCAAGCATAGGTTTGGTGATCTTTTTGCTGAACACCTCTGTTCAGTCCGCCTAGGCCTACGTGATCTCCCCATTGCTAAACACTTTACCTCCCCCTCCCATTCTCATACTGATCTTTCTGTCCTTGCCCTCCTCCACTGTAAGTGTGTGGCCCAATACAAATTGGAGGAACAGCACCTCATATTTCACTTAGGCAGCTTACAACCCAGCACTATGAATTTGTTGATTTCTCCAACTCCAAGTAACCTTGCTTTCCCTCTCTCTCCATCACTCCCCATCCTAGTTCTCCGACTAGTTCTACTGTCCACCTGATTTAATATTACTGATTGTACGCCGCATTGTCACCTTCCCCATAGCTAACAATTAACCATTCTATATTTCCTTATCTGCATTTGCTTTGATCTGTCATTTTCACACCTGACCCTTCCATATCTCTAGACCTCCTCTCCCATGATTCTGTCTGAAGAAGTGTCTCAACCTGAAGTCGCCCATTCCTTTTCTCCAGAGATGCTGCCTGGCCCGCTGAGTTACTGCAGCATTTTGTTTCTATCTTAGCGTTAACAACAGGTTAGGCCACACATCGAGGCTCACTTGATGTCCAAACCTTCACTGTTATTGACAGATTTATATCATTAGCATTTACACTCATTCCAAATAATTGGAACCTGTCAAGAAATAAAGAAAACTTAATTATTAAAACTGGAAAGATTACAAAAATGATTTCTAAGGATGTTACCTGACCTGGAGAGTTTGAGCTATAAGGAGAGGTTGGATTGGGTGGGTCTTTTGTTTCCCTGGAGTGGAGAAGACTGACGGATTACCTTTTTGAGGTATTTAAAATAATGGAGGGTATAAATAAAGTGAACTGTCACGGTCTTCTTACCACGGTGGAGGTGTGTAAAACTAAAGGACATAGGTTTAAGGTGAGAGGAGAAAGATTTAAACGGACCTGAGGAGCAAACTTTTCAGACAGAGGTGGTGGGTATATGGAATGAGCTTCAAGATGAAGGTTCATTTACAACATTTAGGTACATGGATAGGCAAGGCTTTGAGGTTTTGTTACTGCTGAGTTGCGGGTACTTAGAGAAGAACTTGAAGCCAAGACTGCAAACTAGGACATCTGCAATTAAATGACTTAGCCTTGGCCTCTGGTCAGAATATCTGTCCTATGTATAATGGCAAGTGAAAGCCTCTTTAAAAAATAGTTCATTGGACCACAAAGCAAACCATGGGCTATTGACGAACGTCTGTTATAATGGAAGATCATTGACCTCACACAATGCTTCCCTCTCCACATATACTTCCAGACATGCTCAGTATTTTTAGAATTGTCTGTTTACACATAAGATTTCTACAGTAATTACTCTTTTTACTACTACTTTGGTTAGATAACATAGGAGGAAGTTATAAAAGTAATTGAACAGCTGAAGGATATAGTGATAGGATGAGTTAATGTAAGGTAGAAACGTTTTTGGTGGAACATAAACCCCAGTACTTACCTAGGCTAGGTAGAATGGGGTATTTTGGTGCTGTGAAGCCTATGTAAGAACTAAAACAATTTTGTAATTACATAACACTTAGTTTTGACCAGAAATCACATCATATGACAGTGTATTTGCACAACCTAGTGGTGAACAGAAAGATAACATTTTATGATCCATACACCTCAAAATTTAAAACAAACTACCAAAGTGGTATTAATGTATAAATAGATTCTCATAATTTGCCGTCTAAACTCCTCCTTGCACCAAAGTGGAAGGGGTACAAGGAATCAACAAAACAGTTGATCAATATTATTAAGATTCTATATGAAGCAGCAATATACATTACTGATTTAGTAGACTGATCAAGACCAAAAAATCACAGACCTTGAATTTTAATAATGTTCCTTTTCTTCTGCACTCTTAACTAAGTTGTTTTTCCTCAATCATTCTCACATCTTGTTTGTACACATATTTATTCATCTGTAGGAAAGACGAACCTCCTTGGCACTCATGTTGATGTGTTTGATAATAGATCAAACACATCAACAATAAACAGTAACAATAAAAATACCACATTCTTCATGATTTCAGGCCAATTCCATACGAATAAATAGTCAAGAATTAATTTAAAGTCACATATTTTTCACCTTGTTCAATCTGAGAAATATTTTGTAATTTTTGATAGGCATACCAGGTTGGGACCCTTCTTCAGACTGATTCTGGTAGGATGGTGAAAGCTGGAAAAGAGCTGGGGGGTTGGACGAAGCCTGCCTGATAGGTGGATGTGGGTGAAGAGGATTTTGAATGGCCGATGGGTGGACAATGGGTAGAGATGAAAAGAAGACAAAGGGTGTAAGATAAGGAGAGGAGAGGAGTGAAATGTGAAGCCAGAGGAAGGACAGGAAGTGATGAGGAAACCAAGGAGCTGCAAAGGGCGTGGTCTCTGCAGAAAGCGGTGGGGATGTGAGACTCATGGTGGGATCACTTTGAAGGTGGTGGAAATGACAGATAATGGTGCATCCAACACATTTATAGACAATAGACGCAGGAGTAGACCATTCGGCCCTTCGAGCCAGCCCCGCCATTCAATGTGATCATGGCTGATCATTCCCAATCAGTACCCCGTTCCTGCCTTTTCCCCATATCCCCTGACTCCACTATTTTTAAGAGCCCCATCTAGCTCTCTCTTGAAAGCATCCAGAGAACCTGCCTCCACCGCCTTCTGAGGCAAAGAATTCCTCATCTCCATTCTAAATGGCTTAGTCCTTATTCTTAAACTGTGGTCCCTGGTTCTGGACTCCCTCAACATCGGGAAATTTCTCCGACAATTCCGCTACCTGCGATGTGATCCCACTACCAGTCACATCTTCCCATCCTCACCCATTCGCACTTTCCACAGAGACCATTCCCTCCACAACTCCTTGGTTCATTCATCAAGCTGCATACAAATTGGAGGAACAGCACCTCGTATTCTGCTTGGGTAATGTGCAGCCTAATGGTATGGACATTGGACCACCCCTCTTCCCTCTCTCCTCCCTGCCTCCATGCTTCCTATCTTCCACCCAGGTGCACACCTATTTCTCTCATCTATCCCGCCCCACTTACCCCTTCTCCCTTCCTTCCTTCCCCATCCCCTTCCACCCATATCCCTTAATCTGGCTTCGGGATGCAAGCAGAAGCCTCCACATGGCGCATCCCGGACAATGCTGACGACAGAGACTGTACCCCAGTGACTGACTGAAGTAGCCGATTCTGCAACCACTGACTGTCAACCGTCACTGACCGACCGGAAAGACGTGATATGGAAGATGGCTGGACTCGAGGAAGAAGAACTCTGGCTTCACATTTCACTCTATTCCTTGTCTCATCTTTTTATCTCTCGTCTTCGTCTCATCTTTTTATCTCTAGTCTCCTGCCAATAACCCCCCCCCCCCCCTTCTTCTGTATCCCCCCTTTCACTTGCCAGACTTTCTCTTTTTTCCAGCCTTCTCCCCACTAATGTAATTGGTGTGAGTAAACATCCAAACATAAAACGTCATCTATCCATGGCTTCCAGAGATGCTGCCTGAGCCATTGTGTAACTCCAGTACTTTGTGCTGTTTTGTAAAAAGACTTTATAAATATGAATCATCAGCAACTCATTCTGAATGGTGATCGTTTACTTGTGCAACCCTTGATTCACAGGTGGGGGCGGCAATGACTTTACAGGTGTAGATAGACTTTGTACATTAATTATTGTTTAGTTTTAAAATGATGTTTTGTTTTTTGGAATAACCTCGCTGTTCTATCTCTTTCAATATTCCAGTGTTTATAGCCTACTCTTAATTTTGTTTTCCAAAGATAATTTAACCATATTAACTTACAACGTCCTAGTTCAAACTCTGTATGCAGGAATGACAATTCTTCAATTGATTAAAACATTGATTAGCTTGGTCTGTTGACATAGAACCGAGAACCCCTGGAGAGAATGTAGTGGTGAAACAGTTCCCCAGCCACTGCAAGCAGTAGAAGCCCTGAAGCAAAAGTCTGCGGGCAAAGTAAATGTAATGAATATTTGAAATAGTCTGCTTTATGCTAACCTCATCCAAATGTAATTACAAAGATACCACAAACATCCCATTGCAATGAATAATGCTACAGAGAGAGCATTTACCATCAAGTCAATAGTGTTTTATTGTCACGTGTCCCAGATAGAACAATGAAATCCTTACTTGCTGCAGAACAACAGAACATGTAAACATAGTACATTGTAAATAATATAATAAATGAGAAAAAAAGTACAGTATATATATATATATTGTTATTATTGCACTATTATTGTTTTTTTTATGTGTAGATATGTGTGCATGCATGTAAATATATATATATATATATGTATATATATACACACACACATACATATATATATACTGTATATACAAATATATATATACCTAGACATTATATATATACACTGATAGAATCATTGTTTATAAATTATTTCTTTGCAGCATTATTCATTACAATGGGATGTTTGTGGTACCTTATATTTCTATATACATATATACACACACACACGCATATTTATGTGTGTGTGTGTGTGTGTGTGTATATATATATATATATATATATATTTACTTGCATGCATGCACACATATCTACACATAAAAAAACAATAATAGTGCAATAATAACAAAATAGTCTACGTAATTCGGGGCTTATTAGGAAGTTGAAGTGTTTAATAGCTGTCATTACTCCATTACTGGGGTATTAGCATTTGGCAAGTTAAGAAAGTCAAAGGCTAATAGGTTTCCTGGCCCGGGTGGCTTGCATTCTTGGATTCAAAAAGGAAGTGACTACTGAGATAATGAATCATTGCTTTTAAATTATCAAAAATTCTTAGATTCTGGAGAAGTTTCAAATGATAGGAAAGAGCCCTGGAGAGGCTGCAGTAAAGGTTCGCTAGGATGTTGCCTGGATTGGAGTGTTTCAGTTATAAGCAGAAGTTGGACAAACCTGGATTGTTTGCTTTGAATTTCAGAGGCAGAGGGATGATCTGGTAGAAATATATAAGATTATGAGTGGCATAGACAGGGTATATAGTCAGTCCTTTTCAAGGGTGGAAATGTCAAATACTGGAGGGCATAGACTTAAGATGAGAGGGGAGAAGTTTAATAGAGATTGGCATGGCAAATGTTTTTTTATATATAAAGATTGGTAGGTGTCTAGAACATGCTGCCAGGGTAGGTGATCACAAATATGATAACAGCATTCAAGAGACATAAAAAATGAGGTAGGGAATAGAAAGATACGAAATCCTCTGCAGGTCAAGCAACACGTTGACATTAGAGGGGGAGCAGCCCGCTTGGACATACCTGATCTCCTGGTTGCTAAACACTTTAATTCTCCTTCTCTCCAGATTTGCTGCCTGTCCCGCTGTTACTCCAGCTTTTTGTGTCTATCTTACAGAATAAGATCTTTTGCAGGCAGATGGGATTATTTTATATTGGAATCATGGTTACACAGACATGGTGGGCTGAAGTGCATTTTCTTGTGCTGTATTTTCCTATGTTTAATTTACTTTAGAGATGCAGCATGGACCCAGGACCTGAAGCCCACAGAGTCCATGCCAACCATTGACCACGCGCACACTAGTTCGATGTTATCCCCCTTTTGCATTCTACACACCAGTGGCGAGTTACAGAAGCCATTTAACCTACAAACCTGCAATCTTTGGAATCTGGGAGGAAACCAGAGCACCTGGAGAACACCCACACGATCACAGAGAGAATGTGCAAACTCCACACAGCGAGTATCCGTACTCAGGATTCAACCCATGTATCTGGTGCAGAAAAAGACAGCAGATCTACCTCTGCGCAACTGTGTCACCCATGTTCTAAGTTCATGAAGGGGAAATCATGTCCAATAAATTCATTGGATTTTTTGAGGGAGTCTGGATCACAGTGGATAGAAGGGATAGTTGTATTTGGGCTACCAGAAGAAAGTAAAAGTATGATAGCCAGATGTAATCAGTACACAGAAATACGTGACAAACTGCAAGGAGGATGCAAACAGTTTACAGAAAGATTCGATAGGTAATGTGAGCAAGCAGTACGTTGACAAATTAGTTACAAATATGAAGAACAATAGAACAAAATGTTATTAAAACTGAGAAAAAAGTAGAAAGCTGCAGTACTAAGGGATTATGCATAAAACACAGGAAGTCAACATATAAATGCACATGAAACATTATTGCAAAAGTACGAGGCACAACGGTCTAAAAGACTACAAACAGTTTTGGTCCCCGTATATAAATAAAATTTTATTTTATTGGAAATAGTTCAAAGTAGTGGATAATCATGAGCATAAACCAAAGTGTAGAGGGCTTGTCCTACAGGTTACGATTCAATGGTGATCTTACAGAAACTAGAGAGGTAAATGCTGAAAGGTTGGATTCTCTCATGGGGCATCCAGATCCAAAGGGCATGATCTCAGAATTTAAAAAATGCCCGCTTAAGTCTAATTGATGAAGAATTTCTTCCCTCGGTGGGTTTTGACTCTTTTCACGGAGCTCTGTGGGAGGGAGCTCTTGGGTAGATTTAAAGCCGAGATAGACGTTTGATGAGTAAGGGAAGCAAGGGTTATGGGGAAAGGGCAGAAAAGTGGATGAGGCATGTCGTGCCATCCATGATCCTCAGAGAAATAGTCACAGTGAGATACAGCACGGAAACAGGCCCTTCAGCCCACCGTGTACTCACCGAACATCAAGCATTTACACTAACCCAACATTATTCCCAATATTTTTATTCTCCCTACATTCTCATCAGCTCCCCCCCCCCCCCCCCCCCCCCCCCCAGATTCTGCCCCTCATCCATCCCTTGGGGCAATTTACAGAAACAGATTAACCTACTTACCTGCATGTCTTTGGGATGAAGGAGGAAACCGGAATGCCCGGAGGAAATCAATGCAGTCACCGGGAGAACTTGTGCCAACTCTACACAGACAGCACCCAAGGTCAGGAATGAGACCGGGAGCTCTGGAGTTGTGAGGTATCAGCTCCACCAGCTACACTACTGTGCCACTCTACCATTCATTGGTCCTATTGAATGATAAAGCAAGCTTGAATGGCTGAATTGGCTTCTCCAGTTCCTGCCTATTGTGGTGTTTTGGATCCATCTTTTCCACACCCTCTAAATAGGGTGTATGCACCCAAACTAAATTTTATGGAAAAGTAAAATAATGCAGATGCAGGAAATTTGAAGTAAACAATCAAAGGCCTGAGGTAGTCAGCAAGCAGCATTAATGGAAAGAAAAACAAAATTAATATTTCTTTGATGGCATTTCTTCAATTAATTCCAATGTTTAGGAATCTTTGGAAGCAAATTGGAGGCAGAAGCGACTGCATTGTTCTTTTAGAAGCAAGTAACCAATTTTCTTGTACAATGCATAAATAGCACTTTAAAATTGACATGCTAATATTTTGCCCTTTTGCACATTTAAGAAATGTCAAAGAATTCGAATAAACTCCTAGTCAATAGATATTAAATGTAAGCTGAATCCTGTCTGCATTGAGGAAGCAGTTGAATGTGTATTCAGATGTTAAAATCAAAGCATAGATTATAAACGACTGGAATTTACACAGCTTCTTTTAATCTTCTCACATGACTGACATCAGTAATCAAGAGTAGCTGAAAGAAATTGTGAATATCCAGTTATTCAGGAGTTTCTACCAAACTTATTCTAATGTGATGGTGGATAATAAGTAAAAGAACCGCAAAAACTCAGCCATCAAATTCACCCCGGGTGGCCTTGTACTTACAAGAATATTGAAGACACAAGAGACGGCAGATGCTGTAATCTGGAAAGAAAAGGAAAATCAAACAAAAAAAAATCAAAATAGCAACAGTTCCTTTCCCTCCACAAATGCTGCTCAATATGCCTCCAGCAGTTTGTTTTTTTAGTCAGTGGTATGATGTGTTCAAAACATTACTTTTCTAATACAAGCAGAAACAAAGACATGAAGAAATTAAAAATAACAAAATAAATAATTTGATGCCTCTAATTGTCTTATGCATGATGAAATATAACAGTGGTCTGAGAAGGCCGAGGATCTACTTTAGGTATGTCTTCAGTCGGTGAAAAGCAACATGCTCAAGATCATAAATCCAGCCTGAGTGTGTACACTGCAGTTTCATCAATAAATATGTTGTTGTCTTTGTTCCAACAAAGACAATTTGGGCCTATCCCAACCAGAAACCTTGTTGGAACAGAGAGTTTTGCTCTGTAATAAAATCCAGACCTGAGGCTTACAAGAAGGATGACCTCCGAACTGTGCAAGAAGGCCCAGTATGATCTCTGAAAGGCTGTCAGAGATGCTAAGAGAAGATTCCAAAACAAGCTAGAGGCCTTGAAGCCAAAACAATACCATCACCGGTAACAAGCCAAAATCAGGGGTGATCTCTTTTAATGATGCTTCTCTACTGGATAATATCCTTGTCTTCTCTCCCGATTTTGAGCACAGAAACAGTGCCATCAAAAACCTGTCCCCATCCCTTGCTGCCTCTGTTCGAGACATCACAATGGCAGGAGTAAGATCAGCTGTCTCAAGGGGAAACTCCCAGAAAGCAGCCAGCTGGGATGGAGTCACTGAATAATTTTTGAAATCATGCGCTGATCAACTAGCCAACCTCCACCATTCCAGTCTCCAAGTCGACTAATTGGCCTGTTTTAATGACAACACCCAGTAGCCCACGCATCAGCCATAATGAAGCTTTGAAAGAATGGTAATGGCCCACCTCTGCACCAGGCTCCTGAACAATCGAGACCCCTCGCAATATGTGTACAAGAGAAAGGCACAGCAAAGGATACTATCTTCCTTGCATTGCATTCAGCTCTTGATCACCTTGACAGTAAGAACACCCATGTCAGGTTGCTTTCCATTGACAAAAGGAATGACTAGTTGACATAGTTTCTCAAACCTTTCCTCCACTCTGACCTTCAACATACGTGCTCACGTGTGTGTGCTCAGCCCACTGCTCGACCTCCTGTACATCTGTGACTTGGTGGTAACTACATTGCCAATTCAGTCTTAACGTTAGTTGATGAATCTACAATTGTTGGTGAAGTTAAACTGAGATTGAGATAGAATATGGGAAAGTGATCAGGAATCTTGTGAATGGTGTCAGAACAGCCATCTAGCCTTTAACGTCAGCAAGATGAAAGAGTTGGTTGTTGACCAAGGGAAGCTGGGGGAAGGGGGTAGGGATATGTGATTAATGGTGAACACAACCGTGTCCTCATCAATGGATCTGCCATAGAGATGGTCAACAGCTTTACACTCCTATGCATCAATACACCAGCATCCTAACCTGATCTCCTCAAGAATACCATCCCCGTATCCTCCGGCTCTTCAGCATAGATCAAGAAATTCAATCGGTATAGTTTTAATTCTTTAGATTGATACAAAATGCTTGAGTAAATCGGCGGGACAGGCAAAATCTCTGGATAGTAATGGGTGATGTTTCGGGTCGACACAAAATGTCACTCATTCCTCTATCCAGAGATGCTGCCTGTCCCATTGAGTAGCTCCAGCATTTTGTGTCTATCTTCAGTTTAAACCAGCATCTGCAGTTAATTCCTACACATATTTACTTTCTTTGGTATCTGAGGAAGATTCACCATGTCCATGAGGATTCTCTTGAACTTCTACAGATGCACTTCAGAAAGTATTTTGACAGGATGCAACTCAAATTGCTATGGTTCCGGTGCTCTGCTCTTGGCCTCCTGAACTTGAAGAGAGTGGTGGACACAGCCCAATCCATCATTAGTTCCTTTAAACCATGCAATCTTCACAGTGCTATGCATCAGGAAGGCTGGAAATACTACCAAGGATGTCTGCCATCATGGCCATTCCTTTTTCTCTCTTCTACCTTCTGGGGGAAATTATAGGACTTAAGAACAACTATAAGACTTAAGAACAGCTTCACCCGCACGGCTATCAGACATCTGAAGCAAACACCTTTTTCACTCACCCCTCTCAGAGGTGCTGCCATGTCCTCTTACTCTTAACGCTACTCTATTGGTTATCCTGTTATTGTACTTCAGTATTTTTTTTACTACTGCTGCAAATACTCACTACAACCTTTGTATCATTTTACTGTTATGCACTTGTTGTTGTATTTATTGTTGTATTTACCAATACTGTATGTTTACATTATGAGCATCAAGCCCACAATGAATTTAATTGCACCCTAGTATTCATGACAATAAACTAATGTGATATAATTTGTATTTGAATACTTCGTCAAGATGCAGGTTGTTATATTAAGGACAAGCCACTGGAGGGCACTGTGATCCCTACTCATGTTCATTTCATCGGCAACTGCAGAAGTTGTTTTGGGGAAGTTACAACTTCTATCAAAGCTCTTCATAGAGGAAGTCATTGGGGTTTTCTATGTTATCATAGCTGTGTGGCTTTGTTTAATATGAAGTGCTACTCTACAATCATATGGACAATGGGTAAGAAAACAATTCAGTTGATCAAAAGTAGGACATAAATAGACGGCAATATTTCTGTCCCCATTCACAAACTTTTAGGATAGATATTGGGCAAACATTTGGAAACATTAGAAGATAGTTAGGTAATGCAATTATTTATATTTAACTTAACGAATCCTTGTTCTCTTCCATGATGTAATGAATATATTTATAAAATGTGAAGCATTCACGTGTAACCGGTGTACCATCTACGTTTACCTCATCTAATTATCTGCCGTTACATTAACTATGTTCTCAACACCGATTGGAAATGAACTGTGAAATTTAAACTGGAATTGACAGTCTTCAAAACATTTAGACAGAAGCGCTCTGCTTTTCAACCATTTTCGATCTGAAAAAAATATTTTTATCTGAAATAGTATCATCAGGATTCTACTTCAGCAGAATGTTATTTTCCTGACATATTCAAGATGAACCACTTGACAGTACAGTGAGAATGAAATACTGAAAGTGTCTGCTTGCAGTGACTGATACTGTAGTTCAGCAAGCTTTTGATTATATTTCACTTTCTAAAGGAGGTGCAAGGACTTGCTGTGGACAGCTGTAACAAGGAAATGACAAAGTCTCTATGTGCAAGAAATGGTGTGAAACAAAATGACAGGACAAGAATTCATGATAAAAAAAAGACAAGTCAGGTCAAAATAAATTGCAGTCCTCAGAAATGAGGACTTGTTTTTATGTGCACAAGAAATACACTTTGGAAATGAATTTCTTGTTTTAATGTTTTACTTTCATGGTTAACAATCTGACCAACTGCTCATCTTTGAAACATGATATTTCGAATCGAGCAATCTTTTCATGTTCTCCAGTTTTATCCCTTCTCTCACCTCTATTTTCTATCAAATTCCTGTGAACACACCTTTCTTCAACACTCCATTCCCCTTTCAGGGTGAATAATCATCTTTGCAACCCCTCTTGCTCCAATTTAACCTTGAATTGAGTCAGTGACTTCATATCCTGATGGAACAAATTTAATTACATGCCATTCATAATATGATGGAATTTCATATATAAGAATGAAAGTGAATTAGGTCAGTCTGAAACCAGCCTCTTAAATCTGTACAAAGCAAATTACAAGATATAAAGTGAGTTGTCAGCGACAGATTGAGAAACTACATAAAAAATTTATGATAGTAAACAAGCAATGATTAATATATTAAAAATGCATGAGTTACAAAAAATAATATTTATGGCAAAAGACCCCAAAGGGAAAGTCGTGAAATTGTGGCTAACAAGAGAAGTCCTAGATGGTTTTAGGTCAAAGGCAAAGACTTATCATGTTGCCAGAAAAAAAAAACTGGGAGCCCGAGGATAGAGAACATCCAGCATTGAAGAACCAGAGAATAAAATGGAGAACTTTAGAGTAATCGAATGAGAAACATAAAAAGAGACCATGAAAGCATATGCAGGTATGCAAACAGGAAATGCTTAAGAAATATTAGTGAGGGTCATTTACATGCTCAGACAAGACAGATTATCTGTCTTGGAAAATAAATGGCAGAGATATTAAGCTCTTCATGGAAGGCATAAACAAATGTTCCTGTAAAGTATTTCTTCATTGTAATTGATTCTGTGATTTAGCTCCAGGTTCCACCACCCATTTTCCAGAAACTGATTGTCTGGCACCTCCTTTAATCTGGATAAAATGTAACTGTTATATACTATTAGGTCAGTATGGCTCTACAGGTAATAATTAAAATGTACATTCATGCCATGTGTGATATGCCGAGTCCTGGTAGACTTTGCATTGGTCAAATGTGGCCTTCCCTTCAGAGGGGGCATCTGAGTATAATCACAGATGAGAGGTTCAGCTAATCTGTGTCGATTGAGAGAAGAAGGTTTTCCAGATCTCTGGCATTGGTGCCATCTTTCTACACCAGTAAAGACATTGGCTGCCCCCATCAGGGATCAAGGGTCACACAAGCAAACAATCACCGTTTGGAATGAGTCGCCAACAATTCATATTTATACTGCCTCTTTACAATAAAGCACAAAGAGCTGGAGTAACTCAGCAGATCAGACAGCGAGTCTGGAGGATATGGATAGGAGACATTTCGGGTTGGGACCCATCCTTAGCCTAATGCCTGACCCGCAAGGTTATTTCCATGCTTTGAGCCTTTTTTTGGTAAACCAGCATCTGCTGTTCCTTGTATTTCTATAATATCTCTTTCCTCTTGCAAATGGGAAGTACATCTGGGGTAAGTGTGTGATTAGCAATGGTAAACCCTGTTGGATGATGGGTGGTGTTTTTTTTCCGAATGGGAAAGGGGCATAGAATAAAAGCCGCAAACATTCGATAAATTAGCTGGCGGGCAATTATAGGCAATAGACAATAAATAATAGGTGCAGGAGTAGGTAATTCAGCCCTTCCAACCAGCACTACCATTCACTGTGATCATGGCTGATCATCCCCAATCAGTACCCCCTTCCTGCCTTCTCCCCATATCCCTTGACTCCGCTATCTTTAAGAGCCCTATCTAAATCTCTCTTGAAAGCACCCAGAGAATTGGCCTCCACAGGTTCCACAGGTTCACAACTCTCTGGGTGAAAACATTTTTCCTCGTCTCTGTATTAAATTGCTTATCCCTGAGTCTTAAACTGTGGTTCCTGGTTCTAGACTCCCACATCATTGGAAACAATGTTCTTGCCTCTAGCGTATACAATCCCTTTATAATCTTATATGTTACAATAAGATATCCCTCTCATCCTTCTAAATTCCAGTGTATACAAGCCCAGTCACTCCATTTTCTCAACATATGACAGTTCTGCCATCCCGGGAATTAACCTTGTGAACCTATGCTGCACTCCCTCAATACCAAGAATGTTATTCCTCAAATTTGGAGACCAACACTGCACACAATACTCCAGGAGTAGTCTCTCCAGGACCCTGTACAACTACAGAAGGACCTCTTTGCTCCTATACTCAACTCCTCTTGTTATGAAGGCCAACATGCCTTTAGCTTTCTTCACTGCCTGCTGTACCCGCATGCTTACTTTCAGTGACTGATGAACAAGGACCCCCAGATTCCTTGGTGAAGACAGATCCAAAGTACCTGTTCAACTCAACATTGGTGAGGCCAATTCTGGAGTATGGTGTACAGTTTTGGTCGCCTAATTATAGGAAGGATGTCAACAAAATAGAGAGAATACAGAGGCGATTTACTAGAATGTTGCCTGGGTTTCAGCAACTAAATACAGAGAAATGTTGAACAAGTTAGGGCTTTATTCTTTGGAGCGCAGAAGGTTAAGGGGGGACTTGATAGAGGTTTTTAAAATGATGAGAGGGATAGACAGTGTTGACGTGGAAAAGCTTTTCCCACTTAGAGTAGGGAAGATTCAAACAAGGGGACATGACATGAGAATTAAGGGACTGAAGTTTAGGGGTAACATGAGGGGGAACTTCTTTACTCAGAGAGTGGTAGCTGTGTGGAATGAGCTTCCAGTGAAGGTGGTGGAGGCAGGTTCGTTTTTATCATTTAAAAATAAAATGGATAGTTATATGGATGGGAAGGGAATGGAGGGTTATGGTCTGAGCGCAGGTATATGGGACTAGGGGAGATTATGTGTTCGGCACGGACTAGAAGGGTCGATGCTTACTTTCAGGCCTGATTTCCGTGCTGTAATTGTTATATGTTTATATGGTTAACTCGTCTGTGTTTCCTTGTTCCCCATAATAAATTCACCTGTTCCTGTTATCAAGGGTCCAACTTTGGTTTTAACTAATTTTTTCCCTTCACATATCTAAATAAGCTTTTACTATCTTCCTTTATATTCTTGGCTAGCTTACATTCATACCTCATCTTTTCTCCCTGTGTTGCCTTTTTATTTATCTTCTGTTGCTCTTTAAAAGTTTCCCAATCCTCTGGCTTCCCGCTCATCTTTGCTATGTTATACATCTTCTCTTTTACTTTTGTCCTTGACTTCCCTTGTCAGCCACGGTTGCCCCTTACGCCCCTAAGAATCTTCCATCCTCTTTGGAATGAACTGATCCTGCACCTTCTGTATTATTCCCAGAAAACCTGCCATTGTTGTTCCGCTGTCATCCCTGCTGGGGATGGCAGTGGAATTATGTAACCATGACACTATTTGCTGCGATGAAACCAAACCCAAGCAGTGATGTTCTAGATGTGAATCAATGGGACCAAATGAAAAAAAATAAGCCCTGTATTCTTGGGTCAGTGCTGGGTTGCCTTTGCCAGCCATTCCCAGCATTTCCTGTTCACTCAGCACTCAGAAGATATGGTTCCAATTCTCTTTCAGCACCATCCAACCCACAATCTTCTCAACACTATCCAGCCCACCAGTCATAATTTCAGACCTTGTCAACTATGGGCAAGTCATTCGGTCCAGAGAACTTTCAAGGGGGGTTATTCAGACCAAGTAACTGTGCGAAGAAATGGCAGTTGAAAAGGATTTGGAAATTTGTGAGATTGTTCACCTTGGGTAGAAAATATAAAAGCATTGTACATATGTGTGATTGATAGATGGTGGTATTCAGAAGGACTGGATATCCTTGCATATGAATCATTGTAAATGTGTATACAGGTACTGCAAGCATCTAGGAAAGCATACTGGCTGTTCATCGTAAAATGATTTAACTACAGGAGGAAAGATGGCATTCTGAAATTATATGGTGCTTTGTGGAAATGGTATTGAACATCTCCCTGCCTAAGTATAACCTTGCAATGGAGGAAGTGTGATGGGCGATCACCAGAATATTATTGGACTGCAGAAGTAGAGATTGTGGAGCAGATTAATCAGACATTGACTATCCTGTTTATAGCTTCAAAGTATAAGAGGCCATCTCAATGGTGCATGCAGAAAACAGGTTATTCAGCACAGGGATGAGATGAACTTTCTTCATAGGATAGTGAAAGCTGTGGAGACTCAGTAACTACATATATTCATGCAAGAGACTGATTGATTTTTGGATAATGATGGCATTGAGAGATATGGGAGTAGTGCAAGAAAGTGAGGTGAATTAAAAAAAATCAGCCATGATCTTAAATAAGCAGAGCAGGTGTCAGAAGCGGAATAGACTACACCTCTTACGCATTACCTCTTGTCTTCTTACCTTTCCCATTGCCAAGACTGCTTGCTTTATCCTGTTATATACCTGTTATTATCTACCTTTACTCACCTCATTGTCCTTCAATAGGAAACAACGTGAATTAATTTTTCATCTCCAGCCTTTACTTTTTCACCTTTCTTTCATAATTTGTCCACCAAATATCAATGTCGACACATTTCCAAACCCTGTTACCATTACTCTACACAGTGCAAGCTCTACTCCAGTTATCACTGGCCTTTTCTGACCTATTCAGATTCCTGATGCACCAAAGATTCAAATTTAAAATTGTGTTAAATTACCACTGCATTGGCATTTCCTATTTTGAAATCTCTCTGTATAACCTTTTATTTAGTATATTTTCCCCATCTTTCAACACAAATGGCCGTGTTGTCAGCTTTTTGGACCCAGACTCTACAATTTACTCAATATCATTTTGTTCCTTTGGCAGTCCATCATTTCCCATTTCCAAACTTTTCCATTTGTAGAGTGAGCCATAAATTGTTGCATTACACACATCACTGGGCCAAGGCAGACATCTGAGTGGGTTGAAGAGTGAGAATTCTTCCTATTTAATACTGTTAGCAACGAATAACATACTTTATATGAAGGCGAGAACCAAATTTTAGAATACATACATTCATAGGTTTAACAGGGCAGCATGGTGGCACAGCAGTAAAGTTGCTGCCTTGCAGTGACGGAGATCTGGGTTTGATCGTGATTACGGGTGCTGCCTGTATGGAGCTTGTACGTTTTCCCGGAGACCTGCATGGGTCTTCCTCGGGTGCTCCGCTTTCCTCCCATATTCCAAAGCCATACAGGTTTGTAGGTTAATTGGCTTCAGTAGAAATTGTAAATTGTCTCTAGTGTGTAGGATAGTGCTAGTGTACAGGGATCGCTGGTCGGCGTGGACTCGGTGGGCCCTTTGGTCCGTTCCTCGATGTATCTCTGAAACTAAAACTAAACACACACAGATTTTTTTACTCTGTATTTTCCAAAAACAATTATTATTTTCTAACTGTTCAAAATGGAAGAACAAATAGCAAATGAAGATTATATTGTTGCTTGAAAACAATGAAACATTTTATTTTTCTGCATTGTATTATGGCACACTTTCAGACATGTCATTTTGCTAAATGCCTATTCTGCAGTTTGCTCCATTCAACTTGATTGAAAATATTTTTTACAGACAGTTTCCTGTATGTTAGCCAAGTTAGCATTAAAGGAGGCCTCAAGTGACACCTCTCAGGAGAAGTTCAGTCTTATAATTGTTTGTAAATTCCTATTGAGCCTTTCCTGACTCTAGACTAAGAAGTCTCTGCTAATTTAATTGGGACAGTGGTGAAGTTTCTGATACCAAAAATTACAAAACAGTCTCAACGTGCTTTAAGTAAATAATATTGACTTTGTGATAAGGATAAACCACCAGAGATTTTTTTTTCAAATCTAAGTTCTACAAATTGTGCAGAATTGGATTATTTGGTAATTTTCTCAAATTAAGTACCTAATTTAAAAAAAAGAAAACGGATGGTGCATATCATTGAGAGCAAATTATCATTTATGTTCACATACAGAATAATAATACTCAATCACAATGCATCTATGGATGCATCAATGCATCAATGGAAAAATGCATATGTAAAATAATACTCAATCACAATGCATCAAGAGTATAGTTTAATTCTTGTTCACATTAAATATATCTTGTATCTTGTATTAATAGAAGCAGCAGATAAAAATTAAAAGGCTTTAATAATGTATTTTCAAAGCTGAATTTACACCTACATTTTGACTTTGTCCTAAGCCATCGTAAGCCTCACTGGAGAGCTAGAACAAATAATGGTTGCTTCGTCAAGTGCAGTTATGAGGAAGTGCTGCATTGGCAGAGGTGCCATTAATTAGATAAGACTCCAAATTGAGCTTTCATCTGTTTTTATCAATTCTATCATTCATACAGAGAATAATCCCAGTGGTAACAACAATTGAAATTGCAACTTGCTGTTGTTGAAATTAGGTCTCCAGACATTTTTATTGTTGTTGGCAAACTCCAGGCACCCAGGCAGAAAGTCCATTTCCATAGGACAGCATCTTGACTGCTGCTGTTCATTTGATTTAGCTGGGTTGCTGACTGCAGCCGATTCATGAGTTGAATGAAAGCAGGGAGGAGAAGTATTGTCCTCTCTACCCCACTTCTGCCACTGATGCCAACATCAGCTTACTGCACTTGTGTCTTGTACACTTGGACCGATGCCAGCCCAGCTCCAGATCTTGTCATGTCCTTCCACTTGTACAGTAAATTCTCCAGCGACAAGGTTTGGAATCAGACCTAGTGTGTACCTTCTTCCTGATATATGAGACAGCTTGATTACATAGTGAGAGTAAGAAATCATGGCCGCGAGAAAGGAACAGGAATCTAATCACACAACAGAAATTGACGGATGTGTGGTAAATGGCTTTGTGTTTGAAGGTGAAACATGAAAACCAAATGGGAGAAGAAAGAAATAGCTTGATAGAGGATAAGATATAGCAGGGCTGGACTTGGCAGAGTCAGTGAAATGTTGGGGAGTCTCTTCAGATACAATCTGGTTATTTTTTTAAAAATTCCAGTAGACCTCAATGGTCTGAAATTGGCAGAAGCTTCTTTTTGTTGTTATTAGTCCATTTTCCAAAACATTTGATCCTAGTCACTGATAAAAGTGACCTCCTCCCACCTGCTTAATTGCTTGGCAAACACCTCCAGTCATTCACCTCCACTTAGCTCAAGGTAATTAGAGGGGAATAGAAGGATTGGCACTCGTTTACCTTTAACTCAGAAAGCATTTGTATTTTTCTGCATCTTTAACCAATATAGGAGATCCCAAAGCACAAAAGGAAGCATTTTGAAATATAGCCACATGTGTAACATAGCAGCTAGATTTCACAAAGAGTGATGTAATCATAGACAGATATTTGATGGATGAACTTTCCATGTGACACTGGAGGAATCCTTTGCACTACAAGTAGTCCTATGGGATCTCTTGAATGGCTTAAATGGCAGACATTTCTGCAGCTTCCAGTCTCATCCAAAAAGAAATCCCCCAATACATGGTAAATGGTAGGGAATTGAAGAATACAGAGGGATCTGGGTATAACCGTGCATAGTTCCTTGAAGGTGGAATCTCATATAGATAGGGTGGTAAAGAAAGCTTTTGGTATGCTAGCCTTTATAAATCAGAGCATTGAGTATAGAAGCTGGGATGTAATGTTAAAATTGTACAAGGCATTGGTGAGACCAAATCTGGAGTATGGTGTACAATTTTGGTCGCCCAATTATAGGAAGGATGCCAACAAAATAGAGAGAGTACAGAGGAGATTTACTAGAATGTTGCCTGGGTTTCAACAACTAAGTTACAGAGATAGGTTGAATAAGTTGGGTCTTTATTCTCTGGAGCGCAGAAGGTTAAGGGGGGACCTGATAGAGGTCTTTAAAATGATGAGAGGGATAGACAGAGTTGATGTGGGCAAGCTTTTCCCTTTGAGAATAGGGAAGATTCAAACAAGAGGACATGACTTCAGAATTAAGGGACAGAAGTTTAGGGGTAATATGAGGGGGAACTTCTTTACGCAGAGAGTGGTGGCGGTGTGGAATGAGCTCCCAGTGGAAGTGGTGGAGGCAGGTTCATTAGTATCATTTAAAAATAAATTGGATAGGCATATGGATGAGAAGGGAATGGAGGGTTATGGTACGAGTGCAGGCAGGTGGGACTAAGGGGAAAAAAATTTGTTCGGCATGGACTTGTAGGGCCGAGATGGCCTGTTTCCGTGCTGTAATTGTTATATGGTTATATGATTATATGGTTATAGCACAGGACTCTTTCTGCACTGCACTGCAGAATCAGCCTGATTAATTATTTTCAGTCTCTGAATTGGGTCTTACCGACACAAGAGGCAAACTAAATGTGTCTTCTTCTGTTTGATAGTGAAATATCAAAATGGACCATGCCAGTTTTAGTTTTAACTAGACCAAGTGCAGACCCGTTGGCTCTGTTTCCCCAACGGCGTTTGCGGGGGGGGGGGGGGGGGGGGGGGGGGGGGTGGGAGAGGGGGGGGCGGCATCACACCCACATTAACCACCCCCCAAACAAACAGGGGGGGGGGGGGGAGGTGAGAAGAGGGGAGGGAGGGGAGAGGAGGAGGAGGAAACAGGACTGATTTGGGAGAGAAAGGAGTGCGGGGTAGGGGGTGTGAGAGAGTGGGATGGGGGAGAGAGATGTGGGGGAGGGGGGGGAGGGGGGGGAAGAGGGAGGGAGGGGGAGAGGGGTGGGGGGAGGAGGGGAAAGAGTGGGGAGGGAGATTGGAGGGGGAAGGGGGGAGAGAAGTGGAAGAGTGAGGAGGGAGGAGGAGAGGTGTAGGGGGAGTGATGGAAGAGGGACAGAGGGATGGGGAAGGGGGTGGGGGAGAGAGGGAAGTGGGTGGGGTAGAGAGGGATGGGAGAGGGAGAGGGGTGAGGAGAGGGAGAGGGGGGGGAGAGAAGAAGTGGGGGAGGGGAGGGAGGGGTAGAGGGTAGCGGGTAGAGGGGTAGCGGGAGGGAGTGGTGGAAGAGGGACGGGGGGAGTAGTGGAAGAGGAACAGAGAGGTAGGAGGAGGGGGTGGGGGAGAGAGGGGAAGGGAGGGGGAGAGAGAGAGAGGGGTGGGAGAGGGAGAGAGGGGGGGGGGGTAATGGGAGAGAAGTGGAAGAGTGGGGAGGGAGGGGTAGGGGGGAGTGGTGGAAGAGGGACAGAGGGGAAGGGGGCGGGGGGAGAGAGGGAAGGGGGGGGGTAGGGGTAGAGAGGGGAAGGTGGGTGGGGGAGAGAGAGGGATGGGTGGGAGAGGGAGCGGGATGAGGAGAGGAAAACATAGAAACATAGAAATTAAGTGCAGGAGTAGGCCATTCGGCCCTTTGAGCCTGCGCCACCATTCAATATAATCATGGCTGATCATCCAACTCAGTATCCTGTACCTGCCTTCTCTCCATACCCTCTTATCCCTTTAGCCACAAGGGCCACATCTAACTCTCTCTTAAATATAGCCAATGAACTGGCCTCAACTACCTTCTGTGCCAGTGAATTCCAGAGATTCACCATTCTCTGTGTGAAAAATGTTTTTCTCATCTCGGTCCTAAAAGATTTACCCCTTATCCTTAAACTGTGACCCCTTGTACTGGACTTCCCCAACATCTGGAACAATCTTCCTGCATCTAGCCTGTCCAACCCCTTAAGAATTTTGTAAGGTTCTATAAGATCCACGCTCAATCTTCTAAAATCTAGCAAGTACAAACCGAGTCTATCCAGTCTTTCTTCATATGAAAGTCCTGACATCCCAGGAATCAGTCTGGTGAACCTTCTCTGTACTCCCTCTATGGCAACAATGTATTTGAGCATTGGGCAATGTGACATCACACGATGGAACGTTCACCAAGTGCTTGTGCTCCTGCAAAGGCATATGTAAATGAATCCATTCCGATTGGACAAATGTGAACATTTGGCATTGTGACATCACACGATGGAACGTTCACCAGGGGCTGAGGCTGGGGCTGATTCTATGGGTGAGAAGCCAGTTTATTTTTGAAATATTGGGGGGGAATTGATTAAAAACGTGTACTTAAACACGATGAAATGTAATGAGGAGCGGATACTTATAAAGAAAAGTGAAATCTCTACCGAAATGGAAAAGATGTCGGCGATTCTGCGTCTGGTTTCGGAGTTGCAGGGAATCAAAGGAAGAAAGGCGGCCGGCAGCCGTCCATGTAAATGGATCCATTCCGATTGGGCATCTGTGAGTATTGGGCATTGTGACATCAAACGGTGGAACGAATCAAAAGGCAGAAAGGCAGCCGGAAGCCGGACGGATGGACGGCAGGTAGTAGCCACAGACTTTTATATAATAACTAGACGAAGTGCAGACCCGTTGGGTCTGTTTCCCCAACAGCGTTTGCGGGGGGGGGGGGGGAGGGGGAGGGGGGCTGCGGCACCACACTCAAATTAACCACCCCCAAACTCACAGGTGGGGGGGGGGGGGGGGGGGGCTGCGGCACCACACTCAAATTAACCACCCCCCAAACTCACAGGTGGGGGGGGGGGGGGGGGGGGGGTGAGAAGAGGGGAGGGAGGGGAGAGGAGGAGGAGGAAAACATGACAGATTTGGGAGAAAGGGAAAGGAGAGCGGGGGTAGGGGGTGAGAGAGGGGGATGGGGAGTGAGATGTGGGGGAGGGGGGGGTGGTGGGGGGTGGGGGGGGGGGGAGGAGGGAGGAAGGAGGAAGAGGGGGGAGAGAGGGGGTGGGGAGAGAGGGGAAAGAGAGTGGGGAGGGAGAGTGGAGGGGGAAGGGGGAGATGTGGAAGAGTGGGGAGGGAGGAGGAGAGGGGTAGGGGGAGGATGGGGGAGGGATGGAAGAGGGAACATAGGGGTAGGAGGGAAGGGACGGGGGGAGAGAGGGATGGGGGGGGGTGGGGTAGAGAGGGAAGGGGGTGAGGGAGAGAGGGAGATGGGTGAGAGGAGGGAGAGGGGTGAGGATAGGGAAACATAGATATTAAGTGCAGTAGTAGGCCATTCGGCCCTTCGAGCCTGCACCACCATTCAATATGATCATGGCTGATCATCCAACTCAGTATCCTGTACCTGCCTTCTCTCCATACCCCCTGATCCCTTTAGCCACAAGGGCCACATCTAACTCCCTCTTAAATATAGCCAAAGAACTGGCCTCAACTACCTTCTGTGGCAGAGAATTCCAGAGATTTATCACTCTCTGTGTAAAAAATGTTTTTCTCATCTCTGTCCTAAAGTATTTCCCCCTTATCCTTAAACTGTGACCCCTTGTTCTGGTCTTCCCCAACATCCGGAACAATCTTCCTGCATCTAGCCTGTCCAACCCCTTAAGAATTTTATACGTTTCTATAAGATACCCCCTCAATCTTCTAAAATCTAGCGAGTACAAGGCGAGTCTATCCAGTCTTTCTTCATTTGAAAGTCCTGACATTCCAGGAATCAGTCTGGTGAACCTTCTCTGTACTCCCTCTATGGCAACAATGTATTTGAGCATTGGGCATTGTGACATCACACGATGGAACGTTCACCAGGGGCTGGGGCTCCTGCAAAGGCATATGTAAATGAATCCATTCCGATTGGACATATGTGAACATTGGGCATTGTGACATCACACGATGGAACGTTCATCAGGGGCTGGGGCTCCTGCAAAGGCATATGTAAATGAATCCATTCCGATTGGACATCTGTGAGCATCAGGCATTGTGACATCACACGATGGAATGTTCATCAGGGGCTGGGGCTGGTGCTGCTTCTATGGGTGAGAAGCCAGTTTATTTTTGAAATATTGGGGGGCGGGGGAGGGGGGTGTGAAGGATTTGATTAAAAACGTGTACTTAAACACGACGAAATGTAATGAGGAGCGGATACTTAGAAAGAAAAGCGAAATCTCTACCGAAATGGAAAAGATGTCGGCGATTCCGCGTCTGGTTTCGGAGTTGCCGGGAATCAAAGGAAGAAATGCGGCCGGAAGCCGTACATGCAAATGGATCCATTTCGATTGGATGTCTGCGAGCGTCGGGCATCGCGATTGGACGTCCACGAGCGTCGGGCATTGTGACAACGCACGGCGGGAACGAATCGAAAGGCAGGAAGGGCTCCGGACGGCAGGCGGTCAGATGGGGCGAGAGTTTTATATATATATAGATAGATGGTGCTCATGGTGCTATTAACACATTGAATTCACAGTGTTCAATAACATGGACAATGTAAATATTCATTTCCACAATATCAACATGGTAGACACTGGGTTGTGTCCTGGATGGGAGAATTTGATTAAGGATAATAGAGAAGCAAATATTGGAAGTACTGTCCACCCATGCCGGCATTGTCTTTACAGTCCTCATTGATTATGCTGTACACACCTATTAGGGGCAGCAGCCTCCACAGGAGAAATGAATGCAGTTGTTTCTGGTGAAGTAAATTATACCACTAAGTATGCTGACTACATTTTTTGCCATTTTAACGTTATTTTTCCAACTCATTCTCATATTTAAGGTGGTTAAGGCAGGGACTATCATAAATTTTAAGAAGCAATTAAATAGGTACATGGATAGGAAAGGTTTGGAGGGATATGGGCCAAACGCAGGCAAGTGGGACTAGTGTAGATGAGATATGGTGGTCGGTGTGGGAAAGTTGGGCTGAAGGACCTGTTTCCACACTGTTACTCTATGACTATGAGTATTTAAACTTGAATACTCTCTAAGTTGATTCATGTTTGTATTTAACTTTGATTCAGGCATTAGTCAGTGAAGTAGATTCCGTGGTGGTGAAGACTACAGAGTTCATTTATCAGTTGGGAGGTATTGAAAACCATGTTTCTTCCAATGTTCAAAATGTACAGTAGCTTTAGTTCCAGAAGACAGTTTCTGAAACATAGTGGCGAGAGCTGCTGTAGAGGAAAATCTGACTTTCTGTGATAGTGGTGTCAAGCATATTCCCTGGTACAATGTCTCATTGTTTCAGTGAGACGATCTCTCATTCAGTATTCAGCAGGTCAATTATGTTCACATCACATTTGACCTATAATTTGTGGGCAATGTACAAATCTCAGACTGGTGGGTTGACTATAGATACAGAGGGATTTGATCCATCCTACTTTAAAATTGTAATTTCAGATTTAACAATGAAAAATGTCGGAGGTACTATGAACAGTAATGTTGGCTACTGTTATTATCCACCCAAAGCAAAATGTAATTAAGTTTCCACCTCATCTCTCCAGTGCACAATGGCACAAAATGCATTTCCCTGCTCTCAACCAAATGTTTATGCTCTGGGTCATTTCAATAACATCCCTGTATATTGTAAGTCGACATTTCGTTAATCAGCTGCCCACAAGACATAGAAATATGGAAACATAGAAAATAGGTGCAGGAATAGGCCATTCGGCCCTTCGAGCCAGCACCGCCATTCAATATGATCATGTCTGATCATCTAAAATCAGTTCCTGCTTTTTCCCCATATCCCCTGATTCCATTAGCCCCAAGAGCTAAATCTCTCTTGAAAACATTCTGTGAATTGGCCTCCACTGCCTTCTGTGGCCGAGAATCCCACAGATTCACAACTCTCTGGGTGAAAATGTTTTTCCTCATCTCACTCCTTTATTTTTAAACTGTGACCCCTGGTTCGAGACTCCCCCAACATCGGGAACATTTTTCCTGCATCTAGCCTGTCCAATCCTTTAAGAATTTTATATGTGTCTATAAGATACCCTCTCATCCTTCTAAATTCCAGTGAATACAAGCCCAGTTGACCCATTCTTTCATCATTTGTCAGTCCCGCAATCCCGGGAATTAACCTGGTGAACCTACACTGCACTACCTCAATAGCAATAATGTCCTTCTTCAAATTAGTAGACCAAAATTGCACACAATACTCCAAGTGCGGTCTCACCAGGGTTCTGTACAACTGCAGTAGGAGTATTGTGTGCAATTTTGGTCTACTAATTTGAAGGACATTATTGCTATTGAGGTAGTGCAGTGTACTAAACCCAAATCCTCTCACAATGAAGGCCAACATGCCATAAGCTTTCTTCACTGCTTGCTGTACCTGCATGTTTACTTTCAGTGACTGTTGTACAAGCAAACCCAGGTCTCATTACGCCTCCCTTTTTCCTAATCTGACACCATTCAGATACTGTAATAATCTGCCTCCCTGTTCTTGCCACCAAAGTGGATAACCTCACATTTATCCACATTATACTGCATCTGCCATGCATCTTCCCACTCACCCAACCTATCCAAGTCACCCTGCAGCCTCATAGCATCCTCATCACACCTTCCACTGCCACCCAGCTTTGTGTCATTCGCAAACTTGGAAATGTCACATTTAATTTCCTCATCTAAATTGTTAATATATATTGTAATATATAATTTTTGCTGACAAGCCATTAGCTGGATAAGAAGTAGGGGATGTGGGAAATCCATTTCACTTCCACCAGACACAAATGCCCCGGTGACTCTATGGCTCATGTCCCAAAACTAGCACTGTGGGCCAATGGCAGAAAAATGGGTAATTCTGGAAACAGCTACAATTGTACAAACATAGGAAAATAGGGATAGAAAAAATAAGCAGACCCGTGCCTGTTCATCCATTCAATAAAATCATGGCTGATAATCTGTTACAATACTAAATTCCTGCATTTCCCAAAATCCTTGATGCTTTTCCTGTCTATGTTAACTGCAAACCTCTCAACCTTAATGACCTAACTAGTTATGTACAGAGGGAATTCCATTCATGTGTAAAAAAAGGTGGGGAAATATGAAACAAGCTGAACAGTGAACAGGCTAACTCACTGGCCCAGTTGTTTCTGGAGTGTACCTTTTTACTCCTGATGCAATTGACTAGTTTACGCATCCAAGTCTAAGATTCTATTTGTATAGTTCACTGTCACATGAAGGAAGAGGAATCCAAAGAATCTATTGCATATATTCAAAAATATGGTTCATTTGATTTAGCTGGGTTGCTGACTGCAGGCAATGCATGAGTTGAATGATAGCAGGGAGGAGAAGTATTGTCCTCTCTACCCCACTTCTGCCACTGATGCCAACAGCAGCTTACTGCACTTGGGTCTTGTACACTTGGACCGATGCCAGCCCAGCTCCAGATCTTGTCAGGTCCTTCCACCTGTACAATAAATTCTCCAGTGACAAGGTTGGGAATGAGACTTAGTGTGTACCTTCTTCATGATATATGAGGCAGCTTGATTACATTGTGAGAGTAAGAAATCATAGTTAAGAGAAAGGAACAGCAGTGCTAGGAATCTAATGTTACAACAGAAATAGAAAGATTACCGTTTGAAGTTTGATCTTTATTTTATGAGAGGTTGAAGTGAGGGAATACGTGAAGAGCCCACCAGTCCGCATGCGCGTCAATCTTTAGAGCAGCTGTATGAAACCACAGAATAGTTGCTGACCTAAGCTAAAGGAAGATTAACGACCTTAGAACTACCGAATGATCTTTATGAGAAGTAGGGTTGGGAGTGGAGGGCACATATTCCCTCACTTCAACTTCTCATAAAACAAAGATCAAACTTCAAATGGTAAGTTCTCGTTTAATGTTTCTATTTTATATCAAAGTCATGTGAGTGACTACGTGAAGACTTCAACGCTCTGTGGTTTTATACGGTAACCCAATCTGTGTGTGAAATACTTAAACAGATAAATGGTAAATGGTAGAAAAAACATGGTTTATTAATACCATGAATCTAACATGCATACATGGCCATTGTTCTTAACCGGACCATAGTCCCAATTGACTTTGAGTTAAGACAATAACTCATGCAACACTGTCCACAATTCTACCTGCAAATATCCAGACATATTCAACCAAATTCCTTAATTTATTAACACACACTATGTAAGCCTCTTGCTGTATGATGAAAGGGAAATATCCATTCTATTGGCTGCTAACGAGCCATCAGCAATATCTTGAGACTATTGAATAACAATAAAGAAAGTATTTTTCATCTCATAGGTACTGAGTGGACTTGTATACCTAATGACACCCCCACTCTCTGCTTTGGTAGATATGCTGTCAACTTCAAATGAACGCAATCAAGTCCATTTTGCTTATGAGATCATTCCCATAACAAGCTACCCTAATGTCAGTTGTAACCCAGAGAGCGAGCAAGACATTGAGTAAAGACTGTATTCTTTGTGCTGAGATCAGTTGCTGAAAGCATAATCATATTAAAAATACTGCTCCCATTAGGAATACAGTAGAAGAATATTTGCATAATAATTTACTGATATACATCACACACTACAATGAGTGTAGGCTATTAGAGTGGTCGTATAAAAAGACACCCTGCATAACATTAGTGAACAGCGGGTGAATAACCAATCATTTATTGTCCCACTTATGGTACTATAGAGAATGACAAAACAGCACAAAGTATCAATTGTGCTATCACATGAACGCTTCTCTAGGCTCAAACTGAAAGCCACACAAACCTCTGTTACTTCCGTTTAAAAGTAACTCACACATTTTGTTCACAAGCTTCCCATACTATTGTGCAGAGCTAGCTTCCCGAGAAGATAGGCTTCCCCAGCCATCACTCGTGACAGAGTAAATAGGAGTTGCTTCAGCCATCTTACCATGGCCTGAATGAATAGGCAAAATTGGCACTATTAAATTTTATGTTGCCTCATTCTTAATATCGCAAGAGGTATCTACTGATAACCCCTAAGTTTTATCAGCTGTAAATTTTACATACTATCTAAACTGGATGACACAATGTCCTTTGATCTGAGTAGAGCAGCATTGGCTTCCACCACTGGCTTTGTTATCAAACACCAGATAATCTGTGCCTCATGTGTATAGATATGGCAAAGTATGCATCTCCAAGATCGATTCTCTGAATCAGTTAAACTGCTGAAAAGCAATCATCCATCTTAAACTGGGTCACTAAACACATGATCAGATTAGCCAAATGTTAACCTGATTTGTCATGCTCTATGTGTCTGTAATCTTGAGAAGTATCAGAAACGTACCCCTCTTGTTCTTGTCCAGACCACTCATCCTCCGATGAGATGCCACTGATTCCACTCGGAACCACCATACGGACGGAAAATATTTGGTTTCTCTTGCCGCGGAATATGCATTATCTAGTTATTCAAACATTTCGCTGATAACATATGATCAGAACCTTATGACTAGAGCTGAAAACACAGTCTCCCTTTGATGTGGGAATACGAGTTCCCTGTCAACTCTCGACTATAAGAGTCAGCACAAATTCTCAGCGTTCTTACTCAGAGTGGATTTTTAGCATAATGCAAGCCTGAATCAAGAATTGCCTTGCAGTCCTCTGACTGAAACCACTTGGCTGAGTCTCTAGAATGCATAACACAATCTCCTTGACCCGCCACTCAACCAGGAATACTAGTATTGAGAGCCTACGGATTATTATCAATACATTGTTGATTCACAACATGAACCTGTAGGTCAGATAAAAAATCTATAAGCCAGACCAGCTTCCTGCTGGTAACTACCTATCCCAGAGAGAATGGCAATGCTGTTTCCAATGAATCGGCAACTCTACTAACTGAGGAGAAAATAAATCATGTGTTGAGGAAGACTTCAACTACTTCATTCTACTAAGCAGTCTGATAACCTCAATCACAGATGATGAGGCAGTGCTTCCCTGGTCAATGTGACCCATATGGCCAGCCAGTTCCATGATGGTCTACCCTGAACCAGGGTAACCACGCTGTTCTTACTTGGAACTTACAGAGGTTGCTATGCAAGGCACCCTGCCAATGTCTCTGCATCAACCTGATCTATCCCAGAGACAGTGAAAACATACTAGACAGCCCATGCTGCCAGCAAACCCAAACCTGGGCCGACAGACTGCTCCATTTCGGAGTTTTACGGAGGTTAATAAAGAGACCTTACATGTCAGCGTTTCAGAACCCGGGTCGATTTGCTTGTTGGAGTTTCAGCTAAGTTCCATTTGCAGACCCTGTCTGTCATGTAATTTCTTCAGCTGGTGTGATGTTAGATAGCTGATGCCGCTGGCCAACTCCTCTGAACTATTGTATGTCCATGATCACATTGTATGGCGGTGCTGGCTCGAAAGGCCGAATGGCCTACTCCTGCACCTATTGTCTATTGTTTAGTGTCTATTGTCTATTGTCTATATTCTCTCTCACTGAGCATTTTCTTTTTTGCTAAAGGTACCAGGATCTGCAGTTTTTCGTGTTTTCATGATATGTTACGGTATCTGTTTATTCTTGTGGATTTATTTAAATAGCAATTCTTAATTCTTAATAGACTTTCGAGTGGTGACCACAATATTTGTCAAAAACATGAGGACAGCATAATAAGATGCTTAAATAGCTTACATTTTGTCAGAATTCCAGGCAGATGCATCATTCAAGCTTTGCCAGATGATTTCTCAGCTTCCCATCAATTCAAACACTAACTACCATTGTCTTCATTGGAAAAGAAGATCCTGTAGATTTATTCATCCGTTACATCCCTTACAGCTCCTGCCTTCTCGTTGTAACCTTTAACACCCTATAAATCGACGCCTTAAAAATACCCAATGTCTTGGCCTCGAGAGCCACCTGCGGCAATGAATTGCACAGATTCACCATCCTCTGGCTAAAGACATTCCTTTTCATCTTCATTCTAAAGCTATGTCTTTTGCTGTTTATTGTTTATTTAAATTAATTTATTTAGTCCCTGGAGTAACTCCAAGTGCAACTCATTAATTTAGTGAAATGGAGACTTTAATACTGAGAAAACTCCATTTAATGGCACTTAAGCTTCAGATAAAAATAATTAAAGAAATTCTGAAGGGATTTGACAACCCACAAATCATGAAAAGAAAAGCACCCGTTTGGCATTTATACCTGTAACTGCCTATTAATATATTGGTAGGAATTTTAGGTGGCTTAATGAAGAATGTAAATAGGCACTTAGATTTACTACAGCATTTCAATCAGGGTGTTATTGAATAAACTTAGTTAGATTGCCCTTCTTTGTTTTTATTTCTTGAATTATTTTTTAAAGATTTTTGCGGCACAATGCTATTTCTGATTTCCCCAGAATAAATGAGAGTATAAAATGGCTCAAAAACAATTTGTATTTCCACTTCGAAGCATTATTGATAGTTTCCAATTTATTTCTGGGTTTAAATAGGATTGTATTATCACATTATCATATTCTTTCATAGTTACTAAATCTAAATCTGAGAATACTCAACTCCAAAGAATAATAGCACATGCAAAATAAGGCAGGTTGCTGGGCTAGATCAAGCTTTATCTGACTTGAAAACCAAAAACACTGTAGCTGGTGGAACCACCTATGATCTGACCTGCTTATGCTTGTCCCAAAGTTATTCCCATGGTTGCAATAGTTTTTGTGGCTCCAAGGTTCAAATTGAAGATTTAGACCTCGTTTTCACAGCTATTTCATGGATGAGTGACCAGCAGTGGATTCTGACGCTCCACCCTTAGACTGGCCTGATGGCATTTTGCTAAAATATACACATTTTCTCATCCACTCACTGCGTTTAATATAGTTTCATCCTCCAATTTGCACACTTTCCTCACATTATCACATTCTTTCATAGATACTAAATCTGAGAATACTCAACTCCAAAGAATAATAGGACTACCTTGAGCAAACACAAAGTGCAGGAGTAACTCAGAGGGGCAGGCAGTATCTGTGGAGAGAATAGCTAGGCGACTATTCGGGTTGGGACCCTTTCTCAGACTGATTGCAGTGGTGATATGTGTTTGTGGGAGAAACCTGGAAAAGAGTTTGGGCGGGAAAAGTGATAGGTGTAGAAAAGAACTGCGGATGCTTGTTGATACAGTAGCACAAATTGCTGGTTAGTGGGTCAGGCAGCATCTCTGGAGAAAAGGAATATGTGATGTTTCAGCTCGGAACGCTTCTTCAGACTGAGAGTAGGGGTGGGAAATAAACTGGAGGTGAAAGGATTCCAGGGAAGTGCCAATAGCCCCGAGGAGGCGATGAGGGTCGGCAGCAGTGGCAGTGCCTCAGCCTACCAATGTTTATTTCCAACAACCCAACAATAACTTTCACACTGACCTCAAATTCACCTGAACTATCTCTGACACCTCTCTCCCCTTTCTTGATGTTTTTGTCTCCATCAAAAGGAGCAGACTATCAACTGACATCTACCACAAATCCACCGACTTGCTGAGGTAAAGGCGTCCACATTCCCATACTGACCTTTCTGTCCTGGGCCTCCTCCATTGATAGAGTGAGGCCACACAAACTGGAGAAATAGCATCTCGTAATCTGTTTACAACCCAACGGTATGAACATAAGTAACACCCTCCCTTCCCCCTCTTTTCAGTAATCCCCCCTCACTTGCCCCACCTTGGTGTGCATCCATTTCTCCCAATATCCTGCCACTCTTTCACTTGCTGCCAATTACTCTTTCCACCTATATCCCTCTCTCTCTGGTTTGACACCACTCCTATTCTTATCTGACACCTTTTTGTCTTATTTTCCTCTCTAGCCTTTCTCCACCCAACAATCAACCCTCACCAGTGGCCGCCGTCGAGTATTGCTGCCCTGCCAGCAGCTGTTAGTCCTTTCACCCTTTTTTATTTTTAGTGGGTTAAACGTTTTTGTTTTATATCGAAGTCATAAGAGACTCCAACTATGTGGATATCCTAGAGCAGTCGAATCTCTGATCTAATGGGGATATGCTTCTTTTAATCATATAAACAAACTATGCTCCATGTACCGGAGACATTAACAGGCGGCTCCAGCCATATGCCTCTGCTAACACCTAGCAGGGTTGTAGTATTTCTCCCACTCTGTCATGGGGAGTATCGGAAAAAGGTGACTCCGATTATGATGGATGATTGGTTTTCAGCAATTTAACTGATTCAGAGAATCGATCTTGAAGATGCATACTTTGCCATATCTATACACATGAGGCAGAGATTATCTGGTGTTTTGATAACAAAGCCAGTGGTGGAAGCTAATGCTGCCCTACTCAGATCAAAGGGCATTGTGTCATCGAGTTTTAAATAATATGCAAAATTTGCAGCTGATAAATCTTAGGGGTTTATCAGTAGATACCTCTTGCGATATTAAGGATGAGGCAACATGAAATATAATAGTGCCAACTTTGCCTATTCATTCAGGCCATGGTAAGGCGGCTGAAGCAACTCCTATTTACTCGGTCACGAGTGATGGCTGGGGCAGCCAGTCTTCTTGGGCATTTAGCTCTGCCCGATTGTATGGGACGTTTGTGAACAAAATATGTGAGTTACTTTTAAACGGAAGTAACAGAGGTTTGTGTGGCTTTCAGTTTGTGCCTAGAGAAGCATTTATGTGATAGCACAATTGACACTGCTTGTGCTGCTTTGTTATTCTCTATAGTACCATAAGTGGGACAATAAATAATTGGTTATTCACTCGCTGTTCACTAACGTTATGCAGGGTGTCTTTTATATGACCGCTCTAAAAGCCTACATTCATTGTAGTGTGCGATGTATATCAGTAAATTATTATGCAAATATTCTTCTACTGTATTCCTAATGGGAGCAGTATTTTCAAGTTGATTATGCTTTCAGCAACTGATTTCAGCACAAAGAACACAGTCTGTATTCAGTCTCTGGTACATAACTGACATGAGGGTATACAAGTACACTGAGCTTGCTGGTACCTATGAGATGAAAGATAGTTTCTTTATTGATATTCAATAGTCTCAAGTCTCAAGATGGCTCATTAGTAGCCTAAATATAGCAGATTTTTAAATATAGCAATTTAGCAAACCTAGCAGTCTGTTGGTAGGCCGCGAGGAAGAGGCGAAGATGCGGCTCTTCCTCGCGGACAGACTGGAGCGGCGTTTTCTTGCCAGGACCAGCTAGAACTTCAGCTTCAGTGGCGGCGCAGTGCTGAGGCACCATCACGGATCGGGCGATGCCTTACTCGGGTCGTCGTGCGGTGTGCTGTGACCGCCGACTCCAACATCGCTGCGGTCTGTGGAGCTTCCGGCTCGGGCGGCAGCGCTGAACTTTGAACACTGCAGAGCCTGGGATCTCCTGCCGAGATTGCCAATGTTGGAGCTCCGACCAGCGCGGCCCGTGGACTTTTGTAGCTGCGGTCTCCAGGGAGGGAGCGGCCGCTCCAGACACTCCGAGCCGCTGAGAGTGTTCTCCCGACGCCGGAGCTCCATTATCCGACAAGAGGGCCTGAAACATCGGGCTGCCATAGCAGCGACTGCGGAGGCCTCAATAGGCCCGACTATGGGTGAACAGGGGATGGGACCGGACTGTGCTGCCTTCCCTCGCAGTGGGAACCATTGTGGGGGGATGACTTTATGTTTTTATGTTTATTGTTAAATTCTATAATGCTGTGTCTTATCTTTATTCGTGTGCTGCAATGGCAAGTCAAATCTCACTACACCAATTGGTGTATGTGATAATAATGTCCTTTATATCCTTTGTATCCTTTGTATCCTCTATCCTTTATCCACCTCACTTGGCAGGTTTTTTTTTTTTCTAACCCCCACCTTTTTTCCGGCTTTCTCCCTCCCCCCACTACAATCCACTTGAGGGAGGTACCAAACCTGAAATATAGTCTTTCCATTCCCTCCACAGATGCTTCTTGACCCATTAACTTCATGTTTTGCTCAAGATTAATACATTTGCAGTTCCTTGTGATTCCAATGGAGGTACCTTCATTGAAATGATTGCAGCAGTTTAAGATCATACTTCACAACAAATTCCCATTGTCATTTAGGTTGGTGTTGCCAGGAGTGTAAATATTCTGTGAATGCATCAAAAAATTCCTCACAACATACAACCTATTCTAAAATGTCCTCCTGCTGTATAAACTAATGTGGCAGGGGGATGGGTACAAGAGCAGAGGGGCAGGGGGGTGTAAAATGAAGGTAGAAGCAATAGGTAGCAAGGTGAAAAGTAAAAGTGGCAGGCAGACAAAACCAGGGCAAAAATCAAAAAGGGCCACTTTTCAACATAATTGTATAAGGGGTAAGAGCGTTGTAAAAACAAGCCTGAAGGCTTTGTGTCTCAATGCAAGGAGTATTCGTAATAAGGTGGATGAGTTGAACGTGCAGATAGCCATTAATGATTATGATATAGTTGGGATCACGGAGACATGGCTCCTGGGTGACCAAGGCTGGGAGCTGAACATCCAGGGATATTCAATATTCAGGAGGGATAGAGAGAAAGGAAAAGGAGGTGGGGTAGTGTTGCTGGTTAGAGAGGAGATTAACGCAATGGAAAGGAAGGACATTAGTTTGGAGGATGTGGAATCGGTATGGGTAGAGCTGCGAAACAATAAGGGGCAGAAAATACTGGTGGGTGTTGTGTACAGGCCACCTAACAGTAGTAGTGAAGTTGGAGATGGTATCAAACAGGAAATTAGAAATGCTTGCGACAAAGGCAAAGCAGTTATAATGGGTGACTTCAATCTACATATAGATTGGGTGAATCAAACTGGCAGGGGTGCTGAGGAAGAGGATTTCTTGGAATGCATGCGGGATAGTTATCTAAACCAACATGTAGAGGAACCAACGAGAGAGCTGGCTATTTTAGACTGGGTATTGAGTAATGAGGAAGGGTTAGTTAGCAGTCTTGTTGTGCGTGGCCCCTTGGGCAAGAGTGACCATAATATGGTTGAGTTCTTCATTAGGATGGAGAGTGACATTGTTAATTCAGAAACAATGGTTTTGAACTTAAAGAAAGGTAACTTTGAGGGTATGAGACGTGAATTGGCCAAGATTGACTGGCAATTAATTCTAAAAGGGTTGACGGTGGATATGCAATGGAAGGCATTTAAAGACTGCATGGATGAACTACAAAAATTGTTCATCCCAGTTTGGCAAAAGAATAAATCAGGGAAGGTAGTGCATCCATGGATAACAAGGGAAATCAGGGATAGTATCAAAGCAAAGGATGATGCGTACAAACTAGCCAGAAAAAGCAGCATACCGGAGGACTGGGAGAAATTCAGAGACCAGCAGAGGAGGACGAAGGGCTTAATTAGGAAAGGAAAAATGGATTATGAAAGAAAACTGGCAGGGAACATAAAAACTGACTGCAAAAGTTTTTATAGATATGTGAAAAGAAAGAGATTAGTTAAAACAAATGTAGGTCCCTTGCAGTCAGAAACAGGTGAGTTGATCATGGGGAACCAGGATATGGCGGACCAATTGAATAACTACTTTGGTTCCGTCTTCACTAAGGAAGACATAAATGATCTGCCGGAAATAGCAGGGGCCCGCGGGTCAAAGGAGGTGGAGGAATTGAGTGAAATCCAGGTTAGTCGGGAAGTGGTGTTGGGTAAATTGAATGGATTAAAGGCCGATAAATCCCCAGGGCCAGATAGGCTGCATCCCAGAGTATTTAAGGAAGTAGCTCCAGAAATAGTGGATGCATTAGTAATAATCTTTCAAAACTCTTTAGATTCTGGAGTAGTTCCAGAGGATTGGCGGGTAGCAAACGTAACCCCACTTTTTAAAAAGGGAGGGAGAGAGAAAACGGGGAATTACAGACCAGTTAGCCTAACATCGGTGGTGGGGAAACTGCTAGAGTCAGTTATTAAAGATGGGATAGCAGCACATTTGGAAAGTGGTGAAATCATTGGACAAAGTCAGCATGGATTTACGAAAGGTAAATCATGTCTGACGAATCTTATAGAATTTTTCGAGGATGTAACTAGTAGCGTGGATTGGGGAGAACCAGTGGATGTGGTGTATCTGGACTTCCAGAAGGCTTTCGACAAGGTCCCACATAAGAGATTAGTATACAAACTTAAAGCACATGGCATTGGGGGTTCAGTATTGATGTGGATAGAGAACTGACTGGCAAACAGGAAGCAAAGTGTAGGAGTAAACGGGTCCTTTACACAATGGCAGGCAGTGACTAGTGGGGTACCGCAAGGCTCAGTACTGGGACCCCAGCTATTTACAATATATATTAATGATCTGGATGAGGGAATTGAAGGCAATATCTCCAAGTTTGCGGATGACACTAAGCTGGGGGGCAGTGTAAGGTGTGAGGAGGATGCTAGGAGACTGCAAGGTGACTTGGATAGGCTGGGTGAGTGGGCAAATGTTTGGCAGATGCAGTTTAATGTGGATAAATGTGAGGTTATCCATTTTGGTGGCAAAAACGGGAAAGCAGATTATTATCTAAACGGTGGCCGATTGGGAAAGGGGGAGATGCAGCGAGACCTGGGTGTCATGGTACACCAGTCATTGAAGATAGGCATGCAGGTGCAGCAGGCAGTAAAGAAAGCGAATGGCATGTTGGCTTTCATAGCAAGAGGATTTGAGTATAGGAGCAGGGAGGTTCTACTGCAGTTGTATAGGGTCTTGGTGAGACCACACCTGGAGTATTGCGTGCAGTTTTGGTCTCCAAATCTGAGGAAGGACATTATTGCCATAGAGGGAGTGCAGAGAAGGTTCACCAGACTGATTCCTGGGATGTCAGGACTGTCTTATGAAGAAAGACTGGATAGACTTGGTTTATACTCTCTAGAATTTAGGAGATTGAGAGGGGATCTTATAGAAACTTACAAAATTCTTAAGGGGTTGGACAGGCTAGATGCAGGAAGATTGTTCCCGATGTTGGGGAAGTCCAGGACAAGGGGCCACAGCTTAAGGATAAGGGGGAAATCCTTTAAAACCGAGACGAGGAGAACTTTTTTCACACAGAGAGTGGTGAATCTCTGGAACTCTCTGCCACAGAGGGTAGTTGAGGCCAGTTCATTGGCTATATTTAAGAGGGAGTTAGATGTGGCCCTTGTGGCCAAGGGGATCAGAGGGTATGGAGAGAAGGCAGGTACGGGATACTGAGTTGGATGATCAGCCATGATCATATTGAATGGCGGTGCAGGCTCGAAGGGCCGAATGGCCTACTCCTGCACCTAATTTCTATGTTTCTATGTTTTCTATAACACTATCATTACTTATTATCTTCTCTTGCATTTCTGTAACTCCCCTTTAAAATTTAACAGAAGCAAAGATTTCAGAGCCAGCTGAGGGATAAACTAAACATTACCTAGTAAAGACGGAATAAACAATGGTTTAGCAATGTTGATAAGTCATTCATCTTGTAAAACAATGAACATAATTAAGCTACAAAAGATAACAGACTAATATTTCTGAGAAGGGAGAAAAGGAAAATAGTAGAACAATGCAAATGACCGGCTATTCTTTGAGTTAAGATAGATAAAGTATAATTCCTCATAGAATATATGCTAGTAAGATAAATAAGAGCTGAAAACATTTACTTTTGTCAAGAGTGAGTGACAGATTTTCATACAAGTGAACCTCACAATGAGCAAGTGTTCTCCTGGTCATTTATCAGCTTCAAGAGTTTCGCAAGAGCACTAAATTACAAGGATATGCAATGCGGTGTGACTGACAATTAAAACCACACCAGTCTGTCAATGCATTTATTCCTTCTGAAGGAACTGAATTTAAATAGATTGCCTATCAAATATACTATTTTTCCGGCATGTTACTTTTGAAATTACTTAATTCAAGTCTTCAAATCCAGGTGACACTGCTCTTTTAATATTGGCTGTCTCTCTAATGGCACAAAGAAACATTTCTCAAAACTACTGACACACAAAATTGTACCATAACTGCATTAAATTTTAATTCCAAGCAATAAAGTGGAAATACGTCAAAATTAAATTAGAAGCATCGACTTGATTATTCTGCAGTGAAACTAAGGACGATGAGTATTTCGATGGCCTATTTATATTTGGATATAAAATATTAATGGAGGCAGTAGCAGTAAAGGAGCCTCCAAGCTCTAATGTCAAGGTTAGTCTTCCACTGTCACAATGTACAAACTTTTGTTCTTTCTTCAGTGTCCCAAAGCAAAGTGGGACTTCATTCACAGGGGACATGCAACAAGCTTCCTTGTAGCATGAAACAGTTCCCATGTTAGGTTGCAAATAAAGAGTGATTAATTTTCGAGTCTTGGTTCACCCCCGAGGCATCCAAAACAATCCATTGGTGGTTGAATAAGCCGCTATCAATTTTAATATGAATCTCAATATCGAAGTGGTATGTGTACTTACTAAATATTATTGAGTAAAAGCTGCTATCACACCATTATTTAGCCCAGTCACCTGGATCCCACTGGCAAGAATTCTTTGCTGATTTCAGTCCTTTGCTGTCTCTATGCATTTTCAGCCGCATCCTTACAGAAGCATCTGTGGAGCTTTCCTGGTTGTACTTTCTTTACAAAGTATATCCCACCAACTGTCTGCCATGTGGGTGTTCATTCAAGCCCCTGTTCCACTTATGTGTTCTTGGCACGCTAATTACGTGACCTTCTGGTCGCGTTGAGGCGCGACGGTCCCGCGAAGGTCGCGCGCAACTTCATGCATTCGCACAGCCGTCTGGAGCACGTGACGTCAATTGAAGATGGACACAAAATGCAGGAGTAACTAAGCGGACCGGCAGCATCTCTGGAGAGAAGCAATGAGTGATGTTTCGGGTCGAGACCCTTCTTCAGTCTGAAAGAAGGGTCTTGACCCGAAACGTCATCTATTCCTTCTCTCCAGAGATTCTGCTGGTCCCGCTGAGTTTCTCCAGCATTTTGTGTCTATTTTCAATTGTTTTGGCCCCGCTCTGGGAGTAGGAGTGGGGATGGATCCGGACCGCAATGGCTGTGAGCCCCAGGCCGAGTTCGATGAACGTTTGCCTGCTTCTGCTGCTGTTGAAGGTGAGATATTGCATTGCGCCAGGGTCTTGGGCCTGTCCCACTTTGGCCGTCAGTTACGCCACAGGCCGGTGGCGCGCAAAGATATTTTTCGCTACAAAATTTTGGAGCGCCGCACGATACTGCGCACAACTACATACCCCTCCGCGCTTCTCAGTGGGACCGGCCCCGCGCAGCCACACGATGCCTGTGCTCCTCAACGCGATGACGAGGTCGCGTAATTTGCATGCCAAGGACATGTAAGTGGGACAGGGCCTTAAGGGCCAACACTACAAAAAAATCAAGGATAGCTAGATCTTAAGGGGCTGGTGGAAGCTCTGCAACTAGCATTCTGAAGAGCTTTCTGAAGGCTCGGAGGCTGAGGGGAGACTTGATGGGAATATATACCATTATTAGCGGCATAAATAATGTAGACCAACACAATTTTTATCTCAGGATGAACATGTCAAACACCTTAGGGCGGCACAGTGGCATTGCTGCCTTACAGTGCCTGCAGCAACAGCGAACTGGGTTCGATCCTGACCTTGGGTGCTGTCTGTTCGGAGTTTGTAGGTTCTCCCCGTGACCGTGAGGGTTTTATCTGAGATCTTCGGTTTCCTCCCACACTCCAAAGATGTACAGGTTTATAGGTTAATTGGCATGGGTTTGTATACTTGGTATAAATGTAAATTGTACCTGGTGTGTGTAGGCTTGTGTTAATGTGCAGGGATCGCAGGTCGGTGTGGACAGTGGGCCAAAGGGCATGTTTCCACACTGTATCTCTAAACCATATAACCATATAACAATTACAGCACAGAAACAGGCCATCTCGGCCCTACAAGTCCGTGCCGAACAACTAGTTCCCTTAGTCCACCTGCCTGCACTCATACCATAACCCTCCATTCCCTTCTCATCCATATGCCTATCCAATTTATTTTTAAATGATACCAACGAACCTGCCTGCCTTCACCACTTCCACTGGAAGCTCATTCCACACCGCTACCACTCTCTGAGTAAAGAAGTTCCCCCTCATGTTACCCCTAAACTTCTGTTCCTTAATTCTGAAGTCATGTCCTCTTGTTTGAATCTTCCCTATTCTCAAAGGGAAAAGCTGAAAAGCTAGTTTAAACTAAACTAAACGAGGGTATAGTATTAAGGTGAGAGAGGCAAAATTTAAAAGGTGAAGTGCGGGGAAAGGTTTTTTTACACTGAGGCTGGTGGGGGCCTAGAACATGCTGCCAGGGGCAATAGTGGAGATAGATACAATTATGGCATTTACGAGACTTTTAGATAGGCACATGTATCTGATGGAATTTTTTGGACCATGAATGGAAGGGTACGCAGGCAGAGGAGATTACTTTAATATGGTATCATGTTTGGCATGAACATTGTGGCCCAAAGGACCTGTACCTGTGCTTGACTATTCTACGATAAGAATCCTCTTCCCCCACTGGATAATGGCATTTATGATATGCATAGAAGAACATATATGTGACTGGTATAATTGATCATTTGTTTCAAAATGTTTTATTATATTCTAAGATTAACCCTTGAATGCCCTTTCATTATGTTATTTAACATTTAGTCATCACAGCCTATTTTCACCTCACGTGGCTAATATAATTCCCCCCCGAATCTTCACCTTAAGGAAAACGTCCTGAAATTGAATCTTTTGAGACCATGTGTTAAATATCTCACTCATTCTATAAAAGGCAGGCTAAGTATACTAGTCTAATCAAAATAGATAAACATCGTGTTTGCAGGCAGTCAATGAGTGAGTGCTAAATACTCAAGCATTTTGCGTCTATCTTCAGTGTAAACCAGCATCTGCAGTTCCTTCCTACATATTAAGGTATAATCTGTACACAGCAGTTAAACACCAAACATTAAGTTCACAAGCTATATAAAAAGTCAATAGCAAGAGAAAGTCAGCATAAATTATTTTATTTCACATCAATTTCATAGGTACCTAATAAATGTTACATGGCCTATACCCAAGCTGACATTCTCTATGCTGCCTCATGAAATATAGGCAGTGTAAAGCAAATCTGGCCTATAATTACATTGTTCAGCATTCTTTAGTGTGAAATCCGTAATCAAATTCACAATCAAAAAACAGTGTTTTTGATTATATTAGCTGCTGGCAATAGATATCATATTTTGTCTAATTATCAAATGTTGTCTTTGTTTTTCCACAATGTACATCGTGGACTCACTTTAAGTTATTTTTAAATTTCATTTAACCATTTTATCAGTAATCAACATCAGCTACTAATTCTTCTCCAAAAAAAAAATCCCATTGAACAGACAATTCATACAATTCATAAATTCAACAAATTTACGTTGACAGCCACTGTTGGTTTTGTTGAAGTTAATGAGCAGTCAGCTTTGAAACAAATCTCTTTTCATAGTTCATCAAATTAGAATATATTTAATTATTGTGTAGGCTCGTGCAGAAGAATTCAATATATTCTAACTACAAACCAGTTCCTGCTACCCTATGGACCATAATGTGGATCATAGAGAAGCAAGGATGAATGTAAAGATGCAGGAGGCCATATGGTTCCTTACTGAGTGTTCCTTTTTCCATCTCAAATCCCAAAGGTCCATCGATGTGTAGGTTGGTGGGTTATTTGATGTATGTCTTGATGATTTTGAATGTCCCTTGATGAATAGTTCTGCACTCCAGTTACTAATGTGGTAACATAACCATTACCTTATCATTCCCATATTCTATTCTCTTGATTCGCAACATTTCTATTTCCCTGACTAGTTCAGAATTCCCCGGCCATGTTCTACACTCAAAGTATCACATATGTTATCCAACAATCCTCCGGCAGCACACCTTTATTTAATGAATTATTAAATATATGTAGCGATGCCTTTGCTATCTCTTCCCCAGATTGTCTATTACAATAACATTTTGAATATGTAGATTTATGACTGCAATTTTTGCTTGTTATTAGCAAGAGTATATTTTACACAGGAATGGAGTGGAGGTTGATATGGCAACAAAAGCATAGAAATGGTCTGGCATTTACCACATTATAGTCAAAGGTTCTGTTGGCAAATGAAAACAGGTGAAATGGCTTACACCCTTGAACGATAACATTAATTTAACCGGTGTAGTAAGAAGTGAGAAATCCATATTAATTGCTTTACACACTGAAGGGTTTGCATGTTATCTTCGAATATTAATATGCACATGTAGTGCATTAACAACAGTGAAGATTAAAGGTCAGAAGGAAACATATTTCTATATTAAAAAGTGATATTACATTTTAAACATGATTACATCATATTTTTGTAGTTTTAGTTTTTTCACATGTATAAAATCATGAGGGACACATATACGGTGAATGCAGGGTGTCTTTTTCCTAGTGTAGTGTAACCAAGAACTAGACGGCTTCGGCTCAAGGTGAGAGGGGAAAGATTTAATAGTACCTGAGGGGCAACTTTTCACTGAGAGTGTGGTGGGTATATGGAGCAAGCTGCCAGAGAAAGTTGTTTAGGGAAGTACAATAACAAAATGTATGTGATTTTTCGGCAGGTACATGGACAGAAAAGGTTTAGGGGAAAATGTGTCAAATCGGGCCAAAAGGTCTGAGCCGTGTGATTCTATAAATTGTTCACATGCCATTTATCTGCATATTAATTCAGCTGGATTCATGGGAAGTAGTTACAATGAACTAAATAAAGAATGAATGTAATGAAATAGAAGCATGTATCCTGTTTTTTAGCCATCCTTGACTTTCTTTGCCTTGAGCACAGTTAATTAAATAATACAATCTGAAAAGAGAATTAAGAATTTCCAATACCGGAGCTGTAGTTTTCAGTTACGTTGAATGACAACATTGTGCCTGTAACCACATCATGAATTACCTCCAAACATTTACAAACATTTTTAATCATGTTCAAAAATAACTTATTCTATTCAATAACCTTTGGGGAATTCATCTTTGAAGAAGAGCTATCTCCATTATTATTTCAACACACTTAAAAATATTTAAAAGAGGGGTATAGTGGGAGGCAGGAGGAGTGGGGATGGGAGACATATTCTGGCTGCATCGCATTGACAGGAAGAAATCTTTCACATTTAACAATAATATAAAATCCCCCATTTCAACGTGGTAATTCTGAAATTCAAAGTAAAGGATCCATTATTGTTGTAGTTGAGAATAAGAAATTGAAACCACCATATCTGAATGGCCCTTCTCCTTCCTGCATATAATATAATTGCATCACAAATTGATTTGTGCTTCACAAGAACGCAAAATTTAATGTATAGGTCCATAGTCAAGTCCAGAACTTATGCTGGAATACAGCAATTTGAGATCTCACCGTGTGAATTATAAAAGTGATTCACTGCAAACTTGACTAGAAAACGTTCAGACCTCAGGAAATCAGTTGGATATCCTGGATAGTTAATAATAGACAAGAGACAATAGACAATCGGTGCAGGAGTAGGCCATTCGGCCCCTCGAGCCGGCATCGCCATTTAATGTGATCATGGCTGATCATCGACAATCGGTACCCCGTTCCCTCCTTCTCACCATATCCCCTGACTCTTTAAGAGCCCTATCTAACTAAGTAGAAACAGTCTTTTGAAGGTTCTAAGAAAACAGATGCTCTTGGTTTTCGCACACAACGGCAAACATTTACAAGCTTTGAAGATAACTTCACATGTATGCTGGCATGAAAGTGCAAACATGAGCCGGTGATGCAACCTAATAAGTTGCACCTTCCATTTCCAGCCTGACGCTGACAAGGAGTGTGATAATAGTAAGTACAAAACCTGGAGAATCACCGTGCAAGGTGCTGCAGGTTCACATGAAAGAAGGGAATGACCTAGATCCAGATTACGCTGGAGCAACAATATCCCAAAGAAAAGGAGTTCTGAAAATACTCAGTATGAGGCAGCATCTATAAAGAGAGCAGGAAACCTTGGCGCAGTGGTAGAGTTGCTGCCTTATGGGCCTGTTCCATAGGCAACTTTTTAGGTGACTGCAGTCGCAGTTTCATTATGGTCCCCGTGAATTTTTCAACATGTTGAACAATTAGCGTTGACTAGAATGAAACCGCCATGGAGAGTAGCGAGAATTCTCAAGACATGGGTGGATCGCCAGGAGTTCCTAATGGGTTGCCAGGAGGTCGATGGTTTTCAGAGGTTCTCGTAGGTTGGAACCAGTGCTGACTGGTGAATTTCATTGGCTCCTGGGAAAAAAAAGGTAAGCAGTAATTTTCAGAAACAAGGATAACCAACTGGTAATGTAATGTCCGCCGAGCTTCACAGCCGTGTATCTCTGGCTTTATTCTCTCCCCTTCTCCCCCCTCTTCCCCCCTCTCCCCCCTCTTTTAAAGGACTTACCGCCAACTGTGCTTTAGCCGTACAGCGCTAACCAACCTGTTCATCGGGGTGTGTGGCTGTTTCACCTTGGCTTTGCACAGTGCAAATTTTTTAGACAGTGCTCCCCCCACTTGCCCTAACCCCCGCCTGCATAATGGGCTGGTGAAGGAAGGATGTGTTTGTGTGTGTGTGTGTGTTCCACTCTGACAGTCGCCGTTCCAGTTTCCGGTTTTTCAGGGACTACCCGCAATTTGACAGTCGCAAGCAGTCTGCTGCAAAATCGTCTAAGTGGGACAGGCCCATTACAACGCCGGAGACCCAGGTTCGATCCTGACTATGGGAGCTGCCGGTGCTGAATTTGTTCTCCCTGTAACCGTGTGGGTTTCTTCCGGCTGCTCCGGTTTCATCCCACACCCAAAAACATATAGGTGTGTAAGTTAATTGGCTTTGTTGAAATTGTAAATTGCCCCTAGTGTGTAAGATAGTGCTAATGTACAGGGGTGATTTGCGGGTCAACACAGACTTGGTGGGCTGAAGGGCCTGTTTCCACGCAGTAACTCTAAAGCGAGAAATAAAGTTCATGATTCAGATCATTGATTCTTCTTTGGATCTGGCCTCAGGACATTTGACTGAAACAGATGCTCCCTGACATGCTGAATATTTCCGAGACATTCAGTTTTATTTCAGATTTCTAGTCTCTGTATTTATTTTTAATTTTCAACAATATCAAAGAATTGAAGTTTACAAATTTCTAACGAATGAGAAAAATCAATGGACAGAATTACTCCTATTTCATAAAGTAACCTACTGGCATGCAGCCTTGTGACCCACATAACCTGGCCTTGATAACTAAAATAATGATAAAACAGATTATTTTGGAAAGAACTTTCCTTTGTGAATTAATAGCATAGTTTGTTTTTGGATGCTGCTTAACCCGACCTGTGTTGAGGTGAATCTTATCAACTGGAATCAATCATTGCCATCAAAACTGTCCGCAAAACTGTTGATAAAACTTCACTGCGTCTTAGCATTCAATGCATGTGCGGTTGAAGGCTAAACCTTGTGATGTTTTGAGTGTCAGATCTCAGCCGAGCTGTAGGTCTGTTTCAATTCTGTGTCTGTGTGGATTTCATCTTGCTGGAATTCTCCAGTCTTTTGTCAAAGGAGGCATAATATTACAATTCACATACGTATTTGCAGTGTATTTATTAGTCATTTAAAACGCATTGTTATTTTCATCTTGCAGGTTTTTTTTGGAAAAACATTTTTTTTAGAAACATTTTATTTTATTTTGATAGAAGAAAGTAGCAAATTGGAGAATTGATTAAGTGGAAGGAGACTAAAAATGTTGGTGCACGGGAGTGATTTGGGCAGAATGGCCTGTTTCCGTGTTATATGACTACATTGATCTGGGTTCCTCGCACATACAGTATATCATTGAAAGATAATGTGTAGGAGACTGGGCTCTCAGGGATTGGCATTTATTACAAGATTTGAGTACAAGGATAAAGACGACTCTCCAAGAACTTTGTGTACAGGATATATATTTTTCTACCTTATGGTTAAAACAAATAACTAAGGCAACTAGCACATTTGCAGTCTGCCAAGCATCAATTCCAGTGGTGTCATTCAACCCAGGTTACATTGAGGACATTTCATCTCTCCTGTTGTTTGCTTTACGTGCTTTATTTTATGCAGTCTGAATAAGAAAGTTGAAGTACCTAGAAAATGACTATTCAGTTACTGAGTTTGCCCCAGTTTTTTGTAGATCAATCCATTCAGTCCCATTGCACACTCTTTTCCTGTGCCCCAGTAATTATTTTCTCTCCTGTGCCTATCTGATATCAGATTGAAAATATTTATAAATGAGAAAAATTCACATTCAGTTGAGAGTGACAAATTAAACTCTAATCTTAAACAGGTATGGGTAAAAGTTTCTGATGGATAAGCAATAGCAAATATTTAAGAAAATATTTTACAGTTTTCAATGACTTATCAAAACTCCATGACTAAAGTGCCCAAATGTTATTTTTGTTCATGTGATGCACATTTTGCTGGTCCCTCATTGAATACTAAACTGAATAAGACATTTCACAGGACAGGGAAAAGTCAAGCCTAATGCTGGTCTGGAGCCACAGTGAAAACAAACAGATTTCCTTCCCTGTGGGATGTTAATAAACAAAAAGATTATTTACTGATAGCAGGGCTGCCAACTGTCACGCTTTCAGCATGAGACTCACACCCTGAAGCAAACTCTCACGCCCTCACACTCATCAGGCATTTCTCACGCTCAGTGGTGAGACATTTTGTGATCAACGAAAATTTCAAAACTCGGATAAACTGCATGGTCCGCGGGTGTTGGAGAGCCGGGGCTGCGGGAGGGATGGGAGCAGAACCAGCGGCAGGAACAGATGCGGGGAGCCGGGGCTGTCGAGTTTGCGGCGCTGTCGAGTGTTTGCGCGGCTACCGAGTTGCTCGCTGCAGCTCTGGCCATGGAGCGCTCCGAAGTGCAAGTGTCCCAGGCCGCGGAGGCATCGGAAGCGCCGCTGCCGCGAGAGTCTCTGTGCCGAAGGGAAAGATTCTCAAAGGGAGGTGGAGAGAGAGAGGGGGGGAAGGAGACAGGGAGAGAGAGGGGGGTGAGAGGAGAGAGAGGGGTGAGAAAGAGGGGCGTGAATGGAGAGAGAGAAGATGGAGAGGGGGGACGAGAGAGAGGGAAAGAGAGAGAGAGGGGAGAGGGAGGAGAGGGTAGGAGAGAATGGGGAGAGAGAGAGGGGGAACAGAGAGGGGAGAGGGGAAAAAAAGTTAGAGAGATGAGGGGGGGAAAAGAGAAAGAGGAGAGGATTATAGAGAGGAGGAGAAAAGAGAGAGGGGAGAGAGCCAGGGAGAGAGTGAGGGTGGGAGGGAGAGAGGGGAAGAGAGAGAGAGAGAGAGAGAGAGAGAGAGAGAGAGAGAGAGAGAGAGAGAGAGAGAGAGAGGGGGGGGGGGAGAAAGGGGGGGAGAGAGAGAGGGGGGGGGGGGAGAGAGGAAGGAGAGAGAGAGAGAGGGAGAGAGACAGGGGAGAGAGGAGAGAGAGAGGGGGAGGGGGGGGGGGAGAGAGAGGGGGGGTTGAGAGGAGAGAGAGCAGAAGAGAGGGGAGGGAGAGAGGGATGAGAGTAGAGAGAGTGGGAGGGGGAGGGAGAGAGAGAGATGGGGATAGAGAGAGGAGAGAGAGAGAGAGGGGGAGAGAGAGAGGGAGAGAGAGAGAGAGTGAGAGAGGGGGGGGAGAGGGAGAGGGGGATTGAGAGGCAGGGCTGCCAACTCCCATGCATTGAGCGTGAGAATCACGCATTTCACCAAATTCTCACGCTGATCACAAATTTCTCTCGCACTGTTATGAGAAATTCTGTGATCAACGAAAATTTCAAAACTCATATCAATTGCATGGGCCACGGGTGTTAGAAGCAGCAGCAGCGGCGGGGACAGATGCAGACGGGGAGCGGGGCTGGCGAGTGTTTGCTGGGCTGGCGAGTCGCTCACTGCAGCTCCGGCCCTGGAGCAGCCTTAGTGCAAGAGTCCCGGGCCGTCGGAGGCGTCGAAGCGTTGCGCCGCTGCTGTGAGAGTCTCTGTGCCGAATTTGCCCAGGTGACCGGCATGGATCGGGCTGCGGCTTGGTGCATCCTAGAGGACAACCAGTGGCTGCTGGAAGTAAGTACCAAGCACTGGGTAGATACGGTGGAAGATAGTGGACTTCAAATGGGGGTGGTTGGTGAAAGCATCCTGCTTGCCTGCTAGATTTTCACTTACTGTAACTGTAGGAAAAATGTTCCCGATGTTGGGGGCGTTCAGAACCATGGGTCACAGTTTAAGAATAAAGGGGGGGCCAGTTAGGATTGAGATGAGAACAAACTTTCTTCACGCAGAGAGTTGTGAATGTGGAATTCTCTGCCACAGAAGGCAGTGCAGGCCAATTCACTGGATGTTTTCAAGAGAGAGTTACATTTAGTTCTAAGGGCTAACGACATCAGGGGATATGGGGAAAAAACAGGAAAGAGGTACTGATTTTAGATGAATAGCCACGATCATATTGAATGGCAGTGCTGGCTCGAAGGGCCGATGGCCTATTCCTGCACCTATTTTCTATGTTTCTATGCTTGAGTATATGGCAATAAAACTCAATCACTTGATTTTGAAGCATTCATGCATGGTGGAGGTATAATGTAGTCATAGAGTGATACAGTGTGAAAACAGGCCCTTTGGTGCAACTTGCCCACACCCGCCAACATCTCCCAGCTACGCTACTTGCTTTTGGTCCATACCTCCAAACCTGTCCTATCCATTTATCAGTCTAACTTTTTCTTAAATGTTGGGATGGTCCCTGCCTCAACTACCTCCTCTGGCAGCTTGTTCCATACACCCATCACCCTTTGTATGGATAAAGTTACCCCTTAAAAAGTTATCCCTTAAAAATACTTCATACAAAAACATTGAAATCATGCTTCTACAGTGCACTAAAACATGATTTTAATACATCAAATTTCAAAAGTTTCCTACCCTGGGAGGGGGGTCACCCTTCTTCCACACCCTCTCCCCACTCGGTTGCTCCACTCCCTCACTGGGTACCCCCAAGACCAGTGATCAGTGATCGCACAGCCTCCCCCCTTTCAAAAACGCTCCAATCCAATTTAAAGTATATATATTGCATTCAAGTGTAAGTTAAAAGACTCGCTACAGTATGTACCATATTGCACAATTTCAAGCTGAAAAATGCAAATGTACCAAAAAACAAAAAATACCAATGGGAGAGGGACACCCCCCCCCCCTCCCCCCCTCCCCCCCCCCTCCCTCCCCCCCCCCCCCTCCCCCCCCCCCCCCCCCCCCCCCCCCCCCCCCCCCCCCCCCCCCCACTCCCCCCCCCCCCCCCCCCCCCCCCCCCCCCCCCCCCCCACCGGTCGCTATGCTCCCTCGGGCTTGGTCTTTCGCAATTTCTCACTCCCAACTCTCACGCAATGTTGGCAGCCCTGTGATAGTCCTGAGTTTTCATGGTTGCCAGTGCTTTAAGTGTATTGTGCAAGGCAAGACAATGGGATTTGAATGAATGGCCTTCGGAATATAGATGTTGATGAGTAAAGTGAGGCAGAGTTGACTCAAAACTGGGATTAGTTTTAAAAGCATTATATCACAATTGAGATTGGATATTGCTGGAAGGCAGGCAACTAATTAGTGTGTGGTTGGTGAGGATGTTGTGATAGCTTTAACTAGTAATTTATCTGAAAATGAAGTGAGACAGCTCATATCCACTGAGTGGAATGTGCATGTTGCGGCACATGGGAATCACGGGCACTTCTAATGAACTAGACAATCACATGGATAGGAAGTGTCTCCTACTGCAGTTGTTTAAAACGGAGCAGTGTCTGGAATTGTGCAGCATTTTGAAGGCTGAATACTTTGTGAGTAGTAATTTTCAGGAGCAGATCACACCACAGTTTAAAGATATGTGTAGGTGATTGCCAGGCAATCAAAAAGAAGTAGGCAGGTAGGCCCAGATTCCTGAGTCCATCCTGATTGCTATCAGGTTTTCTCTTTTGATAACTAGTGAGGTCATGGTTCCTCAAGAGCACGGCATAGTCAACAAACGAGAAGAGAAAGAAGAATTAACAATGAGAGAGCAATAATGATAGTGGCTTCATTATTTAGGAGCATGGACAGACTCTTCTGTGGCCATGGGCATGTTTAGATGTTGTCTCCACGGTCAAAGAATTCACCGAATGTCTGCAGAACCTCCTGAAAGGGATGCTGAAGAATATGAAGTTTATGCTGAAGAAAGAAAGCAGAAAGAAAGATTCTGTCTTGCAAGCCGATTTTAGGGAGCAAAGAACAAGTTAAAGAGCAAGACTTCATAGATAGTAACCTCACAATTGCTCCAATTTGATACATAAGTAGAAGATCAGAATGTGTGAATGGGTGGCTGGAGAGATGGTCATAGATTTCTGATACTTTGGGACCATTCATGTGCTGGGTGCATCCTGCACAAATGAGAGGGATGACAATTCAGCAGGGCTACGAGAGGTATCAAGCATAAGGGGTTGTTAGTCCATTTGATGGCATTGGGAATAGGAACCCGAAAGGAGAGTTAGGAGAGAGAAAAACAAAGCTGAAAGGGTGTTGTTTTTTTTTTATTTTACAAAAAAATATGCATTTTCCAACAATAGAAAAAGATGGGAGCAACTCATAACAAGGGATACGCCATTTAAGACTGAAATGAAGGTGGTGGAGGCAGGTTCGTTTTTATCATTTAAAAATAAATTGGATAGTTATATGGATGGGAAGGGAATGGAGGGTTATGGTCTGAGTGCAGGTATATGGGACTAGGGGAAATTATGTGTTCGGCACGGACTAGAAGGGTCGAGATGGCTTGTTTCCATGCTGTAATTGTTATATGGTTATATGGTTAAAGAGAATTTTTTGAATTTAGTGTTGTAAATTTTTGAAAATTCCCTACTCTGGAGGCCTTCTCTGAATTCTCAGTCATTGATTGTATTCAAAACATAGTTCAATAGATTGCTGTACATAAGAGACTAGAAAGATTAAATGAGAACTTACCGTTTGAAGTTTGATCTTTATTTTATAAGTTGAAGTGAGGGAATACGTGAAGAAGCCCGCCAGTCCGCCTGCGCGTCAAACTTTAGAGCTGCTGTGTGAAACCACAGAATAGTTGCTTACCTAAGCTATAGAAAGATTAACGAGTTTAGAACTACCGAATGGTCTTTATGAGAAGTAGGGTTGGGAGCGGAGGACATGTATTCCTTCACTTCAACTTCTCATAAAATAAAGATCAAACTTCAAATGGTAAGTTCTCGTTTAACCTTTCTATTTTATTTCAAAGTCACGTGAGTGACTACAGGAAGATTTCAAAGCTCTGTGGTTTCATGTAGTACACCAATCTGTGTGTGAAACACTTAAACAGATAAACCATTAATGGTGGAAAAAACATAGGTTATTAATACCATGATGCTAACTTGCATACATGGCCATTGTTCTTAACCGGATCATAGTCCCAATAGACTTTTGAGTTAGACAAAACCTCATGCAACACTGTGCAGAATTCTATCTACAAATATCTAGACATATTCAACTAAATTTTATAATTTATTAACAAGCCTCTTGTTGTATGATGAAAGGGAAGATATCCATACTATTGGCTGCAATGAGCCATCAGCAATATCTTGAGACTATTGAATAACAGTAAAGAAACAATCTTTCATCTCATAGGTACTAGCAAGCTCAGTGCACTTGTATACCTAATGACACCCCCCCCCAATCTCTGCTCTGGTGGTGTTGTCAACTTCAAATGAACGCAATCACGCACATTTTGCTTATGAGATCATTCCCATAACAAGCTACCCTAATGTCAGTTATGACCCAGACAGAGCCAGAGATTGAGTAAAGACTGTTCTTTGTGCTGAGATCAGTTGCTGAAAGCATAAACATCGTAAAAATACTGCTCCCATTAGGAATATAGTAGAAGAATATTTGCTATACCTATTTACTGAAATCCATCACACACCACAATGCGTGTAGGCTATTACAGTGGTCATATAAAAGACACCCTGCATAACGTTAGTGAATAGTGGGTGAATAACCAATCATTTATTGCCCTACTTAAGGTACTATAGAGAAATGACAAAGCAGCAAAAGCAGTGTCAATTGTGCACACATAAACGCTCAAACTGAAAAGGCTCAAACCGAAAGCCACACAAACCTCTGTTATTTTCGTTTAAAATATAACTCACATATTTTGATCACAAACTTCCCATACAATCCTACAGAGCTAGCTGCCCGAGAAGACAGGCTGTCCCAGCCATTACTCATGAGCGAGTAAATCGTAGTTGCTTCAGCCGCCTCACCATAGCCTGACTGAATAGGCAAAATTAGCATTATTAAATTTCATGTTGCCTCATACTTAATATCACAAGAGGTATCTGCTGATAACCCTCAAGTTTATCAGCTGCAAAATTATTCATAGTTATCTAAAACTTGATGCCACAATGCCCTTAGGTCTGAGTGGGCAGCACTGGCTTCCACCACTGGCTTTGTTATCAAAACCACCAGATAATCTGTGCTTCATGTGTATGGATATGGCAAAGTATGCAACTTCAATATCGATTCTCTGAATCAGTTAAATTGCTGAAAGCCAATTATTCATTTTAAACTGGGTAAATAAACACATGATCAGATTAGCCAAATGCTAACCTGATTTGACCTGCACCGTCTTTCTGTAATCTTGAGAAGTATCAAAAGATATATCCATCTAGTCCTTGGCCAGACCACTCACCCTCGGATGAGATGTCACTGATTCGACTTGGAACCCCTGTTCCTCTATTGACCATACGGACAGAAAATGTTTTGGCTTCTCTTGCCGCGGAAGATGCATTATCTAGGTACTCATGCATTTTGCTGATAACATATAATCAGAACCTTATGACTAGAGCTGAAAACAGTCTCCCTTTGATGTGGGAATACGAGTTTCCTGTCAACTCTTAACTATAAGAGTCACCACGTTTTTCCAGAGTGGAAATCAGTATAATGCAAGCCTGAATCAGGAATTGCCTCACAGTCCTCTGACTGAAAACCCCTTGTCTGAGTCGCCAGAGTGTACAACAAAATCTCTTCGACCTGCCACTGATTCAGGAATACTGGTAATGAGAGCCTACGAATTATTATAAATACATTGTTGATTCACAACATGAACCTGCAGGTCAGAGAAAAATATATATTATATGCCAGACCAGCTTCCTGCTGGTAACTACCTATCCCAGAGAGGATTGCAATGATGATTCCAATAAACCGGCAAATCTACTAACTGAGGAGAAATTAAATCATGTGTCGAGGAAGACTTCAACTACTTCATTCTAATGAGCAGCCTGATAACCTCAATCACAGTTGATGAGGCAGTGCTTCCCTGGTCAAAATGACCCATATGGCCAGCCAGTTCCATGATGGTCTACCTTGAACCAGGGTAACCAAACTGCTCCTATTTGGAACTTGCAGAGGTTACTATGCACGGCCCCTGCCAATGTCTCTACATCAACCGGATCTATCCCACAGACAGTGAAAAAACAGTAGACAGCCCATGCTGCCAGTAAACCCAAACCTGGGCCGACAGACTGCTCCATTTGGAGTTTTACGGAGGTTAATAAAGAGACCTTACCTGCCAGCGTCTCTGACCCCGAGTCGATTTGCTCGTTGGAGCTTCAGCGAGGTTCCATTTGCAGACCCTGTCTGTCATGTTTGTCATTTCTTCAGCTGGTGTGATATTAGATAGCTGATGCCGCTGGCCAACTCATCTTGTAGTGGCTTGTCTGTCCCCGAGGGAACAACAAATTTAGAGGCAAGAGCAGACAGCTCTTCCTTATGCGACTCTCATACATCATGCATTAAAGCATGGGATTCAGGCACATAGTCATGTTCGGAGTCATGTGTGGAGTCAATTCTATACTGATCTCCGACCCTCTCATAGAGTGGGAGAAATAGTGCACCTCGACCAGGAGATGTCACAATTGGCCCAAAATGCTGGAGTATCTCAGTCTGAAGAAGGGTCTCGACCCGAAACGTCACCCATTCCTTCTCTCCAGGGATGTTGCCTGGCCCGTTGAGTCCAGCATTTTGTGTCTATCTTCAATTTAAACCAGCATCTGCAGTTCTTTACTAACACTGGTCCCTATACCTCCTCCCTCGCCTCCATCCAGGGACCCCAATAGTCCTTCCAGGTGAGACAGATGTTCACGTGCACTTCCTCTAACCTCATTGATTGCATCTGGTATTCCCAATATGGTCTCCTGTATATTGGTGAGTCCAAGTGTAGACTCGACTACCGTTTCGCCGAACACATGCGCTCGGTCTACCAAGGTATTCTGTATCTATCAGTTTATAACTATTTTAACTCCCCTTCCATTACCCCCTCCCTCTTTCTTCCCTCCTCCCACACTCCCTTTTTGCCTCACACCTTCTGTCTTTTCATCTCTGACTTTTGTCCAACCATCTGCCAATCAAAACTCTCACTCCACCTGTTTCCATCTATTAACTACCAGGCTATGACCTGCCTTTCTCTCTTCTCCTAAAATTGGTCTGAAGAAAGGTCCCAATCTGAGATTTCACCTATCCATATTCTCCAGGGATGTTGCCTGACCCGCTGAGTTACACCAGCACCGTGTGTCCTTTTTCAGATGGTGGTGTGGTAACCAATAGCATTCCAGTTTAGATTAGTTTAGTTTAGTTTGTTGTCACATGTACTGTAGCATAGGGAAAAGCTTTTCTGTTGCATGCTATCTAGAGCGGAAAGAACACACATGATTACACTCAAGCTGCCCACAGTGCCTATATGATGAATTTACTCTCATCTAAAATTTAAGTTGCAGCAAGTATTAAAACATTTAAATAAATAATGCTCAGGTGTTTGTTAATAGTAAATATCTCTGTGAATATTGACTTTGATGATTTATTTCAATAAACATTTTTCACTTTTTTTTGTCTCTCCAAGGGACTGTTATCACAGCACATCCTCCTCCAGCTGAGAGCCTAGATTTTGTGGCAGCACAGTTCAGTGTGAAGATCATGAATGATGTTTCATATTTTACTGCACAGTGGATAATTTAAGTAGGGAAGTGTCATTTCCCTTCCCACATGTAATGATTCATCCCTGTATAGCAGTTCATAAAGGAACCTGCCTGAGAACTGATGAGATTGTCTTCGCCAAAGGAAGTGAGAATGAGTAACTATGGGAACAAAGCTAGTTTCCTTCTCTTTAGGCATCACATTTTCAGTCATCTTAAACTTATAGAATTGTAAAATCGTGCAGCACAGGTGGAGGTAATTTGGCTCTGAGGCACTTTCAATCGAACCGCTACCCAGAATTTCCCAGCATCCTGTGATTTATTTTTAACCTTAATTTCTATGATTCACTCAGTTGTTGAACATTTTTGCATTCCTTGCTTGCAGCAAATTGAATCAAAAATAAAAGCCCTTAAGTTCATATTTTGTCAATTATTATAACAGTCAGTTTTGTTGCTGATTCCTTTCCCCCTTATTTATTGTTGATTGTTTTAACTACTTCCAACCAATTTTCTCTGCGGCTTCATTTCTCTAAGCGGCCTGGTCTGGATCATCACAGGACCTCAGGTTATCTAGTGAGGAGTTGGTGATGTTAAAGGACCTTCTCAGCCTGAAAAGGTGGATCATAGTTGCAAAAGTTGCAAATTAATTTAGGGGTGGCACAGCAGTAAAATTGCTACTTTACAGCGCCAGATACCCGAATTCGATCCTGACTACAGGTGCCGTCTAAACGGAGTTTGTAAGTTTGCCCTGTGATTACATGCATTTTCTCCCCGGTGCTCCGATTTCCTCCCACATTCCAAAGAAAATGTGCAGGTTTGTAGGTTAATTGGCTTCTGTAAAATTATCCCAGGGTGTAGGATAGAACGAGTGTGGGTGATTGTTGCGAAGAGCACATTTCCACATTATATTTCTAAAAATAAAACCAAGCTAATACAGTTTTTCCGTCATTCAATAACATTTAAAGAACTTAAAATTAAGCAACATCAATTATTGAACGCAACTGGAATTTCCCTTTGCTCTCTATATCTTTCCCTCCATTTCCCATTAAAATTAATGTGGTCTCTGATTATGGGTCTGGTATAACCCAGCATTCGATCCAAGACCAATTTCCCAGGTGAGATTAGGGTCCCATGCTGGACACAATGGTGGAGACCAGCAGTGAATCGAAATGAACAAATCTATCAGAATTTCCTGACTTTGTAATGCAAAGTGCCTGCAGTTTTCATACACAGTATTTAAATTAATGCAGCCCAATAGAATAGAGAGCTGCCGACTCACTTGTGGTTTGCCCAAGTTATTCCTCCTTCCTATTAGAATAGATGTGAAATATTAACATTCTACTACTGGCTCCTTTCCCCACCTTACCCCCAACCCCACCCAGCCTCATTAATCTTCCAGCCTTCTTGTGTCAAGCATTAAGCAAAACACAAGATAATTGTGGCCAGTATACCCTACACTTTAGAATCTCTCTGTAGCTGGTCCAGGTGTTGTTTCTCCTTTCCTTGTAACATATTAATTTTAATGTATCTACACCCTATCTGTTTTTGGCTATTTTAAACACTCCCCCTCTTACTGTGACGGTGGCCTTGAGAAAACAGATGTAAACTATTTATTTCCTGATCCATGATCTCTGCTTTCACAAGATATTATTCTTCCTCCCCTATAAGTCCCATCCATCTTCTGACTACATTTTAAGTCCACGTTAAGACTGTTGGGTTCTATTTTTCCACTAATTACATCTATTTTGACACTCTACCTTTGCCTAGTCCTAATATTAGATGTCCTCTGTACATCGTGTATTCACTTTGATTCCCCCTAATCTTTTCAAATTTAAGGCTCCATAACTATACATCCACAGAAACCTTGCTTTGAATGTTTTTTTAAGGACCTCTGATTGTTCAGCTACTCTTTTGCCGAACATTGCTTTACTTCCAATCCCTCCCAGCAAGGTATCCTTTCAACTTGCTAAATTGGAGTCCTCCTCCAATCATGATTTCTTGACCATTGTTATCCTCTGACTCACCCCATGAAAAGTACATTGATGTCCAGAACTTAAGCCAGCACTGATGTTAAGCTGGAAAGAGTGTAAAGAAGATTTACAAGTGATGTTGCCCAGACTTGAGGCCTTGAGCTATAGGGAGAGATTGGGCAGGCTAAGACTTTATTCCTGAGGCCACAGGAGGATAGAAGCATAGAATAATAGGTGCCATTTGGACCTTTGAGCCAGCGCCGCCAATTAATATGATCATGGCTGATCATCTAAAATCAGTACCTCGTTCCAACTTTTTCCCCATATCCCTTGATTCCTTTAGCCCCAAGAGCTAAATATCACTCTCTCTTGAAAACATCCAGTGAATTGGCTTCCAGTGCCTTCTGTGGCAGAGAATTCCACAGATTCACAACTGTCTGGGTGAAGAAGTTTTTCCTCATCTCAGTCCTAAATGGCCTACCCCTTATTCTTAAACTGTGAATCCTGGTTCTGGTCTCCTCCAACATCGGGAACATTTTTCCTGCATCTAGCCCGTCCAATCACTTTAAGAATTTAATATGTTTCTACAAGATGCCCTCTCATCCTTCTAAATTACAGTGACTACAAGCCCAGTCAACCCATTCTTTCATCATATAGTTCTGCCACCCCGGAAATTAACCTGGTGAACCTGCGCTGCACTCACTCAATAGCAAGAATGTTCTTCCTCAAATTTGGAGACCTAAATTGCACACAATACTCCAGGTGCAGTCTCACCAGGACCATATACAGCTGCAGTAGGACCTCCTTGCTCCTAAACTCAAATCCTCATGCAATGAAGGCCAACATGCCATTAGCTTTCTTCACTGTCTGCTGTACCTGCAAGCTTACTTTCAGTGACTGATGTACAAGCACACCCAGGTCTCATTGCACCTTCCCTTTTCCTAATCTGACACCATTCAGATAATAATCTGCCTTCCTGTTCTTGCCACCAAAGTGGATAACTTCACATTTATGAACGTGACCAATCATGAAGGCAATAGATAGGGTCGATGCAGAGTCTTTTGCCCAGAATAAGGGAATAGGGCAATTTGAGGTCATAGGCATAAGATGGGAGGGGTAAGATTTAATAGGAACTTGATGGGCAACCTTTTCATACAGAGAGTTATGGTATGAAGGAGCTTACAGAGGAGGTAGTTGAGGCAGATACTAGAACAACATTTGAAACACATTTGGACATGTACATGGATTGGAAAGGTTGAGGGATATGGATCAAGCACAGGCAGGTGGGACATGTAGATGGGGCATCTTGGTCGTAAGTTGGACAAGATGGTCCAAAGGGCCTATTTCCATTCTGTTTGGCATTATGACTATGACACTGCTTCCTTCACTATGTATTGAAAGTCCACTGACCAAAATAAATGTCTGCTCTGTATATCAGGAGGCATTTCCCTTCTTTGTCCTTTAAATTGTTACTATTCCAGTTTGCATTCTCCTGTACAATAATTCTGTTTTTTCTTGTGTGGGTAACATTTTGAGAGCTAAGCCTGGGCCAGATCCAGCACATTGAGTCATTGGCCACCTGCCCCAGGGCCACTGTGTTCCTTCCAACAAAGCTGTGAATGCAGTCTACCTTTAGAAGCCTACCTAGCTCCAAGCATATCTGCACTGAATAATGCAGCATAAGGGCTGCTTCAGCACAAGCAATTGACCATATTGACAGAAGGACTTTGACAGCTGGTGAGGCCCTACCCTTAGGCTCACTAGCTTTCAAAGCTGTCACTGTTATTAAATATTCAAACATTCCTGGGACCTGTTTTTTTATACTAATAAAAAGAATCTTTAAAAAAAAAATCAAAGGACAAAAAATAGAAGTGTATAAAAATTAAACCAAATTCATTGGAAAGCTCGAGGTACCTTTCTTCCTGGACCTGATTTCTGCAGACATTTTAATGGAATTGATGACCTGGCATAGACCAACAGATTCAATAACCGACAAGTGGGAAATCTGCAAGATTCACGCTGACCCTTTGAAGAATCCATCAGCACAGTTTAAGTGCCTTGGGACTGGAAGGCTGCACATTAGCCAATATTCAGCAATAACCCAGTGATAAACTCTGAAACAGATCTCAGTTGAAAATTTGCTTCATTATTTTGACATCTAATATTATATAACATCAAAATGGCATACCTTCCTGTTGAATTAATGAGTCATGGGACAGACGAACAAACTATTTTTCTGCTCATTTATACCAGAATCTAACAACGGCTTTAAGATTTCCTATTAAAATTAGAAAAAATTAGATTAAGTTAATGGCATACTGACATTTTCTCAATTTGTATAACCATATAACCATATAACAATTACAGCACGGAAACAGGCCATCTCGGCCCTACAAGTCCGTGCCGAACAAATTTGTTTTTCCCCTTAGTCCCACCTGCCTGCACTCATACCATAACCCTCCATTCCCTTCTCATCCATATGCCTATCCAATTTATTTTTAAATGATACCAATGAACCTGCCTCCACCACTTCCACTGGAAGCTCATTCCACACCACTACCACTCTCTGAGTAAAGAAGTTCCCCCTCATATTACCCCTAAACTTCTGTCCCTTAATTCTGAAGTCATGTCCTCTTGTTTGAATCTTCCCTATTCTCAAAGGGAAAAGCTTGTCCACATCAACTCTGTCTATCCCTCTCATCATTTTAAAGACCTCTATCAGGTCCCCCCTTAACCTTCTGCACTCCAGAAAATAAAGACCTAACTTATTCAACTTATCTCTGTAACTATGTTGATTTCTGAAAGTTATAAAAGTCATTAGGAGTAAGTAAGCAATGACTGCAAATATACGCAGTCGTGGATTTAACCCAGACCATCACAAAAGCCAGCCACCCTTCTATTGACTCCATATACACCTTACTCTGCCCCGGCAAGGCCATCAGCCTAATTAAGTACCAACTCACCTTGGTCACTCCCTCTTCAGAATTTTGAGTTTCTGATTGAGCCTTTGGTTCAATTTGCAAAATGCATGACTATGTGCAATATCACTTTATTTTCATATTAATGTGGATGATTTTGCTTTGGAGTCAGGTTGGAATAATAAGACCTAACGATAGAACTGTCTTTGTGCTTTAAGCATAGGAAGGCCAATTCAATAGAGGCTATTCTATCCCTTAAGGTGATGAGCTGAAATTTAAATGAAATTATTGCAAATTGTTCAACGTTGACTGAAAAAAATTAAATGGTTTAATGAATTTCAGCATGTTGGATCACATTAAAGACATGCCAATAATGTACTTCGGAAGAGCCGACAAAATTTAAAAATATATAAATCCTAGCATAAAATCTCACATTTATTATTTATCAGGCCTGCCGTATTTCTCCTTTGCTATGAATATTTTATTTAAACAGTGTGCAACATACTGAAAGAAAGGTTTGAAGCTCTTCTTCAAATTCCATTGACAACGATATCAACTTTCAAGTATAAGAATCTCACTTCGGTATTTGTATAAAAATAATTGGTAAATCATGAAAGCAGGTTGTATAAGCACAAAGTTTAACACGTTAATAATGAAGCAAAGTACTGTTTGACTCAAAAGCAAAAACTAAAATGCTAAATCTATTTTAGATCAGTGCAAATTGCAGAATTTCAGATAGATGTACTACACTGTTATTTACAAATGTAAAGAATATAATGTGAGATGATTAATCATGAAATATGCTGCAAGAGTTTGACAGCTTAAAAAGTATGTAAAATATAGCATAAATGAAGAGTGAAAGGTGCATTTAGGACTAAGACTGATGCATCAGGAAGGAAGGAAGCATACTCCTTTTGAGCTAAAGTTTATAAATTCATCAATAGTAAAATATAACTTCTCTTTGACTGATGACAGTTTTATAACACAGTTAGATAGCAATTTTGATTCCATTTGGAATGTGGAAAAACAGAAATAACGCTACCAAGTCTACTCGGCATTCCGGCGGCGGCGGCCCGACTTCGGGGCTGTGGCAGCCGCCGCCGGAACACCACCACAGCCCTGAAGTCGGGCCGCCATTGGAACGCTGCCACAGCCCCGAAGTCGGGCCGCTGGAACGCCGCCACAGCCCCAAAGTCGGCCAGCTTTGCGATGGTAAGTAAGTCCTGGCTCTGCCTCCGGAGCCTCACGGTCGGTCCCCCGTTGGAGGCCGTCAGCTCCGCCATTAGGCCTCAGCCAACTCCGGAAGTGGCGGCGCTGCCTTGCAGCTGCGGCTCGCCTGCAATCCGTTTTTCTTTTCTTTTTTTTGGTTTCTTGGGGGGGGGGGGGGGGGGGAGAAGCTTGTTTTGGTCTTTTGCTTCGGGGAGATGCGACCTTTCTTGTCGTATCCCCCGTCTCCGTCTGCGCTGAAGCCTAATGGCGGAGCTGGCGGCCTCTAACTGGGACCGACCTCGAGGCTCCGGACGCAGAGCCAGGACTTACCAACGCAAAGCTGGCCAACTTCGTGGCTGTGGCGGTGTTCCAGCGGCCCGACTTCGGGGCTGTGGTGGCGTTGCAGTGGCGGCGGCCCGACTTCGGGGCTGTGGTCCCATTCCGGCAGCATCGGCCCAACTTTAGGGCGGTGGCGGCGTTCCGGCGGTGGCGACCCGGCTTCGGAGCCTCAGAGGTTCGGCCGCGGGCCCAGTGGACGATAGCGTTGGGAGCTCGCAGGTCACAGGTTGGTGACCTGTTTTTTCGGGGCTCCCGCAACAACAGCTTCGTCCGCTGGACTGGAGGAGGGCAGCTTCGGCAGCTTCGATCGCCCCGGGCCGTGGAGTTTGAACTGGCCCGTTCGCGGAGCTCGGATTTAGCCGTGGGATTTGCTTAACATCACCCAGCGGTGTCACAATATCGGAGGCCTTGATCGCCTCAGCGCAGAGAGAGTGAAAGGAGGGAAGAGACAAGGACTTTGGGACTTTTGCCTTCCATCACAGTGAGGAGGTGCCTGGTGGACTCACTGTGGTGGATATTGAAAACTGTGTTGAGTGTGTGTTTTGTTATTTTATTCTATGTTATGACTGCAAGGTTAAACCATTTCGTTGTACTGTAAATGTGCAATGACAATAAAGTTGAATCTAATCTAATCTAATCTAATTTAGTTCAGAGCTTAATTGGAGATTGTAATGTAATTGTAATTGGTTGTAGTAAAAAGTTGCTCCTGAACCTAGATGAGGTCAGGCCAATTCAATTCAATGGAGGCCATACCTTCTTCCTGAGTGCAGGAGTGAAATTAGAGTGTGGCCAGGGTCTTCTGGCCTGCAATGACGGATGATGTCAATGCGGAGGTGCAATCATGTTCTGTGTGCAACAGTACAAAGACACACCAGCAGAGAGAACCACTTAGGCTGCATCCAGATTCAGAATTCCCTTGGTCCATGGTGGCAACTGACATCTTTGAATGGCATAATCAATAATATCTGGTGTTAGTGGACTCATAGTCCGGCTGGTATGAGATTGACCTAATTCACACTACTACTTCAGCAGCAGTTATTACAAAGCTAAAGAGACACTTTATGGTCCATGGAGCATCACATACTCTCTTATCAGACAATACTGGTCAGTTCACGAACCAGCGCTTTAAAGACTTTGCTACACAGTGGGACTTTACTCATGTCTCCAGCAGCCCTGAATATTCCACTTCTGACACCTTGTATGAAGTTGTGGAAATAATGACAAGTAGTATAACTTCATAGTAAGTTTTATTAACCATGAGGCAATCACTAGACAAAGCCCCTGCATTCCTCTCCAGTACTCCTTATCTGAACTGACCCCGGATGGCACAATGTGCTAGATAACATACTACAGGAACAGTGTACGAATACCCCGATTAGGAATATAGTGACTGATCTAACGGTGTGTGGCTCTAATGATGCTGGCAGCCATTTTGAGGCAACAACATGCGGATCCCTTTGACGGTGGTGAGGTCTGCACCCGTGATGGACTGGGCAGAGTTCACTACTTTTTGCAATCTTCTTCGGTCCTGGATGTTTCACCTCAACCTACATTCTTTGTGACACTAAGCATTGTGGACTGGACACAATGCCCAATCCCAATAGATAGTTTAATTGAAACTGTGCTTATAAAACCTATTGATCCAAGCAATGTTGCTCAACTTTAAAAGGGTTAACTTCTCCTGCTTGAGGAGTGCCAGATTTGAATACGCCTGGGGAATGGAGAAGTCACAGTGTTTTTTCGGGAAGGTTATTGCGAATAGAGTGGACTAATTTATACCTGGCTGCATCAAAGTAATAAGGTTTAAGTGAGTTCCTGGCTGCCTCGAGTGGGTTATTAAATAATTCACAAAGGAAAGGATGGTAACTTACTGGACCTATGTACTGGCAGTTGCCTTTTAACCCAGAGATGAGTTCAAGACTCACCATGCAAAATCTGATTTAAATAAAAAGGAAATTAAAAGTCTAACTATAAGTCTAATCATCCACTGTATAAACCAGTTATCATGGTTACAAAATTACCCAGAGGAACTAAAATAATGGCTGTCAGACTTTCTGGCATAGCAACAATTCGAGACATCTGACTTTTGTCAATTTGTGGCAGATATCATCCCGGCTTAGCACAGATGCTTCCGACAGGCTAATTTATCCATCCAACCATTCCATTGCTCATGGTCTTGGCTCACCTTTTATGCATCCTTTATTTTAATCCCTCAACTGCAGTACTCCTTATCTGAAGCCATGCTATCAGGCATTTATTTTGGGAACTCTTCTCTACGACCCATCCAACATATTCTCCGCCAATTAAAACTCACCGCCTTGACCAAGCTTTTTAATTGGCTTTGCTAATTTTGTTTGTTAATGGTTCTGTCAAGCATCTTTGCATTATTAACAAAGATGTATGCAAAATTATCCTTCTGCACATGCAACTTTGGAAATGCTTTGTTTGTTTTATGCTAATATCTCATCACGTTGTGACTGGAATGGGACTAAAAGTTTGCGTGTGCATTATTTTTACAAGATACTTTTTGGGCCATCATTTTGGATAGTACTAGCTGTACTATCTGCTCCAACTGAGATGATGACACATGCAAAGTTTCTTTTGAGATTGCAAGATCATCTCTGATCCATTCTGATCATATAGAACCATTATTCTGAGCAATAAAATTTTTCATAATTGTTACCACCAAAGTGTTGAATTGGTTGAATTGAATACTTTATTGTCACAGTGAAATTATTTGCTTGCATACCCAAGGTCTGCAAATAATCGTCCATAAAGGGCGCTTACAAAGTTACAAATGTGATTTACAGTGTGAGCTACAAAGGGAGGGACAATGCTTTTATTCCACCTACAATGCCTTGGAGTGTTCCATACCCTCTGTGATTGACTGCAATCTTTTTCTCAGACATATGGGCTCAGAAGTAGCAATGGTGCTAGTCCACAAATACCAGTGCAGTTTGTCCAAAGGGATTTGATGTACTGTGATGGTGGTCCTCTTTCTTCAACTATTTGAATAAAGGCAATATATACATCTGAGACACAAATAAAGATACTAGAGAAATAATACCTCATATTCTGCTTTGATAGCTTAAAACATAAAGGAATGAACTTAGAATTCTCCAATTTTAGATATTTACTAAACTCTCCCCCTCTCCTTTCTTCCTTCCTGAAGCCTCCTTCCTCGTGTCCCACCTCTTTTCCCCCTCCCCTTCCCCCACAACCAATATTCCTTCCACTAGCTTCCCAATTATGTTGATCTCTTTTCTCTTATCTTTTCATCTCTGGCTTTTGTCCACCGTCTGCCTATCAAAAACCTCCCTCACCTGTATCAGCCTATTACTTGCCAAGCTTTGTCCTGCCCCTCCTCTCGTCCAGCTGTCCTTCCCCCCTACCCCCACACCCACCCCCCTACAATGAGTCTGATTAAAAAGGGTCTTAACTTAAAAAGTCCCCTATCCATGTTCTCCACAGATGCAGCCTGACCCGCCCGCACTTTGTGTCTTTATGAATTAATCTGTACCACTCTAAAAAGTTGTGTAAGTCCGCCTAATGGGATAGAATAGTGTTGATATCACACAAAGCACTACTGGAAGAAAGATCAAGCCAAATAGCAGCACCAAAACAAGGCTCAGTAAAATATGCTGTCATAAGGTCATAAGTCATAAGGTCATTTGATAGGGGCAGAATTAAGCCAACAGGCCCATCTACTTTGCCATTCAGATCTATCTCTCCCTCCTAACCCCATTCTCCTGCCTTCTCCCCATAACCCCTGACACCCATGCTAATTAAGAATGTATCTATCTCTGCCTTACAAATGTTCTTTAACAGCCTCCACAGCCTTCTATTGCAAATAATTTCACAAATTCACCACCCTCTGACTAAATAAATTCCTCCTCATCTGCTTTCTAAAGGACCACCCTTTAATTCTGAGGCTATGACCTCTAGTCCCGGACTCTCCCACTAGTGGAAACATTCTCTCCATATCCACTCTATCCAAGCCTTTCACTATTTGGTACGTTTGACTGAGCTATCCCCTCATTCTTCAAAACTCCAGTGAGGACAGCCCAAGGCCGTCAAATGCTCATCATATGTTATCACTTCACTGATTCCCAGGATCATTCTTGTAAAGCTCCTCTGCACTCTCTCTAGGGCCAGCACATCCTTCCTCAGATATGGTGTTGTTGTGATTGAAGAGAGATGGTGGGATGGAAAATGAAAGGCATATTAATGTTTGTGCTTTCTGGTACAAAGTAATGCAGCAAATATGAACAAAGGCACCACCTTTCCTTGGTCATCGTGCTGGCTCTAATTTGTTCTGAACTTTTAGATACCTCTAGTTTCCCTCTCCCCCGACTCTCCATCTGAAGAAGGGTTTCGACCCGAAACATCATCTATTCTCCAAAGATGCTGCCTGAACCACTGAGTTACTCCAGCATTTAGTATCTATCTTCCTACACATGAACAAAGGAAACTTGAGTTTGAGTGGCTGTGGCCAGATTATTGAATGACCTGCATCATTGCAGGGATGCACAAAGCTGCTCGAGCTCACCTTCTCTACACTGTATGACCACTACAATCTATTCTCACCAGCTGGAAAGAGATCCCCCATCTGCCAGAAAAACGTCCAAAGTAATGTCTCGCTGTGTTTGATAAATCACTGGATTCAGGCAACATAGAAACATAGAAACATAGAAAATAGGTGCAGGAGTAGGCCATTCGGCCCTTCGAGCCTGCACCGCCATTCAATATCATGGCTGATCATCCAACTCAGTATCCAAACAGAGTTTATATGGCAATGTGTTTTATTGTAATACCAAATAAGGCACATAGATGCACGTATCTACGTACATGCTTGCAAACCCCGAGTACATAGTAAAGGTGACCCGGGGTGGTGACGTGTTGTCGATCACCTGGCACCTGGGAAGGCGCCCAACATGGTTCTTTATACCATTTCTAGCCCATTCAGACCGTACCATACCCCCTCCCATGAGCCAATCATTAGCCCGTCTAATCAGGCAGTGCCACACTGTTTCTGCACTACTTGCGGTAGGTGTCCACCCAACTATTGCGATGTTTTGCTCAGCAAACCCAGAAATTTCCAGACATTGTTTGGGAACATCTACTTGTTTTCGAAGGGTTTGGAATGCTGTGCTGCTAATTTAGTTGACAACTCCATTTTAGCTAACATGGTCTGTTTGACCCTTACAATACATGTCTGAAAATCCATGTGCTCTTTGAGAACTTTTCCAAGCTGTTGTATCATTCAATAGAACTGATCATATTGAATGGCGGTGCAGGCTCGAAGGGCCGAATGGCCTACTCCTGCACCTAATTTCTATGTTTCTAAGTTTCTATGTTGTCTTGATCTTTTACAACTGTGATTGAAAGCAGTGCCTGGAAACAAAGGGTGAGCACCCCTGCATTCTTGCACTCTATCTGACTCACTCTCGACCTTCCACTTTCAGAGGTGCAATGTGAAGTCAATAAAATGTGTAGGTTCAGTAACATATTGTCAATCAATCCAATGAAGCACAACAAAATATTTGAGACATTTTACAGTTCCTACTCAGTAATTGTTATTTTTTTTGTGTTTCTGAAAGTTATCTTTGTGTACCATTAGAAAGGATTGTTAAAATATGTTTTTAATCATAGGTCTATTTTAGAGATATACTATTTACTGATATCTCTACAAGCTGTGCTTATTCCTGTGCATTCTGTACCTATGATCTATGGGATATAACAAACACAACCACGTTTTACTAATAATGATTGCCAATGGAATATTATCAATACATTTTCACCTCTTGATTAAATAGCTGGAGAATGAAGCAGCAATATTAGATAAGAATGTTAATTCAACATATTTCAGTCATCCAGTAAGATAACAATCATGCTTAAGTGTCAGGCCTACTGTAAATTCACTGAAAAAGTGAAGATAGTCTGGAGATTTAATTTTCCTCTGATGAAGAATTGTAATCACTCACTAATTGACAGACATGGGGTTTCAATTGTGTTTAACATCGGTTAGATTGGTTTGATTCACATTCAATCCAGTAATATGAGAATTTTGTCATAACAGTTATAAAACGAGCACACTAACCAGAATTGATTGCCACTTTTTATAAAATAAAAATAGAAGCATCAATATTGAAATGATATTGGATACACAATTTGCTCTATCTCTATCCTAATTTTGTGACATTTTAATGGCAGCAATTTATAACAAATATTTGCAGTGAAATATTTTCATGACAGAATTGAATCATGAAGAACTCAGCATATTTGCTAGTATTTTCATAAATTAATTGATATATCTGCAATACCTCTGCATATTAGACCGAAAATAAATTGGGTACTGTACAAAATAAATCAATCATTCACATTAAATGCTGCAAAATATTTCACAGCCAGTTGTTTGCATTCCTTATTCCTAATCTCCTCCATTCCAACAAATGCACCACAGTGAAAATTGCTGCAACAATGTAAAATCAACCAGAAAACCACTTCTCTTAATTTACATAATCACACACAGGCGCTCGTTGTTGCGTCTCTCTATTAAATGGAACACATCAAATGTGCTATGGTGCATAAGATAGCATTAGCAAAGGTGATGAAAGGATTACTCTCTTCATGTCAATCCACATATACAGAACCATTTCACTAACGTTTAACATTCTAACTCTCTCAGAAACATTGGTGCTTAGAAATTCTAAAAAAGATTGGAGACTGAAAATTTGAATAATACAGAAATGACCCAGTCACAAATTCTTGTGGTCAATTCTTTTATTTAATCCAGGAGGGTATTATGCAAGTTCACCAAATAAGGTTTAGAGTAAAGTAAATTCCTAGTGAAGATATCATGGCCTTGAGATTAATCTGCACATTGTTTTCCCTGACATAAAAACAGTATTAACAATGTACCAAAAAGTGTTTCAAAAAGCTCATTAAAAAAAGCTTTGCTAATTGAAGAAGATATATGCAAAAGACAGGATTTGCAAACAAGGATGAATATGCTACAATATCAACAATGCTGCCAAGTATTGACGTCGAAATATTACAATCTGGTTTGGGAATTGCTCAGCCCAGGACAAGAAGGCTCTGCAGAGTAGTGCGTTCGGCCGAACGCACTATGGGAACTTCACTCGCCCCTCTGCAGGATCTATACATCAGGAGGTGCAACTCCAGAGCCAATAAGATCATGGGAGACCCACCCCTTCCACGCCTGCAACGGACTGTTCCAGCTGCTACGTTCAAGCAAACGCCTCCGTTGCCATATAACCATATATAACCATATAACAATTACAGCACGGAAACAGGCCATCTCGGCCCTACAAGTCCATGCCGAACAAATTATTTATTTATTTTTTTTTCCCCCTTAGTCCCACCTGCCTGCACTCGTTCCATAACCCTCCATTCCCTTCTCATCCATATGCCTATCCAATTTATTTTTAAATGATACCAATGAACCTGCCTCCACCACTTCCACTGGGAGCTCATTCCACACCGCCACCACTCTCTGCGTAAAGAAGTTCCCCCTCATATTACCCCTAAACTTCTGACTAATTCTGAAGTCATGTCCTCTTGTTTGAATCTTCCCTATTTCTTGTCCACATCAAACTCTGTCTATGTCACCCATGCTGTGAGAATGGAGAGGTTGAGAAGGAGTTTCTTCCCAGAGGCCATTAGGACTGTAAACTCCTATCTCACCAGGTACTAACATTGCTGTACCACTCTACTGCTGTATTTATTTATTTATTTTAATTGCTGGGGGGGGGGTTTGTCCCTTTTTCCATCCGCACACAATATTTAATATGTAAAATAATATGTGATTCTGTTCCATTCTGTTTGTAGTTTGTTTTCCATGGATGAGATGGGAATGGAGGGTTATGGTATGAGTGTAGGCAGGTGGGACTAAGGGGGAAAAAATTTGTTCGGCACGGACTTGTAGGGCCGAGATGGCCTGTTTCCGTGCTGTAATTGTTATATGGTTATATGTTTGGTTGTATGTTTGTTTGTCTTTTTGCACAAAGTCCGCGAGCATTGCCACTTTTCATTTCGCTGCACATCTCCTATGTGTATGTGACGAATAAAATTGACTTGACGACTTGACATAATGCTCAGGGTACAATGATTGTAGGATATAGACTGTCTTCCTCAACATTATTGGGAGCTAATTCTTGGTGAATTGGTGAGTTGTTTTGATCCTCTGCCATCCTCTGGCTGGCAGAGGATGGCAACATCTGTAAATCAGAAAGACTATCCTTATTAATGGCTGGTGTTAATTCACCTGCACAAATGTGTCTTGCGTATATTGTAAAACCAAATGCCCAGGCCTATGAACATAATATGTGTCAAACAAGTTGAATAATCCTTTCTTGATAAAAATGTTTTTTACCACTTGCGATTCAAAAGTTACATGGGAGAGCTTCATTCTCTGTCAACAATCCTTTGTCTCATTACTGTCACATGTAACCATGCATCACCTCTCTCACTGTCACACATACATACTTCATTCTCAATTGACCTCTTCCTCTTAATTTGCAAGCTATCTTCTCCAACTAGCAAAGGCTATCTTCTCTAATTGGCAGAGGGTTTTGCTTGGGCATTGGCATGATCTTCAACCTTTCAATATTTTTCCCTTCAGGGTTACCAGAAGTCTCAGGTCACAGCTAATGGTTTCTGCTCATTCAACTTCTCAAGCAACACAAACTATTGAATGTTGGACTCCACGGATCCTGAGGGAGAAATCATTGAAGCACTGGTGTTACAATCACCATCTTGGCAAATTTAACTAAGTGCCCACCACACCACATGAATGTCCTGTAAATGCAAATGGCTCAAGAGCTCAGTTACTTACCACCTAACTCTTCATAAGCTGTCCAGTCTCTACACAGCATGTATGGAGGGGAACCATTATATATTTCTCTATTGCTTTGATCTGTGATTTTCACACCTTACCTTTCCTTATATCTAGACTCCCTCTCTCCTGACTCTCAGAAGAAAGGTCCTGACCCAAAATGTCACCCAATCCTTCTCTCCAGAGATGCTGCCTGTCCTGCTGAGTTACTCATGCATTTTGTGTCTATCTTTGGTGTAAACTAGCATCTGCAGTTCCTTCCTACACATAATTAAGTAATCTCCATTTAGATGGAAGGAGTTCTAAAGATGCTCAAACAATGGATACTCATCGTCAGTTTGCTTGAATGATATTTCAGACACTAAATTAAGCTTCCCATCACTCCTTGTCAATGGTTTATCAATGTATCTCACAAACAAGCCTCATGAACTAAAAGACAAGCACAGCAGATGTGCAAGAATCCAATCATCTCAAAGTTCTTCTTTTAGCAATACACTTACTTACTTAGACTTTGTTCCTCCCACAATTTTGAGTTCATTGGGCAGCAAGCTTTCGCCATTCTGTTTGGTTATGTGCGGCGTATTCCACCTTCGATAGGTTTGCGTCCCGGGCTTCCAAATCCTTCTGCAGTGTTCACCTCCATTTGAGTTTGGGTCGGCCACTTTTCCTTCTTCTGTCAGGTTGCCATGTCATTGTTATCTTAGGTGCATGTTCTGGTGACATTCTGAGTACATGTCCTGCAAATTTCATCCTGCGTACCTTTATGTCCTGGCTTAGAGGCTTTGTTGCAGTTTCCCAGTAGATCTCCTCATTTGTGATATGGTCTCTGTAGCTAGTCTTCAGGATCTTCCTCAAGCAGCATTGTTGGAATGCATCCAATTTCTTTTTCATCTTCACACTGATTTTTCATGTCTCACTGCCATAGAGGGCTGTACGGACTACGGACTACGGACTAGAAGAGCTTGGCTTTTAGCATCTTGGATATCTCACCACTAGACCATATTGGCTGCATTCTTCTGAAGACTGATGCAGCTTTACCAATTCGGGAGTTGATGTCGACCTCTAAATCTCCATCTACTGTGAACATGCTGCCAAGATAAGTAAATCTTTTGGCGTTTTCCACAGGTTCCCCATTGATTACGAGTTGGTCTATTGGCTGCTGGTCTCAAGTTTACATGGTCTCAGTCTCCTGGCAGCTGATCTTTAATCCACCTTTGATGCATTCTCCTCCAGAGCGGTTGTCATCTCTTGAAGGGTGTGTCTGGGCTCTGCTAGTAGTGCAATGTCATCGGCAAAATCTAAATCAAAATCTAGATGTATGAAAGCCTCTGGGATGCCATACACTTTAAGAATTCGCCACAGGGTGTCTCTATGTAAACTATCGAATGCCTTTCTGAAATCAACAAAGTTTATTAGTATTAGCTTCTGAAATTTCAGGCATTATTCTACCATATTTCATAACAAAAAGATCTGTTCACTGCAGGATCTTCCCATGCGGAATCCTTCTTGTTCATCACGGAGTTTCATATCTAGAGCTGCTCTAAGATGATGTAGCAGTACAGAACAAAGCACTTTTCCTGGAACTGAGAGCTTCTTCTTCTTCTGTCGTATGTCTTTTAGACCTGCAGCTCCGTTGAGGCGAGCCAGGCCAACGTGTCATCGTCCAGGTCAATCAGACCTCGTTCACCATTTGGTGGCCGGTGTTTGGGGCAACTGGTGACTATGTGCTCCACTGTCTGTGTTGGGTCCCCACACTTGCAGGAGGCGCTGTCCACGAGGCCCCACCTCTTCATCGCTACTCCATAGCGTCCGATGCCTGTCCTCAAGCGGTTGAGGGTTGTCCACTGCTTTCGGGGCAGGTCCTGGCCAGGGACGTCCATGGGGTCATTGATGTAATGGTGTAGCCTAGATGGTTCCACTGGCTTTCACTGGTCTCTCCATCTTGGCTTGACCCAGGTGGCCTTAGAAGCGTCACCCGGTGTTGTGCAGAGCAGCTCTGGGGCTTGCGTGGCAAAGGGGTGCCATGACTTGAGGCACCCTTGTCGTGGTGTCTCTGTGACGATCTGATGGAGGAGGTGGGATTCACTGGTCTGTGCCTTTCAAGAGAGGGCCAGCGTGGCTGCTTCTCGTCTGATGTTGGCTGGGGCGATGCCAGAGAGGACGGGCAGTTGGTTTACTGGGGTGGCTCTTAGGCATCCGGAGACAGTCCGCAGGGTGCTGTTGAGGGCAGCATCCAGCTTCTTGGCGTGAGGGCTACGGCACCAGTATTCGGCAGCTGAGAACACCAGGGCCACTGTGGACATGTGCAGTGTCTTCGTCGTAGCTCCCCATGTGGTGCCGGCTAGGTGGCGTACCAGTGCGGCATGGGCACTTGTCTTTGCCTAGGCACCTTCCAGGTGTTGTTTGAATGACAACGTTCTGTTGAGGGGCTGAGATCAACGTGACCCCACTCCAGTTTCCACTGTCACTAAGATCTCCTTTCTTTGGTAATTTCACTATTACACCTTTCCTCCAATCTTCTGGTACACGTTTTTTTTCCCAGCATGCATTACCTAGCTTTGTGAGTTTCCCTCTCAACGTTTCCACTCCGCACTTTTCTTTCTTTTAAAATCTTTTTATTATTTTTTTTCAAAAGCAAAAACAAAACAACAAAAAAGTAATGATAAACATAACAGTGATATTGATACATAGGGATCAGGGTTACATTAATGGCAGGTATAACCTAAATATGAGTCCAGTGTCAAAATACACATTGAATATAGATCTCCCGGTCTCTATGTGAATATAGTTATGTGTTTAAAAGAGAACTTATGTGTATAAAAACGGAAAGATAAAAAGGGAAAAAAAGAGGAAAAAAACAAACAAAAAAACCCTAAACTAAAGAAAAAAAAAGGAAAACAGAATCTGGGCTGCAAAGAGTTTCAACAATTTAAGTCCCTGTTTGTCATCAAAACCATTCCACCGTATAACGGTCAAAAAAATTATTATAACAGTTGGAGAGGGGACAATTTATGTTGTATGAAAATGTTGAATAAATCTTCCCCAAGTCCTATTAAATTTAACCAAGGGTTCAGCAATGTCACTCCTAATTTTTTTTCTCAATTTAAACATGATACCATTTCAGAGTACCAATGGAGTGTCATCTGAGGATTAGAATCTTTCCATTTAAATAAAATAGATCTTCTGGCAATTAACGTGGTAAAAGCAATCAGCCGATGGGCGGAACGGGACAGATGAAAATAATCTAACATTGGTAACCCAAAAATTGCAGTAATTGTAAATCAATACCATAAACTACAGAAATAGTATCAAAAATGTATTTCCAATATTTTTCCAAAAGTGGGCAGAACCAAACATATGAGTCAATGAGGCCACTTCAAATTACATCTGTCACGGGTAGGATTTATACGACCATAAAAACGAGCTAACTTATCTTCTGACATATGAGCTCTGTGAACCACCTTGAATTGTATCAAAGCGTGTCTTGCACACATTGAGAAAGTATTAACTAGTTGAAGAATCCTCTCCCATTTCTCTATAGATCAAGAAATTTGAAGTTCTGTTTCCCAGTCATTCTTAATTTTATCAAATGTATCTTTTTTTAATTTCAAAATCAACTCATAAATAGTTGATATTAAGCCCTTCTGATAAGCGTACAAATGTAAAAAATGTTCATAGATATCAGTTTGATGTGGTAACGGAAATGTGAGTTTCACTCTCAACATTTCCACTCCGCTCTTTAGTAGTTCTGCTGGAATCTGGTTGAGGACCTGTTACTTTGTTATAGCAATATACACCCTGCTTTAAAATGTACATCCTTTCATTTATAGTGTTTGTCAGATCACATTGGACAAAACTTTGGAAATACTCAACAAGAGTATAGTTTTTGCTCCTTACCTCATTTTATAAATTATTGCTCTTTTGCGTCTAAAAATTGTTCCACTTCCATTATCAGAGAACATGCCAGACCTTGCCTTAATTACCATGGAATTTGTCCCTTTTACTCTTTTCCTCGTTCATATAAACCTCCCAGAGCTCTTTGCGCTCACAGAAAGGTTAAGTTATTAGAGAGGATTAAGTTATTAAGGGATATCCATGAGCAGCATCCTCTGGAGCAACATATTGAAATCTAAATTAGGCTAAATATAGGTTTATTTATTGAACTGGAGTTTTAATCAATGCTCTGTCTTGTTGGTTTCAGTAAGTAATGGTCTGAAGATGGGTGAGAGTGAAATAAAACACAATTCTGCTTACGGTTGTTAAACTACCAGGTCTTTAATAAAAAGGTATCAAAATGTATCCTGGACACCTGAGCTAAGTCTGATGTGCATTCTATTAATATGAAAGCCAAACATAGGCTTTGACCACTGCTACCTAATCATTTAACTCAAGGGTCCAAGGAAAATTTTCCATCACTTTTATTTTAGTTATGTTTATTTATGTGGATTTGTTCTCATAATGCAATAATTTGTGTATATTTAAATTTTAAGCCCCAAATGAATTAATTAATTGGTTTCTCCGTAATACTGTGAATATCTATACATTTAAAAGTTTCATCTTGACCACTTCATGTTTGCACTGTGCTTTGATTTTAGAAAAAATGCTGCCACATATGGGTGTGATTTTTTTGGCCATCTTACTCAGAGTCCTCCTCTGCTGCGCAGGCCCCAAGGAATTTTCCCATTGATGAAAAATAAAAGACTTATTAGTGTTTAAAAAATCATGAGATTCTCTCTCCTGTCAATCACTGCCATGAAGGCCACGTCCCTTCTGGTGGGAAGGGGAGGGACTATAAAACCTGGAAGTGTGGGCATGGCTCAGTCTGTCTGCAAGATGGTGAGGGAGAGGTCATGACTCTCTGTCTGAGCTGGGAAACTACAGAACACTGTAAGTATGCAATGTGAATACAATGTACTTGAATATTGAATTTTGCCTGCACTGTGCTTGAAATTGCAATGGCAATGGAAATGAAGTGAAAATGCAATGAGCTGTTTGGCTTGGGTCTGCCCTGTGCTTGAAACGGCAATTACAATGGAAATGAAGTGAAAATGCAATGAGCTGTTTGGCTTGAGCTTGCCATGTGCTTGAAACTGCAATAGCAACGGAAATGTAGTGAAAATGCAATCAGCTGTTTGGCTTGAGCCTGTCCTGTGCTTGAAAGTGCAATGGCAATGGAAATTAAGAGAAAATACAATCAATTGTTTGGCTTGGGCCTGCCCTGTGCTTGAAACTGCAATGGCAATGGAAATGAAGTAAAAATGCAATCAGCTGTCTGGCTTGAGTCTGAACTGTGTTTGAAAGTGCAATGGCAATGGAAATGAAATGAACATGCAATCAGCTGTTTGGTTTGGCCTGCCCTATATTTGAAATTGCAATGGCAATGGAAGTGAAATAAAAATGCAATGAGCTATTCAGCCTGCCCTGTGCTTGAAACTGCAATGCAATTGGAAATTAAATGAAATGAGTTGTTTGGCCTGCCTAAAACCACAAATTTCGGCCCACAAGGCCCCTATTAGCCAAGAAATCAATTCCTTTTGCCCAAAATGCCCGTATTAGCCCAGGAGGAGCATTTAGGCCCAAAAGGCCCGTGCCAGGCCAGGTAAAGTCCAGAAAAAGTGCCTTTCACGGAGATTTCACTCAGGTTTTTTTTTTTTTAAAGCCCCTTCAACCCATCAGGCCTATACTAACCCAGAAGTCCCTTGGGCCCATCAGTATGTATTCCACCTGCAGTATTGAACCTCACCCCGGTATTTTTCTCCCTCCCTTCATTTGCTCCCTGTGAGATCCAGGCCAGGATAGACTTTCCTTCTTCATTGCTGAAAAATGTCTAAAATTGATTCTCCACCCTTTCCCCCTTCTCTCTCACAGAGTCTCTCACCTGTTTTGTGCAGAATTTCTGGCAGTTCCTGTCTGAACTGCCAGCCCACCAGGCCTGAGTCACTGAGCTGCCAGCCCACCAGGCCTGAATGACTGAGCTGCCAGCCCAAGAATCCATTCGGCTCACAATGTCCATATTAACCCTCTGGAAACCAGTCCCTTCGGCCCACAACACCCATACTAGCACTCCAGAAATCCCCCCCCCTCACTGTCCAACAATATTGGAATTGTTGGAGAGGCGTTGGGGGACCAGCCCTCCCGAGTGAATATGAGATCCAATGGGTCCCACTTAGTCTAGTAATTCTCTATGAATTCAAAGTGTCTCATTCCAAAAATTCTGTTGTCAGTATTTGATGAACTCATCAAATAACAATTTAGTAAATACAGAATACCTTTTTGAAGTAACTGTTTCATCTGATTAATCAATTTCCTCCAATGTAGCAAAGCATTGAGATAAAGGGTGACACAAATGAATAATATTTTGATAGAAACTTGGCAATCATATCCAGATGGGGTAGTGGAGGCATATACCCTTTACCTTGTATCTCTACAGGCTGTGGATGGCTTGATATGAATCATGTATAGTTTCATTGACTGGATAGCACGCAACAAAAATACGTTTTGCAGTACCTCGGTACTCGTGTCAATAATAAACTAAAGTAAACTAAACTACAGTTGCTATGTTTTAATAGGCATTTAGATAGACTTAAATAAGCAAGATATGAACCTAGTGTAGGCACATGTGATTAGTGTAGATGGGCAAAAAGATTAGATGTGCTGGGCAGAAGGGCCTGTGTCTGTGTTGCACAACTCTATGACTCTGTATATACAACTTAATTAAAAATGTGATAATCATATTCAGTGGACTGACACTGTTCGCAAATAACAACAGTTAGCTGTGAATAATTCTGATTAATAATACATAATCACTGGAAAAATTATTTTTAATACAGTGTGTGCCTGAATGTAATGCAAAACTGCAACTACAGTCTGTAATATTACTTCTAAAATGAGAATTAATGATGGATGAAGGGCAGATTTTGATGTCAAAAGGAAATAGCCAATGATGAAGACCACTCTATGTCAGACTTAACCAACAACCGTGCTAAAGATAAAACAATTACTTTACATAATAAGTAATTGGGCAATAAAGTAAAAAGCAATTACAATATTTGATCATTCCACTTAGTCTGCATGGTTTAGTTTATATTTAGATCACAGCTAACATGAATACATAAAAGCCTGGTCCTTAATTTCCTCTCACTTTGTCCAGCTTCGCAGCCATTACTTTGATAGAGGTACAGACTCTGCATGCAGAGCTGTTTTTGCATATACTGTAAATGGGCTTTTGCTTGGATTCAAGGTGAAATCACATTTCCAATGGCTGGGAAGGGCAGCTCCATCTTAATGCACTGTGGAACTGTTTATTTTACTTCAGAGCTTGTAACTTGGCACTGAATATTTTCTGATGTAAAGGAAGTTTTCATTTTAACAACATATATTTATATATATATATATATGAGACCAAGTACAGACCCATTGGGTCTGCTCCCCCAATACACCCGTCCCCCTACCCGTAGCCCCCACAGGTGGCGTGGTCCTCCAACTCAACCCGTTGCCAAAGGTAAGAATCGAGCACGGCTCAGCAAAGATCATAGCCCGTGAGCCTTCCCCAGCACTGGAATTGAAAAAAATATCCCCAATTGCAATACCAATTGACCCTCCCCCTCCTGTCCTGCCATATTTAATGCAATATTGATGCAAATATCAGGTGCACTTGCTGTGAGATACCATTGAGCTGAAAAGTTCAGAGTGTCGCATTCAGTGTTCCTGTCTTACAACTTTGCATCAAAGTGTGTTGGAAGCTCTGAGGGATGATTTTAAAGTAAAAACCATTTTAAATTCAAAGTATTTTTAAACATTTTCAGCAATGTCAAGAAACAAAGCCTGTAATTTTCAGATAAGTAGCTTTTGGACTCCACGGGGAAAATCTCTACCGGAATATGAAAAAATGTTACCGTTGCCGCAGTGTTTTTTCGCGAAGATGCGATTACACATGAACACACACACAAATTAATTTACAAGAACAGAGTTTTAAAAGTTATATGATATATATATACCCTTCATTAAGAATTGTCAACATGAGAGAACGGAATACAATTTTGCTATTTGAGTCTAATCATTCCATCATTTCCCAGGTTATTTATAACACAAGATAAATGCAAAATTGTTCCATACAATGCAAACGCTTGCATAAATGGCATCATGCAAAATAATTAAACCAATAGACACTAGACAATTGGTGCAGGACTGGGCCATTCGGCCCTTCGAGTCAGCACCGCCATTCACTGTGATTATGGCTGATCATCCACAATCATGCCTTCTCCCCATATCCCTTGAATCTGCTATATTTAAGAGCTCTATCTAACTCTCTAGAAAGCATTGACCTCCATTGCCTTCTGAGACAGAGAATTCCACAGATTCACAAATCTCTGGGTGAAAAAGTTTTTCCTTATCTCTGTTCTAAATGGCCTACCCTTATTCTTAAACTGTGGCCCCTGATTCTGGACTCCCCAACATCGGGAACATGTTTCCTGCCTCTAGCGTGTACAATACCTTAATAATCTTATATGTTTCAATAAGATCCCCTCTCATTCTTTTAAATTCCAATGTATACAAGCCCAGCCGATCCATTCTTTCAACATATGACAGTCCCGCCATCCCGGGAATTAACCTTATGAACTTTTGTTGCACTCACTCAATATCAAGAATGTCCTTCTTCAATTTTGGAGACCAAAACTGCACACAATACTCCAGGTGTGGTCTCACCAGGGCCTTGTACAACTGCAGAAGGACCCTATTGCTCCTATTCTCAACTCCTTGTTATGAAGGCCAACATGCCATTAGCTTTCTTCACTGCCTGCTGTACCTGCATGCTTACTCTCAGTGACTGATGAACAAGCACATCCAGATCTCATTGTATTTCCCCTTTTCCTAAATTGACACCATTCAGATAATAATCTGCCCTCCTGTTCTTGCACCAAGGTGGATAACCTCACATTTAGCCACATTAAACTGTATTTGCCATGCATCTGCTCACTCACCCAACCAGTCCAAGTCACCTTGCATACACATAACATCCTCCTCACAGTTCACACTACCACCCAGCTTTGTGTCATCTGCAAATTTGCTAATGTTACTTTGAATCCCTTCATCTAAATCATTATTGCATATTGTAAATAGCTGCGGTCCCAGCACAGAGCCTTGTGGTAACCCACTAGTCACTGCTTGCCATTCTGAAAGGGACCTGTTAATCCCTACTCTTTGTTTGCTATCCGGCACCCAATTTTCTAACCATGTCTGTACCATACCCCCAATAAAATGTGTTCTAATTTTGACAACTATTCTCCTATGTGGGTCCTTATCAAATGTTTTCTGAAAGTCAAGGTACACTGCATCCACTGGCTCTCCCTTGTCTATTTTCCCAGTTACATCGTCAAAAAATTCCAGAAGATTATTCAAACATGATTTCTCCTTTGTAAATATCCATGCTGACTCAGACCGATCCTGTTATTGTATCCAAACGTGCTGCTATTTCATCTTTTGTAATTGACTCCAGCATCTTCCCCACCACCGATGTCAGGCTAACTGGTCTACCAAACTGCAAATATGTAGTACTTGATGATTCCTTCCCACAATTGCCATTGTCATAATCATTAGTTTTCTTAACCACATACATGTTTTATCAATTAAAAAAAAAATTGATATAGCTGTATCAATCCCAAATATAAACATTGTTATTTCACAATATAATCTTATTTGAGATTTTTAGTTCAGTTTTTTTAACAATCACAAATACCTTATACAGGTAAAGGGGCTGTCCCACTTGGGCGATCTAATTGGCGAGTTTATAAAAGTTTAGGCGAGTTTGAAAAAATGTCATTTGAAGACCTCCTTTGACTTTGTAGAAGATCTCCTTCCACCTCCTTCAACTATGTTGAATTGCTTTGACTAGCTACAACTAACTTCGGGAAAATTGGACACCGAATAGTGGAGAGTGAAGACGACCTCCTTCGATCTCCTATTACTTCCCTTCGACCTCCCTTTGACTATGATGAAGACTATCTACGACTATCTTCGACTACCTTCGACTACCCTCGATTACCTACGACTAACATGCCGACCTACTACGACCTACTACGACTAAACCTACGAGTAAAAGATGTATCGATTTTTTCCATGGCAACCTTTCTTTACTCGTGGGCATTTTGCAGCATGTTGAAAAATACTCTGCGATTTAGCTGAGGCCTCGAGTACACGGGGACTTCTCTCGAGCATGAAGGAGAGTTAAGGGTCTGTCCCCAGCGGCGACCTAGCCTTCTAGTTTAGAAGAGTTTGCCCTCGACTCAAACTCGCAGCATGGTCACCACATGGTCCAAGCAGGTCATATGAGGTCACTGGAACTCTCCTTCATGCTCAAGGGAAGTTCCCGCATACTTGCGGCCTCAGTTTGGTCGAGGAAAAATGTTCATCATGTTGAAAAATTTTCCATGAGTAAAAATGAGTCCGCATGGTTCTTTTGAACTTGTAGTGTAGTGGGGTCGCTATGTAGATACAGGCAGTCAAGGGCAGCCGTAGGCAATCTCCTTCGCTGACCAGGCATTTTAAATTGGCTCATCGGAGTTTTCAGGACCAAGGAAAACCGACCGGTAATGTAATATGCCCGCTAAACTTTATTATAAGTTGTCTGGCTTCTGAAAAGTGTCTTTTCTTCTTCCCCCTTCTCTCCCCTTCTCCCCCTTCTCTCCCCTTCTCTCCCCTTCTCTCCCCTTCTCTCCCCTTCTCTCCCCTTCTCTCCCCTTCTCTCCCCTTCTCTCCCCTTCTCTTCTCTCCCCTTCTCTACCCTCTCCCCTTCTCTCCCCCTCCGCACTCTCTAAAGGACTTACCGTACAGTGTGCAGCCATCTTTCACCTTTCTGTTCATCGCAGGTGTGAATTTCAGACAGCGCTGCCCCGCTTTCTCTGGCCCGTGTGTGTGTGTGTGTGTGTGTGTGTGTGTGTGTGTGTGTGTGTGTGTGTGTGCGGGGGGTGTGATTCAGCTCGCGTGTGTGGTCGGTTGATTCAGCTCGCGGTTTCATCGCTGACGATCGATCCAGCTTGAGGATTTCCAGGCGAGTGCCCTCGAGCTTGAAGGAAAAGACAGTCGCTGAAAAGTCGAGTTAGTGGGACAGGCCCTTTACAAAGACCTCCTAGGACCTTGTGTCGATCATGCTGATATTATGAGGGCAAACTCTTCTGAATTCGCTGATTAGGTCGCCGCAGTGGGACAGCCCCTTTACTGTATTGCCTTTGGATTTGATCACTCTTTTTGTCAAAATCATTCTGATTCTTTTGAAATAAATAATGATGAGGTCAGTGACTGAAAAAGTTGCTATAATCTTTTAAATTCAAATTCTTTGATTGTTATAGTTGTCTTGGTTTATAAAAAATGCACCTCACTTCACAAAATCAGAAAACATTTCAATATTGAACGAAACTGTGTTCAAGATGATGAGGATGACTTTTCTCCAGTTTTATGTCACCTACATAGGTTTGCCAAGGTATTTACACTCAAGACTTCAGTAATCTGTGGAAGAAAACATAGAAAATAGGTGCAGGAGTAGGCCATTCGGCCCTTCAAGCCAGAAATATGATCATGGCTGGTCATCCAGAATCAGTACTCCATTCCAGCTTTCTCCCCACATCCCTTGATTCTGTCAGCGCTAAGAGCTATATCCAACTCTCTCTTGAATATATCCAGTGAATTGGCCTCCATTGCCATCTCTGGCTGAGAATTCCACAGTCACAACTCTCTGGGTGAAAAGATTTTCCTCATCTCAGTCCAAAATGGCTACCCCCTTATTCTTAAACTGTGTCCAAGAAGGAACTGCAGACGCTGGAAGATCGAAGGCACACAAAATTGCTGGAGAAACTCAGCGGGTGCAGCAGCATCTATGGAGCGAAGAAAATAGGCGATGTTTCGGGCCGAAACCCTTCTTCAGACCTTAAACTGTGTCCCCTGGTTCTGGATTCCCCCAATATCGGGAACATTTTTCCTGAATCTAGCCCGTCCAATCCTTTAATAATTTTACATGTTTCTAAGCAGTGGAGTATCATGGTTTTGATAACATTGAGTGATATATTCTGAGGCCTGTTTAGGATCTAACAGCCTGGCTGGGGTACAGATAACACATGGAAATGGCACACAATGAGTAAAACATGACAATTGCCAAGCAACTAGCTCTAGATTTGTTTCCAGCTCCCTTTTATATTCAGTTATATAATTTGAACATCACTTGACAAATTTAATGTCCGTACCAATTGCCCTTGGCGAATGGGGTGGTTATATGCAAATGTTGTACCACTGTATCTGCCTCATCATTATGGCCAGGGTGTACTTGATTCTAAAATTAAAAATGCTAATTAGGAAGCTATTTATTGTTGAAAGTCTGTCTAGGCTCCCGTCACCAGAATTCCTGAGGTGGCCTGAATTCCATCCTGCAGGTGAGTTGTTTCTCATTTCGGTGGAATCAACATTCTCAGTTGGTCGTTTTTGTGTTTCTGGCTGTTCCCTCCTCAACCATCTCGAGAACTATTTTCCTGCAGGGTCATGGGACCACCTGATAGCCCATTGATATACATTTACCAGCGATCACTATCCAATCCAGTCCAGTCCAGAAATCCTACTGCAATAACTGACTAGCTGACCTGTTAGCCCTGGAGAAAATTAAATTAAAAATAAAATCCCCCCCACCCCTTATTGGACGTCAATTCTTAATCTTCATTTCAGAGGATAATTAACTTAAGGATGCTATTTTGATTAAATTAAATCCTGTACGTTCTTCCCTGATGGGTTTTCCATTTACCACAAGTACTCTGTTACCTAAGCAATTGTTGATACATTAGAACATGCGGTGTGTTAATAATTTAGTTTTAGTTTTTCTTTAGAAAATATGAGATTAAATGCAAATTATGGCTTTAAATATGTGTTCTGCATTTCTAAATGTTTCGGTACACAGGAATGGTTACTCAATCACTTTAGACTTTTGCAGCATTGAGTTTGAAATTCAAAGGGGCTGCCATTTGTGCATTAGTTACAACACAAACACAACATTGCTCATTTCCTGGGATACAGGCTAGGTCAGTCCCTAGAAGTGATGAATTTGTTCATGATGCATGAAGGGCTTTAAGGGAAAAGATAAAAGAAAGGGTTCTGCAATTAACTAATAATTTCAGAAGTATATGATCATTTACATCATAAATAAAACAAAGGGAAAGCAGCAGAGAATTGAGCTCTGCAAATTATGTAAACTCGGTAAACATGAATAATCTTCATTCCAATTAATCGTCAAGTTTTGAAACTTCAACAAGTCTGTTTAGTGAATCCAATGGGTTGGTTGATGCCATTAAAACAAGAAATGCTGAAAACATTAATCAGGCAGCATCTATGGAGACAAAGTTTGAACTACCATTTTAAGTTGAAGATAGACACAAAATGCTGCAGTAAATCAGCGGGCCAGGCTAGAGAAATCAACATTCATACTGCTGGGTTGTAAGCTTCCCAAGCATTTTAACTCCCCTTTCCATTCCCATACTGACCTTTCTGTCCTGGGCCTCCACCACTGTCAGAGTGTGGACACATGCAAATTGGAGGAACAGAACCTAATATTTCCCCTTGGGCAGCTAACAATGCTGTGGTATGAATATTGATTTCTTTAATTTCAAATAACCCTTGTATTTCCTCTCTCTCCATCCCTCCCCCACCATAGTCATCCTGCTAGTTTCACTCTTCGTATCCCTTCATCAACACCTTTTCTACAGCCAACAATGAACCATTGTGTGCTCCACCTAACCTTGGTCGTCAGTGCTCTTTTGTACCTTTTCATACCTCTAGTTTTCATATCCCCAGACTTTCAATCTGAAGGAGAGTTTCGACATGAAACATCACCTATTCCTTTTCTTTGGAGATGCTGCCTGACCCACTGAAATACTCCAGCATTTCTTGTCTCTCTTCGGTGTAAACCAGCATCTGAAGTTCCTTTCTTAACATTTTAGGCTAACGGGTATACATGTGAACGAGAATGATTACATAACTTTTTTTTAAGAAGGAATTGCAGATGCTGGAAAATTGAAGGTAGACAAAAGTGCTGGAGAAACTCAGCGGGTGCGGCAGCATCGATGGAGCGAAGGAAATAGACAACGTTTCGGGCCAAAGCCCTTCTTCAGACTGATGTAGAGTGGGGGGGGGTCGGGAAAAAGAAAGGAAGAGGAGGAGCCGGAGGGTTGAGGGAGAGCTGAGAAGGGAACGAGACAGCAAGGGCTACCGGAAATTGGAGAAGTCAATGTTCAAGCCGCTGGGGTGCAGACTGCCCAAGCGGAATATGAGATGGTGCTCCTACAATTTCTGGTGGTGCTCACTCTGGCCATGGAGGAGGCCCAGGACAGAAAGGTCAGATTTGGAATGGGAGGGGAAATTGAAGTGCTGAGCCACAGGGAGATCAGGTTGGTTAATGCGGACCAAGCAGAGGTGATCGGAGAAACGATTGCCAAGCCTACGCTTGGTCTCACCGATGTAGATCAGCTGACATCTAGAGCAGCGGATGTAATATATTAAGTTGGAGGAGATGCAAGTGAACCTCTGTCGCACCTGGAACGACTGCTTGGGTCCTTGAATGGAGTCGAGGGGGAGGTAAAGTGACAAGTGTAGCATCTCCTGCAGTTGCAAGGGAAAGTGCCCAGGGAGGGGGTGGTGCGGGTGGGAAGGGAAGAATTGACCAGGGAGTTATGGAGGGAGCGGTCTTTGTGGAAAGCAGACAGTGGGGGAGGTGAGAAGATGTGGCGAGTGGTGGGAGTTGGAGTTGGCGAAAATGATGGAGACGGCTAGTGGGGTGGAAGGTGAGGACTAGGGGGACTCTGCCCTTGTTCCGAGTGGGGGAATGGGGAGAGAGAGCAGTGTTGCAGGGAATTGAAGAGACCCTGGTGAGAGCCCCATCTATAGTAGGGGAGGGGAACCCCCGTTCCCTGAAGAATGAGGACATTTCCGATGCCCTAGTGTGGAACACCTCATCCTGGGAGCAGATGTGGCCTATACAGAGGAATAGGGAGTAGGGGATGCAGTCCTACTGGAAGCAGGTTGGGAAGAAGTGTGGTCTAGATAGCCATGGGAGTCAGTGGGTTTATAGTGGATGTCTGTCAGAAGTCTATCACCTGCAATGGAGATAGTGAGGTCAAGACTGCAATGGAGATAGTGAGGTCCAGAAATGGTAGGGAAGTGTCGGAAATGGTCCAGGTGTATTTGAGTGCCGGATGGAAATTAGTGGTGAAGTGGATGAAGTCAGTGAGTTGTGTGTGGGTGCAGGAGGTAGCACCAATGCAATCGTCGATGGAGCGGAAGTAGAGGTCAGGGATGGGGCCCTGGTACGTCTCGAACAAGGATTGTTCGACGTACCCTACAAAGAAGCAGGCATAGCTGGGGCACATGTGCGTGCCCATAGCTACGCCTTGTATTTGGAGAAAATGGGAGGAGTCAAACGAAAAATTATTAAGGCGGAGGAGAGTATCTGTAGACGGGGATAGGTTGGTTTTCCAGTCGAGGAAGAACCGGAGGGCTTTGAGACCCTCCTGGTGGGGGATGGAGGTGTAGAGTGACTGGACATCCATGGTGAAGATGAGGGGATGGGGGCCTAGAGAACGCAATGCTCGGAGACGACGGAGAATGTCTGAGGTGTCTTGAACATAGGTGGGGAGGGAATTAACCAACGGGGATAGGTTAAATCCCCCAGGGGGATACCTCGATGTAGTCCAGGTATGTGGAAATAAGTTCGGTAGGGCATGAACAGGCAGACCTGGGTCTACCAGGACAGTCAGGTTTATGGATTTTGGGGAGAAGGTAAAATCGGGACATGCGGGGCAGGCGATAACGTTGGAGGCTTGGGAGGGCAGCGAGCCAGAGTTGATGAAGTCAGTGATGGTGCTAGAGACAGTGGCCTGGTGCTCGTTAGTGGGGTCATGGTCCTGGGATAAGTAGGGAGTCCGAGAGTTGGCGCGTGTCCGAGAGTTGGCGCGTGGACTCAGCTTTGTCCGAGAGTTGGCGCGTGGCCTCAGCCCCCATTGTTGATCCCTTGTCCTGTCTCCAACGGACCCCCTCCTCTTGGACCACCCCTTCATGGCCATCTTCTGACTTTAGATCTTTTTATTCAAAACTGCCGGCAGGACATCAACCGCCTCAACTTCTTCACTCCCCTGTATCACTCTAACCTCTCCCCCCCTGAACGTACAGCCATCGACTTACTCCACAACTACCCAGACTGTGTTTGAAATAATAAATGTGTTAAGACATCTGACATTTGGAAACATTAACCCCTTTACTAAAAAGCACAGTCAGGAATATAATTGAAAGAAAGATGATATCAAAGTCAAACAACAAAGAGAGTGCAGATCTTGCAATTTGAATGGTATGTGTAATTGACGGTCAGACTGCCTACAGTTAAGTGGTCAGCCATTTTTTTCTAACCATTGAGATAAATTGAATTATTGATACTTCCGCATGTGCATAGTTATGATTAAGTATTTTGTCTTCAACATGTTGACTCCATGAGGTAAAATGACACAAAACTAACAGTGCAGCTTTAAATTGAGGTCAACTATAACCATATAACCATATAACAATTACAGCACAGAAACAGGCCATCTCGGCCCTACAAGTCGGTGCTGAACAACTTTTTTCCCTTAGATCCCACCTGCCTGCACTCATACCATAACCCTCCATTCCCTTCTCATCCATATGCCTATCCAATTTATTTTTTAAATTATACCAACGAACCTGCCTCCACCACTTCCACTGGAAGCTCATTCCACACCACTACCACCCTCTGAGTAAAGAAGTTCCCTCTCATGTTACCCCTAAACTTCTGTCCCTTAATTCTGAAGTCATGTCCTCTTGTTTGAATCTTCCCTATTCTCAAAGGGAAAAGCTTGTCCACATCAACTCTGTCTATCCCTCTCATCATTTTAAAGTCCTCTATCAAGTCCCCCCTTAACCTTCTGCGCTCCAGAGAATAAAGACCTAACTTATTCAACCTATCTCTGTAACTTAGTTGTTGAAACCCAGGCAACATTCTAGTAAATCTCCTCTGTACTCTCTCTATTTTGTTGACATCCTTCCTATAATTGGGCGACCAAAATTGTACACCATACTCAAGATTTGGTCTCACCAATGCCTTGTACAATTTTAACATTACATCCCAGCTTCTATACAATGCTCTGATTTATAAAGGCTAGCATACCAAAAGCTTTCTTTACCACCCTATCTATATGAGATTCCACCTTCAAGGAACTATGCACGGTTATTCCCAGATCCCTCTGTTCAACTGTATTCTTCAATTCCCTACCATTGACCATGTACGTCCTATTTTGATTTGTCCTGCCAAGGTGTAACACCTCACATTTATCAGCATTAAACTCCATCTGCCATCTTTCAGCCCATTTTTCCAAATGGCCTAAATCACTCTGTAGACTTTGGAAATCCTCTTCATTATCCACAACACCCCCTATCTTGGTATCATCTGCATACTTACTAATCCAATTTACCACCCCTTCATCCAGATCATTGATGTACATGACAAACAACAAAGGACCCAACACAGATCCCTGAGGCACCCCACTAGTCACCTGCCTCCAACCCGACAAACAGCCATCCACCATTACCCTCTGGCTTCTCCCATTCAGCCACTGTTGAATCCATCTTGCTATTCCTGCATTTATACCCAACAGTTTAACCTCCTTAACCAACCTTCCATGAAGAACCTTGTCAAAGGCCTTACTAAAGTCCATATAGACAACATCCACTGCTTTACCCTCGTCAATTTCCCTATTCCCAATTTCCCAATTTCTCTTCAAAAAATTCAAGAAGATTAGTCAAACATGACCTTCCAGGCACAAATCCATGTTGACTGTTCCTAATCAGACCCTGTTTATCCAGATGCTTATATATATTATCTCTAAGTATCTTTTCCATTAATTTGCCCACCACTGAAGTCAAACTAGCAGGTCAATAATTGCCAGGTTTACTCTTAGAACCCTTTTTAAACAATGGAACAACATGCGCAGTACGCCAATCCTCGGGGACTATTCCCATTTCTAATGACATTTGAAATATTTCTGTTATAGCCCCGGCTATTTCTACACTAACTTCCCTCAATGTCCTAGGGAATATCCTGTCAGGACCTGGAGACTTATCCACTTTTATATTTTTCAAAAGTGTCAGTACTTCTTTTACTTTGAAACTATCCCTGCATTTGTCTCAGTACTATATGATCTATTATTTACATATACAGTATATAACTAACTAACTAATTAACTATATATGCGCAATAAACTTAATTAACACTAAAGTTTTAATGTACTATATTAACATGACTAACTATATAATAGGAAGGACGGGGGAGGTTAGACATATATTCAAAATACTAATTATGAATTAACTAATATACAGGTTAATGAAAAGTGTGATTAATGACGAGGTACTTTAACCCATAATAACTTTTATTTATTTCAAATCTTCTAGCTTTTCTTATATTTTATTTTAAACTTTTTAGCTATTAACCGCCCTGACATAATAATTTTGATTATAAGTGGAGGGAACCAACTAACGTTGGATGATACTTTATTAGGGGGACAAAGCCCAGTGCATAATTCCGTCGACGGAGGTCAATTTAAAACTAATTCTAGCTATACACCATAGGTGGCTTTTTTGTAAGATATCGCTTTTTTGATAACTTACACTCACTTTTTTTGTTTATTCACTATAATGAGATGTATGATTTAACAATTTTTATGAACACTTCATTTTATGTTTTTCTCTTTCCCTTAATTATGTTTAATAATGACAGGAGATGTAAAACTAGTGCAGAAATTATGAAGGACAACCCTGGACTCGCGATTTTGAGGTACTCGGCTGCATCACATGAATCATACATTCTGGTAATAATAGCCAATGCAAGATAATAGGTGAATAAACACCGGAGGTCTCACTTTCTGTAGCTGGAATATTAGAGGTGCGAATGAGCCAATTAAGAGGGGTAAAATTCTGGCGCAATTAAAATCATTAAATATGGATATTGCTTTCCTACAAGAAACACATTTGAAACAACAAACTCAGATCAGATTAAGGGCAAACTGGATAGGTCAAACCTACTACTTCATTGTTTGAGCCTACTAACTACCTACAAAAGAAATATTTATGAAACTAAGCATTGCTAGCTTTTCATTGCCATTTACCATTTTTCATAGGACTGGTTTAATATATATTTTGACTTTTTATTTCAAAAAGATGTTGCACTGCAGGTTTAGGAAATAGATAGATGCTCAGGAAAATTTTCATTCACAATATAGATATAGCCCAATTTACAGGAAACTACCTCTCATCTGATCTTCTGCTGATTTATTGGCTGTATGGAGTAACAAATGATTAAAATATCACACTAAGTAAAATTCAGACACTGTAATAGCATAATTAAATGTTGTTACCCATTATGGTACAATTTCGCCATCTATGCAGACTAATGAATACTGAGCTTCATTTTCCAATCAAAAATTTCAATAATTTGATTGGATCTTACAAAATAAGTCATGGATGCTTTTTGTCATCATTTCACGGCATTTCTCATGCATTATTTTCTTTTACAAGGCTAAGAGATTTGGGTGGTGCATCTGTTGGATTCTTTGCCACAGAAGGCTGTGGAGGCCGAGTCAGTAGATATATTTAAGGCAGAGAGATAGATTCTTGATTAGTACAGGCGTCAGAGGTCATGGGGAGAAGGCAGGAGTTTGGAGGAAGAGATAGATCAGCCATGATTGAATGGTGGAGTAGACTTGATGGGCCCAATGGCCTAATTCTACTATCCCTTATGACCTTATGATATTTGAAGGTTCAATATATAGTCAGGGTGCCTACTATGATCACCTGAGAGAGTGGAAATTATATCTAATATGTTGGATAATGTAATCGATTTATCTGTTAACATATGTAACAAACATAGTTTCCATGAGAGCAGTTCATTTATTTAATGAATGTCAGATACCTTTATTACATATTTGCCAAAATATAAGGAATTAAATGATCTTCAATGGTTCCACAAAGAAAACAAGGTTTATTCTCTTTTTAAAAAAATCTGTAAATGTGTATGAGCAAAGTAGTTTCAAAGTTTGATATTGTTTAGTTGTGCTGAACTTCTTTTGCTGTTTTGCCCATTATACCCTGAGAGGGAACCCCAGAGCAATTGTCAAAGGCAGAAGGAAAAAAGAAAGATGCTACAGCAAGGCTGAGTTTTGCAGACCACCTGGTACAAAGCAAAACAGAAAGAAAGACAGAAAATGTGCAGGCTGTAAGCAACCAAACTCTAAATTATTGCTTTCACTGTTGAATCTCTCTGACTCAGAGATCTGTAACGATACAAGAAGGCAACCTGAATGAGGAACAGAAGCAATTGGAAAAATATCTCCTGAGATGTTTGGGGCCTAATTCGGTAAAATATGTAGGAAGGAACACTGGTCCCAGAGAAGGGAATGAGTTGAGCTCTATACTAAAGCATTATTTTGAGCTCTATACCAAAATCAATAGATGAGAAAACCAGTGGGGAAATATTAGACTGGCAACAATCCAAAATTCGGTCAACTGTGAAAAGTATTGGAAATTAATACAGGTAGAATACTGGAAAAACTCAGGTCAGGGAGCATCTGTGGAAGGAGAAACAGATCTAATGATTCAGGTCAAAGTCCTTTCAAAGGGTTTGATGAGGAATCTTCAACCTGAAATGTTAACTCCATTCTCCTTCACAGATGCTATCTGAGTGTTTCAGCATTTTCTGTTTTTATTTCTGATTTTCAGTACTTGTATTTGCTTTGATTTTCAGCATGTTAGAAACATTTTGTTCAAGTTGAGAAAATTGCTCTGAGATTCTCATCATTCATTTTATAGAAAACTAGAGCAAGTGAAAGGTGTGTTCCCCCCCGCGCATTTGGGGGGGGGGGGGGGGGGGGGGGGGGCTGCTGCGGATTCACATGGGCAGTAATCACCCCCCCCCCCCACACAACACATACTAACACCCCCCCCCCCCCACACACACACACATACACACACACACACACACTAACACTCCCCCACACACACACACACACACACACACACACACACACACACACACACACACTAACACACACACATACACATACACACACACAACACACACACATATACACACACACACACACACATACACACACACACACACACACACATATACACACACACACACACACACACACACCCCCACACACACACACACACACAACCACCAACACACACACACCCCCCCCCCCCCCACACACACACTAACACACCCCCCAACTACCACACACACACACACTAACCCCCCCTGCGCCGCCATTTTCTCTACCTTTGGCACCCCGGCCAGCCTGCAGTCGGACAATGGCAGCCAATTCACTAGCTCCGAGTTTAGGGCTTTCGCAACCAGCTGGAACTTCCGCCACTTCACCAGCAGCCCTGAGTACCCGCAGAGCAACGGTCTGGCTGAGCGCGCCGTTCGCAGTGCAAAGAACTTACTGGAACAATGTTGTTTGTCCAACTCTGACTTCTTTCTAGCTCTCCTCAACCTTCGCAACACATCCCGTGACCCTGCCATGGGCTCCCCTGCTCAGCGGCTCATGTCTCGCACTACCAGACCTCCGATCCCGGTGGCCCAGCGCTCACTCATCCCCTCTGTCCTCAAGCCCGCTGCTGTTCAGGAGCACATTGCCTTTCAGCGCGATGTCCAGAAACGTTCCCATGACAAGTCCTGCCGCCCCCTGCCGCGCCTTTTCCCCGGTCAGGTTGTCCGCATGCAGATCCCCATCGGTCACTCCCGGCTTGCAACTGTAGTCGCCTCTGCTGGGTCGCCTCGGTTCTATCTCGTCGACCATGCAGGAACCATTTACCGCCGGTCCCGCCAACATCTGCGGCTCGTCAACGAGCCGCGACCACCACCCGCAGATCCTTTTACTCCCCTGCTGCAATTTCAGCCTCCAGGCGATGCTCGGCCCATCGCTCCTCGCATGCCACGGTCGCTCTACCCTCCCAGCTATCTCCGCCCGATCCTCCTCCGGTTCACTATCCCTCACCTGCCCGCGTGCAGTCCACTGCGAGCCCCGCATCGCCTCATGCCCTTCTGCCCTTGTCTTCTCCGTCCCCTCCCGGCTCCCCTGATCCAGTTCGGCCGTCTGCACCTGTTGCCGTACTGCCTCCACTTGTTCCTGCAGGGAGGGGAGATGGCGAGATGCAAACCCGGTTGGGACGTGTTGTCAAGCCACCTGTCTGCTATGGCGATTTTGATTAACCATTTCTAGCGCATGAGACGTGGTCGCCCTGTCACTACTTTGTTTGTCTTTCATTTCCAAGGGGAAGGATGTAGATGATACATGCATGTGACCCTTAATATAGTTACCTCATCACTCCTAACCACTCCCCATATCACAAGTATAATTACAACTTCCCCACCCACATATCGCTCTCTAGTTTCCGTGACAGACCACGTACAGCTAGTGCTCTCTGTAATGCCACAGTATGAATAAAAGAAGTAAAGTCACAGTGTGTTGATAACACTTCTTTACAGAGAGGGAGGATGGTAAAGGGGGAGGGGTAGATGGGGAGGAGGTAGACAGGGGGGTAGGACAACTTGCTCTTTTTGATCTTATTTGATTGTGCACGCCAGGCTACGTGAAGGTTGCAATTTCCCATCTGTCCCATTGTGATGTCAAATGTAAATGAGATCCATTGTGATTGTACATCTGTGAGATGGCACTGTGACTCATGCAGCAGTTTGATTTTAGTGGGACCACGTAAAGGTTCCAATCTCCCACCCCTGTCCTGTTGTGATGTCATATCATATGTAATTGAGATCCATTGTGATTGTACATCTGTGAGATGGCACAGTGACATGCAGCAGCTTGATTTTAAAATGTTTTGATGTTTTTTACTAATAAAGTGGGGAACTTTCAAAACAAAATGTGGAGGGGCGAAAACTCTACATGAATATGTAAAAAATTCTCCGTTACGGCAAAGGGTGGAGGAGTAAATCCACCAATGGCTTAAACACATTTTTGCGAAATAGAATCCGTAACAAACCAATGACAGTTTTAATAGTTACTAGACCAAGTGCAGACCCGTTGGGTCTGTGCCCCAACGGGTGGTTGCGGAAGAGGGGTAGGGGCTGGGGGGGCGGCATGCAGGGTCACACACACTAAATACCCTTCTGCACACACACTAACTACCCCCATGATATTATATTAAAATTATTAATTTGCTCCTTTTACCCCATAACCGCCTTATCCACTGACGCATAGCCCCCAACTCGTAGGCGCGTTTAGAGAGGGGGGGGGGGATAGAGAGTGAGGGCAGAGAGAGAATGTGGAGAGACAGAGAGAAAGGGGCAGAAACAGAAGGGCCAGAGACAGAGGGGGAGGTGGTGGAGGGGGGAGGAGGAGAGGGAGGGTGGGGGAGGAGGGGTGAGAGAGATGGGAGGGAGAGAGAGAGAGAGGGGAGGAGTGAGAGGGAGAGAGGGGGGCTGAGAGGCGGAAGGGAACGGGAGAGGGGGGACGGGAGGGGTACAGGTGGGGGATGAGGTTGGAGGGAAGGGATGGGGTGGAGGGAAGGGGGTTTAGGGGAGGGTGCAGGAGGGCAGTGGGGGGGGGGGTAGATTTAGGGTAGAGAGAGAGAGAGGGAGGGGGAGAGAGAGAGGGGAGAGAGAGAGAGAGGGGGGAGAGAGAGAGAGAGAGAGAGAGAGAGAGAGAGGGAGAGAGAGAGGGGGGGAGAGAGAGAGAGAGGGGAGAGAGAGAGGGAGAGAGAGAGAAAGGGGGAGAGACAGAGATAGCGAAAGGCAACCGTGTGTCACGCGTTCAGAATGTTCTGGAAATAAAGCGTGTGCGTCTCATGCACGAAAGCTGTTGGCAGCTCGATGGAATTCAGGGGAGGAGCCGACCCCATCATACACACACTAACTACCCCCCCTCCACACACATGCACACACTGCGAGTCCGATCTAAGCTGTCAATGAAGACAGCAAATTTTTTTTTTTTAAACTGTCTTTGAAATTAAAAGTTAATGTTAAGAATTAGTAATGTTAAGTGAGGAATAATTAAATTCAAATCAATGAAAAACAATGGAATCAACAACCTGGCAGGCTGGGGGTGCGGGGCTTGGCGGGACCAGGAGGCAGTTGGACCAGGTGCAAAGGCATTGTGAGGTCAGCAGCTGGGCAACCTTAATATATATTTTTTTAAATGTCAATTTGGTTATAAATTTTAGTAAATATCTCGGGGAAATAATTGATTAAATTGATAGAGGATTGGATTTTTTAAATCATAAGTAAAATGTATACCAGAAGATGTAAAAATGTCACAGTTATTGTAATGTCAGCAGCTGGGCAACGGTCAGATTTAAAAAAAGGTCAGATTGATCAACAATTTTAATTAAAAAAGTCAGGAAAATAAAGTACCAAATGTACAGAAGAGTGGATTTCTAAAATCACAAGTACAATCTCTCCTGAAATATGTAAAAGTTTCCCAGTTTCGGCATCTGGTTTTCGAGGAGATACATTTCAAAGCAAAATCACACACACACACACACACACACACACACACACACACACACACACACACACACACACACACACACGCACACACACACGCACACACAGTTTTAATTGATATATGATAAGATATAGCCTCATGTTGCCAACATTTCTCACAAAAAGTTATTGACATTTTAAAGGGAGAGTTTTAATCTATTCTCTAAATCAATATATCCTAAGATTTCACTTAATGAAAGTATTTATTTTTTGTTTTGATTTGCCATATTAAATGTGTCATTTAAAAAATGTTCTTGTTGTACCGAACGTCAATGAAAAAAATCTCAGCATGCCTTAATCTCAGCACTGAGAACATAATGGTGATGAGTGTTACATAACGTATATAAACCTACATCAAACAGACTAATGAGTTGTTAAAGTCAATATACTATGGATGCAGGAAAACTTTAATAAAACAGAAATTGATAGAAATACTGAGAAGGACAAGCAGCATCGATGAACAGGCAAACAAAGTTAATGTTTCAAGTTGATGGAAGAAAATATAACATGGAAGGGGAATAAAACTATGAGTAAAGAAAATATATATATATATATTTATTCAGAACCCAGCATATTGAGCAGTGTTTCTTTTCTCAAAGACTAGCAAGCCTTTTGTTGGTTAGTGACCAGTACTGGCACTCTGCCTACCTGGTTCCTGACTGAACTAGACTTCAATTATTGAAGACTAATGCTTTTATCAGTAACATGTGATCTCCTAAACTGGATTTGATTATTTGAAGATGTTTGCATGAAATTATCAGAATTTTGATCCTATTACATTGCCTGGTCCACAACATTACATGGGTATGGAAACAGATGTAAAATGGAAAGATTTGTTTAGCTATGATTGGTCACTGATTATTGTGTGGGACAGAGGTGATGGATCAATTGATCTTTTCAAACCTATTAGTTTTCCTTGTTCATAAATTGGAACTATATTGATAAATAATGGGTGGCAAAAAGTAACATAATATTCAGACTTCTAAACATATATACAGAGTCAAAAATCAAAGAAATCTTGACAGTGTGCATAGTGCTAACAATTGCATTTTCTTAAATTTGCAAATCAAATTTATCAGCTTGATGTATCTTCCTTTTCACAACAACGTTGGCAACAAAAAGCCTCAGATAAACCATTAGAAGCAATAAATGTTGTTCCTTCACAACTTGCTTTCATACTTTACTGATACTCAATATAATCTGTTGGACTATTTTGCCATGATGATGCAAAGATTTGATAAATATTCTCCAATAATTAAAAACTTGAGAGAAGCTTACACATTTCCTCAATTATAGCAATTTGTATGATTCAATAATTTTGAGAAATGCAGCATAGACAAGCAATAGTGCTCACATATTGCAGAGTAAGCAAATTTCAGCGCAGAAATATGAAATACAAGTTAAATTGACCTTTAGTCACAGATGTCAAATTATCAGTAATATCATCTAACAAATATTCAGTGCTATTGGGTCTAATAGAAGTGACCTTGATATAGGGTTTCTCATGAGAAAAGTTTTGCATTACTGATTGAGTTATCGATTGGCCTTATAATTAGTGTTTAATATAAAACATACAATGGATGAGTGGTAAACAATTTAAACATACATTAGTTCTTCATTAGATTGCTATACGATTGTATTTAGTTTTAGAGATACAATGTGGAAACGGGCACTTCGGCCACTGAGTCCATGTCAACCAACGATCACCCATACACTAATTCTATCCTACACACTAAGGACAATTTAGAGAAGCCAATTAAGCTACAGACCTGCACGTCATTGGAATGTGGCTGTAAACTGGAGTACCTAGAGAAAGCCTGCATGGTCACAGGGAAAACGTGCAAATTCCATACAGACAACATCTGTAGTCAGGATTGAACCCGGGTCTCTCGGGCTGTAAGGCAGCAACTCTACTGCTATGTGACTGTGCCGCCTTTCTCATCTGCCCTTCATTTCTCTTCTGCCTTATTGTAGATTCCAGAACAAACCCATTTATTCTTTGCAAAGGGCTGAGAGCGCATATTTCCCAGAAGCCATCCAGACTGAAACCGTGCCAGTGAGATTGGCAATATCATTTTTTGTCCAATTACACGCTTCCTGCGACTCCCTATAAAATGACAATTTTTTGTCGATTTGCCATAGTAAAGGAAATGCATTTGAATCCTTTCCCTCCCCAGTGGCATTTTGGGATTTTCATGGAAACAAACTAATAAAGTACCCTTTGGGCACCAAGCCTAAAATATGACAATTATTTCTATTTTTCAAAACACTGTCATGGGTTTACTATCACTTTTGACAGAACAATTGCAGAGTGCAGAAATATTTTAGGATATTGAACTGGAAGTTATGTACTCCCAATGGACACATCTTCCAATAGAGTCTGCATTCCATAATTGGATTTCCTGCATGGCTGAGAGCAGAATATTATGGACTTACTATGAGTGATTTCTTGTAATCTAATTAAGCGATGAAGTTAACATTCTGGAGAGATCCAGAGATGATTCATGCCAGTATTACTAAGCAATCTAAAGGTGTTCAATTCTAACATCATGGAGAGAATAGGAATGAACCAGACCAACATTACTGAATGAATGAAAGGTACAGTCTGGCAGAGTTGTACTGAACGTGGGAAGCAAGATTTCGGCTAGATGAAATATCATAATGTTCGTCCAATAGCTCACTCCTTTTTCATAATAATAAACTGTTCCTAACAAAAACATAGCATTGAAATTGCATTTTTTTCTATACAAATACAGATGGAATATGATTTTAGCAATGTGCTTCTTTCTTTGTTTGGGACAACTATCTCAACTACATCTTACATCAAGCTTAATTGCAAATAATTAGCTACTGTTTAATTCTTCACTAATTGCACCCATGGTCCTCAAATCTAAAAGGACAATGTGTATTCCAATGTGTATTTATCATTATGTTTTAACTGTGTTTTCTTCCTTCCTTTTAAAATCTTTTTATTCATTTTTTTTCAAAAGCAAAAAACAAAACAAAAAAAAATGATAAAGATAACAGTGATATTGATACATAGGGATCAGGATTACATTAATAACTAGTATAACCTAAGTATGAGTCCAGTGTCAAAATACACATTGAGTATAAACCTTCCGGTCTCTATGTGAATATAGTTAATTGTTTAAAAGAGAACTTGTCTATATAAAAACAAAAAGATAAAAGAAAAAGAAAAAGAAAAAGAGAGAAAAAGAGAAAAAGAGAAAAACAAAACCCCCTAAACTAGAAAAAAAGCAAACCAAAATCTGGGCTACAAAGAATTTCAACAATTTAAGTCCCTGTTTGTCGTCAAGTCCGTTCCACCGTATAAAGGTAAAAGAATTATTATAACAGTTGGAGAGGGGACAATTTATATCGTATGAAAATGTTGAATAAAGCTTACCGAAGTCCTATCAAATTTAACCAAGGGTTCAACAATGTCACTCCTAATTTTGTCTAAGTTTAAACATGATATTGTTTCAGAGTACCAATGAAGTGTGGTCGGAGGATTAGAGTCTTTCCATTTAAATAAAATAGATTTCTGGCAATTAGTGTAATAAAAGCAATCAGCCGATGGGCAGAACGGGACAAATGAATAGAATCTGACATCGGTAGCCCAAAAATTGCAGTAATAGGATGAGGTTATAAATCAATACCTAAAACTACAGAAATAGTATCAAATATTTCTTTCTAATATTTTTCCAAAAGTGGGCAAGACCAATGCATACGAGTCAGTGAGGCCACTTCAGAATTACATTTGTCACAGGTAGGATTTATATGACCATGAAAACGAGCTAACTTATCTTTTGACATATGAGCTCTGTGAACCACCTTGAATTGTATCAGAGCGTTTCATGCACATATTGAAGAAGTATTGACTAATTGAATAATCCTCTCCCATTTCTTTATAGGTAGAGAAATTTGAAGTTCACTTTCCCAGTTATTCTTAATTTAAAAAAATGTATCTATTTGTCATTTCAAAATCAACTCATAAGTAGTTGTTATTAAACCTTTCTGATAAGGGTTCAAATGTAAAATGTTTTCCAAGATTTCGGTTGGATGTGGTAATGGAAAAGAGGGTAGAGTAGCCTTCAAAAAATGTCTAATTTGTAAATATCTAAAGAAATGTGAGTTAGGTAGATTATATTTATTGGAGAGTTGTTCAAAAGACATAAAACTACCATCCAAAAACAAATCACGAAAATCTGCTAATCCCTTCCTCTTCCATAACAGAAAGGCTTGATCAGTATTGGAAGGTTGGAAGAAAAAATTAGATATGATAGGACTCGATAAGATAAAATCATTCAATCCAAAAAACTTACGAAATTGAAACCATGTTCGGAATGTATGTCTTATTATTGGGTTAATCGTATATTTATTCAATCTCGTAATTGTGAAAGGTAACGAGGCCCCTAGGATAGAAGCCAATGATAACCCTTGCATAGAATCACATTCAAGATTTATCCATCGCATTGAGTATCTTCTAAATCTTTTGTCCATAACGTTAAATAGCGAGCATTAACTGTCCAATAGTAAAATCCAAGGTTCGGCAGTGCCAAACCTCCGTCTTTTTTTGATTTCTGTAAGTATTTTTTACTTAGTCTGGGATTTTTATTCTGCCATATATATGAAGGCATTTTTGAGTCAATATTATCAAAGAAAGATTTAGCAATAAAAATTGGTATTGTCTGAAATAAATACAAACATTTTGGTAGGATAAACATTTTTAATAGCATTGATTCGGCCAAATAGAGATAAGGACATTGGTGACCATTTAGTAAACTGTTGGCTGATGTGGTCAATTAGGGACATAAAATTGGCTTGAATAGATCCTTGTGTTTCTTGGTAATCTTAATGCCGAAATAGCATAAACAGTCGGTAGTCAATCTAAATGGAAACTGTCCATAATTCAAAATTTGATTGTTTGATGGGAAACGCTCACTCTTCTAAGATTTAGTTTATAACCAGAAAAAACTACTAAATTGATTAAGTAGTGCTTCTATGTCAGGAATAGATTTCCCTGGGTTAGAGATAAATAATAACAGATCATCTGCGTCAAGAGATAGCTTATGTGTCTTATTCTCACGAACAATACCAATAATATTAGAGGATTCCCTAATAGCGGTGGCCAAAGGTTCCAAAGCGATAACAAACAATAGATGACTTAAAGGACAGCCCTGTCTAGTGCCTCGAAAGAGCCTGAAAAAAGGGGATCTCGGATTATTGGTAAGTAAAGAAGCTTGAGGTATATGATATATCAGCTTGACCCAAGAGATACATTTTGGACCAATCTTAAATTTTTCAAGTGTATTGAATAAATATTCCCAATCTACTCTAATCTAATCTAATCAAATGCCTTCTCAGCATCGTGAAATTACACATTCTGGGGTTTTATTTGACTGTATATACAATATTCATTAATCTCCTACCATTAAAGTATGAGTAACGATTTTCAATAAAACCTGTCATATCTTCAGAAATAATTTGCTGTAAAATATCTTAATCTCATAGCTAATATTTTTGAAAGAATTTTGAAATCTACGTTTAACAGTGATACAGGTCTATATGATGTCACTTCAATAGGGTCTTTATCTTTTTTAAGAATTAAAGAAATAGAAACATCATAAAAGGTTTGTGGTAATATATTCATTAAAAAGGCTTCTTTAAAAAAACCTTGCATAGCCAGGGGGACAGTAAACTTGAAAAATACTTTTAAAATGCCACCGTAAACCTATCTAAACTGGGAGCTTTACCAGAATTCATCGAAATAATTGCTTTCTGTATTTCTTCCTCCTTGATGGGTTCATCTAACAACAGAGACTCATTATGTGGTAAATTTGGCAAGTTCAATTTCTTTAAAAACTCATGCATTATATTGGAATCAGTAGGAATTCTGATTGGTATAGGGAGGTATAAAATTCCTGAAAGGATTTATTAATTTCATCCTGATCTACTGTCAATGTACCATCCCGTTTATTCACTTCAATAATCTGATGTTTGGCTGACACAGCTTTCAACTGATTGGCAAGTAATTTGCCAGATTTATTACCATGTATATAAAATTGACTTTTGGTTTTAAGTAGCTGATTCTCAATAGTACCTCAAAAGAGCCTGAAAAAAGGGGATCTCTGATTATCAACCCATTAAGACCTCCTTACGACCCACCTACGACTCGAGAATTTTCGCTACTCTCCATATAACCATATAACCATATAACAATGACAGCACGGAAACAGGCCATCTCGACTCTTCTAGTCCGTGCCGAACACATAATCTCCCCTAGTCCCATATACCTGCGCTCAGACCATAACCCTCCATTCCCTTCCAATCCATATAACTATCCAATTTATTTTTAAATGATAAAAACTAACCTGCCTCCACCACCTTCACTGGAAGCTCATTCCACACAGCTACCACTCTCTGAGTAAAGAAGTTCCCCCTTATGTTACCCCTAAATTTCAGTCCCTTAATTCTCATGTCATGTCCCCTTGTTTCAATCTTCCCTACTCTCAGTGGGAAAAGCTTTTCCACGTCAACTCTGTCTATCCCTCTCATCATTTTAAAAACCTCTATCAAGTCCCCCCTTAACCTTCTGCGCTCCAAAGAATAAAGCCCTAAATTGTTCAACCTTTCTCTGTAACTTAGTTGCTGAAACCCAGGCAACATTCTAGTAAATCTCCTCTGTACTCTCTCTATTTTGTTGACATCCTTCCTATAATTAGGCAACCAAAATTGTACACCATACTCCAGAATTGGCCTCACCAATGCCTTGTACAATTTTAACATTACATCCCAACTTCTATACTCAATGCTCTGATTTATAAAGGCCAGCACACCAAAAGCTTTCTTTACCACCCTATCTACATGAGGTTCCACTTTCAGGGAACTGTGCACAGTTATTCCCAGATCCCTCTGTTCACCTACATTCTTCAATTCCCTACCATTTACCATGTACGTCCTATTTTGATTTGTCCTGCCAAGATGTAGCACCTCACACTTATCAGCATTAAACTCCATCTGCCATCTTTCAGCCCACTCTTCCAACTGGCATAAATCTATCTGTAGACTTTGAAACTCTACTTCATTACCCGCAACCCCACCTATCTTAGTATCATCTGCATACTTACTAATCCAATTTACCACACCATCATCCAGATCATTGATGTACATGACAAACAACAGTGGACCCAACACAGATCCCTGTGGCACCCCACTCGTCACTGGCCTCCAACCTAACAAACAACCATCCACCATTACTCTCTGGCATCTCCCATTCAGCCACTGTTGAATCCATCTTACTACTCCACCATTAATACCCAACCATTGAACCTTCTTAACCAACCTTCCATGAGGAACCTTGTCAAAGGCCTTACTGAAGTCCATATACACAACATCCACTGCTTTACCCTCATCAATTTCCCGAGTAACATCTTCAAAAAATTCAAGAAGATTAGTTAAACATGACCTTCCAGGCACAAATCCATGTTGACTGTTCCTAATCAGACCCTGTTTATCCAGATGCTTATATATATTATCTCTAAGTATTCTTTCCATTAATTTGCCCACCACTGACGTCAAACTAACAGGTCTATAATTGCTAGGTTTACTCTTAGACCCTTTTTTAAACAATGGAACAACATGCGCAGTACGCCAATCCTCCGGCACTATTCCCGTTTCTAATGACATTTGAAATATTTCTGCCATAGCCCCTGCTATTTCTACACTAACTTCCCTCAATGTCCTAGGGAATATCCTGTCCGGACCTGGAGACTTATCCACTTTTATATTTCTCAAAAGTGTCAGTACTTCCTCTTCTTTGATCCTCATAGTTCCCATAGCTACTCTACTTGTTTCCCTTACCTCACATAATTCAATATCCTTCTCCTTGGTGAATACCGAAGAAAAGAAACTGTTCAATATCTCCCCCATCTCTTTTGGCTCTGCAGATAGTTGTCCACTCTGACTCTCTAATGGACCAATTTTATCCCTCGTTATCCTTTTGCTATTAATATAGCGGTAGAAACCCTTTGGATTTACTTTTACCTTACTTGCCAAAGCAACCTCATATCTTCTTTTAGCTTTTCTAATTTCTTTCTTAAGATTCTTCTTTTAGCTTTTCTAGTGATCTCCCTCTTTTTCCGAACCAAGTGTCCAATTTCCCTTGAAAACCATGGCTCTTTATAATTTTTACGATTTCCTTTCAACCGAACAGGGACATAAAGATTCTGTACTCTTAAAATTTCACCTTTAAATGTACTCCATTTCTCTTCCACATCTTTCCCATAAAACAAACTGTCCCAATTTACTCCTTTTAAATCCTTTCGCATCTCCTCAAAGTTAGCCTTTCTCCAATCAAAAATCTCAACCCTAGGTCCAGTTCTGTCCCTCTCCATAATTATATTGAAACTAATGGTATTGTGATCACTGGACCCGAACTGTTCCCCAATGCATACCTCTGCCACCTGACCCATCTCATTTCCTAACAGGAGGTCCAGTACCGCCCCTTCTCTAGTAGGTACTTCTATGTATTGTTGCAAAAAACTATCCTGCACACATTTTACAAACTCCAACCCATCCAGCCCATTTACAGAATGTGTTTCCCAGTCTATGTGTGGAAAATTGAAATCTCCCACAATCACTACCTTGTGCTTACTACTAATATCTGCAATCTCCTTACATATTTGCTCTTCCAATTCTCGCTCCCCATTTGGCGGTCTATAATACACCCCTATAAGTGTTGCTACCCCTTTCCCATTTCTCAGTTCCACCCAAATAGCCTCCCTAGACGAGCCCTCTAATCTATCCTGCCAAAACACTGCTGTAATATCTTCCTTGATAAGCAATGCAACACTTCCACCTCTTGCCCCTCCAATTCTATCATACCTGAAGCAACGAAATCCTGGAATATTTAGTTTCCAATCACAGCCCTCCTGCAACCATGTTTCACTGATCGCCACAACATCATACTTCCAGGTGTCAATCCAGGCTCTAAGTTCATCCACTTTTCTTACAATGCTCCTAGCATTAAAATATACACATTTAAGAAACCCACCCTCTCTTATTCTCTGATTATTTTCTTTTTCTTCTCTCTCCCCTACATTTTGGGTCAGAGTGCTACCATTCTCTGCCCCCTGCTTCATACACTGACTGCTAGCTTTCCCAATTTGAGTCCCTCCCCCCAACCATACTAGTTTAAAGTCTCCCCAGTAGCCTTTGCAAATCTCCCCGCCAGGATATTGGTCCCCCTTGAGTTCAAGTGCAACCCGTCCTTTCTGTACAGGTCGCACCTTCCCCAAAAGAGGTCCCAATGATCCAGAAACTTGAATCCATACCCACTGCACCAGTCCCTCATCCACGCATTTATCCTCCACCTCACTCCATTCCTACTCTCACTGTCGCGTGGCACAGGCAGTAATCCTGAGATTGTTACCTTTCCAGTCCTTCTCCTTAACTCTCTACCTAACTCCCTAAATTCTTCTTTCAGGACCTCTTCTCTTTTTTTACCTATGTCGTTGGTACCTATATGCACCACAACCTCAGGCTCCTCTCCCTCCCATTTCAGGATTTCTTGGACACGTTCAGACACATCCCTGACCCTGGCACCAGGGAGGCAAACTACCATCCGGGACTCCTGTCTGCGTCCACAGAATCGCCTATCCGACCCCCTGACTATAGAGTCCCCTATTACAATTGCCCTCCCCTTCTTTTCCTTACCCTTCTGAGCAACCGGACCGGTCTTTGTGCCAGAGACCCGGCCGCTGTTGCTGCCCCCAGGTAGGCTGTCTCCCCCACCCTTACTCAAGCATGAGTACTTATTTCCAAGGTGTACAGCCACCGGGGTACTCACCAGTCCCTGCCTCTGCCCGTTGCCCTTCCTAACTGTGACCCAGTTTTCTGTCTCCCGTGGTCTTGGAGTGACCACCTCCCTGTAACTCCTTTCTATGACCTCCTCGCTCTCCCTGAGCAGACAGAGGTCATCGAGTTGCTGTTCCAGGTTCCTGACACGGTCCCTTAGGAGCCCCATCTCGACACACCTTGCGCAGATGTGGACGTCTGGAGGGCACTCCGACTCCATGACCTCCCACATCTGACATCCAGAACAGTAAACTGCCCTGGCCTTCATTGTCCCCCTTATCCAAATACAATAAAGCCTTACAATTACAATACAAATACAATACAAGCCAATCAGCTGCTTCCGCTGGTCCTCTTCCACCAATCAGAGGCTTCCACCAGAATCAGAATCCTTCTCTGGAATTGAGATGGAACGTTGCAGATTTGGGTAACTCACAGCTCCAGGTAAATCCTCCTCTCACCAACGGCTCCCCAGGCCTCTGTAGAAGCAAACCCCCGCGCTGTTTTTATACTCACAGCTCCAGGTAAGTCCTCCTCTCACCAACGGCTCCCCGGGCCTCTGTAGAAGCAAACCCCCGCGCTGCTTTTATATGGCGTAAGCATCGTTTTAGTAGCCGCTAATTTTTCAACATGTTGAAAAATTCTCGGCAACCATAATGAGGCCGCGACTAGTTCCCAGAATGTGGGAACTCCTCACGACTCTGAAGGCGACTCTCTGGCAACCACCCACGAATATGTGACGACCAGGTGGCGACTGCATAGTCTGCTGCAGTAGCCTAAATTGTCACCTAAGTGTGACAGGCCCAGTACCATTAGAATGGATAGTCTGATTGAAAGCTTTAAATGGAAAAACAATGGCAAATAAAATCTACAGATAAAATTCCCCTTTCAATAATCTTCTCCCATTATACTTTTGTGCTGAATAAACTTCATTTGCTTTCAATGTGTCACAAAAAAATTGTGTCTGCTACTTTTTTCAAAAAAGGTTATACTGTACATTTCATGAAGTAGCTTTATCATAGTTTAAAAGCTAGAATGAAGCACAAAGGCAGAAAATAAACAATTGTAACAGCTACTTTGCCTTTATTAATATTTCATTGATTCGAACCATCAGACAAATAAGCAATTTGTAACATAATAAGATTTGAAATATCAGTGAAGGACCATTATTCCTACGCAATAATCAGTGATATAATTGTAAGAATAATTTTCAAAGGAAAACTTGGTTTCTGTGCTGTTACGGAAATGGCATATCCAGTGCATTCAGAAAGTATTCAGACCTCTTTACTTTTTCCACATTTTGTTACATTACAGCCTTATTTTAAAATGGATTCAACTCATTTGTTTTATCATCAATATACACACAATACCCCAGAATAAAGAAGTGAACCAGGTGTTTAGACATTTTTGCAAAGTAATTAATAGGAAATAACTAAAATATCACATTTACATAAGTATTCAAACCCTTTGCTGTGATGCTCAAAATTGAGCTTAGGTTCATCCTGTTTCCATTGATTACCCTTGAGATGATTCTACAACATGACTGGAGTCCACCAGTGGTAAATGAAATTGATTACACATGATTTGCAGCAGGAAAGTCATGTTGAATTGTGCAGTAATTCACATTTACTGCAATATGTCGCCATGCATCGGAATGCAACAATATACAGAGAGTGCAACTCAAATATATCAATTTGCATTATATGTTCTCGGAAGAGCTTGAATTCACACTTTCACTCAACTGCAAATCACAACAAAAACATGAGCTGTATGATTGACTTTCCAGGTCAATAATTTGTGGCAGACTTTCCAATTTTGGAGCATCACAGCTACAACTCATCTTGATCCAGATTTACTTCCCCATATGCACTTTTTTATGGATGTTGAACAGGACTAGAAATCTTGCAAAAAAAATTTGCAGTACGGTAACCAGTTGAACAACTTTGTATCTGAGATCAATTCAATTCATTCTTGATTCTAGGATTGCAGTGTTATTTGCCAAGTTTGAAGGAATCAAATTTAGAATCTTTCTGCTTTAAGGTTTGGCCAAATTGATTTTATCCACTAAGCTAACTAAACTTCTTAATAGTTAGCTTAAGCTGGATTGCAAGGTTCTTCTATTGAAAGAAGCATGTCGGTAAGAAGTGAATAAGGCATTCTGCTAGGATGAGATAGCGGATTATAAAAGCCAAGAACAGAATAAGGGACAGGATCAAACATGTTTTATTGTTCCATTTCCGGCGCAAATGTCAAACACTCTTGACTGTTTTCTTTGGTGAAATTACTGGCAATGATAGGAATGGTTGTTTTCCATAAAGGATAATAACTGTTTAATGTTAAGAAGTAGAAAAATAAGGTTTTGAGATTGCCAAAGTATCCTGAGGGTAAGCTAGTGACGCAGTTTAGTTTGGCTCAACAATGCAAGTAGCTTGGATGTTATTTAAAATTAGTGCACTCATACATATGTGCATTAACAGAATATAACTATAGAAATAATCTTCAATTCAAAGCTTCGCAAAACAAAACTTTCACGTAGAAAATTCAGTCTACGAATATTTAAAAAGCTAGTCCAAAGCCTTATCATTCATTCATTCTACATTAAATACACACTTAAAATACATCAACTATTGATCTCACATCCACATGTTTTTAATGCATGGAATTAACAGATGATTTCAGTACATTTCCAGATCCCATTTGAAATCCCCTTTACATTTAATGCTAAAAATGAAGACACTAAGGACATGACCTCATTCTGTTTTCATTTTGTCCCATGCATTCATTTTGCATTCTTATTTTACTGCTTATAAGAAATAATTTTTTTAAGATCGATCAGACCAATATTCATCACGTCATACTTCATCCACCTTGGAAGCAATTAAACAATTCTACATTTTGATGGTTTTAATAAAGCAATGTCCCTGTGAAAACTAAAGTGCACTGAAATATTATACATATATTTTGGAACAATGTTATGTATTACTATTACTATTTATCACCCACCAGAACATACTGCCCTAGATTTTTCACCTTCTATTGGCCAATGATTGTTTAACAGTTCTAGGATGGGCATTGAAGAAAACCAATGAGGGAATGAGTTATGTGAATGTGATTCCTGCTCTACCCCTGCTTAATTAGGTTTTTTAATCTTTTTTTTTAATACTTCCATAAATTTATATTTATCTTGAGGCAATCCTTCAACAAATTACCATTGGATGTAAACCAGCTTGAAGTGCATCCTTATGCAAATTTTCATGGACATTGAATTATCTATTATTTATAGATAAGTAGTTTGATGCTATTTCCATCTGCAGAATGCATAATCCAATAATCAAAACTTTAATTTCAACAATTATGCAAACTACAGAAAAGATAATCCGCCATCAAAATCATGTTTTATACGTTACTGGAGTAATTTTCTCTAAATGCTTATTTATAATAGAGCATTAAAACATGAAACATAACACTATTAGACTTTACCACTACAATTTTCTCTCTGGTAATTCTCCATAATCTTGAACTCATATACCTTTATGGTTCCAATAATTCACACCATGTTCTGTTGACCTAATAGTGTTCTGCTAGCTGACTTGTATTGACGCGAACCCAGTCAACAATCCCACCTTTAAAACTCTTATCTTTGAGTTCAAATCTCTCCATGATCTTATTTTCCACTCCCTCTAATATCCTTCAGAACTCGTGTATCCTTTGCATCCTGGACCTAATGTTTCATTTAAAAAACACACTTCATATTTTCATAAAAGTTGATATTTATCTTGAGGCAAACCAACATCAAATTTCCATTGGATGTAATCCAGTTTGTATTTTTAACATGCAGTCCTTGCCTCCTTACTGGAAGTGATTTTTCATCTGCTTTTAGGTTGGGTCTGGGTAAACAAAGATGACAGCCAATAGTGTTGGATAACAATACCTGCCATCACAAACACTAATTTGAAACAGCATCTAGAAAGATGCACTTATGCAAAGCAGTACTAACACAACCCAGTTTATCCTTTATTATTTGATAGAACCTTTAATTTGGTACTCACTTACATAATGTATTTCAGAGGATCAGAAATTATATTGTCATTACAATGCATATTGTATTGCACGGCAGCTTTGATTTGTAAACATCTTTCACCTCCCAATTCAACAATTAATTGAGGGGAACACATTGGATAAAATAAATGTAAGCTTTACTTCATTAACAGAGCATTTGCACCATTGTGGATGCAAAACAAAATAAGAATCAACTTTATTAGCATTGCTGACATATTTTGAATCTCAGGTAAACACCATCTAAATTCTAATTGCTACTTCAGCATGGACATCTAGAATAGTTGCCAAATAATTAAAGGAAATACATTATTTCATAATCCCAATTTTTATTTGGAATGTAGCTTTTCAAAAAAACAGAGATCATGAATATGAGATGGCCCTCAACAGATCTAATGGAGACTTCAGGAACTACTTTACCCGATGAATGATAAAACTAGGAAGTGAGAATCATGGATAGTAGTTGAGGTGAGTGGGATAAATGCACAAGAATTAAGGTAACTCAAAATAAAGAGAAATGAATTGACAGCTTTATTGATAGATTTAGATGGGTAATCATAGAAACACAGAAACATAGAAAATAGCTGCGGGAGTAGGCCATTCGGCCCTGTGAGTCTGCACCGCCATTCAATATGATCATGGCTGATCATCCAACTCAGTATTCTGTACCTGCCTTCTCTCCATACCCCCTGATCCCTTTAGCCACGAGGGCCACATCTAACTTAAATATAGCCAATGAACTGGGCTCAACTACCTGCTGTGGCAGAGAATTGCAGAGATTCACCACTCTCTGTGTGAAAAATGTTTTCTCATTTCGGTCCTAAAAGATTTCCCCCTTATCCTTAAACTGGGACCCCTTGTTCTGGACTTCCCCAACATCGGAAACAATCTTGCTGCATCTAGCCTGTCCAACCACTTAAGAATTTTGTAAATTTCTATATTCGATGTTGGGGAAGTCCAGGACAAGGGGTCACAGCTTAAGGATAAGGGGGAAATCCTTTAAGACCGAGATGAGAAAAACATTTTTCACACAGAGAGTGGTGAATCTCTGGAACTCTCTGCCACAGAGGGTATTTGAGGCCAGTTCATTGGCTATATTTAAGAGGGAGTTAGATGTGGCCCTTGTGGCTAAAGGGATCAGGGGGTATGGAGAGAAGGCAGGTACGGGATACTGAGTTGGATGATTAGCCATGATCATATTGAAAGGCGGTGCAGGCTCGAAGGGCCGAATGGCCTACTCCTGCACCTATTTTCTATGTATCTATGTATAAGGTCCCCCCTCAATCTTCTAAATTCTAGCGAGTACAAGCCGAGCCTATGCAGTCTTTCTTCATATGAAAGTCCAGACATTCCAGGAATCAGTCTGGTGAACCTTCTCTGTACTCCCTCTAGAGCAAGAATGTATTTCCTCAGAATAGGAGACCAAAACTGTAAGCAATACTCCAGGTGTGGTCTCACCAAGACCCTGTACAACTGCAGTCGAACTTCCCTGCACCAAAATCCTTTTGCTATGAATGCTAACATGCCATTCGCTTTCTTCACTGCCTGCTGCACCTGCATGCCTACTTTCAATGACTGGTGTACCATGACACCCAGGTCTCGTTGCATCTCCCCTTTTCCTAAAAGGATGTTTATGTGAAGGGTAAGCACTAATAAGAACCAAATGGGTTAACTTGTCTGTTTCCATCATGAATATGTTTTCCTAGTTCAAATGTATATGGACATTCATTTAGTGTACTGAGGTTGTGATCTCAAATACACTATGAAAAAAGAAAGTTGATATCTAAAATTTATCTTAGCCATACACAATATGGTAATGTCAATTTTATCAAGAACTAGTCAAAGCATCTTACCTAAACATTTCTCAAGCTACTAGGAAAATAATACAAATTTTAGTGTCATGGAAACAGCTGTATATGAGAAAAATTGGAACTGGTAGAATGTGAGAATGATAAAATATGATAGAGAAGATTGTGCAAAATTGAAGCATCTAGTATGATTTACACCTGACCAAGGTTAAGGGTAGTCAAACTACAAAGATCAAAGCTATTAATATATTATTTACTGATGTCAGTTCCTAATTACAATGTATAGATCAAGGAATTAAATTGCAGGGATCAGAGTTAATACAAAATATGATTCAGAATTTGTTCTGTCAAAATGTTAATGTGATTTTCAGAACTTCTGTAAATCACCTATGTCACTTAAATCACACATTGATATCTCAAACACACTGTAAGTTGGGAATGTATCAAGATCCAGTCTATGTTTTCTTCAATTCTTTAATTGTAATATTGTTTTGAATATTTCTCCCAGCACAGACATATAACATTGTCTCTATAATCATCATATTATTTTTAATAAGCAATTAATAACCATCTAACAGAATTTCTTATTAAAATTATTTTTACACCAAAGGGCTGTTTGAAATTGTTACTTGCTGAAATATTGATTCGCGAGGCAATTTGGGTAAAAAGATTTCCCCTTTGATGTGCATTTCTCACAGAAAATCAGGCAAAGGAAGACCAGTCGAACTTACCATGTTCAAAGCATAGCAGCTGATTACATCAAAGTACAAAGCAGATGATTCTCAAAACAGTTTGTGTAACAATATTGTTTTATCCTTTAATATTTATTTTCATGCTGAGTTAAATCAACTGTTCTGACAATCATGATTTGCACTGGATCTCACCAGAATGTGCAAATGTGTATCAACTGTAATTATACTCATCTTGCATCTCACAACTTCTGTAATGTAAATGTCCCTCTGATAAGAAATAAAGCTCATCAGTATTCAATCCTGGACGTTTCATTACTGAAAGCCAGCACGGTAAAACATTCATTAAGTTCCAATTCACCCCTAATTTTTGTAAAGCTAATTCTAAATTTGGACTCACTTCCCACAAAAAGGATTTTTTTTTTAAATATTAGACATGAAAATGTGAAATATTAGAAAATGAAATAAAACTTTAGGCAAACATTTAATTTCATGCCAAAATTATCAGTGAGTTTCTTATCAAGGAACTTCATCATAACAGCATTTATTTTAAAATTTATGCTGTAACGGTGACATCCTGATATAGGGCATGCCACCACAACTTCTGCTTGCTATTGATTTACAGTGAATGCATGTATATTTTAATGTAAAAATAAATTACTATTATACCAAGATCAAAACAAATGCCACTTAATTGTATCATGATTGAACATCACAAGCTGCAGCTCTTTAAATCAACAGAAAATATATCACACTTCATCATAAAAACAGCTTGCGTTGCAGCGAATGGTTTTCTAATGAACAAGTGTCCCAGTGGGGACAAAGAGAAAAGCATATAGTGTTAAGAAAATGTTGCTATCTGATTCGCTGCAGTGTACAATGCTGCACTCCTCTAGTTCAATTTGAAATCTGAAGTTTGAAATAAATGCGTCATTAAAGAAGGTTAATGTAACATTCAGCACAAATTAGACGTTATGAAAAGTAGTTTAGATAAATTTGATTACTGTTTGTTTTCAACAATTTAGTAGTTAGTCATTGTGTACTGAGACAGTACAGTATCAGTTCAATGTACTGAAAATCTTCCCTGTACAGTATACAGTATGTAGTAATAATTCAAAGCCTTATGTTATTTCCACAGGTTAAAGGCACTTTGTTCTGATTAAAACAAAATATCAGTATGAGTCACGCAAGGAAATTAACTTGCCTGCCTTTATTTTGATCACGAAAGTCCCACTATTCTTGGCTGCATCCACAAATCCCGTAACGTAAATTATTTTTTTATTTCCACAAAATGAGTTTATAGAGCAAATAGTTACATTCCATTATATATATTTTTTAAACAATTTTCATAAAGGAATGCTACATCTTCAAACCGTTAACCTGCATAAATTCTGGAAACTTTTATAATATTTCCGAGCACTCAATCAAGATTCAAAGAACTGCCTTCTTTGAATAGCCACACAAATCAAGCTTATTTAGCCTATTTCCAGCTTTTATAAATTTACACTATTATCAGTTAATCTGCACACATTAACAGGTAACCCAAAGGACTGAATCTCACTTACCTTAATTACCTTTGTGGACTGACATTTGACTTGGTGAGATACAGAAGCTGTTTGATTCATTGTGCAAGAATTTGAATGCAGTGAAATCTTGAAGACAGTGAAGCTGCAGATGTTCTTGATCAGTAAATCTGTCCCTTTTAAAGTACAGGTTGACCTAAGACTGATACACTATTGCAAAGATCCTTTCCCCAGGCTCTTATCTACACACTACAAACCTGGCAGTAAGACTGCGTTTATTCAGCATCCAGCATTCACTCCCCCTCAACACAAAATGAGACAGCCTCTAATACAACCAATCAGAGCTCCAGACTTCCCTCATCTACAGGAGCATAATTTAGAATACTGCTGTAATCATATCATTTTTTTTACCCTATAGACATCTAAGTGCCTAAGTTATGGCAGTGCAGTTAGATATTTCACAAGGTTATCATACACAAAATACAGAAATCCCGATCCTGCTTTTGAGGTAAATATAAAAATTCAAGTTAAAAGGCTGTCACTTAGACAGTTTCCTAATGCATTTTTTGAAAGTATGTCATTTAGGATAGTGTACTCACTCGTGCATTTTGATTATTGCCTCAATTTAATGAGAGCAAAACTCCTGAAGCATAAACTTAACGAGTTGGAAACAGAAGATAGTTCCCAATACTATACAAAATGACCATCTAGCTAGGTTTAAACAGATTGAATCTTTTCTTTCTCTTACCTTTTCTGCTTCTTTTCTTTTCAAATGACATTAATTTTACAGAATAACTTTCCACATGTAACAAATAGACTCTGGTTCTGGAGTTCCAGCATAGGTGTTGTGGGCCAAATGGATTGGTTTCCAGAGGGCCCGCATGGACATTGTGGGCCAAATGGATTCTTGGGGTGGCAGCAGTCACTCAGGCCTGGCAGCTCAGTAACTAAAGCCTGGCAGGCTGGCAGCTCACAAACTGCGAGAAATTCTGCTGAAAACAGGTGAGAGACTGTGTGAGAGGGAGGAAATCAAGGGGGAGAGGGAGGAAATCAATTTTAGACATTTTCATCTTTGTTTACAGTTGCAAAAGGCACACAGTTGCAAAAGTCATGCAGTTGCAAAAGGCACACAGTTGCAAAAGTCATGCAGTTGCAAAAGGTACACAGTTGCAAAAGGCATACAGTTGCAAAAGGCACACAGTTCAATAGCCACACAGTTGCAAAAGGCACAGTTTAAAAACACATAAAGGGCACTCACAGGTCAGTATTCTCAGTGTTCTGTAGATTTCCAGCTCAGAATGAGAGTCGTGACCCTCTCCCTACCCCCATCTTGCAGAGACTGAGCTACGCCCACACTTCCAGGTTGTATAGCTCATCCCCCTCCCACCAGAAGGGGCATGGCCTTCATGGCATTATTGACAGGAGTGAGAATCTCAACAATTTTTAAACATTAATAAGTCTTTTATTTTTCATCGATGGGAAAAATCCTCTGGTCCTGACAGCTGAAGGTGGAATCTGAGTAAGGTGGCCAAAAATCACAGCCGTAAGTGGTTGCGTTATTTTCTAAAATCAATATACAGTGCAAACAGGAAATGGTCAAGTTTAGACTTTTAATTATATAGATGTGTGGCTGATGGTTGACGCAATGGTGGTGGAGAGGAGGGGCAAGCGGTGGGACAGCACAATGGGCCATTTCAATTAACTCCATAACTTACCTCACTGGGTTTGATAATGTAGACTATTGGCATTACAAATCCCTTAGATATTTCTAACCCTGCTTTAATTATTATAGTACAAAAGCAAAATATGTGAACACAACCTATTTATACTCAATAGGGTGGGCAGCATTCATAAAGTGAGAGAAGCAGAACTATCAGCTGTTTCTCTGGCAACAAATGTGGCCCGGCCTACTGTTTATTTCTAGGCTTCCATTTTTCATGTTAATTGTACTACTGTAACTCAAGCCATCTCCATTAACTTAAAGGAGGCCTATCAGGATTCATTCACTAACAGGGGTTAAGAACGAATCCTTCCTGGGAAAGTTCTATCATGTGGCTATAGGAATCTTCATGCTTCCTCTAGGCAAGTTGTTTTTCATACACTCTCCAGTCTATTTTTAAATAGGGCAGAATAGTAAGAACCAGAAGAATGCAGATTGTGGAGCAAATTGCTCTTGTGAAGGCTGGAATTTAGGTCAAAGCTTGACAGCAATATACTACAAAGTGCTTCTGTACTGTACTCTGGTTTAATTTCCCATTTAAGAACAGTATAGGGAATGATTCCTCCATATGCTTGTAAAGCAGCAGCTACAGTTCCAGGTGTCTTCACTCTCCTCTTGATGCTTTATTATTTTAAGGACATGATTGAGGTAATTCGATTCAAACATATAGTAAATATATGTAAACTTAATTTCAGAAATGAAGGGATTTTTTTTTTATGGGCGAGAAGTTTAGCATTTGAGCCCATTGAACACATTAGGGTTTAGAAGGGTAAGAGGCGATCTATTTGAAACATTCAAGATCCTGATGGCTGCAGTGAGTAGATGCTGGATGTTTTCTTACGGGAGATTCTCGAATTAGAGCTTATCTCAGGATAAAGTATCATCTAAGACGGAGACAATTATTTTTGACTCTCGATAGAAAATGTCATGGAAACCAGGCAGGAAGTGAAGATGGGTCGAAGGTCAGGTCAGCCATGACCTTATTGAAAATGTGCCACTCCTGCCCTTATTTCTTATATTCTTAAAAAAAATGGAGTCTACTTCATCCACATGGACATGCAGTAAAACTGGGTTCCTATCTTCATGAAGACGCTGGTTTTCATGAATAAGAGTCTTACACCTGCTTAATGCAGGGATTCTAACCAACTGCTGACCTCCCTCAACATATTTATGTAACAGAGCAACAAATCTAACTTAATCTCAACATTATTAGCATCAAATAAATCCCAGCAATGTCAAGCTAAAATGGAATAATATCTTCTAACTTTATGGGGTAGAATTTCAACCTCAGGTTTATGCACTTAATAAACAAAGCAATTTTATTTTGGTCAGAATTTGATATTTGGTTTGACTGACCATATTGCTCACATTCAACAAAAATTAAGTTAGATTTTTATCCTGTTTGTTGTAACATACATAAAAGTGCATTTTAAAAGCTGTGTAAAATTCAGTTGCTCAGGGAGACAACCAATTTCAGGGAAAAGAAAATCCACCAGGCGTGTAACAGATATGATGCATTTTGCAACCCCTCTAAAGTTCAACTTCATCGTCGTAATATTTTGTATTCAGTCACTGAGTAAATTTATTGAGATTAAAAAGTAATTTAAGTGAGCCAGTTTCAGATGGGACCTTTGGGGAATTTGGCTTTTACAAGTTGATTTCAACTGCAAGATTTACTATTTTTTTACGTTGGCCTGCTATTAATTCTCTTCTATGACTTATCCGTGATGTCATTCATTGATGGAACCAAATGGAGGGGCTGAATAGCCTATTCACATCTTTAATAATTTTCGCCTTCAGCATAGCAAATATTTTAATATTTTTACTCAACGCAAGACAACATATCACTCAGACTGAGACTCAATTCAATTTGATAAAAACAGATATGCGCCTTATACCCACGCAGTCATTACTATACTACATTAACACTCCTCCCGCTCAGATTGGAGAATTTCATCTGAAAAAGTATCTAGAACTCTTTGGGGAAGTAAACCTGAAGTACCAGGTATTCGTTGTGACATTGCTCAAGTTCCTGGCAGTGATTGATATTAAAAAAAATATTTTTAACTCAACGGTGGGGCTCTTTTTGGATAGCAGGCCATTGAATCACCTGGTCTCTCATGTGTAGGAAGGAACTGCAGATGCTGATTTAAACCGAAGATAGATACAAAAATGCTCGAGTAATTCAGCGGAACAGGCAGCATCTCTGGAAAGAAGGAATGGGTTGTAGCGGTGCCTGCTGGCGCACGCAGGTATCAAGGTTCAGAAGCCGCGGTCACGTGACTCGGGAGGGGCTGCTTGTTTTCACGCGGTTTTGCTTTCGCGCGTTAGTTCAGTGCTGACCACCGTTGTGGCTTCACGTGTCGTGAGAGCCTGTAAACTGAGAAGTGATTTTCTGAATAAAAATGTGTTTGAAAACTCAGTTGTCGTTCCTGCGACCGCCAAAGAGCCTTTGGCCCACTGAGTCCCATGCTGCTCAGCAATCACCTCTTTGTGCCACCTCTAACCTTCGCATTCTTTGTAGGAGATGGGTTTGCTTTCTTTATTGCCTTTCTGATGCCTCTTAGGCAATTGATCTATATTTATGTGCTTTCTTTTCACAAAGACGTTATGTACATTTTTTAAGAGAGGATTGGTTATTTAAACTTTTATGTATTCCTTGGTATATCCTTTCAACTTTGTAAAAACGATGACTCTGTGGCAGGTCTCAGGCTTTGGCTTCTACATAGATGAATTGGGAATATATTATAAGGTTGTGCAATGTCTTCCTGGTGAGTGAAATAAAAGCTGCATGGCTTGAAGTCTTACATGCTTCAGGCAATTTATTTCCCCTTTTATTACAAACCGGTGAAGAATTTTAAAGAAATTCTTATTGAGCTTGCAGCCAGGTAAAATATTGAAGATATGATTATAAAGCTTTTGTCTCTAACTGAACACATCTTCGCATCAGTGCATCTGCATCTTTCCATGCATCTTGCTGCCATTAGTAATCATGTACATTTGATTTTGCCTGCTTATCTGTGTCAGTACACCACAGACAAAAAGGCAGAACTTGCTGCAAGTCATCTGTGCTCCTGCTGACCTAAGCAGTAAACTCAGACCTATCTTTTGCAGAAGGTAGACACAAAAAACTGGAGTAACTCAGCGGGACAGGCAGCATCTCTGGAGAGAAGGAATGGGTGACATTTCGGGTTGAGACCCTTCTCCAGATCTTTTGATTTTTGCAGGTCAGCTAGTGCAGCCAAGTCTGATCATCGCTCAGTGGAAAGGAGGTGCACTGGAACACTGCGAGGGCCAATGTAATGGCCATTACACCAGGCAGATTGTGAAGAAGGAATGATTGCAAAAACAAACTGCTGGCAGGAAGCCCATTTATTGCGCAACATCAAAGATCTTCAGAAATCTTGTCAGTGCGGCTGTGAAGAGGATTTCCACTTGTCTTAAAATAAGGCACCGCCCATTGAAGACAGTGGCAATTACATTTATATTTCTCTTGGAAGATCCTTGCAGTCTGATGAAAAGTCTTGACCCGAAACATCACCTATTCTTTTTCTTTAGAGATGCTGACTAACCCGTGGAGTTACTCCTGTATGTTGTGTCTTTGTCTTTGGTGTAAACCAGCATCTGCAGTTCCTTCTTACAATTTAGACCTCTGGAAGTCTAGCTCAAATTGTGGTGGAGAGGGAAATTTTGAATATTTTTAAGATAGAGTTAGATTGATTTTTTTCTCAGCAAAGATTAGCAGGGTGAGACAAGAATGCCAATTTGAGGCTGTAATTAGATTAAAAATGATTTTAATGAATAGCAGACCAGACTTGAGAGACCAATGGCCCAGCTCCTGCTCAGAATCTAAAGATGCATGTGTAAATGCATATAATAGCCGTCCATCATATGCTCCGAATGTCCCTAAATATTGCAATGGGAAACTAAAATTAACATTAAAAAATACACCATTAGTTCTATCACAAAGGCATTTATAATAATATATTTTTTAAATAGGAAATGGTTTATTAGTAATTTTTTTGCTCTCCAACGGATATTCCATTCGATCCCAATAATTGGATTCACTGTGTTTCTGCCAAAGTAGGAACAGGAGAGGGGATTTGGGAAAGGGTAGCCTAAAAATGGCAGCAGTTGTTGGTTGGGTGAACAGCAAGTGGGGTGGGTTAGCTGAGCATTGAGCCATGGCCACACTCTCGTTTCATTCCTGTCATCAGGAAGAAGGTATGGGAGCCTGAAAACTGTAGCATCCAGATTCAGGAGCAGCTTCTTTCATACAACAATCAGGCTATTAAACACAAAGTACTATGTTTACATGCCTTTTGTGCCGCTGCAAATAAGGATTTAATTGTTCCATTTCAGGACACATGACAATAAAACACTTAACTCTCGAAATTTGCAGTGCAGAGGGTGGAAAATGTTGCCTAAAACGGATCTATCCAAATCAAGCTAGGACCATCAAATCAAGTACCAGGATGGAACCTCTTTCAATTGTAACTTTTATACTTGATCCCAATGACAAGCCTATATCACATCAATATGTTACTCAGATTCTGGATTACTCAAAGCTGACATTACAATGGCTGCCTCACCAACAGTCTGTATGTCCCTTCCTTCTTTGTGTTTAAATAGTATGTGTTAAATGTATGTTCTTAGTGTTCTGTGTTCTTTAGCTTGTTTTATGTGGAGAGTGGGGGGGGGGGAGGCCAGAGAGTTGGGGGAAACTTTTTTTCTCATCTCTTACCTCAAAGGAGATGCAATTTTTTTTCCATATCGTTTCCCCGTCCGCACCTAATATCAAGGATTTGGCGGCCTTTGCTGGAGATCGACCAGGAGCTCCATCACGGGGTGCCTATGGACTTACCATCTTGGTGCCCACGATCCCTTTGCCAGGGATCGACCTCGGAACTCCAACCATGGGTGATTGTGGACTTTAACATCGCGGAGCTCGCAGTCTCTGGTTAGAGACCAATTTTCGGGAACTCCAAGCTGCAGGAGTTTCGACCGCCCCAACATGGATGATTCAATCACCCCAACGCAGGAGTTTCAACCGCCCCGACGCGGGGGCTTCAACTGCCAGCTGTGGGAGCTTCAATCACCCTGACTGCGGATGGTTCGATTGCCCCCACCGTGGGAGAATAAAGAGGACAAAGATTAGACTATTTTGCCTTTCATCACTTTGCCTTCCATCACATTCCGAAAACCGGCCAGAGCTTCAGCGGCAGCGGCGCAGCACTGAAGTACCATGCGGAGCGGCCGATGCCTTACTAGGGTCGCCGTGTTGGAATCTCTGGAGTACTGAGACTGCGACTTTAACACTGTGGAGCTGTGGTTTGCAGAGCTTCCTGGCCGCGGGCGGCGCTGACTTTGACATTGCGGAGGCTTGGGATCTTTCGCCAAGGTCACCAGTTTTGGAGTTCCGCCCAGCTCGGCCTGTGGACTTCGGGAGCCGCGGTCTCCGGTAGGAGATGGCCGATTCGGAAACTCCAAGCCGCTGGGAGTTTTCCTCCGACGCCGGAGTGCCATCATCCGGCGAGAGGGCCTGAAACATCGGGCCGTCCATGGCGGCGGCTGCGGAAGCATCAATTGGCCCCGACCACGGGTGAACAAGAGGAAGAGGACTGAACTTTTATTGCCTTCCCTCACACTGGGAAACGTTGTGAGGGATGTTTTATTTGCTTATGTTAAATTCTATCGTGTTGTGTTTATCTTATTTGTGTGCTCCATGGTAACTCAATTTTCACTGCACCAATTGGTGTATGTGACAATAAATGTCCTCTGTCCTTTGTCCTTTGTCTTCAATCCCAGGGACTTCTGCCATGGTTACAATATTACATTCCCATTATCTTCTATCAGGTATACCAGGTAAAATATAGGCATAGAAACATAGAAACATAGAAAATATGTGCAGGAGAAGGCCATTTGGCCCTTCGAGCGAGAACCGCCATTCATTGGGATCATGGCTGATCGTCTCCAATCAATAACCCGTGCCTGCCCTCTCCCCATATCCCTTGACTCCACTGGCCCCTAGAGCTCTATCTAACTCTCTCTTAAATCCATCCAGTGATTTGGCCTCCACTGCCCTCTGTGACAGGGAATTCCACAAATTCACAACTCTATGGGTGACATTTTTTTTCTCACCTCAGTCTTAAATGGCCACCCCTTCATTTTAAGATTCGCCAAACATTGGGAACATTTTTCCTGCATCTAGCTTGTCCAGTCCTTTCATAATTTTATATGTTTCTATAAGATCCCCCTCATCCTGCTAAGCTCCAGTGAATACAAGCCTAGTCTTTTCAATCTTTCCTCATATGACAGTCCCGCCATCCCAGGGATCAATCTCATGAACCTACGCTGCACTGCCTTAAACACAAGGATGTCCTTCCACAAATTAGGAGACCAAAACTGTACGCAATACTCCAGATGTGGTCTTACCAGAGCCCTATACAGCTGCAGAAGAACCTCTCTACTCCTATACTGAAATCCTCTTGTATTGAAGGCCAACATTCCATTATCTTTCTTCACTGCCTGCTGATCCTGCACGCCAACTTTCAGTGACCGGTGTACAAGGACACCCAGGTCTCGCTGTCCCTCCCCCTTACCTAACCTAACCCCATTGAGATAATAATCTGCCCCCTTGTTTTTGCCACCAAAGTGGATAAACTCACATTTATCTATATTATACCGCATCTGCCCACTCACTCAACCTGTCCAGGTCACCCTGCAACCTCCTAACATCCTCTTCACAGTTCACACTGCCACCCAGCTTTGTGTCATCCGCAAACTTGCTAGTGTTGCTCCTAATTACTTCTTCCAAATCATTAATATATATGGTAAACAGTTGCGGCCCCAACACTGAGCCTTGCGGCACTCCACTCGCCACTGCCTGCCATTCTGAGAAGGACCCATTCACTCCTACTCTTTGCTTCCTGTCTGCCAACCAATTTTCTATCCACGTCAACACCCTATCCCCAATACAATGTGCTCTAATTTTAGTCACCAGTCTCCCGAGTGGGACCTTATCAAAAGCTTTCTGAAAGTCTAGATACAATACATCCACTGGCTCCCCTTCACCCATTTTACTTGTCACATCCTCAAAAAATTCCAGAAGATTAGTCAAGCATGGTTTTCCTTTCATAATTCCATGCTGACTTGGACTAATCCTTTTACTGGTATCCAAATGCCCCATTATTACCTCTTTAATAATTTACTCCAGCATCTTTCCCACCACCGAAGTCAGACTAACTGGTCTGTAATTCCTCGTTTTCTCTCTCGCTGCTTTCTTGAAAAGTGGGATAACATTAGTGTAAAGGAGTCCAGTCTGACACACTGTGACCTTTACTGAGTCCTTTATTAAAGCACGTGTCACACACGTCCCAGCACTGAATGCATCTAGTCTTCATGCGTACTGGAACCAAAAGGGAGGAACAAGGGGAGGATATCACAGTTATACTGGTATGGCTGGGCGTGGTTAGTGGTGTTGAGGTAGCTACATTATAGGTTGCATGCATAAACCATCTACAATTAGCTATCCTCCAATCCACAGGAACTGATCCTGAATCTATTGAACATTGGAAAATGACCACCAATGCATCCACTATTTCTAGAGCCACCTCCCTGAGGACCCTGGGATGTAGATCATCAGGCCCAGGGGATTTATCATCCTTCAGTCCCATTAGCCTACCCAATACTATTTCTCACCTAATGAAAATTTATTTCAGTTCCTCAACCCCCTTAGATCCTCTGTCCTCCAGTACTTCTGGGAGATTGTTTGTGTCTTCCTTAGTGAAGACAGATCCAAAGTACCTGGTCAACTCTTCTGTCATTTCCTTGTTCCCCATAATAATTTCACCCATTTCTGCCTTCATGGGACCCACATTTGACTTTGCTATTATTTTTCCTTTAACATATCTAAATAAGCTTTTACTGTCCTTCTTTATATTCCTGGCCAGCTTCCCCTCGTACTTTATCTTTTCAGCCCATATTGCCCGTTTTGTTTCCTTCCGTTGTCCTATGAACATTTCCCAATCCTCTGGCTTCCGGCTACTCTTTGCTGTGTTATTCATCTTTTCTTTTAGTTTTATTCTATCCCTAACTTCTCTTGTCATATATATTCAGCCATCTATTTTCTGCCGTAATATTTTTGAAAGCTGTTTAGGCATTCACTGGGGAAGTTTGACTATTTCCCCAAAGTGTAATCGGGCATTGAGGCAATGCCACTTTGAGCTGTGATATTGAAGGAATGGAAATATGTTGAGTATTCTATTTTTCTTCCTATGTATTTAACAATCCTAATGAATCCACCCTTGCCAATTGAAACTTGAGTTTATCACTGCATAGTGTGTAGAAAGGAACTACAGATCCTGGTATATACCAAAGATAGACACAAAGTGCAAGAGTATCTCAGCGTGCCAGGCAGCATATCTGGAGAAAAAAGATGGGTGATGTTTTGGGCCTGAACCCTACTCCAAGTCTGCAGAAGGGTCCTGACCCAAAACGTCACCCATCCTTTATCTCCAGAGATGCTACCTGACCACTAAGTTACTCCAGCACTTTGTGTTTATCACTGCATTGTTTGAGCAATGATGCTGCATATTGTTAATTCATCAGTTCTTAACACATTTTTATTTTCAATTGGTCAATCAATTCATGTCCATGGTCAGAGGCAAAATATCTGACGTGCTTTTACCACTTCTATATTCTTGATTATTTTTCATGCCCTTTTCCTTCCCTGGATTGGTGCAAAGTTATAAAATGAGTAGCACTAATGTTGATAGTGATCAGCGCAGACAACCAAAGATAAGTTAGAGCATCTTCTGATAGACTCTAGACATTCCTGTTGAACACTACATTCTTGACCCAATTTAATATTTATATAAATAGCAATTACTCAGCACTGGTCCATCTGGTGTGAAAAAGCAGCAGAACGTTTCATGCCCAGGGCCATGGAGCATTCTGCTGCACCCCACCAACTGTCCCATTTCACTCACCATATAATCCTGGGGAAACCATACAAGTTCAAAGACTTCTGTGCTGACTGCAAATGTATTTATTGATAATGATTGCTGAGAGCATATTGCCTTAATTCTGTAATCAAAATGTAATTTACTGAGAAAATCAGGACCATGCCAATTATCTATTTACAGAAGTGTAAGCATGATATAAAAATATGGGAGATGAAAAGAGAACTGGCCGATTAAAAAATAATGGAAACCGCAAGGCTGGGAACTGCTGCGAAGGGAACTGCTCAAAAAAGTGTTTTGAACTTAACTTGTTTCTCACTAGTTGAAGGTTTGGGCAAGTTATTTGTTCCAATCATTCTGTACATGCCAAGGAGATGTTGAATAAATGCAACGAGGGATCTATCCTACCTATTCAATTTTTTCTCTGTCTGCGGGAAAGCAGCTAGTTCTTTTTTGACAACTCACTTGAAATAACACCGTTCTGATCCAACCACAGGGGATCAGAGCAGCAGTATTCCAGAATATAACAACATCTCCTTTTCATCTTTTTTTAGTAAAATAAAACAGAAAACCACATTTGTTGGTTTTATTAGAAGTCGTTGTTTTGCGTGAAACTCTTGTCACTACCACTTTGTAAATGATTTCCAGCTAATGTGCAGGAGTAGCTTTCGGCTTCCCTTCATTCAGAGGTATGATTGAAACCGCAATGTTCTAGATTTGGTCCCTTTCATTCTTGTCATTCTACATTTTAATAGAATCCAAAAGAAAATGTCATAATTTTCCACCCGAAAAATGGAATTCTCTTTGCCAATTGCTTATCTGTAGAATTATATTTGATTGTTCTTAATGGATGGGGTTATCCTTCCTCTTAGGCAGCGGGTAGGGATTCAGGATGAATGACTTTGACCCCAGTTTTGTGGGTTCTGAGTTGGCTACTGAGACCTACCTGCAAACTAGAGGCACAGGCGAGACAGAGAGTGGCTGACAGGATGTTTGTTTGGGTGGTTTGTGAGTTGGCAAGCTCCTTCCACTGTATACACAGTGTTCTGGGAGCTCCTGGTGTGGCCTTGGATTTCTCAATACCATTCTGAATACTCCGCCCCTACTTTGAGTGGTCGCGGGCCAGAGGTTCCTAGGAGACAGTAAAGATGTTGCACTTCAAGGAAGGCTTGAGTACCTCTATGAATCCTTTCCTATGCCTATTTGGCAATCTCTGCCAAAAATTTACAATTTTGGGTAAATAGCTTAGTCTCACAGTTTGAAGCACAGCATCTTTATTGTTCAGTTCATCACCATCTAGGCAGTACATCATAAGTTCACTCTACTGCAGCTACTGAAAGACAGTAGGTGAGTTCTTACACTATAAAGCATGCATTAGGCGGAGTTATAATTACTAAGCATTCTGATTGGCTAACATGCAATAGCCAATCTACATCTCTTCTTGTCTGAATGAAAAAGCAACTAAGGCATTTTAAATGATAAGCAATCTACACCTATCATATAGAGTCACAGTTAAATATAATGGAAAGAGGAATTTTGCTCAATTTGTTCGTGCCATCCAAGACATCTATCAGAGCTAATCCCATTTGCCAGTTTTGGCCCAAATCCTTCCAAGCTTTTCCTATCTAAGTACCTGTCTAAATATATTTTAAAAGTTGTGATTATACCCACCTCTGTAGCTGCCTCTGGCAGCTGGTTCCATATACCTGCCACACTCTGTGTGAAAAAGTTGCCCCTCAAGCCTTTTAAATCTTTTCCCTCTTACTTTAAGTCTCTGTCGTCTAGTTTAACTTCCCCTACCCTGGAAAAAATGTTACCCATACCCCTTATGATTTTATATTAAGGTCATTCCTCAGCCACCTACGCTCCAGAGAAAAAACTCCCAGTCTTTTATTATAACTCAAACCCTCCAGTCTTGGTAATATCCTCATAAATCTTCTCTGCACTTTTTCCAGCTTAATAACATTCTTCCTAGAACTGTGCAACCAGAACTGCACACGTTATACCAAGTATGGTCTCACCATCAATTTGTACATTGTAACATGATGTCTTAACTCCTGCACTCAGTGCACTAATTGATGAGGGAATGATGTTGTGTACCTCTATCAGATCACCTTACTGCTTCCTGTGGTCCAGGAAAAACAATCCCATCTAACAAGGATCATATTATAACTCAAGCCCTCTAGTCCCAGTAACACCCTTGTGAACTTTTTCTGCACTCTTTCCATCTTAATGACATCCTTCCATTAGTAGGATGATCAGAGTCGCGCACAATACTCCAAATGTACTTTTACCAATCTGCTGTACAACTGTAACATGATGTTCCAACTCCTGTACTTAATTTGTGTAGGAATGAACAGCAGGTGCCGGTTTACACCAAAGAGAGACGCAACATTCTGGAGTAACTCAGCAGCATTTTTGGAGGGAAGGGATGGACAATATTTCGGGTCAATCTGAAGAAAGGTCTCGATCCAAACTGTCACCCATTTCTTCTCTCCAGAGATGCTGTCTGTCCTGCATTTTGTGTCTATCTTCCTGTACTCAACATCCTCACCAATGAAGGCAAATGTGCCAAACACATAATACACTTTCCTTTCTACTTATGTTACCACTTTCAGGGAACTATTTACCTGTACCCCTTAGTCTCTCTTTTTTACAACATTTCCCAGGGCCCTACCATTTACTGTGTCACTTCTGTCCTAGTTTAACCTAATAAAATACAATGTGGCTTCCATTTCTTGGCCCGTTTCCCCAGTCCATCTAGATCATGTTGCGATCTTAAATCATCTTTCTCAGTACATTTGCCCAGAACATCACCAATTTTGGTGCAATCCACAAACTTGCTAAGCACGTTAATAACATCATCATCCAAATCATTAATGTAAATGACAACCAACAGTGGACACAGCACCAATCCATGCAACACACGACTGGTCACAGGCCTCAAGTCTGAATAACAATCCTCCATTATCATCCTCTGACTGGCCACAAAGCCAATTTTGGATCCATTGGTGGCTCACCATAGATCCCATGTGATTGAACCTTTCAGATCAGTTCCCTGTTTGGGGCTTTGCCAGAGGCCTTGCTAAAGTCTAGGTAGCCAATGTCTACCATCCAACCTCCGTCAATCCTTTTTGTCATCCCTTCAAAAAATTCCGTCCTTTTCTCAATCAAGACTTGAGTTTTCATGTGCAAAGTCACGATGACTATCCCTTACTCTTCCTGATGCTGCCCTCAAAATCCAAACTTTTCCACCATTCACGTAAGGCTTATTGGCCTATAGTTTCCTGGCTTGTTCTTGCAGTCTTTCTTAAATAATGGCACAATATTGATCAGCTCCAGTCTCCAGATACCTCACCCATGTCTAAGGATGTTGCAAATATTACTCCCAAGGCCCCTGCAATATCTTCCATATCTTCCTACTACCTACTTGTCAAGGCATCAGGGATTTATCCTCCTTAATATACTTAAATGCCACCAGTACCACACCTCCTCTTTGAAACTGTGGATTTGTTTCAATATATCACTATTCATTTCTTTAAGTCCTTAGCTTGTATGACCTTCTCCATGGTAAACACAGAAAAGTATTTATTTACCACTCACCTATCTGGTCAAACTAACAGGTCTGGAGGGCCATCCGACACCATGACCTCCCACATCTGGCATCCAGAACAGTACACCGCTCTGACTGTCATTCTCCCGCCTTACCCTGGATCCGATACAAGTACAATACAATAGAAACTGCTGGGAGAAATCAGCAGGTATCTGACTCACAACAGCTGCTCCCTCGTGACCTTTAAACTGCACCTTTATTATATAAACAAAAAGCACTGTACCTTTAGCCCACTGTACCTTTACTAAAGCACTGCACCTTTAACCAGAAAGCACAAATGCTAACCTGAGGTTGCACCCAATCAGCTGCTTCCTCTAGTCTGCTTCCACCAATCAGCGGCTTCCACCAGAACCCTCCCTATGGAGTGTGGAACGTTACGGATTTTGGTAAGCCCTGACCCTCCTTCACACTCTCCAACGGTCCCGGGCCTCTGTGAAATAAAGCCCCGTGCCCGATTTAAGTACTCACCGCCCTGACCCTCCTCCACACTCTCCAACGGTCCCGGGCCTCTGTGAAATAAAGCCCCGCACCCAATTTTAAGTACTCACCGCCCTGACCCTCCTCCACACTCTCCAACAGTTATTTTTACCAGCAAAAAATATGAGGTTAGAGTTTAATGACTTTTTTGCTCCAGCGAGTCCAGCCAAGTATTCCAACAAGAACAAAATCTGCTGATAAGATAAGCTTCTTCATTTTCACCAGTTCAGGTAATATATGTTGTTCCAGATCTTAATTATTTTACTGTGGCCAGTATATTTTTTAGAGGTCTCTTCTAGAGATCTAGAAATATAAAGGCAGAATTATACACATATCCAAACACTGTCTTGGATACAATGTCAATGCAGGATAATTTCCAATGTTTGTTAATATTCATGTTCAAAAAATGGAATCCGCAAAGGAGTATGGTTGTTCTACTTTTACTGATTTTTCTTTGCTATTAACATTTTTTACTTTTGAAACTCAACATATTATGCATAAACTGGATTCTGCAATGAGGGAAATGAATCTAAATTGTTTAAAGCCCAAGAGAAAATAAAGGTTAGTGGTAATAATGCAATGGTTGCATTATGTTGTACTTTGTCACACCGTAACATTTCAAAATGCATTTCAGTGTGCATAAAAAGGTTGAAAGACCTCTTCACATTTCTATGCTTTTAATTTCTGTATAATGTATGTTTTAAGAGAAGTGCCTGCATCAGCCAGTCGCAGAAGGAGCAAAAAGATGAATGGCCATTGATCTGCGGAATGTGGTATTGATTGAGGTGAAAATGTTGATGAGAAATCCAAACGGGCTCTACACACTACACGTAGTGTCGTGGGATCTTTGATACTCAGTTGAAAAATGGGAAAAGACTTGGATCAAGGTTTTATTGGAAACTTGGAATCTGCAATAAAATGCAGCGTTCTTTCAATATGGCACACAAAAGTCAACTTGGATTGTATATTTGAACCACACAGATACCGATTTTAAAAACGTTGTTACATTAGCAAAACTAAACATGACTACCTCTAATTGCTCCTTTGGAACAGGCAAAGTTCACCTTGGCGCACCCCCCATTCCCCATTGGCTTTACCCCATACATAGTCACACATCATGGAAAAAAAACCTTCAACCCAATTTGTCCATGCTGACCAAGATGCCCCATCTATTGTAGTCCTATTTGCCCACCTTTGGCCCATATCCCTCTCAATCTTTCCTGTCAATGTACCTCTTCAAGCATTATTTACATATTTAAAGAACATGTATCTGCCTCAATTACCTCCTCTGGCAGCTCGTTCCATATACCAACCACTCTCCGGCTGAAAATGTTGCCCTTTATGTTCATGTTAAATAATACCCCTCTCAACTTAAAATGGAGCCCTTTTGATTTTGATTCCTCTATCCTCTATAGTGCTGCCACATCTTTTTACTCTCAATTCAACCTCATTCAAGATTCAATTATTGTACTTAAATATTTTTGTTCTACTTTGGATTGCACTGCGATCTTTGCGGCATCTGCTGTTTAGCGCCCATAGTTCTATTTACTGTTCTATTTATCATTATGTTCAAAAGTCCGAGGAGCAGAATTAGGCCCTTCGACCCATCAAGTCTACTTCACCATTCAATCATGGCTGATCTAACTCTCCCCCTCAACTCCATTCTCCTGCCTTATTCCCATACCACCAACACCCATACTAATTTCTCTATGTATGCTGCTTATTCTGAGTTTATGTGAACAAGGAAGAATATATAATATACTCTTCTTCAGACTGATGTAGGGGTGGTGGGGGTGGGAAGAAAAAAGGAAGAGTCGGAGACAGTGGGCTTTGGGAGAGCTGGGAAGGGGAGGGGAAAGAGGGAGAAAGCAAGGACTACCTGAAATTGGAGAAGTCAATGTTCATACCGCTGGGTTGTAAACAACCCACGCAAAATATGAGGTGCTGCTCCTCATTCTTTAGGGAACGGGGGTTCCCCTCTTCGCCTATAGATGAGGCTCTCACTAGGGTCTCTTCTATACCCCGTAGCACTGCTCTCACTCCCCATCCCCCCCACTCATAACAAGGGCAGGGTCCTCCTTACCCTCCTCACCTTCCACCTTACCAGCCATTACATACAACAGATAATCATCTGACATTTTCGCCACCTCCAATGGGACCCCACCACTGGCCACATCTTCACATCTCCTCCCCTTTCATAGAAAAATAGAAATTAGGTGCAGGAATAGGCGATTCGGCCCTTCGAGCCTGCACTGCCATTCAATATGATCATGGCTGATCATCCAACTCAGTATCCTGTACCTGCCTTCTCTCCATACCCCCTGATCCCTTTAGCCACAAGGGCCACATCTAACTCCCTCTTAAATATAGCCAATGAACTGGCCTCGACTACCCTCTGTGGCAGAGAGTTCCAGAGATTCACCACTCTGTGTGAAAAAAAGTTCTTCTCATCTCGGTTTTAAAGGATTTCCCCCTTATCCTTAAACTGTGACCCCTTGTCCTGGACTTCCCCAACATCGGGAGCAATCTTCCTGCATCTAGCCTGTCCAACCTCTTAAGAATTTTGTAAGTTTCTATAAGATCCCCTCTCAATCTCCTAAATTCTAGAGAGTATAAACCAAGTCTATCCAGTCTTTCTTCATAAGACAGTCCTGACATCCCAGGAATCAGTCTGGTGAACCTTCTCTGCACTCCCTCTAAGGCAATAATGTCCTTCCTCAGATTTGGTGACCAAAACTGTACGCAATACTCCAGGTGTGGTCTCACCAAGACCCTGTACAACTGCAGTAGAACCTCCGTGCTCCTATACTCAAATCCTTTTGCTATGAAAGCTAACATACCATTTGCTTTCTTCACTGCCTGCTGCACCTGCATGCCTACTTTCAATGACTGGTGTACCATGACACCCAGGTCTCGCTGCATCTCCCCTTTTCCTAGTCGGCCACCATTTAGATAATAGTCTTCTTTCCTGTTTTTGCCACCAAAATGGATAACCTCACATTTACCCACATTATACTGCATCTGCCAAACATTTGCCCATTCACCCAGCCTATCCAAGTCACCTTGCAGTCTCCTAGCATCCTCCTCACAGCTAACACTGCCCCCCAGCTTAGTGTCATCCGCACACTTGGAGATATTGCCTTCAATTCCCTCATCCAGATCATTAATATATATTGTAAATAGCTGGGGTCCCAGCACTGAGCCTTGCGGTACCTCACTAGTCACTGCCTGCCATTGTGAAAAGGACCCATTTACTCCTACTCTTTGCTTCCTGTTTGCCAGCCAGTTCTCTATCCACATCAATACTGAACCCCCAATGCCGCGTGCTTTAAGTTTGTATACTAATCTCTTATGTGGGACCTTGTCGAAAGCCTTCAGGAAGTCCAGATACACCAGATCTAGACGGCTTTCTGCAGACTCCGCTTCCTCAATAACTACCTAGTCAATTTGCCCCTTCTCAACCAAACCACCCCCTCCCCTTGTCACTTTACCTTCCCCCTTGACTCCATCCAAGGACCTAAGCAGTCTTTCCAGGTGGGGTGGTGGTTCACCCGCACCTCCTCCTGTTAATCCTGGCTAAATTGGAGAGGCTAGAACTTCAAAATGGGATAAAAGCTTCAGGGCTGGGTGGAGATTTGGTCTATTTGGAATTGCTCTCTGCAGATCTGGGACAAGCTGCGGAGTGGTGCCAATGTGTCTAGAGCCTAGATACAATTTGCAAGAAAACAATAAGAACATCTGCAGACCCTGTCAATTTGGTGCAAAATGCATAGAATGGATTGGATAGCTGCAAATCAGACATACATCGTGTAAATAATTGTAAATAAAGTTGCAGAGTTCACCTTTGCCGAGTGTTGATTTGATGAGGTATTGAGCCTTGTCTGGGTTTCTTGTAGATCAGGGTAAATGTTTCTAAGTTGGATTCCTTGTGAAGTCCATTTGAATACAATATATTGAGCTGCTGTATTAGTGAGTTAGGGAAATGTCTTTTATGTATTGGGTTAATCGATATCTGTAATTAGATTATTAAGAGAATACCCCCATGTGATTCGGCCCCTCGAGGTCTCGGGACATATAAAATTCCGCTACCATGAGGTCCAGCGTTAATCTTCTGGGAGAACGCTTTGGACTGCATGACTCTCTGGAGTGCCTCTATTTGAGCGAGGCCTAGAGGGCTTGATCAGGCAGATACGAGGATCAAACCCGCGGTGGGATAGTACAGTAGTTGAACTGTAATTGCGCTTTTATTAAAATAAAGATTAGTTGTCTCGTGCTTGATTCAGTGTTTTTATTGAAACTAGATTGGGGGGAAGCTTAGAAATGAGCAATTTACATTGGGGGCTCGTCCGGGATCTCAAAAGACCCCCAAACACAACTTTACGATCAAGGGTGTTGACCTGCTTTGATCGGGAGTGCAGAAATTGGGCCCACAGTGCGGTTTTCGCATTGATTTTTGGTACTTCGTTAATCGGAGTGGATCGATCATTTGCGGGCTTGGGAAAGGGTCTAATTGAGATAATTAGAATAGAGTCTAGCAAGCATGGGGGAGTGGTGATCCCGCCTTTGGGTTAGGGGCCCATAAAACCAGGGTGAGGTTAGGGACCCTGCTGGGGTTGAGTTAAGGGCCTGTCCCACTTGGCCGTCATTTACGCGACAGGCCGGTAGTGACTGTCGTGCGCGTCTTCATGCGTCCGCATAGCCGTCTGGTGTGTGTGACGTCATTTGAATACCCAGTTTACGATATTTATCCAGTTTATGATATTTATGGTGATTTTCTAAAATGTTCCAGTTTCTTGGGTGGTGCTAGCAATTGAAAAAACTGTAGAGGTAATGCACCTATTCAAAAAAAGAGGTGAATGAAAAGCAGCAAGCTGCAGACCAAATTAATCCCACCCTGTCCCACTTGGCCATCATTTAAGTGACAGGCCGGTGGCGCGCAAATATTTCGTGCTGCATGAAATCCTGGCGCACTGCTCAATACCGCACGCGACTCCACACTCCTCCACGCCACTCCATGCGCCCATTCCATGCTACCCACACGCTACCCACACACTACCAGGTTGCGTAAATAGTGCACAAATGACGACCAAGTGGGACAGGCCCTTCAGAGTCCCTTTCCTGGGTTAGATGCCCAAACCTTTGGTAATAGTTGGCAGAAAGCAGCTGCTTTAATGATAGCCAAGCACGTTTCATCGGGCGAGGAGTGGCCCAAGGTTAGACTTGGTATCCAAATTGGTGGGGTATTAAAATACAGGTCTGACCTTCGACCGGATCTTTGCCAGGAGCGCAAATTGAAAAGGTGCGCTCTGAAAATCGGCATCGATAACTCACAGCTCAAAGTGACTTCACGCTGAATCCTCAGTGCCTAGCAGAGAGGTGTGTCTGTGTGAAGGTATCTGAGTCTCTCCCTGAAGTGACGGACGAAGAACCTCGTAGTACTGGGCTTGGACGGACAGAGTATAGATTGGCCGGAATACTCCAGTCCGTTCAAGAATTCAACTGCGTAGCCTGCATAGTAGAAAAGATACGCACTAAAATTAGGAGTTCGATTTTGAGTCTATATTTGCAAAGCCAAATTTTCTTTTTTTTCACTTTAGTCTTTATTGCTTTTATGCATACACAAATAAAACATAAATATAACAATGAAACATACAACAATGTAGTGAAACGTACAACAGTGCAGTGCAAATGGTTCTATTTTTGGGCAACTCCAGAAGATACGTGCATGATTTGTGTTTATTTGGCCACATTGCCTCCAGCATGTTTGCTGCCTTAGAATTTGCTTGCTTTTTATGTTCGGCGTAATAAAGAAATGAATCAAATTTTTCCAATTAAATTTTCTCCATTTGTGAATTAGTGGATGTCTGTAGTGTTACACACATATGATTCCATTCTTTTTCTGAGATTGTGATGTTCAATTCCTGTTCCACACTTAAATTTTACGTAAAATGTAGTTTTATATTGACATTCCATTAAACCATGATAACGTTTAGAAATAATCCTTAATGTTTTTTGATGATACACATTAACTATAATTTCTATCACTGGATTATTTTCTTTTAGTGACTCCCTTTTTACTTTTTTATTGTAATAATCTCTCAGTTGGAGGTATCTAAACAAGTCTTGGTTCCGAAGTGCCAATCTAACCTTCAAATCTTGAAAACTTCTTCGGTCTCCATTTTCAGTAACAGTACAAAATGCAGTAATTCCTTTCTTCATCCACTCTTTAAATGTTGAGACATACATCCCTGGTTTAAATTCATTATCCAAAGCTATCCATCTTAAAACGTTTTGTCATTTATTCAGTTTAAGTTGTCTGGTAAGAGTGAACCAGGTTTCTAAAGTAAATATCATTATTGGATCAATTAAACTCCTGATATGTCCAGGAAGTGCTTTTTATCCCAAGAGTGTTTGGATGTGGAAGTCAGGGATATATGTCTCAATCTCTTTCCACCTAGCAATATAGCTGTCCTCACACCAATTAATTAGAGGTCGAAGTTGGGCTGCATAGAAATATATCCTAAAATTTGGAAGTGCCATTCCACCTTTGTCCTTTGGCAACTGGAGTGTAGTGTATCGAATTCTGGCCTTCTTTCCTCCCCAAAATAAATCTAGTTATTAATTTATCCCATTCTGTGAATTGTTTTAATGGTATCTTTATTGGCAGAGATTGAAACAAGTACAATAGCCTTGGCAAAATATTCATTTTCACCATATTTATCTTACTACTAAAATCCATTGGGTAGGCTGACCATCTTTCTATATCCTTTCTTATGTTTTGATGTGATTATAATTGGCCCCATACAACATTTTCACACAGAGAGTGGTGAATCTCTGGAACTCTCTGCCACAGAGGGTAGTTGAGGCCAGTTCATTGGCTATATTTAAGAGGAGTTAGATGTGGCCCTTGTGGCTAAGGGGATCAGGGGGTATGGAGAGAAGGCAGGTACGGGATACTGAGTTGGATGATCAGCCATGATCATATTGAATGGCGGTGCAGGCTCGAAGGGCCGAATGGCCTACTCCTGCACCTAATTTCTATGTTTCTATGTTTCTATATATTTTTCATTATATGTACCCCTAGGTATTTGATTGATTTTGAATCCCATTTAATATTACACTTTTGCTTGATTTCTTCTGGAGGAGCACAATTAAATAGGAGGGTTTGAGTTTTTGAAATATTCACTTTATATCCTGCATAAAAATCAAATTTCTCTATAATCCCCATCATCCTTGGAAATTAGTTGTTTACTTCCGTGAGATACATCATTATGTCATCTGCAAAAAGGCCAATTTTATGTTCTCTGTCTCTTATATTTACTCCCGTCATTTCCCTACCTTGATGAATCGCTTGAGCCAATGGTTCAATATATATAGCAAACAGGGTAGGGCTAAGACAACATCCCTGTCTCGTTCCTCTTCCTAACACAAATCTCTCAGTTAAGGACCCATCATAGAAACATAGACATAGAAACATAGAAAATAGGTGCAGGAGGAGGCCATTCGGCCCTTTGAGCCAGCACCGCCATTCATTGTGATCATGGCTGATCGTCCCCTATCAATAACCCATGCCTGCCCTCTCCCCATATCCCTTGACCACTAGCCCCTAGAGCTCTATCTAACTCTCTCTTAAATCCATCCAATGACTTGGCCTCCACTGCCCTCTGTGGGAGGGAAATCCATAAATTCACAACTCTCTGGGTGAAAAAGTTTTTTCTCACCTCAGTCTTAAATGACCTCCCCTTTATTCTAAGACTGTGGCCCCTGGTTCTGGACTCGCCCAACATTGGGAACAATTTTCCTGCATCTAGCTTGTCCAGTCCTTTTATAATTTTATATGTTTCTATACGATATCCCCTCATCCTTCTAAACTCCAGTGAATACAAGCCTAGTCTTTTCAATCTTTCCTCATATGACAGTCCTGCCATCCCACGGATTCACCTTTACTCTTGCTGTAGGTTGCTGGTCAATTGCTTTAATAACTTGAATTGAATCTTCGGTACAGCCAAATCTTTCTAGTGTTTGTTATAAGAATTCCCAATGAACCCTATCGAAAGCCTTTTCCGCACCTAGGCTTATCAGGACAGCGCGCGTACTTTCCTTTTGAATCTTGTGTATTATATGTAGGGTTCTTCTAATACTGTCCTGTGTTTGCCTGCCTATTATAAAACCAGTCTGGTCTTCATCAATTAAATCTGGCATGAACTTTACAAATCGTTTGGAGATAATTGCAGAATATAATTTATAGTCCACATTTAGAATTGATATCGCTCTGTAGTTGGTACAATTTTCCTTTTCTTTGTTCGCTTTGGGGATTAATATTATAATTGCCTCTTTCCATGACGGGGGTGTCTTGCCTTCTTTGATAATCCAGTTTAAGGTTCTCAGAAGAAGTGGGTTCAGCTCATTCCGAAATATTTTATGCCATTCTATAGGGAAACCGATGCTGCCTTGGGCCTGGTTTATTTTCATTCTACCAATTGTCTACTCTATCTCCTCCAGTGATATTTCTGCTGTGATTATTTTATTTTGTGTCTCTCCAATACAGGGCAGATCTATTGTACTTAAAAAAAAGTCCTCATTGATTCCCCATCTACTGTAGAGGTTTGTGTATATAATTCTTTATAATATTCCTGGAAGATATATTCTATTTATTTTGGATCACTCTTCAATTTCTCTGTACAGTGATCCTTAATTTTGTGTATGGTGTTGTCAGCCTGTTGTTTGCGTAGCCATCGGGCAAGTATTTTAGTGGATTTAGGGCCTAGCTCATAATGTGCCTGTTTTACAAATCTTGCTTTTTTCTCCACCTCGACCGAATATTCCATCCATTTGTCCCCTCAAATCTTCTATTTGTTTTATAAGTTCTCTGGTCTTTATTATGTTTGTACTTCTGTTCTAAATCTTTCAGTCTGATATCAACATAATGTTTTCATTCTGGCCTTTTTAATATGTGATTCCCTAGCTATTAACCTACCTCTTATTACAGCCTTAAATCAGCCCCATAGTATGGATGGGTCCACCTCCCCATTGTCATTCTCCTCTAGATAAGTTTTGATTTCCAATTTAATATCATTAACAGTTGTTTTATCATTCAATATTCCAACATTTAATCACCACACGGTGTTTTTCCTTCTACTATCCATTTGAATTGTTAAGTATATGGCATTATGATCTGATACATCAAAAAACAATTTTTCAAATACTGAATTTCATATTGAAGTCTGCCAATAAGGTGGAATTCGAATTCCTGTATATAGAACTTCGGAGTTAGTGCATGTCCATGATCGATTTCGAATAGTGGCTGATCAACAGTGAATAGTAACCCTCTGGTCAATTGTTGACCAGTATCTGATAGCGAAGAGTACCTGAGAGACAGGCACCTGATTTACTTGATGAAAAGTAATCCGAATAGCGAAGAGTACTCTTAATTCTGTCAAACTTAGCGAGGAAGGATAGAGGTCCCCCTATAGAAGTCCAGTCTTAGCAGAGGGATAGTAACATTCAGGAGGAAAAGTAGTCATTTGAGGATTAGTACCCCTCAGCAAAGATTAAACTAGGAAGAGGAAAATCTTCTGTATCAGAGGGAGAGGTTCGTTGCGTGATAACAGCATGATGCGGCGTCGAGATCGAGTGTTCGTGAACTGTGCGCTAGTGCTTTAAATCATTTTGTAAATTGTAAACGTCTCTCTTTTCGGATTGTCATAGGATCCAGATTTTGTAAATATTCTGTGTATGTAAATAAACAGAGTATATTAAGAATTAAAATATAAGATTTAGATCGTGTTAAGTCCGCGGACCGTCATATGTGTTGCTGCTTGTGCTAGTGTTTACGGATTTAGAAACTTGAAGTAAGAGTGTGTTTGAGTTAAATATTTGTATTTGTTTAAGATCGTATTGTATGAATATGAATCAGGGTGGTTCGATCAGGGGTTGTAATCTTTCGATTACTGCGTCGGGGAGGAGTCATTGATTGATTGCACCACGAGGAACATTTCTTAGAGTGCGTGGTTAATAATAATCAAATGTTTGTGGTTTATTTATGAGTGTGGTTGTGCCTGACAGTGATAGGTAGCGTGTTATCCTGCTTGTGGACGGTGTTACTTACGTGTCTGAAGATCAATTTTGGCTGTTGTGATTGAGGATTAAATGAGTGCGGGAATGTGTTTGATTGTGTTTGAATGTGCTTGATTGTTCCCTGGAGTGATTTTTGAATGACAGGGGATTGAGAAAGTTATAAGGTTGAAAGGGTGTGGACTTGTGGGAGATAGAAGAATTTGAATAAGAGAATAGGATTGGTGGAGCAAAGGAGTAACAAGTTGCAAGGCTGCGATCGCTTTGAACCATTAGCCATTGTCTAGGAGCGAGCTTGGTGAATTTAGGGATCAAAAGGAAAGATTTAAAAATTCTGTTTCAAGAGTTTGGAAGCATGGGGAATAATGTAGATTGAGATGTAACGGAAGAGGAAAAGAGCCCATTGCAACTAATGTGTAATGAGTTTCCTCACAAGACAGTGAAATTAAGAAATTTATCAGGAGTGCTAGTATGGGATTGTGGGCTGAAGGGACTGATTTCCAGAGGGCTAGTACGGACATTGTTGGCCAAACACTCATAACACTTTTATTTTTCATTGATGGGAAGAATCCTCTGCACCGGATGAGCGGAGGGGGTCTGAGTAAGATGGTCAAAAATCACAGCCGTAAGTGGTAGCATTTTATCTATAGAAGAAAATTATAAACCATCTTATGACTACCCCAGATAACCCCTTAGAGCAAAGAAGATTGTAAATCAAGGAGCTTGTTTCAACTGCACCTAATTAGGTCACTGGAACAACGAGTATCCAGCGAGAAGGCAGAACATAGCAGGATTGAAGACAAATCAAGGGGCGATAGAGAAAGTAAGAAAAATAACATAGTAGCTAGCAGGAGAAGGGATGACAACTAAGGAATGGAAATGGCACTAGGGAGGGAAGAAACAAACTTGCTGTGCAGGAGTAACTGGAGTGGGGAAAGAAGATTTTATATTTGTGTGTTACTCGGTTTGTGCCTGCAGGGCAGGATATCGACGAGACACTATCTGGGGAATGAGGTAAAATAATGTACATACCCCTTGAGAACGGGAAGAAGACAGCAAATGTTAATGCAGCTCCCCAGAAACAGGTGAACAGCAGGAGGAACGGATACTCTCCTGCCCCTTTAAGAGATTTGGGAAGGCCAGCAGACAGAGCAATCTGCTCCTCAGTATCACTACTCCCATGTAAACTACCATCAGTAAAAAGAAGAAAAAGAACTACCCTAGTGCCCAACTTTAATATCACCTAGCTATTGGAGAAAGAAAAGGAAGGAGAGTAAAGGACACTATAAGGTAGACAAAAACGTTGGAGAAACTCAGCGGGTGAGGCAGCTTTTATGGAGCAAAGGAAATAGACAATGTTTTGGGTCAAAAACCTTCTTCGACACAAAATGTTGCCTATTTCCTTCGCTCCATAGATGCTGCCTCACCCATTTAGTTTCTCCAGCATTCCTGTCTACCTTCGATTTTCCAACATCTGCAGTTCCTTCTTAAAGGACACTCTAATCATCTTTAAACAACACTGACAACTCATAATGACTATTGGGATAGGTCCACTTTAGAATTGAATCTGAATAAAAAATGAATTTCTCTGTGGTTCGAGGCAAAATACTCACTTTGTGCCAAGTTTTAGTTATAATTAAATTAATTTAAATGGACATGGGATACATTCTTAAAATTGTCAGAGAATTGACTGTTATTTTGGCATTCTTCCCTTGTCTCACCCACAGGAGGATAATTGAAGATGGGACTGGACTATTTAGTTACTATCAAGGAAAGGTAATTAAGACTTTCCCTGGAAACGTAAGATGGTAGTATAAAATGATGAGACAGAAAATTTGATAAGTTCCCCTCGGAAAATCAATACTAACCATCCAGAAGAGTTACTTAGCGATAAAAAAAACAAAGCCGATAGAATAAAAGCAAGAACCCCTAGACAGAAGCCAACATAGTAAAGAGCCAATAGAGGAAAGAGTCAACATAGTAGAGACTCAACACAACAATTTAACATAGTGAGGAGTCACACATAAATAAGAAGAGGTACTGGAGGAGAGAGGTTTATTAGGTTGTGTATGTGTGGGGGGGGGGGGGGGGGGGGAAACATGTTTTTGGTCTCTTCCTTCGGGGGGGATGCTACTTCTCTTGTCGTATCCCCCGTCTCCGTCTCCGCCTGCGCCGAGGCCTAATAGGCTGGTGGGCTCGGAGATGGGGCAGCGGCAGCAGCAACCCGAACACGGAGTGGGCAGCGGCTGCCGCAGCAGTGACCTGACCTTGGAGCGGGCAGCGGCAGCAGCGACCCAACCTTGGAGCAGGCAGCGGCAGCGGCAACCCGTTCTCGGAGCTGGGGCAGTGTTCCGGCGGCGGCGGCGGCCCAACCTCGGAGGATCAGCCGCAGGCACGGTGGACTTTGCTGCGGGCCCAGTGGACGACAACGTTGGGAGCTCGCAGGTCACAGGTCACAGGTTGGTGACCTGTTCTCCGGAGCTCCCGCAACAACAGCTGCGTCCGCGACAACAGCCGCAGCTTCGGCAGCTTCGACTACCCCGGGCCGTTGAACCGGCCCGTTCGTGGAGCTCGGATTCAGCCACGGGACTGACATTACTTACCATCACCTGGCGGGGTCACAACATCCAAAGCCTGGATCGCCTCGGCGCAGAGGGAGAATAAGAAGGGAAGAGACAAAGACTTAAGACTTTTGCCTTCCATCACAATGAGGTGCCTGGTGAACTCACTGTGGTGGATGTTAATTTGTGTTTATTGTGTGTTTTTGTCATTTTTATTATATGTAGGACTGCAAGGCAACTAAATTTCGTTCACACCACAAGGTCTGAATGACAATAAAGTCTACTTTGACTTTGACTTTAGTAAATTAGTGGGAAACTTGAATAGGTATTGAGAATAGCAGAGCCGATACATATTTGCCCAATGGATTTGAGTTGTTTAACCCTTGATGTTAAAGCGGCTTCTATAATTAAGGTGGAAATAAATTGTCCCTGGATTTGGCAGTCTTGATTGGATTTATGATGAAAATGATAGCACATGGGAATTGATTGTTTAAATTTGAACAGCTGGGAATTCAACATGAATTGGGAATTGTATTATTGGCAACAATGCTGTGGAATGAAAAGGATGAGATCGACATTAAAATTTGAAATAGTAAATTAAAGGCTGAGAACAATTTGGTTAAATTGAAACATTTATCGTGGTTTGCTTTAAATTAGAGTCACACCTGTAGGGAAATCTGGACTGAACCCAGCTGAAATTTATATGATTACCCGCCATCAGATATACATATTATAACATCGTATGAGTCTGAAGAAGGCTGATTGGTGTCGATCCTAGAATAATAACCATATAACCATATAACCATATAACAATTACAGCACGTAAACAGGCCATCTCGACCCTTCTAGTCCGTGCTGAAGAGTATATTAGGGAACAGAATAGGAATAGAGATCTAGTGATAGGGTAATATAATAGGATTGAATAGGGATCGTATTGCAGAACTATAGAGAATGCATGGGAAAGCATGAGTGCATGATGGTAACTTACTTTGTCACAGGTTTTTCAGGATATTTAGGTTTTAGGTTTGACTGTGAAAGGTGATGAAAGACTGGGCAGCAACACGGATGGAGGGAATTCTCGCCCATGAAAACTCGGGAGGTGAAGACTCATGAGACGGAACTTGTGAAGTTATGCCCATGAAAACTCAGGACGCTTGGCAACATTATGGGAAGAAATATCATCATCATGTGTTGCTGATAGATGGGAAATGTAAAGAACCCACTTATGTATATCTGGTTATCTGATTATTGAGCTATTTGGTTATCATAAATGATGGATTATCGTATATGATTAAAGAAAATGAAGGAATGTTAACCCTGGCTAAATTGGAGAGGCTAGGAATGGGGTAAAAGCTTCATAACTCCCTGGTCATTTCGCCCCTTCTCACCCAAACCCCCTCCCCTGGCACTTTGCCTTGCAACCGCAGGAAATGCTACACTTGCCACTTTACCTCCCCCCTTGACTCCATCCAAGGACCTAAGCAATCTTTCCAGGTGGGGTGGTGGTTCACCCGCACCTCCCCCTGTTAATCCTGGCTAAATTGGAGAGGCTAGGACTTCAGAATGGTGTAAAAACTTCAGGGCTGGGTGGAGATTTGGTTTATTTGGAATTGCTCTCTGCAGATCTGGGACAAGTAGTGGAGTGGTGCCAGTGTGTCTAGACCCTAGATACAATTTTCAAGAAAAGAATAAGAACATTTGCAGACCCTGTCAATTAGGTGCAAAATGCATAGAATGGATTGGATAGCTGCAAACCAGCCATACACCTTGAAAATAATTGTAAATAATGTTGCAGGGTTCAACTTTGCTGGGTGTTGATTGGATGAAGTATTGAGCCTTGTCTGGGTTTCTTGTAGATCAGGGTAAATGTTTCTAAGTTGGCTTCCATGCAAAGTCCGGTTTGAATACAATGTATTGAGCTGCTGTATTATTGGGTTAGGGAAATGTCTGTTATTGATAATATCTGTAATTAATCAATATCTGTAATTGGATTATTAAGAGACCGCCCCCATGTGGATCGGCCCCTCGAGTTCCCAGGACATATAAAAGTCCGCTATCACGAGGTCCAGCGTCGATCTTCTGGGAGAATGCTTGGGACATAGAAACATAGAAATTAGGTGCAGGAGTAGGCCATTCGGCCCTTCGAGCCTGCACCGCCATTCAATATGATCATGGCTGATCATCCAACTCAGTATCCCGTACCTGCCTTCTCTCCATACCCCCTGATCCCCTTAGCCACAAGGGCCACATCTAACTCCCTCTTAAATATAGCCAATGAAGTGGCCTCATCTACCCTCTGTGGCAGAGAGTTCCAGAGATTCACCACTCTCTGTGTGAAAAAAGTTCTTCTCATCTCGGTTTTAAAGGATTTCCCCCTTATCCTTAAGCAGTGACTCCTTGTCCTGGACTTCCCTAACATCGGGAACAATCTTCCTGCATCTTGCCTATCCAACCCCTTAAGAATTTTGTAAGTTTCTATAAGGGACTGCGTGACCTTCTGGAGTGTCTCTGTTTGAGCGAGGCCTAGTGGGCTTGATCAGGCAGATACGAGGATCAAACCCGCGGTGGGATAGTACAGTAGTTGAACTGTAATTGCGCTTTTGTTAAAATAAAGATTAGTTGTTTCAAGTGCTTGATTCAGTGTTTTTACTGAAACTAGACTGGGTGAAGCTTTGAAACAAGCAATTTACTCTCCAACATCTATTGTATCCACTGCTCTAGGTGTCAGCTGCTCTACATCAGTGAGACTAATTGGAGGTTTGGCGATCGCTTCGCCCAACACCTTCGCTCAGTTCGCAATAACCAACCTGATCTCCCGGTGGCTCAGTATTTCAACTCCCCCCCCCCCCCCCCATTTGGAATTCGACCTTTCCCTCCTGGGCCACCTCCATGGCCAGAGTGCGTAAATTGGAGGAGCAGCACCTCATGTTTCGCTTGGGTCGTTTACACCCCAGTGGTATGAACATTGACTTCTCCAATTTCAGATAGTCCTTGCTTTCTCCCTCTTTCCACTCCCCTTCCCAGCTCTCCCACAAGCCTACTATCTCCACCTCTTCCTTTCTTCTTCCCATCATGACCACGCCCACACCAGTCTGAGCAAGGTTCTCGACCCAAAACGTCTCCTATTCCTTCGCTCCATAGATGTTGCCTCACCGGCTGAGTTTCTGCAGCATTTTTATCTACCTTCGATTTTTTCAGCATCTGCGATTCCTTCTTAATATATAATATACTCTTTGTATTTTGTGAAATGAAATGTCCTAAAACATTTCTCCCTCCAAAACAACACAAATTTACTCAATTTTACTTTTGCACAGAATGTACTGGAAACTGAAGCTATGAGTTTCTGATCAACTATTCTTTTTTCTTGTTTTTGTCATTAAAATGTTTCACTTGGCCATTTGCAACTATTGCCATGAAGATAGGGTGATTAGTCACGGACCAACTCAATTGATTGCTAACATCCCCAAATGAAGATGACCAATTGAATATTGTCTTGCAGTACCATGTTATATGCTTCCCTGTATGATCTGTTTCAACATGGGGCAGCAAGGTGTTGTAGCAGTAGAGCTACTGCCTTACAGCGCCAGAGACCCGTGTTCAATCCTGACTATGGGTTCTTGTTTGTACGGAGTTAGTACGTTCACCCTGTGACCTGTGTGGGTTTTCTCCGAGATCTTCGGTTTCCTCCCACCGAAAGATGTACAGGTATGTAGGTTAATTGGCTTTGTATAAATGTAAATCGTCCCTAGTGTGTAGGGTTGCGTTAATGAGTGGGGATTGCTGCTCGGTGTGGACTCAGTGGGCTGAAGGGCCAGTTTCTGCACTGTATCTTTAAAGTCTAAAAACAAATAAAGAATCCCATTCTGAAGAATAGGTTGAACCGTTTTGTTGATTTTGCAGATGAGGGCTACCGATGGTAAATAGATATTGTTTTTTGGAAGGGATGCTCTCCTCTGGTTTACACGAATCAGAGATTTCAGTTGGGCAGAAATCACCATTTTGGTAGAATTAGAAAAATATTGAGTGCTTACTTGATTCATGAAAATGAAATTGAAAGTGGCATGATTACATTCACACAAGCTGACAACAGTGAATATATGTGGGACATTTAACTTCTAAGTCAATGGTATCATTTATACCTTGTTCGTGTTGCAACTGGCAATTTAGCTGATTAATACTTTTTTTTGTCTTTACATGCAAGGCCTTTTTGTTGGGACTACGCTAGTTTAAGAAGAACACCCACACAAACTTAACTACAATGGGGTAATGATTTTCCCTTTCGGGTTGATGAATAATGGTTTGTAGATGTCCCCACCACCCTCCAGCCACATATCCCACCAACAGTAGCAATGTTACAACATTTTGAGATTTTAAAAATCAAGTCTGTAATTTATCCCTTCAGATAAAGCATCAGATAAAGCATCTGTAAAGCAAAGTTTAAATTCCTTTGTCACCTAATTAGGCATTTAAAAATGTTAATCTTTTCATAATCAATCAATTCAGTATTGCAGACTTGATTTTTAAAATCTCAAAATTTTGTAACATTGCTAGTAGATGTCCCCACCACCCTAACAAACGTTATGGATTTTAAAAATCCTGCAATTTTTCAAACATCGGAAATTAGCATCAAGTTGTTCTCTATTGCTTTTTCCATTGACTTAACACAAAAGCTGTGATCGAGGACAGTCAAATGGCCATAACTTTCTTAAAAATTAAGAGCACTAAAAGAAATTTTCAGTTATTATAGATTGAAGCTTTCTGAAACAAATATGAAACAATCTTACTTAGATGACTTGAAATTAAAGCATATAATTAGTTAGTTACCTAATTGAAGCTAATTACAAAATGCAATTACTAGATCTAAACATCTATCAATTTCTTAAGAATAGGTTAACATTTTTAAAACATTTTTCACAATATAACATAGTTTTGAAATCTCATTGTCATGGATTTATAGGTCAAATGGAAGGAATTTAATGTTTATACCTGTAAATTAATGGCCATTTAAATCATCTTGCGAGTGGGTTTTTCTGGAACACGACCATTTGGAACGTTGCGGTTTGAGTGATTTAGACCCCCATATCGGCATGCCGGTTCGTAGGGGGACTAAATCACCGTTTCGCAACTTAAAATGTGAACTAAAGGTTCCTTAAGGACCACTTTTATACATAAAAATAAACAGCTTTCTTTTACCTGTCAGCTAGAAGAAATCCATCCCCGTTGTCGGCGTTGATGGCTTTAGAAGCTGATTTTAAAATGACTCCAGCGCTGAACGAGTTGGGCGATTAAAAAAAAAAAATAGACAGAACACCCATCGGAACGATTCTTCAGCAAAAGCTTGCACTCCAACCAAATATAATCCAGGACAAGGTAGGAACGAAAACGCGTTTTAACCCCGCCCCCCCTTCAAACGCGCCCAAAATCGCGCACACGGCCAGTGACAGAATTGCAGCGCCGCTGAAGAAAATATTGTAACATAGCTCCCAACAGTAGATATGGCTGGATGTTGGGTCCATTTTGTCAGACTGATTTTATTTCACGTGCAAAATCCACTCGGCAACTTTCACTTCTTCTTGTGCAACAAAGCTTTCTACCATCACCAATTGACCACCAAAATATAATTTGCCCCCCCCCCAGGGAGTGACTGGCCATTGTAATTGCTAATCTCCTTCTATGGGTGCATGGCATGCACACCAAATTTTGATTGATGATCAGTTAGCAGAAGTGCAGCTGCATAGTAATGGGCAGAAAATGGGCAGGCATGGATTTATTGCATTAACATTGAAATATCCTCCTATAGTAGATATGATATTGCTATTGTTCTCCCAAAACCAATGTAGTCCTGGAAAAATGGCTTGAATTATAAGGGGAAAGCATTCATTACGCAATTGCATACTCATTTTCAATATGAACAAGGTAGGAATAAACCCAATGTCTTTGAAGTTATGTATGATATTTTGGTATTCTTGCTGGTATTTCACACACCATATTTTCTTCTACTTCACTCTTGGGATAAGGTTGTTTTCTCATGGCCACCTGTATACATGAGTATAAATGCACTGAACAAAAGTGAAAACATTTATATTCCCTTGGTCATGTGAATCTGATGGTTGGTTTTGATCGAGAATGGTACCAAACAGCAACATGAAAAAAAGATATGGGAATAGAAATTCCCACAAAGCAAAATAAGTTTAGCTAATAGCTCGCTTTCTGTTTGTCATAGAGTTACAGCAGCACAGAGAGATACTGCATATAAACAGGCCCCTCGTCCAACCGAGACCTGACTGTCAACCACACCTTTATACCAATCTTATATTAACCTCATTTGTTTTAGCTGATTCCCAGTGACTGCATGGGTTTCCTCCAGCTGCTCGGGTTTCCTTCCAAATTCTAAATAATGAGGGTTCATAGATTAAATGTAAGAAGGAACCACAGATGTTGGTTTAAACCAAAGATAGACACAGAAAGCTGGAGTAACTCAGTGGGACAGACAGTATCTCTGGAGAGAAGGAATTGGTGACGTTTCGGGTCAAGAAGGGTCTGAAGAAGGGTCTCCACCTGAAACGTCACCTTTCTCTCCAGAGATGCTGCTTGTCCCGCTGAGTTACTCCAACTTTCTGTGTCTATCTAGGGTCCATAGGTTAGTTGGACACTATAAATTGCCCCCAATGTAGAGGAAGTGGATGAGAAACTGGGATACATAGAACTAGTGTGAACCAGTTATCGATGGTCGGTGTGGGCTCGGTGGGCCGAAGGGCCTGTTTACCTTGCTATATTTCTAAACTCTACTCCCCTGTAGAGATTGAAAATAAGTTACTAATAGAGAGATTTCATCATGGGCAATCATACAGCATGAAAACGGGGTCTCCTGCCCAACTCATCCATGACGACCAAGATGCCCCTAAAACTAGTCGCATTTGCTCACATTTAGTTCATGTCCCTTTAAACCTTTCCTGTACATAGATATTTTGCATTGTGTCAATTATTTGGTGTAGAATGAATATTGTAGTCTATTTGGCTGTGAACAATAACTGAATGCTGTTCAGATTCTTACATTCTTGCATATAATTCGGCATTTCAAATTTACATTTGATAACTTCTGCATGGCACAGATTGGTTTATAGGATAAAGAAGGCAAAAAAAAGACGATGATTGCAAAATACACAAAAAATATTGTCATTTACAAGGCCTTTATCAAATCCTGTCTCAGCAGCAGATGCTGGGAACACATACCATTACTGATTATTGAGCACTGATATAAAATTCAAAGAGGTCTGCCCTATCTCATTGTAAAATACCACATTCAGCTTATTAACCTTCTAGTCTCATTAGGTTTTGCTCACTTACAGTTTAAATCTAATGAAACAAATCACGATAGTCATGACTGAATGGATCCCCCATCTATCATCATCAGAATCTGCTTGCATACACACAAAGGGTTTCTGCCAAACGTTGAATGGAATTGTTAAGTGTATTTTGTTCAGTTTTATTGTTGTGTTCAATGCTCGTGTTCACAGACAGAATACCCTATTACTTTACTTAAGGTGCATGAATTGTTGAAATTTATTTATTTTGCTATTTCTTTTAACATGCTCATTGCTCACCAAGCCAACATTATTCATATCTACTAAAAACAATTGTAAAAGTCTGTGAATGTTGGTCAAATCCTTGATTAGAAGAGGTTAAATATAGGAGGTGTTGTATTGGCTGGTAATTAAATATTCATAACAAACGTTCAGAAAACCATTAATATTTTTAATCCATTATCTTATTAAAGTTGTCCCTTGGGATCAGGTGATAGAGGCACAGAATAAGCATATTTAACCTTGATTCCTGCAGTGAACAAACATACTCAGCGATCTTAGTCCAATTTCCAGGAAAAGTATAGAACAAAATTCTGTTTTATATTTAAAAGGAACAGTGAATCTACCAGGGCAGAAAATTGGCATTGACGAATGTAAGAAATCTTAACTTAAATGTGATGCAATTTCTCTTGCATTAAAATGATTTTTGCTGTGTTTCAGCCCATCCATTTTAGTTAATGCACAATGACAGCAAAAGCTTTTCATCGGTTTGTCTCCTTCCTCTTCAAGAAGCAATGTCACCACCATGGGGAATATTGGGGCAGGTTTAATATTACAAGCAACTGGGAACAACTGCTTTCAAATCAACTTAGTTGTAGTCTCTTTAGAGCTTACAATGCAATTTCTTAATATAATGTTCTTGTGATTCCTCACGAGTCTTTTGATAGCTCAGGATACTGTAATGTAGCAATTCAATCATTTAAAAAAATGATTTTCCAAAAAGCAAAGTTTGCTCCTTCTATTCTTTTTCAGATCTTAACTTATAACATGGTGAATCAATAATAACTGATATTAATTATTGCTTATTGAAGATACAGGAAAGATTGGATGAGAACATACAGGGCAAGATTAGCAAGTTTGCTGATGATACAAAAGTTAGTGGTTTGGCAGATAGTGAAGGTGTTTGTGAACGATTGCAGCAGGATCTGGATCGTTTGGCCAGGTGGGGGGAGGAATGGCTGATGGAATTTAATACAGAGAAGGGTGAGGTGTTGCATTTTGGGAAATCATACAAGGGCAGGACCTACACAGTAAATGGTAGGCCTCTGGGTAGTGTTGTAGATCAGAGTGATCTAGGAGTACAGGTGCATGGTTCTTTGAAGGTCGAATTGCAGGTAGATAAGGTGGTCAAAAAATATTTTATCACTTTGGCCTTCATCACTCGGAGTCTTGAGTATAGAAGTTGGGAGGTCATGTTGTAGTTGTATAAGATGTTGGTGAGACTGCATTTAGAATATTGTGTTCAATTTTGGGCACCAGGTTATAGGAAAGATATTGTCAAGCTTGAAAGGGTTCAGAAAAGATTTATGAGGATGTTGCCAGGACTAGAGGGTGTGAGCTATAGGGAGAGGTTGAGTAGGCTGAATCTCTATTCCATGGAGAGCTGGAGGATGAGGGGAGATCTTATAGAGGTATACTAAAACATGAGAGGAATAGATCGAGGACCAGAGGACATAGGTTCAAGGTGAAGGGGAAAAGGAATCCGAGGGGTAACTTTTTCACACGAAGGGTGGTGGCTGTGTGGAACAAGCTGTCAGAGGAAGTAGTTCTTACATGGGCTAACGGCATGAGTAAAAATGCGAATATAAAATAAAGTATTTTAGTTCGCAATTCTGTTTGGTTGTTCAGCCTTGCTCCATGATAATTAAAGTACAAACCACATGCCCGCTGTAACAAGATGATAAATATAAACGAATAGTTAAAACAACACAGAATATCTATATTGCTGGATCAGTGATAGACACAAAGTGCTGAAGTAACTCAACACGCCAGACAGCATCTCTGGAGAAAAAGCATGGATGATGTTTCAGGTCAGAAGCCTATTCAGACGCTAGATCAGTGATTGGATTGGGACTGCCTCCTGTACTCATGAAGAACTCATTGATTTCATCAACCTTACAACCAACTTCCATCCTGCCCTCAGATTCACTTTGGCTATCTCTGTCCCTCCCTCTCCTTTTTCAATCTCTCTGTCTCCATCACAGGGAACAGACTATCTACTGATGGCTGCTATAAACCCATTAATTCCCACAACAAAATTAACCACACCTCCTCCCACACTACCTTAGGCAAGGACACCATCCTTTATTTTCAAATGTTCCTGCCTCTGCCACATCTGTTCCCAAGATTAGGCTTTCTACTCCCGGACATCCAAAATGTCTTCTTCTTCAGTAAACATGGTTTTCTCCATGCTCTTGTGGATGGAATCCTAACCCATGTTTCCTCAGTTTCTCATTGTTCTGTTCATCCCCTCAGCCTTCATATCCAGCACATTACTCTCTGTCATTTCCACAACCTTCAATAAGATACCACTACCAGTCATATTGTCCCATTCCCAAGCCTTTTCTACTTTCTGTTGAGAGCACTCATTTCACAACTCCTTTGTTTGCTCATCTCTTTCCAACCAGCTCACCCCTTCCCCAGGTACCTTTACCTGCAACCACATGTAATGTAACACCTGCCTTTACACGTCTCTCCCAATTCTAACCTAGTAACAGCATTCCTTCCATGGGAGACAGTGGTTCACTTGCATCTCTTCCAACCTTGTCTATGAATTCAATACTCTCAATTTGGCCTTCTCTACACCAATGAGGCCAAGCATGGACTCGGTGACTGTTTCACTGAACACGTGCTCAGTCCACCAAAGCCTCCTGGATCTCCTTGTTACTAAACTTTTTGACTTTCCTTCCCATACATATCTTCCATTGGCAATGGGAGGCCACATTCAAACTGGAAGAGCAGTATTTTATATTTCACAATGGTTTCAAGTAATACCATCTCCATTACCCTCTCTTTTTCCAACCCCTCCTCAGTGTGCACACATTTTTTCCAACACGCTGGTCACCCTGTTTCCTTTCCACTTCCCCCCCCCCCCCCCCCCCCTGTCCTTTCTACCGATTTCCCTCCTGACGTTTTTACATTTAATTATCTTCCTTCCTTATCTGACACCCTTTTGTCCCTTTTTCACCTCCATTATTTCTCACTTGGTCTAACCATTTATCAATCCCCCTGCCCCACACCCCCACCAATCACTTGCCAGGATTTGCATCACACACACCTTTCTTTTCCACAACATCAGTCTGAAGAAGAGTCCAGATCTGAAATGTCATCTGTCCATTCCCTACACAGATGATGTGTGGCTCACTTGAGCTCTTTCTGCGCTTTGTTGTTTTTTGTTCAAGATTACGGCATTTGCCATCTCTTCTGTCTCCATAGAATACCATTTTTCAATTGAAGTGAATATCCCTGCTTTGCAAGGCTTCCACACTGATAATGATCTGAATATTCCATGCTTGTACACTTCACTGAGCAATTTTGATCAAAGCAAAAGCTAGCTGAAGTATCAGTTACATATCTAAATAGAGTTTTGGTGTTGTTGCAGGTTTCATATTGCTTTTCATGTCAAAACTACTAATCTAATCTACGTAGTCTCAATCCAATTTGCATGAACATAGGCCTGTAGCACAGTAAAAACTCTTAATTCAGCACTAATTGGCAATTTTAATCTGTGGGTGATTGGTGTGGGAAATGAAGTGTCACGTTGATACATAATATTAAGCTGTAGTTACTGGTGGTGGTATCATTACTTAAGCCTTCTCCTTCTCAAACTATTCACAGATGAAGGAAGAAAATTAAATGGATAATTACAGGAATGGGTGTTTTTATATAATTAAGATTTTTAAGTGTCTGTATATTTATTGAAAATATAGTTCCTAATTGCAATGCTACAGAATTTGAATCAGCTCAAGCCCTGACATTGCAAGAAAATATCCGTATCAGTGAAGTGGCTCAATAATTGGAATATATGTTCTTTTACTGATAAGCATCATTTCTTCGATCCTGATGGAGCAATTCATATGGGTGGCAATCGTCATTAACATCTCTCCAACTTGTAGAGTGATACTGAATAACAAAATCATATGGATTTAGGTTGCATTGTTCACAGAATGTCCCAAAACACTCTACAACCAAAGCAGTACTTTTGGATTAAGTAATTGTTGTACTGTAGCAATTTGTGGTGATGTTGTTCGAGTGATAAATATTGGTCAGGACACCTTGATATTATTTTTCAAATGATTTTCTTTATTAAACGATACAGATTGCAAATAGGGCCTGTGGCCCACAAAGTCTACACTGACCATCTAATTCTGTGTTATCTTACCTGTGCTTCCTGCACACTAGGGGCAATTTACAGAAGCCAAATAACCTACAAATCTGAATGTCTTTGGAATGTTGGGACATGCAAACTCTGCACAGACAGCACAGTCAGGATTCAACCTCTGGCACTGTGAAGCAGAAGTTCTACTGTTCCTCCACTATGCCTTTGTTTCATATTTTTTCATGCATGTACAGAGTTTATCATTTCCTTGTTATAGCTGTCCACTGCAAGTCATCCCAGCTCCTTTTAAAAGAGCCGTATAATAGAAAGCTAGATGAATTGCAAAATCAATCACAGCAAAGAGATACTTCACAGAAGCATTTTTATGCCTTCCGTCAAGGCAGATAAAAAAAGAGCTTAATTTCTCTGCGATTCATTAGTTCCAACATAACCTGTCTTGTCTAAGTATGTAAGTGGCCCACATTAATATTTGTTAACCAAACTCGGTACAGGCAGCACCTGTAGTCAGGATCAAATCCTGGTCTCTGGCGCTGTGAGGCAGCAGCTCTACATCTGTGCCACAGTGCCGCCCTTCAAAATAGTGCTGTTGAATCATTTATGTGCACCTAAGAATTAAGGCCCCAGGTTTAAAATCTCATCTGAATGGTGAACCTACAACATGCAGCCAACTCTGAGTACTGCTTGAGACTGTCAGACTAGATACATGTCATCAAGTGTTTATGGTAAATCAGAACTACCAACAGTACAAGAGCCAACATTGTAATTTCAATTGAGCACTAGACAGAGGAGATTAGTTTAAATTACTATCATATTTGGCATGGATATTTGTGGCCTGTTTTTTGTGCAGTACTCTTCTAAGTTACGTTGCAGGCCAACCATCCATAGCTTCACCCTGCCCTCCACATTTAGTGATGCTACAAAGTTCACTATCATATGTTGCAGCTTATACACTGCCAGCCATTTATTTAACCATAACCATTACATCACCCAATGCATTGCAAGGCATTTGACAATAAATGTCCCTTTTTTTGTAGGAGAAGGTGGTGTATTTTTGGCACTGACAAATGTTTACAGGTTGGGGCAAGTCCGCAGACAGCACTTAATGATTGGGGCTGACAAATTATGTGGCTAAAACTGTTAAGGATGACATGATTCATGTTCCCAATTCTCCTTACAAAACGCTCCCACTCCGTTCTAAATTCTTTCCTGATTTACAAGGTACAAATATTAAATACACACACTTTATTATAAATTTCCTGTATGTGTACATACTTGGCCAATAAACATTCATTCGTTCATCTATTCATTCATTAATTTCTCTAAATTGTTCACACAATCCTCTTCATAATCACCCCCACACCCCCCCCCCCCCACCCCCCCCCCCCCCGCCCTTGACCTGTAACTTGACCACATCTGATGTTGGAAGTAAAGAAATCTGAAGAAGACACACCACCATACATTTTTACATGCTTGCGATCAAATAGACACTTGCTTAAGTATCACAGAGTGGAATTATAGACTACCTATTGTGGCTGCCAGTAAGTAAGTACTTGGAAAGGGAAGAAAGGGCAGAGTGGAATTGAAGGTCACAATTGAATATGATCATACCTGGGAAAATTGTAGAGCACTGGGCGGTACAGTGGTGCAGTGGTAGAGTTCGGCCCCACAGAGCCTGGGACCCGGGTTCGATCCTGACATTGGGTGTTTATACATTCTCCCTACGATTGCATGGTTTTCTCTAGGTCCTCCGGTTTCCTCCCACATTCCTAAGACATGCAGGATTGTAGGTTAATTGGCTTCTGTAAATGAACCCTTGTGTACGAATGATTTCTCGTTGGCGTGGACTCAATGGGCCGAGGGGCATGTTTCCACGTTGTATCTCTAAACACTAAACTCTAAGCTAAACTCTAAACTCACAGCCGGTGACAGCCGGTGTTAATGAGCAAGCACATTGAAATGCATTGAACATTGCACCACAACTTGGAGCTATCCTTTACATTACGGAAGTGGTGGACAACACATTAGCAAACTTTTGGAGCCAGCTAAACTGTACAGATGGCCAGTATCTTGCTTGCTTTGCTAAAGTAGCAGCAGCCAGACCCTGTGTGCTGCAGTGAAATTTCATATGGCTGCAATAGCAGATCTAGTTAGCAATGTTTAGAGAGTCTTTAAGGGCATTACTGCAATCCAGCAATCTGTACTGTGGAAGTCTGAAAGGATTGCTTGGGTGCGTTCAGGGAGATGAGCAGAATCAATAGGGCCTTCATGTAATAAAAATAATGCAAACACAGATACTATGAACTACTGGGAAACCCAGAGTGCTGTTAAAATATCCTCTAAGAGCAGCAGGGGGAGCAGACAAGAGAAACATAGTTATATCCTGCCACTTTGGAACAGAGTATATCTTTCCCGTACACAAGAACCAGATGTTTAGAAATTCATAAATAAAAAACAAAAAAATTGCCAGAAACAATCAGCAGGCTAGGCTGTATCAGTGGAATGAGAAAGCGAGTCATTATTTTGGGTCCTAGCTCCTTCATTGGAAATAATAATTTAATGTTCAATATGGCCTTTTGCTTATGGTCTTCCTCACTGTTAAACCTCCAGATGGACTCCTCATTTTCCCTGCCATCCCCAGGGAAGGCTAATAGTTAAAGATAGACACAAAATGCTAGAGTAACGCAGCAGGGCCAGGCAGAAGATGGATCGGTCATGTTTCTGGACAGGCCCCTTCTTCAGACATTGAACAGAGGGGGGAGGGGGAATACAAGCTTGGAAAGAGGAGGGGCTACTATTAGGTGAACACAGGTGAGGGGATTATTTGACAGGCAAATTGTTGGGCAAAGACTAGAGATGAGGATATAACTGCGGGCCTGAGAGGATAACATTTTGACAAAAACGTCTTAAAAGTTGGCATACCGTGAAGTTGCAGTGGAGCAGTCAGTGTGTGATAACAAGGAATTGCAGATGCTGGTTTGATGTAGGATGCTGGTGAGATACTTAGTCAAGTTTTTGGAAGCAACATTACAAGTCCATGCCGAACAAATTTTTTTCCCCTTAGTTTGCACATCATACAAACTTCTTGGGCCACAGCATACCATTTCTTTTAAACTTTCTCAGCTCTAAAGTCTGAACGCATTAATTCAAGTCAGCCCAACACTCCATCAAAACAAATGAACAAAATTAACATGCAGGAGAATGATACCCCTTTAAATATTGTGGGCGGGAGTCTTTCTTGCTCGTGATGATGCTCAAGATTTGTTTAACATAAGCTGCATAAATGCCAGACAACTCACCAGTTCCAGCAGCATCTGTGAAAAGAGGAACCGTTTAGATTTTATTCCAGATTTGCAGCATCTGCATTTTTATGTGAGCTATGCAATGTGAATTATTGTTGTCCAATTTGGAAGGACAGTGAAACACATTTGCAACATGATTGACATCAATCTCCGTAATCTACACATTTACATGTCAAGACCATCAATGGGGCTTAAAATAAATAGGAAGGGATATGGGGGCAAATAATGGCAAATGGCCCAATATGCCAACTTCGTCAGCATGGACAAGGTGGGCAGAAGAGCCTGTTTCTATGTTTCTATGTTGTACAGCTCCATGGATCTATGACTCGCATGGGGTAGCACTCTTCCCAATGTGGTATTTGGTGCAACTTGCACAATCCATGCGTATGGACTACATATAATAAACTGAAGACAAATCAGCATTCATAGCATCCAACAAAAGTCATGAACAGTTTACAAGTTTAAGAACAACAGTTCACCCTGACCAACATAAATGGCCTTTTTTACTTTAAAGGATGTGAATTTATTTTAGAGTCAAACACTGGATTACAGAAGTCAGTCAGTCAGTCAGTCAATTTTATTTGTATAGCACATTTAAAAACAACTCTCGTTGACCAAAGTGCTTTACATCAGTGCAGGTACTAACGTGCTACATACAATGGTACACAGATCTAACAATACATACATAAACTGTTTACACCGCTCCCTCAGAGGACCTCAAGAAACGCTTGGGAGTAGAAACAGGTTTTAAGTTTAGACTTAGAGAGTCGATGGAGGGGGCAGTTCTGATGAGGAGAGGGATGCTATTCCACAGTCTAGGTTCTGCAACCGCAAATGCGTGGTCGCCCCTGAGCTTAAACCTGGACCGCGGGATAGTCAGTAGCCCCAAGTTGGCCGACCTGAGGGACAAGGAGGTAGAATGGTGGGTTAGAAGATTTTTGATATAGGGGGGGGGGGAAAGTCCGTTAAGGGTTTTTGTTACATATGGGTGGCGCGACTCACCCGTTTGCAGCCAGTCTGTCTTTTTTTTTTTTTTTTTGGTCTAGTTAAATGTAGAGTTTGGTGTTTTTTTTAATACTGGTTTTAAATGTGTATATGTGGGGGGGGGGGGGGGGGGGGGGGGGGGACTGAGGGGGAAATCTCTCCTGTCCGGGAGACCCGACCTTTTCCCTGTCGGGTCTCCGTTGTCGTTGGGGCCTAGCACCGTGGAGCGGCCTCCAACCTGAATGACCCAGGGGCTCGGGAGACTGCGGAGCTGTGGACTACTCACCATCGTGGGGCTGGCCGGCCTCAGAGCGTGGGGAGCGGTGGTGACTCGCTGCTGCGACTCGACTCCTGGGTTCACTGTGATGGATGTTTGTGTGAATTAAATTGTGTGTATGTCTGCAGGAAATTGTCTTTGTTTGTATGGCTGTGGAAACGGAATTTCGTTTGAGCCTCACTGAGGCTCAAATGACAATAAATGGTATTGTATTGTATTGTATTGTATATAGGAGGAGCTTCAAATTGATTCTGTACCGTACTGGGAGCGAGTGGACAGAGGCCAGAATCGGGGTGATGTGGTCCCTTTTACGGGTACCCGTCAAAAGTCTCGCTGTGGCGTTTTAGACCAATTGCAGGCGGGGACAGGGATGATTAGCTGATGCCAGTGTATAGGGAGTTACAGTAATCAAGGCGGGAGGTGTTGAATGCTTGGATGATTATTTCAAGGTTGTCGAATTGGAGGAATGGTTTGATTTTAGATATCGTGCGAAGCTGGAAGAAGCTAGCTTTTACAGCATTGACTTGTTTGTCAAACTTTAATGCAGAATCAAATATCACGTCATCCAACACTTCATATCCTCGAGGCAGTGCATGAGGCCGAGTAGATTTGATCGGTTGTTGGGTTTCAGGGGGAGATAGAGCTGTGTATCAGTGGAATGCCTTGCGTTTGAATGACTTGGCCGAGGGGGAGCATATACAGAGAGAAGAGAATGGGGCCTAGGATGGTGCCTTGTGGAACCCCGCAGAAAAGGCTAACTGGGGAAGAGAAAGAGTTGCCGATGTTGGTAGAGAAACTCCTATCTTTGAGGTAGGAAACGAACCAGCTCAGGGCAGGTTATAGTTCATTACGATGGACAACGGAATCACTTGGTGTTAATGAACTGCTGATATGAGTGCCAAGTCAGCCTTTATTCTGCGAATAAGAAATAATGTAAAACGTTACAGGTCTTACCACACGACACTCTGGAATGATAGTAAAAGTATGCATTTTTCTGGTTGGAAGGAAGCATTTTCTATTATTTATCAAAGGTGAAGATTTTATTTCTAGCTGTGTTGCATACAGTAAGTACAAACTGTTCTCCCATGATACTGCTCAAGGGTAATATTAGATTTGGAGTAAGTTTGTAATGTTCAGCTGCTAACCTGACTTGTCTGTTTTAAAAGTCTGCAAACATTCAATATCACATAATAGTGTAATCAAACCCTTCCATCACATGATTGTTGACAGCATTGACAGACAGTGATAACTGGCCAGATTGTAATAGCCTTGTTCAAATGTAAGCCATGTTCCACTTTGCTGGAAATGTACCAGAACATTTAAATAGCTTGGATAGAGGTGTGACTGATTTTACAACATAAGTCTTCACCCTATAGTCCAAACATTACTGAGACCTATATTTTTTGTGTGTTCAGCCATTTTCTCATATTACGTGGACAAAAATAAATTGAATGTAGTCTGTCTTCTGAAATAGAATGTAGAATATAGAACAGTATGTTGCAGGAGCAAACCATTTGGCCTACAATGTTTGTGCTGAACAAGATACCAAATTAAATCAATCCCTTCTGTCTGCATGTGACCCATATCCCTCTATTCCCTGCATATTCATGGGTCCATCTAAAAGCTTCTTAGACACCACCAGCATATCTGCTTCGATCACTACACCTGGCAGCACATTTCATGCACCCTGCACTTGCCGATTTTTTCAGCGACTGCCGGCATCATTGATTGATGTATCGGGTCACAGAAAAAGTTGCGGCGGTGATGCAGCGTGATGTGACGATTGACGTGCCGTGTTTCCTCAGATGCCACAACATTTTTTTTGTAGCCACTGGGTTTTGAAATGTTCAAAATCTTTTGGTGACCCTAATACGTCAGTCAATGATGCCGGCAGTCGCCGAAAACATCGGCAAGTGCGACAGGCCCTTAATACTCTCTGTGAAAAAAAGTTGCCCCACACATCTCCTTTAAACATTATCCCTCTCACCTTAAAGCTATGCCTTCTAGTATATGACATTTCCACCCTGGGTAAATTGTTCTGACTGTCTTTCCTATTTACACCTCCCATAATGTTATTAGCTTCTATCAAATCTCCTCTCGGCCTCCAGGACTCCCAAAAAAACAAGCCAAGGTTCTCCAACCTCTCCTTATAGCTAATGCCCACTAATCCTAAGGGCATCCTGTCAAACCTGTTATGCATCCTATTCAAAGTCCCCACATCCTCCCTGTAATGGGATAACCAGAGCTGCACACAATATTCCAAATGTGGCCAAACCAACGTTTTATAAATCTGCAACATGATTTCCAGTCCCAATTTGATTAAATTGTTTGCAGAGGAAATTAAGTGTGTCAACAAGAGTGGATAGTAGATGTGATTTACGTGGACTTTTATCCTAGGGTATCCTAGGGTAGAGGATTCTAAAACAGGAGGGCAAAGGCTTAAGGTGAGAGAGTAGAGATTGCAAGAGAACCACCACTTTCAGTGAATCATGCACCTGTAGAGTCATAGTCATAGATTAATACAGTGTGGAAACAGGCCCTTTGGCCCAACTAGCCCACACCGGCCAACAATGTCCCAGCTTCCCTAGTCCCACTTGCCTGCGCTTGGTCCATAACTCTCCAAACCTGTCCTATCCATGTACTGTTTCTTGAACAATGGGATAGTTCCAGCCTCAACTACCTCTTCTGGCAGCTTGTTCCATATACCCATACATTCCATTTACCTCTGTGTGAAAAGGGTCTCCCAGGTCTCTACAATTTACTCTCTAGATGGAAAGAGATAAGGGAAACAATAGGCAGAGCCAAGTGGACACAGGGGAGGGGGAGAGTAAAGGTAGACGTTGAGTTTGGAAAGTAATGAGTGAAACCATATAAGGAGATGGTACCTGGTGGGGGAGTATAATGATCCTAGGTGATGAGGTGTGGTGATGTTAGGGATGAAAAAGTGAGCAAAGGGAGAGAGAACCTCAGTAGACTGGTAGGAATGGGAAAAGAATAGTTGGGGTATGGGATACCCAAAATTGGAACATTTGATGTTCATCCAATTCAATTGTAGACCACCCAAGTGGAATATGAAGTGTAGATATTAGGAACTGCAGATGCCACAAAGTGCTGGAGTAACTCAGCAGGTCAGGAACTTGACTGTAAATCATGGATAGGCGAGGAAGGGTCCCAACCTGAATGATCAGCTATCCATATCTTCCACAGATGCTACTTGACCTGCTGAGTTATTCCAGCACGTTGTATTTTTTTTATATGAGGTGTTGTTGACTTAGTTTGTTTTTGACTTCACTATGGTTGTGGGGGAGCCTGAGAATAGACAGATCTGTTTGGGAACGGGGAAGTGAGTTGAAACTATATGCAACTGGAAGCTCAAACTCGCTGTTGCAGGCCCAAGTAGTAGCTGTTTTGTGACCATTACTAGTAGTAGCAATGTTACAACATTTAGAGATTTTACAAATCAAGTCTGCAATTTATCCCATCAGATAAAGCATTAAAAAAAGTTTAATTTGACACCTAATTCACTTTCATATCTTCAGTATTAAAAAAAGTTATGGCCATTTTCATACTCGGAAATTAGCATCTTGTTCCCTATTGATTTTCCATTGACTTAACACAAAAGCTGTGATCAAGGACAGTGAAATGACCATAACTTTATTAAAAATTAAGGGAACTGAAAGAAATTTCCAGTTATTGTAGATTGAAGCATTCTGAAACAAATATTAAACAATCTTACTTGGATGACCTTAAATTAAAGCATATAATTAGTTAGTTACCCAATTGTAGCTAATTCCAAAATTCAATTACTAAATCTAAACATCTATCCATTTCTTAAGGAAAGATTAACATTTTTAAATAGCCTATGTGTCCAAAGAACATTCACATAAGAATTCACAATAAAACATGATTTTTAAATCTCAACATTAATTTATAGGCCAAATGGAAGGGATTTAGTGTTCAATTGATTTAGCTGTAAATTAATGGCCATTTAAATCAGCTTGCAAGTGGGATTCTGTGGAACGCGCTGGTTTGGAACGCTGCCATTGCGGTGAATTAGAAGCCCATATGGCATGAAAAACAGTGCGGGATTGAATGGGCCCCCAAGTCAGCTACTAGCAACATAACATTTTGTATAAAGGGATCTTAAGAAGCCCTTTTTAATGTAAAAATAAACAACCTACCTTGCCTTGTCCCCTACATGAGATCCAACCCGTTGTCGGGGTTCGCGGCTTTAGAGGATGATGTTTAATCTACTCTAACAATTAAGTAACCCAATTTAGTTAAAAAATACCTGCAGTGAACGAATTTCGCAGCGATTTTTCGTCAGCAACTAAGTAGGCTGAACAACATCGATTTCTACAGCTTAGAAAAAATCACGTTTTAAATCTGCACCCCTCTCAAAGGCGCCAAAGTCGCGCACACGGGCAGCATCAGAACTGCAGCACCGCTGAAGGTAAGTTTTGCAACACACCTACTGGTAGTAGATCAATAGTAGTTGTATTTTAAATCTCTTGGGAAGAGGCTGACAGAAGGACGTTTCCCTGGAATGGATTAATGTTCATTATGTTGAGTTGAATGAGGCTGGAATATTTCAGAATGTGTGAGGGGACTGATCTGGGCAGATTAAAGAGTATCCAACCAACAGCCATGTTGATGCCAATGCTACACTTGGTTCTTCATGCCAAGGTCAATGACAAGCACTGAAATCAAAATTGGAGACAGAAATTGGCAGGTTTTGCAAAGAGAAAATCATTGATCCTGTTAAATACTCTGAATATGTTGGAACCATGAGGATTTGTGGAAATTACAAATGAATGTAATGACAGGAATCAAATAGAATACTTGTTTATGGTTGTGTCTGAATCTCAGTCTAGCATTTGTGTCAGGATGTTTCCCCAGATGTTCAGAGCTGGCCTTTGTCCTCAAGAGCATATGAATATATTATTGTTTTCATAACCAGTCAATATCATGGAAAAAAAGAGATGTCCTCAGTCATGTTCCTGTGCCAGAAACAACTGCTGATATAGGAATACAGTGACAATGGATGAAGATGGATCATCTGGACAGTTTGGCTGTGAGAGTGCACAGAAAACAATCCTCCATGAGGTCAGCCACTCAACCAAAATGAGGATATATTTTTTAGAGTTCTTAAGCTAATATTGATTCATTTGGGGATTAAGGCTGGGGAAATATAAAAACGATTGTTCACCTTTAAGCCAGCAGAGGTTATGGTGCTTCTGGAGGCTTACCTTATGAAACTGTTTTAATATTGGATGTACCATTTGTGAGTGAACTCTACAAAGCCAGCAGGTGTAAAGTTAAATCAATAATCTTCCACAGGATAAAACATACTCTCCACCTTTTCTTGATGTTAAGATATAACAGAAAATATAGTGGCAACAATAAAGTTGTTGGAGATACAAATTATCTAAAATCCACCAGTAGATTGTTCTGTAAGTGATCCAATTGCAGGATAGGTCATTTTGAAATGTTTATGGCAGATACAATATATTAGTGTAGGTGTTTCAGCATTCCTATCACAATGGAAACTTGAAGTTATGGATGAAAGTAACAGGTAGGGTTCAATTAATATATTTTCAAATATACTATGTAGGCTCATATAGAGCAATTATTGAATTTGTTATAATTACTACACACCTTCAAATAATTGCATTGGTTGTATGAATTAATTAACCATGTAAGAGTACATTGCATACTGGACTAAAGTTCACAAGTTTATACGTTCATAAATGATAGGGGCAGAATTAGGTGTCTACTCTGCCATTCAATCATGGCTGTTTTATCTTTCCCTCTCAACCCATTCTCCCCATGGCCACTGACACCCGCACAAACCAAGAATCTATCAATCTCTGCCTTAAAAATATCCATTGACAGCCTCCATAGCCTGCTATGGCAAAGAACTCCACAGATTCACCATCCTCTGACTAAAAAAATCCTCTTCATCTACTTCCTAAAGGTTTTATTCTGAGACTATGGCTTCTGTTCCTAGACTCTTCCACTAGTGGAAACATCCTCTCCACATCCACTCCATCCAGGTCTTTCACTATTTGGTAACTTTCAATGTCCTCCAACATCCTTTTAAAGGCTCAGGACAGTCATAATAACCCTTTTATGAAAGCCCCCAGAAGAGCATCTGACTGTTCAACCGTTACCATAATTTCCCAGCTTCCTCTCCTCAAGTTTAAATCTGAGGTGTGTCCTGTTTTCTGGTGCCCGGCCAACAATTGTACAAGGAAACCACCAAAGAATAAATAGAGCTTGGAACATAAAACCTTATACTAGAGGAAATTATTATTATTAAAGCTTTATTTCAGACACAGGTCCATATACATATCAAACGGTACAAAGAATTACAAAGATACATTAAGAAATTGCATATTAGCCTAAAATATATATAAGCTATTGCACCAATGCCGTCTTAGTCTAGAAGTGAATCTATAGCAGCTTTTCAGAGGGCTGACTAAGGTTTCAATTATGTGGTTCTCTGACTTGTCCAGGCGACACATAAACCTAAACATCAGCTGTCTTAAGAGTGCCTCAATGAAATGAAATGGAAGATGCAAAGAACTGCAGATGCTGGAATCTAGTGTAGAACACAAAGTGTTGGAGTAACTCAATAGGTCAGACAGCATCTCTGGTGGACATGGATAGGTGACATTTTAGATTGGGACCCTTCTTCACACTTCAGGATCCTGGTCCAAAGAATCACCTATTCATGCCCTTCAGAGATGTTGCCTGACCCAATGTTGCCTGATCCAGCATTTTGTGTTCTATGAAATGGAACTGAAATCATTTAAATTTAATCTGACATAACCAGAAAAATGTATTTTTGCATAATGTTACAAGCTCAAGTGTAAAATAGGTCAGACAAAAAATCTGAATATGTTAAACAGAACAGTTAATGAATGAAGCCCATCATATACTGTAGCAGACAGAATGCAGTTGAAAACTGAAGGAAATTCTTTAGCAGATAAACCTTTTCAGGAGGTATAAGATAATAAGACATTTTTGTGAGAATTTGAAACAGCTACATGCACTACAAGCATAGTGACCTTCAGAAATATGTTTTAAAGATTTAAAGCCTTTAATTAGTATTCCTCACTGTGAATGTTTGTGTTCGCATGCTGATCCAAGTTAATAAAAAATCTTTACAACATAAAATGAGATTCTCACACTTTTCTCAGACTTGCCATTTTTAACACATATAAAACTGTTAGTTGGTGTTTTTTTAATATAAATGCACCATAAGATCATTGACCATCAAGTCCGATGATGTCAGTCATGCGATCTTTGTTGGGAAGCCTGGGTTTGGCTGAGAAGACCAACTCTGAAGGCAGACAGTGGAGGCATCAAAGCAGACACTGTGTGTAAGAAGGAACTGCAGATGCTGGTTCAAACCGAAGATAGATACAAAACAGACACTGTACCAGGCACACAAAAATGCTGGAGTCTGAAGAAGGGTTTCGGCCCGATACGTTGCCTATTTCCTTTGCTCCATATTAGCTGCTGCACCCGCTGAGTTTCTCCAGCATTTTTGTGTACCTTTGATCTTCCAGCATCTGCAGTTCCTTCTTGAACACTGTACCAGGCACAATGGCTGAAGCCTTCCTGCATGATCTGCCTCTGGTGACTTGATCTCGTCGGCTGATTTCAAGTTCATTCAGGCCCATCAAGTCAAAGCACGCAAACCTTGTTCAGACTGGGCATAAGACTCCAATTCTCTTCAGGGATATCACTGTTTTTGAGGCAATCTTTGATACAATCCTTGTATTGCTTTTTTGGACATCTGTTCTGGTGGTGCTGTCTGTGAACTCCATAAAGGTGCAGGCATAGCATATGAGAGTTGTCCATGTGGATTATGTGGCCTGTCCGGAGAAACTGTATCCTCAGGGTCAGGGTCTCAATACTGACTAAGCCAGCCCTGTCCAGAACATCCATGTTTATAACCCTGCCCTGCCATTTGATGTCCATGAGTAACTGCAGGGATCTCACATGGAAACACTTGTGCTGGTTGACATGCTTCCTGTAGAGTAGGTATGTTACAAAGCCTACCTGAAGCATCATTGAGAATCTGCCCCAGCCCGTGTGTGTGATTTTGGCGCTGTTTTGAGGGGGCGGGTTTAAAACGCGATTTTTACTAGGCTGTTGCAATCGAAAATGTTCAGCCTAGTAAATCATTAACGAAAAATCGCTGAAAGACCCCGTCGCAAAAGGTAATATTAGTTTTTATGGCCTTGTATAATAGTCATAGTAGTTTAAAAATCACTCTCTAAACCCGCGACCTCTCGCAGCCCCAGGGTTTTATAAAGCAAACAATTAAAGGTATGTAGCTTATTTTTACATTAAAAAGGGCTTCTTAAGAACCCTTTATACAAAGTTTACTATAGCGAGTAGCTCATTTTGGGCTCTTTATATCCCGCAGTATTTTTCTGGGCATTTGAGGGCACAAATCCAGCGCAATGTGAACGTTCTAAACCAGCGCGTTCACAGGAACCCACTAGAAAGCTGATTTAAAATGGACTTTAATTTGCAGCAATTGAACACTAAATTCCTTCCATTTGGCCTATAAATTAATGTAAATGAGATTTCAAAATCATGTTTTATTGTGAATTATTTATGAATATTATTTGGACACGGGCTATTTAAAAATGTTAATCATTTATTAAGAAATGGATAGATGTTTAGATCTAGTAATTGAAGTTTGAAATTTGCTACACTTGGGTAACTAACTAATTATATGTTTTAATTTCAGGTCATCCAAGTAAGATTATTTTATATTTGTTTCAGAATGCTTCAATCTACGATAACTGAAAATTTCATTCAGTTCTCTTAATTTTTAAGAAGGTTATGGGTTTTTGACTGCCCACGATCATAGCTTTTTTGTTATGTCCATAGAAAATTAATAGGGAACAAGATGCTAATTTCCGAGTATGAAAATGTCCATAACTTTTTAAATACTTGAGATATGAAAGTGAATTAGGTGTCAAATTAAACTTATTTTTATGCTTTATCTGATGGGATAAATTACAGACTTGATTTTTTAAATTTCAAAATTTTGTAACATTGCTAATGTAGTGTCCAAGTCTCACAGTCATACAAAAACCTTATGAGTACGACTGCTCTGCACACTTTGATATTGGTCGACAGCTTGACGTTTCTGTTGTTCATCACACCAGCACGCAGGCGACCAAGTGACTGACTGATTCAAGCTGCTATTTCTATGTTTGGAGAGTCATCAGAAGAGTTGACACTGCCCAGGTACTTAAAGTGATCGACAGTCTTCAGCTCAGTGCCATCAGTGCTCAGGCTCAACGAATATACTGAGTGCCTGGAGCATGTTAGCGGAGGACCTTGGTCTAGTTGAGACCGATTATAAGACTCAAGAATCCAAGTATGTTATAAAGTTATTGATTACGTTTTGTACTGTTGCAAACAAATTTCAAAATAGATCAATGTCTCCATTTTCACACTTTTTTCCAATTATCCTGCGAGAATTTTGAACAACTGATATTGTATTTTTTCAAAGCACCAGGCATTTTATAATTGCATCCAAAGAAGATGGAAAGATTAACTATGAAAAAGCAGAAAGAAAACTGTATCAAACACCAAGATTTTAATGAAGGAGATTTTGGAGTTCCCAGTATGACGATACAATTATATATAAAGCCTAAGATAATTGCTTAGAAATTCACCATTGGCCATTTGAAACAAACAATTTTGCCAGAAAATCAATTGCAGAATACTTTCTCCTTTCTGTCATTATGCACATGAAATGCCATTTCATTTTCCAAAGCAAAATACAATTCTTATCCTCTCTGGGTCATTTCATGTCATTTATCTAAGCAATTCCTGGAGTAGAACCATGGGATGATTTCATTTTTTGTGAAATCTTTCTTTAAGAGAACTTAAGGAAGGTTGCTATCGGAATGATCATTGTTGATCAGCCTGGGATATCTTGACCTTCACTATGAGACTAGATTGGTCCTTTTTAAAGGCAAGACCTGTACTTACTTTTCATCCTTCGGTTAACCACAATCACCCTCACCCTCTGTTGCTCTCAATAACCATCACCCCAATCAATTGCAAATTAGTGGCTAGGTCACAAGATTATGATTCGAGTCATAGTGTTATAGAGCATGGAAACAGGCTCTACAGCTATCTCATGCATGCCGACCAGAACGCCCAAGATTGAGGCTGGTTGTTGGAAGGTTATGGTGGAGAACCAGGAATGGCACAGGAGATTGAGAGCTCAAAACCCAGAAAATGCAGATGTAACAAATATAACTGTGGGCTTAATATGTCATGTTTCTCACAGTAGATCAGAACCTTCTGGAGAATTTTAATTAGTGATAATGCATTTGCAGGACAAGTAACAAAACATGTTCTTTCCAGTAATGACTAATTACAGGTGCTTCTAACAAAATGTAATCTAATTACTCTGAAAAGCATTGAAATAATTCCTTTAGCCAACATTTTCGAACAGAGCAGAAATGTTATAAATTGGAAGCATATTGTCAATAAAAGGATGTTTGATTTGTGATTCCAAAAATAATTTACAATGCGTTCCATTTAATTGTGTTTCTCCATTCAAATATGCACAAGGATCAAGAGGTACACTCCTGCTATTACTATGACATTAAAACTGCTTTGCGTCTCCCTGATGCAGTTTTAAGAAGTTCCAGAAAGATTGTGATATTACATTCTGCAGAATAAAGCAAAAGTCAGACTGCTATGTGCAACATTTAATTGTTCAACTTCAGTGAGGTTATTGAAAAGATCTTGCTGAATTGTTCTAACTGTCTGCTCAGATGGCTGAGATGCCATGGCTGAGATGCCATCAACCAACCATTAACAACACAATTGCTTAACACCATTAGCATTCTTCCAGTATTGGAGAGTGCCAATTATGTTCATATGGTCGCTGCAATGCTTCCTAGGGTGGGAAATATGTTCCCAGCTTCAGTAAGAGCCACAAGGGATGATTTGTCAATAACACCTCCCGGTGCACATAATATTATGTGCAATATTCCTACTTGCCAAGACCAATTACAAATGTTACTGGTAGAATGTTACCAGTTAGTTGCTGCAAAGAGTAACATCTTCACATCGCAGATCAGTTCCACAAAAAATACAGCGATGTTCCCGAATTTGTATTCCTTTTGTTTACAAGGTTTCTGAACAGAGGGAAGGAAGGGTTGTTCTGGTCCGTGCCTGCTGAGAACAAAGGAGCTGGATCTGCCTTACACAGAAATAGACCATAGCTTCGCATCAGTGTTTGCATCTTTGGGAGTAAACCAGACTGCCCGAAGCTAGCCTGAAGGATTGCTCATTGTGAATATTCTGTGAGAGACCTGCATCCCAGAAACAGTAAGTTAATTAAAGAAGGCAGGAATGGGGTACTGATTGGGGATAATTAGCCATAATCACATTGAATGGCGGTGCTGGCTCGAAGGGCCAAATGGCCTACTCCTGCATCTATTGCCTATTGTCTATTAGTTCATATGTCATAGGAGCAGAATTAGGCCATTCAGCCTACTGAGGCTACTCTGCCATTCAAACATAGCGGAACAATCTTTCCCCGTCAACCCCATTGTCCTGTCTTCCTTCCATAACCTTTGATTCACTAACCAAGTTTCTGCCAAACACTGCTTTAAAAATACCTAAGGACTTGACTTCCACAACCGTCTGTGGCAATGAATTCTTCAGATTCACCACCCTCTGTCTAAAGAAATTCCTTCTCATCTCCTTTCTAAAGGTATGTCCTTTTATTCTGAGTGTAATTGGTTGTATGCTTGTAAAAAAAAGCATATTGATGCAAGGTTGTGCTTCTCTCCTTAGAGTGCACTAGTTTGTGAAGGAAGCAGTAAATTGTTTTGAGCAATGTTTGACCCATTCCACAAGTTCTTGGAGAATGGAAGATTGCGTGTCCACATTCATTTTGAAACTCGTGCAGAGCCAGGAGATTCTCACTTCCACCTTGGGCATGTTTTGTTCTTCTCTGCCAGGCGACGACCATAGCACAGGAACACAGTGCCTGAACGAGCAGGTGTAAAGCACATGCCCACTTCTCCAGAGCTCTGCCAACCCTGATCCAGCAGCAGCTTGCTGCTCTGCTGGACAATGGTGTTTTGTTTTTTCAATGAATGGACAGGCAAGTTTCAAGGTCCATATCAGCTGAGTTTTGTATCTATGATAACAGTTGTGCAATTCAGCCAACACTAGATGTACATATGATTTCTGCTGGTATTATCAAGTCTTGCTCATTGTGATTATCCTGTGAATATCCTGTGAATAACAGGTCCTTTGTTCCACAATGTTTGTGCTGAATATGATGTCAGGAACATCACTTATCAACCTGCAAATAACCCATATCCCTTCATTCCCTGCACATCCATATGCCTATCCAGAAAGTATTTTAAATGCCACAACTATATCGGATACAACCAACACCCCAGCAGCATGTCCCATGCATTCACCAACCTCTCAGGAAAAAAAACTTGCCCCGCACATCATTACATTTTGCTTCTCCACCTGAGAGTTATGCTCTTCTTAAGGGCTTGTCCCACTTGGCCGTCATTTATGCGACATAATTTACGCGTCACGACGCATGATGCGCGCATGGCGTGCATTACGTGTGCATGGCGTGCATGACGCGTAAAATGATGTTGCATAAATGACGTGCAAATGACGCCCAAGTGGGACAGGCCCTTTAGTCTTCTTCTTAAGTGGCGGGAGGGGAAGATGTGGAAGGAAATATAGGATTAATGTAGATAGGTGTGTGATAATTAGTGCTGTCATGTTGTACCAAAGGTCTTGTTTTCATGCGGTGTAACTATGGATCAAAGAGCCAAATTCCAGAAGTAATAGTGAATGCCCTTGACTTAAAGGCAGCAGTTGACTGAGTATAACATGAAGGTTTCTGGTAAAACTGAAATCAACTGGCAAATGCTTGGAGTTATTTCTCACATAAAGAAATATGGTTGCCATTGTCAGTAATCAATCACCCAGGATGTCTCTGCAGGAGTTCCTCAGGGCAGCATCCTACACTCAAACATCTTCAGCTGTTTCATCATACAGTATGTATCTTTTTTAATATACTGAAATAAAAGGAATTACGAGAAGCAACAAGGGGTAAGGAAATAGATGGTTCTGCTGATTAAATTAAATGGCCTCTGTTGTATGAAACAAAATTGTGTGTTTTAATAGCATACAGTCATTTCACTGCTTAGCAACCTCTCCGGCTCTTAAAGAGCAATTTTATTTAGCTTGCGATTCCCCAAGGTAAATATTTCAAAATGCAATTTTTTTTATAGTTAGCTTATGATTTTTTTACCTTTTATCATAAACTTCCAAACTTTTATGCGTGCGTAAAGTATAATTTAGAAGGATGATTTTGTTTTTACTTTCCAGTTTGGTGTCCGAGAGAATCCATTGATGTGATTGACTATTCTCTCCATGTTGCTGGATGTCTGGACTCTTCTTAGGAATGATGGTAATCAGATTTGGATAAATGGAAGGTGTGGAGATTGTTTTCTGGCAGCATTCATTGAGGTGAATGGTTAGAAGATTTTGAATTGAACCTCTCATCCTGAAACATGAGAGCATATTCACGACCTGCCATGCTTTGTCCTGCCCCTCCACCCTTTGAAATTTCCTCCCCCCACAATCATTCGGAAGAAGGTACCAGACCTGAAAAGTCACCCGATCCATGTTCTCCAGTGATGCTGCGTGACCAGTTGAGTTGCTCCAACATTTGAGCCTTTCTTTGGTAAACCAGCAGTTGCACTTCCATGTTTCTCCCAAGCTATTACCTAGGTGCAGTACTGGAGAAGCAGTGAATGATCAGATGTGTTTTTGTTTCAGATGAGATTATAAACCAAGCTTAAACCAGATATCAACCACATCAGCTCTTTGTAAAGTACATGAAGTATCTAATGGGCTGAATAATGTTTGATTTTTCTTGTTGCCTGACTCAAGCTTTACTTGTAGCTGCACTCAACCTTGTGGTTCCATGATAAATTGATTGCAGATCTGAAGCTGCACCAGTTCAGTTTAGTTTAGTTTAGTTTAGTTTAGTTTATTGTCACGTGGTCCGAGGTACAGTGAAAAGCTTTTTGTTGCGTGCTAACTAGTCAGCAGAAAGACAATACATGATTACAATCAATCCATTTACAGTGTATAGATGCATGATAAGGAAAAGAAGAATAACGTTTAGGGTACCTGATAAGGGAATAACGTTTAGAACATTTAGAATAGCTGGAACAGGTCATGAACGATGGCAAGTCTCAGTGGCAGATCCAGTGGCAATACCATTGTCAAAGAGTGTTTAAGTTATTTTTATGATCATTAAATACCCTATTTTTCTGGTTGCCAAGATGTAACAAATCACAACGGTCAGTGTTAAACTAGTTTCAGTCCAATTTGCCTATGTTTGGCTACATCCCTCAATATCTTTCCTATCCATGAACCTGTCCACATGGCTTTAAATGTTTAATTGTCACCATTTCTACCACTTTCCCTGGCAGCTAGTTTCATACCAGCTATGTAAAAATCTTGCCCCTCGCATTCCCTTTATATTTTTCCCCTCTCGATTTAAACCTATGTTCTCTTGTTTTATACTCACTTATTCTGAGAAAAAGACATTAACAACCCTCTGCTTCTCATGACTTTAGAAAACTCTATAGGCCTTATTTGCTCCAGGAAAAATAGACCCAGTCAATCAAGTCTCCATGTGTTGGAAGGAACTACAGATGCTGGTTTAAACCAAAAATATACACAAAATGCTGGAGTAACTCAGCGGCCACAAGTCTCTACAAAAGATAACACAAGCTCACCAGTCGGATGATCCTTGTGAAGCTTTTCTGCACCCTCTTTGGCTTAATCACATCCTTCCTAGAGTTTGATGCCTGGAACTGCACAGTTTTAGAAACATAGACATAGAAATTAGGTGCAGGAGTAGGCCATTCGGCCCTTCGAGCCTGCACCGCCATTCAATATGATCATGGCTGATCATCCAACTCAGTATCCCGTACCTGCCTTCTCTCCATACCCCCTGATCCCCTTAGCCACAAGGGCCACATCTAACTCCCTCTTAAATATAGCCAATGAACTGGCCTCAACTACCCTCTGTGGCAGAGAGTTCCAGAGATTCACCACTCTCTGTGTGAAAAAAGTTCTCCTCATCTCGGTTTTAAAGGATTTCCCCTTTATCCTTAAGCTGTGACCCCTTGTCCTGGACTTCCCTAACATCGGGAACAATCTTCCTGCATCTAGCCTGTCCAACCCCTTAAGAATTTTGTAAGTTTCTATAAGATCCCCTCTCAATCTTCTAAATTCTAGAGAGTATAAACCAAGTCTATCCAGTCTTTCTTCATAAGACAGTCCTGACATCCCAGGAATCAGTCTGGTGAACCGTCTCTGCACTCCCTCTATGGCAATAATGTCCTTCCTCAGATTTGGAGACCAAAACTGTACGCAATACTCCAGGTGTGGTCTCACCAAGACCCTGTACAACTGCAGTAGAACCTCTCTGCTCCTATACTCAAATCCTTTTGCAATGAAAGCTAACATACCATTCGCTTTCTTTACTGCCTGCTGCAACTGCATGCCTACCTTCAATGACTGTTGTACCATGACACCCAGGTCTCGCTGCATCTCCCCCTTTCCCAATCGGCCACCATTTAGATAATAGTCTGCTTTCCTGTTTTTGCCACCAAAATGGATAACCTCACATTTATCCACATTATACTGCATCTGCCAAACATTTGCCCACTCACCCAGCCTATCCAAGTCACCCTGCAGTCTCCTAGCATCCTCCTCACAGCTAACACTGCCCCCCAGCTTAGTGTCATCCGCAAACTTGGAGATATTGCCTTCAATTCCCTCATCCAGATCATTAATATATATTGTAAATAGCTGGGGTCCCAGTACTGAGCCTTGGAGTACCCCACTAGTCACTGCCTGCCATTGTGAAAAGGACCCGTTTACTCCTACTCTTTGCTTCCTGTTTGCCAGCCAGTTCTCTATCCACATCAATACTGAACCCCCAATGCCTTATGCTTTAAGTTTGTATACTAATCTCTTATGTGGGACCTTGTCGAAAGCCTTCTGGAAGTCCAGATACACCACATCCACTGGTTCTCCCCTATCCACGCTACTAGTTACATCCTCGAAAAATTCTATAAGATTCGTCAGACATGATTTACCTTTCGTAAATCCATGCTGACTTTGTCCAATGATTTCACCACTTTCCAAATGTGCTGTTATCCCATCTTTAATAACTGACTCTAGCAGTTTCCCCACTACCGATGTTAGACTAACTGTTTTCCAGGTATGGTCCCACCAACATCTTGTCACCTACATTCTCAATAAAATCATCAATATATATGACAGACAACAGTGGAGCCAGCACCAATTACAGTGGCACACCACTGGCCACATGCCATCAATCTGAAAAACAATCCTTTTTCAGTATCACCATCGACTTTATGAGGCTAGATAGGTTAGCTATAATTAAGGTATACATCATATGATAAACCATCAGGTCTGCATGGGTTGCTTCTTAGATTGACAAAATTGCAGAGGTTCAGGCCATAACCTTCCAATATTTCTCTGATACTGATTTGAACCATTTGAAAATTGCTAATAGTTGACCTCAGTTAAAAATAAGATGCAAAGCTAACACGAAAAATGTGTAGTCGCTGGGATGTACGGCACCATAACTCATGGTGAAGATGCTTTTAGAAACAATACCCTGAGCCAAATGTAATAGCTCTTTGCACAATAATAGATGAATAAATGTACCCCAGCATAGATTTGAAAAAAGGCAAATTCTGCTTAACTAATTTGATAGATTTTTTTGAATATAGATTAATGAGAGCCATGTAATCAATGCAGTCTGTATGGACTTTCAAAAGGTATTTGATAAAGTGTCACAGAGCAGTCATTAATTGTGCTGACATGGCAATTAAATAAAAAAGCCACTGATAGCGCAGATACAAATTGAGGCTAGGACAATAAAAGGACTCTTGGTGACTGTCCTCCAAGAATCAATATCACATCACTACTTTGCCTGATGCACATCAATAATTTGGACTTGAGTATAATAATAATAATAATAATAACAATAATAATAATAATAATAAACTTTATTACGGACTCAAGGTCCAGACAAGGGGCAACATTACATTAAAAATGCATTGCATATCAAATATCATAAATACATATAAAATCTTGGTATATCACATAAAAACATCATAAGTTATATTAAAAAATCAAAACACAATGCTTAAGTTAAAAATCCAGATTAAAAGATGATAAATATCCTACAACGAGACAACGATACCAGTGTCTCCACAGCTGGGATTCGTAGCGTGTAGTGCTAACCCTTATGTTTGTCAAGGCCACAATAAGCACATTTTTAGAGTCATTTATCCTGCAAATGAATTTATACATGTGGTGTCTTAGGATAGCTTCTAAAGTACTGACTCCTGCAGCCACAAACATATTACTGGCACTACACCATCTAGGTTGCCTTAGCAGTGTTCTCATGGCATCGTTATATGCCACCTTTAGTCACAGAGTCATATTGTTCATTATGTCAAAATTTGCAGGTGATACAAAATGTAGAAATCAGGTCAATAATAAGTAGTGTTATATGCTTTAAGATGACATAGACCTTGACCACTTGTTGGAAAGGCAGCTATACGGGTGATGAAATTTATTCCAGAGAAGTATGAAGCAATACCTTTATACAAGAATAGTGAGAAAAGGCAATAATAATATAAATGTGCAATTCTAAAAGAGAAGCTGGAATGTTTGAAGCATTCATCAGGTGATACAATATAGGTGGCGAGGAAAACAAAGTTATCTTTGGTCTCTCATTGGTTCAAATTTTCAAAGCGCAGACCATGGTAGGACTGAATGATAATTCTGGGAGCTTGTCTGTTACTGACATTGCCATCCTTTTCCTTTTGTCCTCCAAGGATGACTTTTTTGAACATATCCTCTCCAATTCTCTTTGTCATACGTTTCTGGTTCTCAGATCTCACTACCAATGTTCTATCACAAAATGAATCACACATGGACATGACCCCTTTAATTTTACTAGTTTGCAAATTTAATGAAGCCATCACCCCCTCCCTTCAGCCATTCTGTCTTCTTCCCAGTGAAGAAAAGTACCAATGGGATGTATAAAAAGTACAATGTTTAAAATGCCCATGTCTTCCAGCTGCCTTTGGAAGCCAGGGAATTAACAGATTTAGTATAGATTCCAGCCTTAAGTACACTGACGTCCAGACTTTGAAAAGACAACTGAAGATATTCATGAAAGGAAAGAAATATTTTCAACATTTACTATCTGGGGAGCTAAGAAGAACAGGACTTCTCCTCCACCGTTCTACCAACCCAGGCCTATTTCTTCAACCTTTAGCCACATTGTATTTATATCCTCCAGAGAAATATCCTCCAGAGAAATATCCTCGGTATGATATCCAAGTTAATAGGCATTAACAGTCTATGAGTTTCACAGAGAATGCTGATCAGAGTATTTATTTGCATTCCTTTTCAGTATGCCTGTGAGATCCAGTAATTCATAAAAAGTATTTTTGTGTGCAGACATTTATCAACTATTAATCCAGTGGGAACCATTTTAACAGCACTGCAGATGTCTTTGGTTGTTTCAATGATGAACTCTGGATCATAATATTTCACCTTCCACAAGATGGAACTAAAGTAAATGAAGCAAGTTTGCATGTTGGAGGTTTGGTAAGTTTTCTTACATTACAAAGATTTTCAGTAACAGTTACAACTAGATATACAAAGTTGAGATTCTAAATAAAGCACTCACTTCATGTTAACATCAATATTCTTCTTAAATAGAAACTAAAAATAGTGCAGTGTTCATTCAGCAAGCCAGGCAGCATCTGCAGATAGAAAGAAACAAAGTTAACATTTCCAGTCAATGACCCTTCATCTGAAAGGCTATCCAATGTTGTGCTAGTGTTCACAAACACTGCTTTTTCCTAAAAGGGGAAGAATATGAAGAAGAAAGGGTGCTGGATGTATGGACACATAGGGCAGTGGGGATATGGAACAAGCTGCAAGAGGAGGTAGTTGAGGCTGGGACTACCCCAACATTTAAGAAACAGTTAGACAGGTACGTGGATAGGACAGGTTTTGAGGGATATGGACCAAACGGCATGAGGTACTAGTGTAGCTGGGACATGTTGGCCGGTGTGGGCAAGTTGGGCTGAAGGGCCTGTTCTATGACTCTAAATCCAACCTTTTGTTTGTTGCACATTTGAGGTAATAAACATCTGGACATCAGTTTCAGTTTAGTTTATTGTCACGTGTTCCGAGGTACAGTAACAAACTTTTGTTGCGTGCTAACCAGACAGTAGAAAGATAAAAGATGATTACATCGAACCATTCGCAGTGTAAAGATACATGATAAGGGAATAAGATGTAGTGCAAAATAAAGCCATTAAATTCCGAGCACTTCGTAGTTGAGGACTAAAGTAGTTGAGGACTGCTTGATAGTTGCCTATCATGAAGAATATGCATATGATATTCATGAGATATGAACAACCATCCCTTGTTTACTTGATCGCTATTTGGCAGTGCAGATGCAGTATCCATCACAGCTATTGAAGGGCTTTTGTGCTTCTTCCCACTCATTCAAATTGACTAATCTATGAAGAAAAAGTACAAGACGATATATCATCTGCCGAGTAGGTTTATCATTTTAATTTGACAATTTCATATAAACTTACAATTGGACTGGAAAATGCTTTTGCCACATTTTGTTGCAAGCTTATTTGAGAGAGCATTTCTGAGCTTTTGCTGCATTGGAATTTTTAAAATCATCTGAATCTTGAGATACATTTTTATCGCAGGGCTGGTCACAAAATCCAATCAATAATGTGTACAACAAAAGTTGTCTTAAACATTTTATCACTTACAGTTTGCACCTTGCATCTTTTCTTGACATTCTGTAAAATTTTATATAATTTTATAACACTAGTTCCAGAATAAGAATGTGATGGCATCAGTAAAGGTTAAACAGTTTAGGGGACAAATATTAAACAGAACATGGAAGGCGGTTGGCAGAGATTTATAATCAATAGTCCAATCTAACCTTTCAGATGCAGAGCAACATATTTATTCTTGGTAATTATGTAATTGTCATAATACGTTATTATTATTCTCAGACATTTTAGGTGATTTATTTCCTACATGTAAAAGTACAGTAAATACTGGCTTTAACAACAAAAAATTCAAATCCCTTCAAGAGGAGGTTGTATAAACCTGAATTGTTTTCTCTAGCATGCCAGAGATTCAGGGAAGACTTGATAGGTATATAAAATTATGAGAGGTGTAGATATGGTAGACAGTCAGAAACTTTTTTCCCAGGATGGAATTGTCAATATCTAGAGGACAGATTTAAGATGAAAGAGGCAAGGTTGAAAGGAGATGTGTGGGGCAGGTATTTTTTCATAGAGGGTGATGGTTGCCTGGAATGCGCTTCCAGGGATGGTGGTGGCTTTGAAAAGTGTTTAGCTAGGCACATGGATATGCAGGGAATAGAGGGGTGTGCATCATGTGCTGGCAGATGTCATTAATTTATCTTGGCATTATGTTCAACACAGATATTGTGTGCCCAAGGGTCTTTTTCTGCACTCTACTTTTCTATGTTCTTTCTTCTACTTTACTTCCCATAATCAACAACAGCACTATAACCATATAACCATATAACAATTACAGCACGGAAACAGGCCATCTCGACCCTTCTAGTCCGTGCCGAACACGTAGTCTCCCCTAGTCCCATATACCTGCGTACAGACCATAACCATCCATACCTTTCACGTCCATATGACTATCCAATTCATTTTTAAATGATAAAAAACGAACCTGCCTCCACCACCTTCACTGGAAGCTCATTCCACACAGCCACCACTCTCTGAGTAAAGAAGTTCCCCCTCATGTTACCCCTAAACTTCTGTCCCTTAATTCTCAAGTCATGTCCCCTTGTTTGAATCTTCCCTACTCTCAGTGGGAAAAGCTTATCCATGTCAACTCTGTCTATCCCTCTCATCATTTTAAAGACCTCTATCAAGTCCCCCCTTAACCTTCTGCGCTCCAAAGAATAAAGCCCTAACTTGTTCAACCTTTCTCTGTAACTTAGTTGCTGAAACCCAGGCAACATTCCAGTAAATCTCCTTGTACTCTCTCTATTTTGTTGACATCCTTCCCATAATTAGGCGACCACAATTGTACACCATACTCCAAAATCGGCCTCACCAATGCCTTGTACAATTTTAACATTACATCCCAACTTCTATACTCAATGCTCTGATTTATAAAGGCCAGCACACCAAAAGCTTTCTTTACCACCCTATCTACATGAGATTCCACTTTCAGGGAACTGTGCACAGTTATTCCCAGATCCCTCTGTTCACCTGCATTCTTCAATTCCCTACCATTTACCATGTACGTCCTATTTTGATTTGTCCTGCCAAGATGTAGCACCTCACACTTATCAGCATTAAACTCCATCTGCCATCTTTCAGCCCACTCTTCCAACTGGCATAAATCTCTCTGTAGACTTTGAAAATCTACTTCATTATCCACAACCCCACCTATCTTAGTATCATCTGCATACTTACTAATCCAATTTACCACACCATCATCAGATCATTGATGTACATGACAAACAACAGTGGACCCAACACAGATCCCTGTGGCACCCCACTAGTCACTGGCCTCCAACCTGACAAACAACCATCCACCATTACTCTCTGGCATCTCCCATTCAGCCACTGTTGAATCCATCTTGCTACTCCTCCATTAATCCGCAACCATTGAACCTTCTTAACCAACCTTCCGTGAGGAACCTTGTCAAAGGCCTTACTGAAGTCCATGTATACAACATCCACTGCTTTACCCTCATCAATTTCCCGAGTAACCTCTTCAAAAAATTCAAGAAGTTTAGTCAAACATGACCTTCCAGGCACAAATCCATGTTGACTGTATCCAGTTTTATTGCAAACTGGTCTAATCCACCAAATACATGTGTTTATTCCAACAAAAAATAAAGCATTACTGAGGAACTTATTGTGTGCTTAATTGTATTTCCTAGTTATTATTTTCTTTTGCCTCTGTTATGAAAAATACATGTTCAGTACATAATAGGCAATTGTCATGATTAATGTTTTGTTTCAAATATAAAGCCATTGCACTCTTTTCTGTTCATTTATTTAAAAAAAGCTCAAAACCATGCTATAGCACAAAATATTTTTAAGCAGTTTCACATACACCTAATATTTCTGTGTTTTAATAAATATCACTACATTTGAACTGGTAGAGATATATGTTAAGGAACAGTTAAAGCTAATACACAATATGTTGTGTGTTGCATTCTGCTTCCCCAAATCAGTTCTGATAGAAACGAATTTTACAGACACCAATGTATTCCACAAGTGGCTTTACTGACATGAGGATAAATTCCTCCCCCAGCCTATCATGGAGAACTACACCACAACAGAATGTTGCAGATCCATATAGGAACGTTTGACAATACTGGGCCTGTACTCGCTGGAGTTTAGAAGGTTGAGGGAACACCTCATTGAAACTTACAGAATAATGATAGGAACATTGCCACAGAGGGTTGTGGAGGCCAAGTCAATGGATATTTTTAAGGCAGATATAGACAAATTCTTGATTAGAACAGTGTCAAGAAAATAGGATCAGGAGCCATGAGCGTGAGTGTGTGAGCGGGGGGAGTGGGCAGCGAGGGTTGTGGTGGGGATGGGTATATGGGGGGATGAATATTTGAGGATTATCACTTAGCAATAAATCTAATCTGATCTGTTAATCAGTCTATTAACCATAACAGTGTAAATTTTAAAGCCTGTGCTTCTTAGATCATTTTAATTGTACTTGAAACATATTAGAGTGTAACACAATTTCCTCTGTTAATTACAGTTAATTAATCATTGGTATCACAAGATTAGTTGACTATTGGGTTGATTGCCTCCTAGTTAAGGATCATGTCCTAGAAATTGAGTCATAATCATACAGTGCGGAAACAGGCCCTTCGGCCCAACTTTCCCACGATGGCCAACATGCCCCATCTGCACTAGTCCCACCTGCCTGCGTTTGGTCCATATCTCTCTAAACCTATCTATCCATGTGCCTATCTAAATGTCTCTTAAACATTGTGAAAGTACCTGCCTCAACTACCTTCTTTGGAAGTTTGTTCTGTATACCTACCACCCTTTGTGTAAAAAGGTTGCCCATCAGGTTCCTATGAAATCTTTCCACCTCACCTTATCCGGAAGTGGCGGCGCTGCCCTGGCAGCAGCGGCTCGCCTGCAGTCCGTTTGTTTTTATTTTGTTTTTTGTTTTGTCTAGTTAGGTTTTTGGTTTTTAGGTTGTGTTTATGTGGGGTGTGGGGTTGAAACAGGGCTTGCTGTCTCTCCCTTCGGGGGAATGCGACTTTTTTGTCGTATCCCCCTTCTCTGCCTCCGTCTGCGCTGAGATCTAATGGCGGAGCTGGCGACCTCGAGACTCCGGATGAAGAGCCAGTCAGGACTTGCCCTGGGCTCGCTCCCATGAGGGCGGTCCAGCTCAGGGCTTCAACGGCGCTCCCGTGAGGGGCTGTGACGCTCCCGTGAGGGCAGCCTGGCATGGGGCTGAGACTCTCCCGTGAGGGGCTGTGGCGCTCCCGTCGGGGCGGCCCAGCTCGAGGGAGGAACGGCACTCGCGTGAGGGCAATCCGGCATGGGGCTGGAACGGTGCTCCGGTGGCTGGGACGGCGTTCTGGCGGCGGTGACCTGAGTCCGGCTGCGTCCGCTGGACTGGAGGGCGGCAGCTTTGACCACCCCGGGCCGCGGTGTTTGAGCCGGCCCGTTTGCGGGGCCCGGTGAGCCACGGGACTGTTTGTACCATCGCCCAGTGGGGTATCGCCTCAGCGCAGAGGGGGAAGAGGAGGGAAGAGACTGCAGCCCTAAGATTTTTGCCTCCATCGCAGTGAGGAGGTGCTTGGAGGACTCACTGTGGTGGATGTTAATTTGTGTTTATTGTTGTTTATTATTGTATGTATGACTGCAGGCACAAAATTTTGTTCAGACCGTAAGGTCTGAATGACAATAAACGAAATTCTAATTCTAAACCTTTGTCTTCTGGTTCTCGATTCCACTACTTTGGGTAAAAAACATTTATTTTAAAAGCGTTTACCCTATCGATTCCTCTTTTGTTCTTGTACACCTCTACAGGATCACCCCACCACTCCTCTCCATCATCCTGTGCTCCAAGGAATACAATTACGGAAAATATGATCTATAGCATCCAATTTTTAGGTGTAAGTCACGGATAAACAAAAAATAAATGAACTTAAACTGTATCAATAATCATTCCAGAGTGAAATAGTCCTTATAGAAAATGCCTACATGTTTCCACGTGCAATTTATCTTAGTGAACGGGATTTTTTTTTTTTTTTAGAATCAGATTTGCACCACATGGCCTCCTGTTTCACATCACATATTCCCTCAAATATAGTTATAATAATTGAGGAAATCATCATTATCTACATGAAGGGCTGCTTTTGGGTGTAAATAATGTTTTTTGTTCAAGAGTCACAATGCAATTAGTAGTGTGCCAGTTTACCTTGTATAGTTATGTTGATGTTAAAGGTACCCTACTCACATTGGGAGTCCTTATGAGGCACCTTCAGAGCCAACAGCAAGCTATTCAAATACCTTCCAATGTTTATAGAGTGTGCTACAACTGGCAGGAAGTGTTTTCAACAGTGCTTAGCTGGTGAAATACTCAATTAAATGTGTTCCTGGTGACACTGCTGGCAGAAATCTATAACTGGAAGCTTTGGCAATGATTGGCCCTGGAGAATGTATTGCAAAATTCAAGGTATAAGGCAAAACACGAGCCCATCCGTCAATAAATTATACTTCTTCAGAGAAGTGTCTTCAGAGAAACAACATCCTATCTAAACTTCTCCATTTAGCAAGCATTTACAGGCTCAGATTTTTCATGACAAAACGTTGCAGGAAGATTCTTGGCCAGACTTTTATACATGGACAATTCTCTTCATGGTGGTCAAGATCATGTTGACGCTCAACTTCATAGGATCTTTCAAGACAGCTACAGCAGATTCCTGTAGACACAAGGAACTGGAAATGCTGGTTTCCAAAGAAAGACAGAGTGCTGGAGTAACTCAGTGGGCCAGGCACCATCTCTGGAGAACATGCTTTGGATCAGGATCCTTCTTCATGTCTCAAAATATGTTGCACACAGTAGCATTAAGGACATGACACAAGCAATACTTTCACATATAGTTGATTTTATTGATTTCAGTGTGGAATTGGTATTACCTCAGACACTGGGATTTGCCAGTATTAATAGTTTCCACCACTGCAGGCAGCCATAGACTGCAGTTAGGCGAGTCCAAGTTAATGATCCAGATATTTATATCAAAAAGAAAGGTTTCACTGGCTCAAGATTCAGGTGACTGCATGCCATTAGATTTTCTTCATAATCAATGCCACAATTCTGGGAAGCAAACACGATACGATCATCATCAGGAAGACGGTAATGCTGGAAGCTGCTCTTGGCCACCACTGTATAAAGGAATCCGAGTGATCAAGGGCTACTATTTCACTCTTGACACCATTTTGTAGTCCTTTCACCGCTGCGAAGTGTGGCCATATTGAAATCCATTGAAATATTGTGGAAAATGCTATTTGTCTCCGCAAAGTGTGATTGAATGCATGTATCAATCCAGGGGTGTCCTGCAGTGTAGGTCAAGTGAGCCCAGTGGTGGCACAGTGGTGCAGCGGTATTGCTGCCTTACAGTGCCAGGGAACCGGGTTTGATTCCGACTACAGGTGCTGTCTGTACGGAGTTCGTACATTCTCTACGTGACCTCGTGGGTTTTCTCCGAGATCTTCGGTTTCCTCACACACTCAAAAGACGTACAAGTATGTAGGTTAATTGGCTTGGTGTATGTGTGAATTGTCCCTAGTGCGTGTAGCATAGTGTTAATGTGCAGGGATCACTTATCAGCACAGACTCAGTAGGCCAAAGTGCCTATTTACATGCTGATCAGTGTGGACAAGACATTCATTCCATTGTCAATGACACATTTTCTGATTCATATTTTTCATAAAGAGCCAGTTAAATCACAGTCCATGATACAGACAAAATGAGCTCCTTTGAGCTATAACCCTTATTAACACCAGCACAGATTGCCAGTAAACAGCAGAGAGTTGACACGTAGTAATCCCCCGCATCCTGCTGTGTAGAGCCACCTGCACTGATCGCAACACATGTTTGAATGAATCCTTGATCCAATTTATAGAATAAATGAAGGGTAACTCACCCTGACATATGTTGTGAGGAGATTAAATCTGCTTTTACATTGCTTGATGTTAGCCAGAGGAGAGAGTTGGTGCTATCTCCTGCCAGGCTCTTTGGTGGCGCTCATTTGTCTCTTGCCCGCCATCAACATTCCCCACATTCACACCCCAATCCTCTCTCCAAACATTGGCACAGAAATTTCCTCCCTGCATTTATTTCACTGATGAGAACACCAGGTCAATAATCAGAGGTTTATCTCCCTCTTCCTTGCAGTCTGTCTCTTCCATGGAATCTATAAAACATGCTGTGTTCCTGATAACTGACTGTCAAGGAAAATGTGCCTTTAAAATCTAGCACCCTTAGCAGAGAGATCGGAAGCTCATTGCTAACTGTGGTCACAATGAAAGCTATTGAAATGCCAGAAATAGTATGGAAAATGAAATGTATCTCCACAAATTGAGATTGCAATGCCTGCACTAATCCAGAGGTGTTCTGCAGTGTAAACCCAGTAGGTACAGTGACTTCACTATGCTACACAATATAGTGCACAACCCAACACCCTGAAAGCAGCAGCTTGTGCAGGAGGAAGAGCTACATTCAGACCCAGGACATGGAAATTAGAAATAGTTTTGAATTGACATTGGGAACCTCACAGGCACTCTTCAATGCAGTGATTCTATATGTAAACTACCATAACACTATTTCAAAAGTACTTGGGAAAATTCATGTTTTGTTTGCAATGGGTTCTGATTGCGTATTGGCACCATACCCAGTACATACTGTATTTATCACACCAGGAAAGAGTGAAATTCTATTTCTACATATGTGGATTTAAAAAATCTATGTCGGGCCTGAGTTATACTATCATTCTGTTATTCACCCCTAGCCACCTTTCACTCTGATCAAACATCACAATGGGCCCTATAAATTATTCTATAAACTTTCTAGACTTCTATACTCCAATCACAAGTAACTATTAATACCTTGAGTCTGAATTTTCAGCTTTACCTTTGTTTGATTTGTCTTGTTGTTGATTTGTTTCCAACTGCCAAAGTGTATTTGTTTATGAAATGCACAAAAGTTTCCTGTTAAAATAAGGGATGGCATGATGGCACAGCAGTAGAGTTGGTGCCTTACAGCAAATGCAGTGCCAGAGACCTGGGTTCGATTCTGACTATGGGTGCTGTCTGTACAGAGTTTGTACATTCTACACTCCAAAGACTTATGTAAAAATTGCCCCTAGTGGGTGAAGGATAGTGTTAATATGCAGGGATCGCTGGTCGACGCAGACCCGGTGGGCCGAAGGGCCTGTTTACGCGCTGTATCTCTAAACTAAACTAAAGTGAAAATGAGCATTTGGAGAAATAAAAACGATGAACCAAATTAAATAGTTCTGCAGAATAAAATATGGCCGAACATCATGGCTTGGTTCTTGTTGGAACTGTGTAAGAATAACAATTTGAAATTTCACCAATGTGATTTCAGAGAATTAAATCTGTCAACAGTGACTGAAGTGTTATGATGAATGAATGAAGAGACTGGGTTTTTGAATGCCATTCAACTGCCATTTATCAGATATGAACTAATCATATCTGCTTCACTGTCATGAGGTACTGAACTTAGCATTGATTTTAATGCAAGTTAAGTTCAATGCAAGAGGAGAATTTTGAAGATGTTTTTCACTCACATCAAAGTGATGTAAAGGCTCTGTTAAATAAATGAATATCTGCTTCATTGCAGATTTAAGGATTATAGAAATAAACAGACCTGCACATGAACGAAAACTCTATGCTCACTGCTCCTCACACAATGGTGCTGCAAAATTAATCTGTCGCTGATGTATATTGAATACACTAAGGATTATATTTTCCTCCAATATACATCTGATGAAGATTGTCACACCAAACACCATACTGGTAAAAATGCATGTTCATGTACACGCAATGCTCATTTAATGTGTTGAGAGTGGATGGATTGTGTGTTACTGTGATTATAGAACAGCTCTCACACATCACGCATTGAAACTATCATGAAAGATATTCCATCTGCACCACTTGCAGGTCAGTTGCCGGTCAATTTCTACTAGATGATACAATTTTTTGAGCATTTCACGTGTTTCAAGATTTCCAGTCTTCAAATGTTTTATATATTTTTTCACTAGCATGATGGGCCAAGCGTAGAGTACATGGTCTCGACTTGTGCACACACTTGTTCCAGACAGACAGGACAATGGAGCCTTCAGGTGAAAAACGTACCTACCTTTCGTACCAGAAGCCTAAAATTTAAAAAAATAAATGCAGGAAATGCTTAGGCTAGGTCACATCTATGGGAAGAGAAGCAGAGTTATGATAAAATTGAAGACCCTTTGTCAGAAAACAGAAAGAGAAAGAAGAGGTGGGGGGGGATAAAGAAAGGAAGAAACAACCTAGGAATGTTATCACTGCAATATGTGCTGGAATAGAATTAACAGTATACTGTAAATAGTTTGGATTATTAGTTGCATTAAAAACTGTGGAGTGGCATTAAATCCAGAAAAGTGATTTCTTCTACAGATTATTGATGCCCTTATAATCCTCAGTATGGCATCCAGTGAGGTGTCAGTGAATCTCAAAGCACCTTGACTAACCACTGTCATATATACACAATTGTTCGCTTAACGTTAGACATTCGTTAATACAATTTAAAATACTGCACAGACTCTATTATTCAAAGTCTAAACTAAATAAGATCTTTCCAAATGTATCTCCTATTTGCGATAAATGTCTCATTCAGGAAGCAACTATAACCCATTCCTTTGCCTCTTGTATAAAGTTACATCATTTCTGGAGAGAAATTTTAGAATTTTTTTCAAAAACACTAAAAATAAAATTGGATCTCGACATGGAACTGATCATTCTAGGTACTTCAGAAACCTGTTCTGAGCTATCACTATTTCAAAGACGTTTCCTTAATTATGGCCTGATAACGGCAAAAAAAACTAATACTTACATTTTGGAAACATACATCAGTCCCTACTCTTAAGATGTGGATTATAAAGATGTCCGAGACACTACATCTTGAAAATATTAGATTTGTCTTGGCAGAAAAACCAGATCATTTTTCCAACACATGGACTCCATTCATTGATTTATTACAAGGATAGTATGGCGCAACTTTGGATTTAAATCTAATTACAGGTTGGGTGAGGTGAGTGGGGAGGCACGAGAAGCAGATATATCACCACTTTTTTCTCCCTTTTTCTTTTTGTTCTTTTATTTTATTTCTATTTCTCTCTTCTTTCTTTCTTTTATTCACTCTTTGGCTACACTACTTTGGTAGTCTAGGGGTTCTATCGTTGCACATCTCACTTTTTCTCTATCTTGCTTTTTCTCCTCTTCTAATTCAAAGCTAAAAAGTTAAAATTGCTGTACAATAACTATGATTTTATATGCCGTTGGTTGTATTTTTGTACATTTGCTTCTAATAAATTAAAAAAAAAAGACTATCCACTGTCATTGTTTTCAGTGTGAATAACGCCAATGCAATGCCATCTGCCTTTAAATACCCAACCTGAAATTAAATCATCACACTGATTCTGCTTAATTTGTCACAAAATCTGCAATCATCTTTATTTTATGAAGCCAACAGATATCTACAGGTATATCATCTATATTAATGATTTGGGCAAAATTGAACAAAGCATGATTAGTATTTGTCACCAAATACATTATGTTGCTATGCATATGAAATCAATAACAGCAACAAAAACATCCATTTCGATAACACTTAGAAAGACTAAAACATTCTCATGACACATTATTGGGATATTAGGAGTTATTATAAAGTCTTGAATATATTGAATTTAATTATTTTCTCATAATAACTCAGTGACAGAGTTCAATATTATATTAAAGTTCTGAGAGCAAAGTCGTGCAAGCAACTACATTATACATGAACATTATGTAACAGATGGGTCATGAGTGGTGCAAATGCTTATTATTCCAAAATTCATTAATGGACCAAATTTTGCTGGAGTGCGCATCTGATGGTATGCATCATTAGTTGAATTTATCTTTCCTTCGCAGCTCAAGAATACTTTGAGCTGCTATTCATTGAATGTGCAACATCACACTACAGGGCAAAGATATAGTAGTTAAATTATTGGACTTGGCACAAGTTCACAGGCCACAACAATCCAACCATAACCACACAGTTAATTAAATAAACTGTGTGAGAAATGAATGGTGTTCTTCACCGAATTCAGCTCAATACTCCTAAAACAGACCAAACCAGCAAAATATTAAAGGACAAATTTTACTAATCTCAGTTTATGACAGGTAATGTTGGAACAATAAAGTGCTGAGCTGTTCAAAAATAAAATAGCAATGAAAGCTGCCAAGCTGTGTAGAAATTTGCTGCCTTATTGGTCAATATTCTATCTTCAGCAAAATAATGGAAGGTGTCTTCAACAATACTGCCACACTGCACTTATTTTCACTAATCTGATCAGTTCAGTTACATAAGGGCCACTTGCCTCCAAACGGTACCACAGTCTACATCAAAATATGTAGCAAGAACTTAGCTCCAGAGGGAGAGTCATTGGTTTTAAAGGAAAGGCATAATTTGACTGAGTGCGTATCATAAAGCCTGAATATAAATACAGTAAATACAAATCAGCTGCAAAATGCACCACTGTTTGGCTTCATAACCTATGTAAAATAAGTTGGTTGTGCATGTTGAACACCAATCATTACAGAACTAAGATGACACTGAATATTTTCTTGAAGGAAGTATCCTCCATCAAATCATCTTCACCGATTTCATTAATTATCATCTATTCATTGATGATTGTTCAATTCCATTCACCTTAGATAATGAAGCAGCCTGCAACTGCAGCAAATCCTGAGCCACATTCAGACCAGATACGATAAATGATAATAACTTCTTAGATTAAATATGCTTACTTCCTCTGTGATTGTGTCTAAATGCACTAAATATCAACACTGTTGGTGTGCCTTCACCAAAAGGACTGCAGCCATTCAAGAAAATTATTCAAGAACAATTAATAACAGCTATAGATGGCTATAGATATTGGACTCACCAATGCTCTTCACACTGGGCAGCACGGTGGCGCAGCGGTAGAGTTGCTGCCTTACAGCGCCAGAGACCTGGGTTCGATCCTGACTACGGGTGCTCGTCTGTACAGAGTTTGTACATTCTCCCCTTGACCTGCCTGGGTTTTCCCCGGGTGCTCCGGTTTCCTCTCACATCCCGAAGACATACAGGTATGTAGGTTAATTGACTTGGTAAAATAGTAAATTGCCCCTAGTGTGTATAGAATAATGTTAATGTGTGGGGATCAATAGTCAATAGACAATAGACATTAGGTGCAGGAGTAGGCTATTTGGCCCTTCGAGCCAACACCATCATTCACTGTGATCATGGCTGATGGTTGGTTGGCGCGGACTCAGGCCCGAAGTGCCTTTTTTCCGCACTGTTTCTCTAATCTAACCTAAACTGGGGTCAAAACAGAATGAATTTGTGCTACATCTGCTACAGAATAAGAAATAAATAGACTGGATTATGAGAAAGAATAGTAAAAGAGGAGTAAAGAATAAAATACAAGAATAAAAAAATAATGTTTAAATTGATGATATTTGAATTACCAATGATGATTTATTATGTTCTGCAATGAAACAAAATAATATTTGTACTTCTCCTTCTAAACCAGAGAGGTCGATTGGAATTGCATTAATAATTATCACATGGTTAAAAGTATACCTGAGCTGTTAATAATTTTCCCCAAAGTTCTTCAATATGTCCAATGCACAAGTCTAGCACGTTCACAAAATTAATAGGAAAGCTGAAAGAAGATGCATATTGTACACTACAAGCAGTGGAAGAGTGTAAATCTATCAGCTGATATGAATCTCAGAATATCTATCTTAAATTGTTGGTTAATTTGCATTTAATCAAAATGGTTATTTTGTTTCAATAGGATTCTGCCTAATGTTTTTTTAATCTGCCCTAATAGTACTATCATTTTTCAGAAGTAAGCTTGTTTGAAGGTAACATACATTCTTTCTCAGCAAATTGTTCAGCCATGTTGCAGACAGATCCTGTTAGATTAATAAAATTGCTGAATTACAGGATTACATTTAGCCAGAGCATAACAAATATACTCTGTCGATGTTCTCCAGAGATGGTGCCTGGCCCACTGAGGATTACTTGATTTACAACAGGTTATTGTCTTTACATATTGCTCTGAGAGGAAAATTGGTTGTGACAGTGTACTAAAAATTACTGGATTAACTGTGCGATTGAAGTCCACATTGAACTAAGCTGCACAAAACATACCCAAATGGAGGACTCCTTCTTGAATTCACCATGAAATATATTGGTTTCTGTTAGCCTTAGGGCAAATGTAATATCTTGATAAAGTTCATTTTAACCAGCAGCCGTTATACATTCTTTTATAGCATAATATTTGCACAACATTATTGTTTCATATTCCACAATATTTCTGCTCAACATGAACCTGCAGCATGATATAAGCTCTCATGCTCACACGAAGTATCAGCGTAATTAAATTAAACCTATTCACATCACCCTTCAGTGTGTTCATTTGTAGGCCAATGGTGCAAAATGTAGCTAAGTGACATTAATGCATGTTCTGTTTAAATTATACTAAAATGAAGGAAAGGAGATCTAGCAATATTTGGAGACACAAAAGATCAAAGATGTTAGGATCCAGAGCAGTAAACAAGCTGCTGGAGGAACTCAGCAGGTCTGGCAGTATCCGTGGAGCAAAAGGTCAGTCAACATTTTGGGTTGAGACCCTCTATCGGGAGTGAGAGTGTAAAGGAGAGATAGACAATGAAAACAGGTGGAGAGAAGGGTGAGGCAGGAGCTGGCAAGCAATAGGTGGAACCAGAACCGACAGGAAGTGTCCGGAGGCGGCGCAGGGACCGCAAACAACGGCGTGGGAAGCGGGGAGGCCATCGAGCTAGGCTGCAATCAAATCCTCACCAGCCAGCTCTGCCCAGCATTTTCCTCGCGAATGTCCGGTCCTTGGTGAGTAAAATAGACGAACTAAGGCTGCGGATCACCACACACAGAAGGATCGCCGACTGCAACGCCATGGTCTTCACTGAGACATGGCTAAAGGACAACATCCCAGACAACGCCATTGAGCTGGAGGGACGCACTGTCTTCAGGGCCGACAGATCAGTGGAAGACTCCGGTAAGACCAAGGGCGGCGGACTATGCATTTATGTGAATAACACATGGTGCACGGACATTGTTAAGATTGGTAGTCACTGCTCTGCTGACCTGGAATACCTGATGTTAAAGTGCAGGCCCTTCTATTTGCCCAGGGAATTCACATCAACTGTTATCACTGCAGTCTATGTTCCCCCGGACGCTAATGCCAGGCTAGCAATGGAAGAGCTGCAAGCTGCTATCAGCAAACATCTATCTGCCCACCCAGAGGGGGCATTTATTGTTGCGGGTGATTTCAACCACTCCGACCTTAAAACTGTACTCCCCAGGTTCCATCAGCATGTTTTCTGCCCAACCAGAGGAAACAATGTTCTGGACTTAGTTTACACTAATATCACTGAAGCCTACAAAGCCCTCCCCCTCCCCCACCTTGGACAGGCTGACCACCTCACCCTGTGACTACTCCCCAAATACACACCTCTGATCAGACGTGTGCAACCTACCATGAGGAAAGTGAAGGTCTGGCCTGAGGGAGCTGTCTCTGATTTACAGGAGCAGTTTCAGCAGACAGACTGGAGTCTCTTTGCTACTCAGTCCACCTCCAATTCACAAGTGGACATCAACTCGTACACCTCAACAGTTCTGGACTATATATAAAATTGTGTACCGATAATGTCACTACCCACAAGGAGATAAAGACTTTCCCTAACCAGAAGCCGTGGATGAGCAGGGAGGTCAGACTCCTACTGAAGGCTCGCGACGCCGCCTTCAGATCTGGCGACGCTCAGGGATACAGCTCATCCAGGGCCCATCTGAAAATGGGAATTAGGAACGCTAAACTCAATCACAAACAGCGGATTGAGGAGCATTTCCATAACAACTCTGACCCCAGGCGCATGTGGCAAGGAATCAAATCCCTTGCCGATTATCAGAAAGTTAACACCCCTCCCCCAGACAACGACCCCTGCCTGATGAGCTAAACCACTTCTATGCTCGCTTTGACCGAGACAACAAAACCCCAGCCATTAAAGTTGCTCCACCCCCGAATGAACAACCTCTCAGCCTCTCCACCTCTGCTGTACAAGATGCACTGAGCAAGGTGAATGAGCGCAAAGCTGCCGGCCCCGATGGCATCCCTGGCCGGGTGCTTAGGGCATGTGCTGGTCAACTATCCCCAGTCCTCGCCGACATTTTCAATCTCTCACTGGCCCAGGGTGTTGTCCCCACTTGCCTCAAGACATCAACCATCGTGCCAGTGCCCAAACAGTCAGCTACAGGGAGTCTCAACGATTTCCGCCCAGTGGCACTCACCCCTGTTATTGCAAAGTGCTTTGAGCGGCTGATCTTGGCTCACCTCAAAGCCTGCCTCCCCCCCACACTGGACCCCCACCAGTTTGCCTACCGGACCAACAGGTCTACAGAGGACGCCATATCGGCGGCCCTACACTCTGCCCTGACCCACCTGGACCACAACAACTCCTACATCAGGCTGCTGTTCATAGACTTCAGCTCTGCCTTTAACACCGTCATCCCAGCCAGCTTGATCACCAAACTCAGTGGACTTGGCATCTCCACCTCCCTCTGCAACTGGACATTGGACTTCCTCACTAACAGACCACAGTCTGTTAGGGTCAATAACCTCACCTCCTCCACTATAACACTGAACACCGGAGTGCCACAGGGCTGTGTGCTCAGCCCTCTCCTCTACTCCCTCTTCACCCACGACTGCATCCCAAAGCACGGATCCAACGCCATTATTAAGTTTGCTGACGATACCACGGTAGTAGGACTGATCAGCGACAACGATGAGTCGGCCTACAGGGATGAGATCCAGCACCTGACCACCTGGTGTGCCGACAATAACCTCATCCTCAACTCCAAAAAGACGAAGGAGATTATTGTCGACTTCAGGCAGACCAGAGGCGGCACGCACACCCCCATCCACATTAACGGGACGGAGGTGGAACGTGTCTCCAGCTATAAATTCCTCGGAGTGCATATCTCGGAGGACTTCCTGTCCTGGTCCCTCAACACCTCCAAGCTGATCAAAAAGGCACAGCAGCGCCTTTACTTCCTTAGGAGGCTCAAGAAAGCCCACCTGTCCCCCCAGATCCTGACCAACTTTTACCGCTGTACCATAGAGAGTATCCTGACCACCTGCTTCACGGTATGGTACAGCAGCTGCACTGCTGCGGGACAGGAAAGCACTACAACGGGTGGTGAAAACCGCGCAGCACATCATCGGTGCCCCGCTCCCTGCCATGGATGCCCTCCACAGAAAACGGTGGCTGAGACGGGCTGGGAAGATCATCAAAGACCCCTCACACCCCAACCATGGACTGTTTGCCCTCCTCCCATCAGGGAGGCGGTACAGGAGCCTCAGGTCACGTACCAGCAGGATGAGGAAAAGCTTCTATAACAACACAATCACACTGCTGAACTCGGAGTCCCGACGATAGACTCTCTGGTCCCTCCGTCCCCCTTTGTTTAATCATTCTGTATTTCCTGATTATTCAGTATCTTCTCTCTTTCTATTTTTTTCTTGTCTTTTCTCTTTATGTACAACTACTACGGTCTGACGCAAAACTGCATTTCGTTGTACTGATACTTGTATTTGTGCGATGACATTAAAGTTGAATTGAATTGATGGAGGGTTGATGACAGATGGAGAGAGATGTGAGAGAGAAGATGGAGAGAGAGCCAGAGGCTGGGAGGTGTGGGAAATGCTTAGTGGAGACAACAAAGGGCAGAAAGTGATGAGTGGAACCAGACTTGGGAACAGTGGGGGGAGAGAAGGAATAGGGGTCTGAGAGGAATGAGTGTGTGAGAGTTTGTGACAGAGAGAGAGAAAGAGAAAGAGAGAGTGTGAGAGATAAAGGAGAGAGAGAGAAAGAGAGAGAAAGAGGGAAAGAGAGAGAGGAGCAGATAGAAGGGCAGATGGATCATAAGAAAAGAGAAAGGAATAGAGGGAGATTTCATGCCATGCCTTTTATATCAGATTCCATTTCCCATTGAGTACACCAGATGCATTTGACAGGCTTGAAGAAGGTGGATGTGAATCCATTCAGATAATAAATATTGTACATAGTTGCAAATAGTTCATCACGTTATGTACTTCTGACTTAAAAAAAAGAATGCCACATGTTTATGATGGCCATTGTGGACATGACCCTTGGTTATTATAAAATAACATTATAGTTACCGATGATCCTGGCCCATGTCTCATGCTTGGCCTTTGTACTATGTCCGTACTACACTCACATTACGTGGCCGTTCCACTTCCAATGTTGTGGCAACCTCACTGTCACCATGCTACTACAGTATAGAATATAGAACATAAACTGTACAGCAGAGGAACAGGCCCTTCAGCCCGCAATGCCGAACATGATGCTGAGTTAAACTAATCTCGGTCTGCACGTGACCCATATCGATTCATTCCCTGCAAATTTATATGCCTATCTAAATAACTCTAAATTATCCCCATTGTATCGACCTCCAGCATCTCCCCTGGCAGCATGTTCCAGGCACCGCTCTACAGTGCAGAGCACTCCATGACTAACAACCAGGTCAGAGGCAACAAAAACTCAGGCACCACCTGAGGACTAACCCGATGGCTTTCTGACAGCGTGAGTCTTTTCTAATTTTTCCTAAGTGTCTCCCAAATGACCCCAGGGGTCACAGTTTTAGAATTAAGGGTAGGTCATTTAGCATTCCTGTGTATTGGTTACCAGAGTCGTAGAGTCATACAATGTGGAAAACAGGCCCTTCAGCCCAATTGGCCCACACCAACCAACGTGTCCCATCTACATGTCCCGACCACTAGTCTCACCTGCCTGTGTTTGGCACATATCCTTCTAAACCTGTCCTATCCATGTACCTGTCCAAATGTTTCTTAAATATTGTAATAGTCCCCTGCCACAACTACCTCTTCCACCTGCTCGTTCTATACACCTACCACCTTTTGTGTGAAAACGTTACCTCTCAGTTTCCTCTTAAATCTTTCCCCCCTCACCTTAAACCTATGTCTTCTGGTTCTCAATTCCCCTACTCTGGGCAAGAGACTGTGTGTCTACCCGATCTATTCCTCTTATGATTTTGTACACTTCTATAAGATCACCCCTCATCCTCCTGCGCTCCAAGGAATAGAGCCCAAGGAGAGGGTTTATCCTCTCCCTATAGGTCAGGCTCTCAAGTCCTGGAAACATCCTCATAAATCTTCTCTGCGCCGCTTCCAACTTAACAACATATTTCCTATAACATGGTGCACAGTGCTGAACACAATAAAGGTGGGCTCACCAACATCTTATTTGACTGCAACATGACCTCCCAACTTCTATACTCATAGATATAATGATGAGGAGACATTTCTTAACAGAGGATGGTGAATATTTAGAACTCTATCATTGATGATTGTGGAGGCTCAGTCACTGAGTTCATTGAAGAAAATCAATAGATTTCTGGATATTAAATAAATTAATGGACATGGGTTTAGTGCAGGAAAATTGACCTAAGGTAGAAGATCAGCCATACCTTGATGAATGGTGGGTCAGGTTCATAGGGCCAAATGGCTTACTTCTGTCCCTGTTTCTTATGTTCTTATATCTGAGCTCATAATGATCTAGGCTTTGCCTTTGAACTTCACGAACAGTGCATATTTCTTGCTTGCAAAATCTGTGCTGAACATTAAGCTCCCCTTTGTACTCATTCCATTTTTTAAAAATGTCCCCACATTCCCATCAATTCTCCTCGATTTCAACCTCTAATATTCACACAATGGGCAATTATTCTAACAAGCACCAATTCTTCTGAGATGCGGGACGAATCAGAAGCAGTTGGGGGAATCTCACATGCAAACTCCATACAAGGGAGTATTGTAATAGTCCCCTGCCACAACTACCTCTACCTGCTTGTAATTGTATTGTAATAGTCCCCTGCCACAACTACCTGCCACAACAAGGGTGGGAATTGAACCTGTGTCATTGAAGATCACAATATCATAAGTGATAGGAGTAGAATTAAGCCAGTCAGCCCATCAAGTCTGCTATGCCATTCAATCAAGGCTGATTTATCTCTCCCTCCAAACCCTATTGTCCTGCCTTCTCCCCATAATCTTCCCATTGAAGCTGGGAGGCTGTAGCTCTTTTGTTGTGTCACGGCTGCCCAGTCTCCTCACTGTGTTTAGTTGTAAAAGAAAAGTTATGCTGCAGTAATCAGAGAATGGCTCATCCATCTAAAGAAATTCTAATGCGTCACCATTGCAATATTAAGTTGATTTTTATTGTTTGCATCGCATTTGATAACCAACATCACAGATCTGTAGTCCAGCATTCATTCATTCAATTGTTTTCAGAGATGCCATTAAGTTAGAAAGATTTTTACAATGCTGAAAGTACTCACCTGAACAAGTGTGCTTACTGAAAGGAATCTACCTGATTTGGAAGCTTAATTTTTAATCAGGCTAAGGAAATTAAACAATAACGGTGCAAGAGGGACCTGCTATCTACACGGTCAGAATACGGATTTGAATCTTGGTACATTATTTGGTTGAAATATCTCAAAGTTCATGTAACTTGCACTGTTGCACCTGCCATCGCTGGGGATGAGCACACATTCTTGTTGTCCGAGCACCCCGTGAGGAGGGCTCTTACATGGGTGAACACGAGGAAAGCTGTAGGCCCAGATGGCATCTCGGGGCGAGTACTTAAGTCTTGTGCTACGCAGCTAGCTCCGGTGCTCTCTACAATATTCAATCTCTCCCTGACCAAGTCCGTGGTCCCTGCCTGCTTCAAAAGATCCTTCATTGTACCTGTACCAAAAAACGCCTCCCCAGCTTGTCTGAATGACTACCGTCCGGTGGCCCTCACCTCGGTTGTCATGAAATGCTTTGAGAGGCTGGTCAAGAAACACATCTGCGCCTTCCTCCCTCGCAACATGGACCCACTACAAATCGCACACCGTCCGAACAGATCCACGGACGATGCGGTATCTCAGGTTCTGCACACCGCTCTCTCTCACCTTGACAGCCAGAAGGGGTGCTATGTGAGGATGTTGTTCATAGACTTCAGTTCAGCCTTCAACACGATAGTCCCCACCAGACTTTCTGAGAAGCTGCTGGAATTGGGGCTCAACACCCCCCTGTGTGCCTGGGTCCTGGACTTCCTCACCGCCAGGCCCCAGGTAGTCAAGATGGGAAGAAATACATTGAGCACCCTCATCCCCCCAGGGTTGCGTCCCCAGCCCCCTACTGTACTCCCTGTACACACATCACTGTGGGGCTAGGTTCAGCTCCAACTCAATAATCAAGTTTGCTGATGACAATGTGCTTGTGGGCCTGATCTCCGATATCGATGCGAAGGCCTACCGGGAGGAGGCGGCTGATCTGGCACTCTGGTGTCAGGACAACAGCCTCCTTTTGAATGTCAAAAAAACTAAGAAGCTGATCGTGGACATTAGGAGGGCACAACATCCGAGGACGTACACTCCATTGAAGATAAATGGGGATATTGTGGATAGGGTGAGCTGCTTTAAATACCTGGGAGTCCACATCTCAGAGGATCTGACATGGACATCACACGCTGCCGCACTGGTGAGTAAGGCAAGGCAGCGCCTTTACCACCTCAGGCAATTGAGGAAATTTAGAGTGTCTCTGAGGATCCTCCAGTGCTTCTACTCAGCGGCTGTGGAAAGCATCTTGTCCGGAAACATCACAATTTGGCTTGGGAACCGCTCTGCCCAGGACAAGAAGGCTCTGCAGAGAGTAGTGCATTTGGCCGAACGCACTATGGGAACTATACTCGCCCCCCTGCAGGAACTATGCATCAGAAGGTGCAAATCCAGAGCCAACAAGATCATGGGGGACCCCTTCCACCCCAGCAGCAGACTGTTCCAGCTGCTATGGTCAGGCAAGCTCCTCTGTTGCCATGCTGTGAAAACTGAGAGGATGAGAAGGAGTTTCTTCCCAGAGGCCATTAGGTCTGTAAACTCCTATCTCTCCAGGGACTAACTTGCTGTACCAATTTACTGCTGTGTGGTGTCTTTTTAAAATTGCTTTTTTTTCTTTTTTTTTCTCCCACAAATATGTTATATGTGAATATGTGATTCTGTTCCATTTTGTTTTGTATTTTTTTTTTTGCACAATCCGCAAGCATTGCCACTTTTCATTTCACTGCACATCTCGTATGCGTATGTGACGAATAAACTTGACTTGACATAATTTGACTTGACATCTGGTTCAATCAACAGCTAATAATGTTAATCTATCACAAAATGAAGCACCTCATAAATACCAGGTTTATAAGCTGGAGGTGAACTTTGCAAGTAAATTAACACTGTTGAAATTTTTGTATTTTATTCGTTCTGGAGAGGTAATATGACCCTTGACTGATATATTGTAGAAATATATGGGCGATTTAATCATGACACTGCCACAGATCAATATAAATCTGCTTTCTAATTACTATAGGGTGATTTACATTTACAACTAAACATATTGAGTAGATTTGGGCAGTGCAGTGGTGCAGCTGAAGAGCTGCTACCTCCCAGCTCCAGTAACTTGGTTTCAATTTTGACTTCAGGTGCTGCCCATCTGAAGTTTGCACATTCTCCCTGTGATCCTGTGGGTTTCCTCCGAGTGCTCCTATTTCCTTCCACATCTCAAAAATAGTGTGGCTTGGCAGTTAATCACTCAAGTTGCCTACTGTGTGATGAGTGATGGAAACTAGGAATTGATGTGAGAACGGGGACAATATAAAATGGGATGAGTAAATGGGATTTTGATGCTTTGTAGACTCAGTGAGCTGTTTCTGTAGAATACAAAGTGCTGGTGTAACTCAGTAGGTCAAGCAGCATCTTTGGAGGACATCAATAAATTATGTTTTGGGTCAGGCCCCTTTATCAGTCAGAAGAAGGGTCCAAACCTGTCTCTCTATGTCCTTCAGAGGGGCACAGTGGCTTAGTGGCATCAGCTGGTGCCTCACCGTGCCAGAGATCCGGGTTTGATCCTGACTATGGGTGGTATCTGTAAAATTGTAAATTATCCCTTGTGTGTGGTATAGTGCTAGCGTATGGGGTAATCGCTGGTTGTAGCTGACTTGGCGGGCTGAAAGGCCAGTTTCCACGCTGAATCTCTAAAATCTAAAGTGTGGATGCTGTCTGATCTGCTGAGTTACTCCAGCACTTTGTTTTCCATGCACGAATCCAACACCTGCAGTTCCTTGTGTCTACATTGTTTCCGTGCTTTACGACTCTATGAGAAAACCATTGATGTTTGTTGGGTTACTTCTGAAGATTAGTCAACCAGCTACAGTACATTAACAGTATCTTTCTCTTAGTAATTTCAATGGAAAGAAACACACAATGTTTTTGCCAAGAATTTAACAAAATAATAATAGTCAGAGAGAAAGATAGTAAGGAGAAGATAGTAAGTAAGGATGGTCACAAGGGCCAAAGAGGCTGTTCCCATGCTGTATGTTTCAATCAATCAAGCAATCCAGCAATCTTAAAAGGCAAAAGGAGATAATGGCAGCAGGAAGGTACGGGGAAGGATTTCAAAAGTCTAGGGCAATGTCAATGAAAGAATCAGCCACAATTGAGGGAGCGCAGATATTGGAGATGGTTAAGAGCCAGATGTGTTTACAGAGTTAGAGATGCAATGGAGGAATTTGAAAACAAATTTTAAAATAAACTCATTGGTTAACATGGAACCAAAATGTTCAGCCAACATGGGTGAATGGGATGTTGAAAGTTAGAATATGAGCGACTGAGTTTTGGATGTACTTGCTTATCAAGAATAAAACCAAGAATAACACCTAATGATATGTTGATATGGTCAAACCAGAATATGAAAAAGGCTTGGGTTATGGTTTCAGCAGTAGATGAATTAAATGGAAATGATAAAAAGGAAAGGCCTCTTGGAATTAATTCATGTAAAAACATATGCAAACATTTCCTTCTTTTGACGTCATTTTGCCTTGATTTACAATTCAATAAGCACTATACAAATGACCTAATGAATGAAAGATGAGGCATAGCCAGTGGTACTAATTAAATGGAGTGCACAGTATAGAGACAGATTAATTGAAGGAAATGAAAAATTATATGAAACAAAATGTTAACTATCCTAAACATTGAGAATTAAGTACAAACTAAGCATTTTCCAAAATAGATCGACAATGAACTTTGCATGAAGATAAAGAAGGGCAAAGCGATTAGAGTATCACAGAACATATATTTATAAAACTTGTTGATTAAACACAAAATATTTAAAAGCACGCTTCAGCTAAGAAAATGTTTTTGTGGTATTCATCAATGTAATGTGGTGAATTGGATAACCAATTTGTCTACACAAGGTCAGAGTGGGAATGGGTCAGGGAATTAAAGTATTAGGATAAAAGAAGCTTGGAGTCATTTCCGCAAAGTGAATGCAAGTGCTCCACAAAAGGGTGACTCAATCTGCATTTAGTTTCTCCAATTTGGAGGAGACTGCATTGTGAACACCCAATGCAGTATACCTGGAGAAGTGTAGATGAATTACTGCTTCACCTGGAATGTCTGTTTCACTGGATCCCAGGAAGAGAAGAGGTGAAAAGACAGGTACTTTATCTTGTGTGGATGGATGGGGAAAAGTGTTTCAAGATGGTGCTAATTTTGTTAGTTGAGAACAAAGGTTTTATGGACTATGGGCAATCTGTCTTTGGCACTTTGATTCTGGAGATCATTCCAGTGGGGAAAAATCATTGGGAACAGGAAACGGTAAGTTCAGAAAATAGAAACTGTTACCAGTGGGTATGCCCGAAAGTCTAGAAGACTGATTAGCCTGTCTGATGTCAAGGTTAACGACACCTCCTCCTGGTTGGAGAAGAATTTGAAAATCATAGAGGGGTGGGGTGGTAGGGAGGAACATGGGTTGTTAGTAGGGAGGCAGTGGGGGTGGGGGTGGGGGGGGGGTAGGGGGGGGGGGGAATGAGGGGTGGGGGGGGGGGTGGTGGGGGTGATGGCAGGGAGAGGGATTGGTGGGAGGGGGTGGTGTGCACTAGACCAGGTTTACAGATACAGGCAGGTGAACATCCAAATGAGCTCCTGCTTATCTCTTTCAGTCCCAATTCGAAAGAGTTAACCAAGCTCATCTTATTAGCTGTAGTTATAAAAGACAAGTGTTAGACAAAAGCTGAAATATTGCTTTGTATTGATCATAATATCAGGGAGCTATTAAATAACTGTCTAATAGTCAAGGATTTATCTTTGCCTAAATCAGTCTATTATTGTAATTCACGGCTTGCATGGCATTCAATAGGATGAGCTAAATGTGTGTTGTTTGGCAAAGCTACTGCCCAGATACTATCTGTAATTTAATGAAAAACATTTCATTGATCATGTTTATCCCTCCCATTTATTTGTGTAACAGATCATATTTTAAAGCAAATTAATACTGGTTTAGTCCTTCTCTGAAGCAGATGGACGAACCTCAGAGTAGACTTTACTGAATCATAACATAATTGGGGTAAAAGTGTTGTAAAAACAAGCCTGAAGGCTTTGTGTCTCAATGCAAGGAGCATTCGTAATCAGGTGGATGATTTGAATGTGCAGATAGCTAGTAATGACTATAATATAGTTGGGATCACGGAGACATGGCTCCAGGGTGACCAAGGTTGGGAGCTGAACATCCAGGGATATTCAATATTCAGGAGGGATAGACAGAAAGGGAAAGGAGGTGGGGTAGCGTTGCTGGTTAGAGAGCAGATTAACGCAATAGAAAGGAAGGACATTAGCTTTGAGGATGTGGAATCGATATGGGTAGAGCTGCGAAACATTAAGGGGCAGAAAACGCTAGTGGGAGTTGTGTACAGGCCACCTAACAGTAGTAGTGGAGTTGGGGATGGCATCAAACAGGAAATTAGAAATGCGTGCAACAAAGGTAAAACAGTTATAATGGGTGACTTCAATCTACATATAGATTGGCTGAATCAAATTGGCAAGGGTGCTGAGGAAGAGGATTTATTGGAATGTATGCGGGATAGTTTTCTAAACCAACATGTAGAGGAACCAACGAGAGAGCAGGCTATTCTAGACTGGGTATTGAGTAATGAGGAAGGGTTAGTTAGCAGTCTTGTTGTGCGAGGCCCCTTGGGCAAGAGTGACCATAATATGGTTGAGTTCTTCATTAGGATGGAGAGTGACATCGTTAATTCAGAAACAAGGGTCCTGAACTTAAAGAAAGGTAACTTTGAGGGTGTGAGACGTGAATTGGCCAAGATAGACTGGTGATTGATTCTTAATGGGTTGACGGTGGATATGCAATGGAAGGCATTTAAAGACTGCATGGATGAACTACATAGAAACATAGAAACATGGAAATTAGGTGCAGGAGTAGGCCATTCGGCCCTTCGAGCCTGCACCGCCATTCAATATGATCATGGCTGATCATCCAACTCAGTATCCCGTACCTGCCTTCTCTCCATACCCCCTGATCCTCTTAGCCACAAGGGCCACATCTAACTCCCTCTTAAATATAGCCAATGAACTGGCCTCAACTACCCTCTGTGGCAGAGAGTTCCAGAGATTCACCACTCTCTGTGTGAAAAAAGTTCTTCTCATCTCGGTTTTAAATGATTTCCCCCTTATCCTTAAGCTGTGACCCCTTGTCCTGGACTTCCCCAACATCGGGAACAATCTTCCTGCATCTAGCCTGTCCAACCCCTTAAGAATTTAGTAAGTTTTTCTATAAGATCCCCTCTCAATCTCCTAAATTCTAGAGAGTATAAACCAAGTCTATCCAGTCTTTCTTCATAAGACAGTCCTGACATCCCAGGAATCAGTCTGGTGAACCGTCTCTGCACTCCCTCTATGGCAATAATGTCCTTCCTCAGATTTGGAGACCAAAACTGTACGCAATACTCCAGGTGTGGTCTCAACAAGACCCTGTACAACTGCAGTAGGATCTCCCTGCTCCTATACTCAAATCCTTTTGCAATGAAAGCTAACATACCATTCGCTTTCTTTACTGCCTGCTGCACCTGCATGCCTACCTTCAATGACTGGTGTACCATGACACCCAGGTCTCGCTGCATCTCCCCCTTTCCCAATCGGCCACCATTTAGATAATAGTCTGCTTTCCCGTTTTTGCCACCAAAATGGATAACCTCACATTTATCCACATACAACAATTGTTCATCCCAGTTTGGCAAAAAAATTAATCAGGAAAGGTAGTGCATCCATGGACAACAAGGGAAATCAGGGATAGTATCAAAACAAAAGATGAAGCAAATTAGCCAGAAAAAGCAGCCTACCAGAGGACTGGGAGAAATTGAGAGACCAGCAGAGGAGGACAAAGGGCTTAATTAGGAAAGGGAAAATAGATTATGAAAGAAAACTGGCAGGGAACATAAAAACTGACTGCAAAAGCCTTTATTGATATGTGAAGAGAAAAAGATTAGTTAAAACAAATGTAGGTCCCTTGCAGTCAGAAACGGGTGAATTGATCATCGGGAACAAGGACATGGCAGACCAATTGAATAACTACTTTGGTTCTGTCTTCACTAAGGAAGACATAAATAATCTGCCGGAAATAGCAGGGGACCGGGGATCAAATGAGATGGGGGAAACCGAGTGAAAACCAGGTTAGCCAGGAAGTGGTGTTAGGTAAATTGAATGGATTAAAGGCCGATAAATCCCCAGGGCCAGATAGGCTGCATCCCAGAGTGCTTAAGGAAGTAGCCCCAGAAATAGTGGATGCATTAGTGATAATTTTTCAAAACTCTTTAGATTTTGGAGTAGTTCCTGAGGATTGGAGGGTAGCTAATGTAACCCCACTTTTTAAAAAGGGAGGGAGAGAGAAAACAGGGAATTACAGACCAGTTAGTCTAACGTCAGTAGTGGGGAAACTGCTAGAATCAGTTATTAAAGATGGGATAGCAGCACATTTGGAAAGTGGTGAAATCATTGGACAAAGTCAGCATGGATTTATGAAAGGTAAATCATGTCCGACGAATCTTATAGAATTTTTCGAGGATGTAACTAGTAGAGTGGATAAGGGAGAACCAGTGGATGTGTTGTATCTGGACTTTCAGAAGGCATTCGACAAGGTCTCACATAAGAGATTAGTATACAAACTTAAAGCACACGGCATTGGGGGTTCAGTATTGATGTCGATAGAAAACTGGCTGGCAGACAAGAAGCAAAGAGTAGGATTGAACGCGTCCTTTTCACAATGGCAGGCAGTGACTAGTGGGGTGCCGCAAGGCTCAATTCTGGGACCCCAGCTATTTACGATATATATTAATGATTTGGACGAGGGAATTGAATGCAACATCTCCAAGTTTACGGATGACACGAAGCTGGAGGGCAGTGTTAGCTGTGAGGAGGATGCTAGGAGGCTGCAAGGTGACTTAGATAGGCTGGGTGAGTGGGCAAATGCAGTATAATGTGGATAAATGTGAGGTTATTCGCTTTGGTGGCAAAAACAGGAAAGTAGATTATTATCTGAATGGTGGCCGATTAGGAAAGGGGGAGATGCAACGAGACCTGGGTGTCATGGTACACCAGTCATTAAAAGTAGGCATGCAGGTGCAGCAGGCAGTGAAGAAGGCGAATTGCATTCCCCACTACTGACGTTAGACTAACTGGTCTGTAATTCCCTGTTTTCTCTCTCCCTCCCTTTTTAAAAAGTGGGGTTACATTAGCTACCCTCCAATCCTCAGGAACTACTCCAGAATCTAAAGAGTTTTGAAATATTATCACTAATGCATCCACTATTTCTGGGGCTACTTCCTTAAGCACTCTGGGATGCAGCCTATCTGGCCCTGGGGATTTATCGGCCTTTAATCCATTCAATTTACCTAACACTACTTCCTGGCTAACCTGGATTTCACTCGGTTTCCCCCATCTCATTTGATCCCCGGTCCCCTGCTATTTCCGGCAGATTATTTATGTCTTCCTTAGTGCAGACAGAACCAAAGTTAGCATTCATAGCAAAAGGATTTGAGTATAGGAGCAGGGAGGTTCTACTGCAGTTGTCTTGGTGAGACCACACCTGGAGTATTGCGTACAGTTTTGGTCTCCTAATCTGAGGAAAGACATTCTTGCCATAGAGGGAGTACAGTGAAGCTTCACCAGACTGATTCCTGGGATGTCAGGACTTTCATATGAAGAAAGACTGGATAGACTCGGTTTGTACTCGCTAGAATTTAGAAGATTGAGGGGGGATCTTATAGAAACGTACAAAATTCTTAAGGGGTTGGACAGGCTGGATGCAGGAAGATTGTTACCGATGTTGGGGAAGTCCAGAACAAGGGGTCATAGTTTAAGGATAAGGGGGAAATCTTTTAGGACCGAGATGAGGAAAACCTTTTTCACACAGAGAGTGGTGAATCTCTGGAATTCTCTGCCGCAGAAGGTAGTTGAGGCCAGTTCATTGGCTATATTTAAGAGGGAGTTAGATGTGGCCCTTGTGGCTAAAGGGATCAGGGGGTATGGAGAGGGCAGGAACAGGATACCGAGTTGGATGATCAGCCATGATCATATTGAATGGCGGTGCAGGCTCGAAGGGCCGAATGGCCTACTTCTGCACCTATTTTCTATGTTTCTAATATTAAACTGAAGAGAGCTATTCAGCCCATCACAGGCATATACTTTGAAATGCCCAATTTCTTTTGAAATTCATAATTAGGTATTTTTCTACCAGTTTGAGTCAGAATTTTCCATTTCATAACTCATCATAGTTCAATAATTATCATATGTAGGATGGAACTGCAGATGGTGGTTATATCATATGATCACAACAGATCATGTTTTATTCAAGCCCCTTTCATCAAGTTGCTTTATTTACTTGGAGAACACAAATTGCTGGAGTAACTCAGCAAGTCAGGGATTATCTCTGGATGACATGGATAGGCAACATTTTGGGTTGGGACCCTTCTTCAGACTATTGTTTATTCATGTCCTTCCGAGATGCTGCTTGACCCATTGTGTTAGTCCATCACTTTGTGTTCTACACAAGGCTCCATCATTTGTAGTTCTTTGTGTCTCCTCTTTATTTACTCTGTTTAGATCTTTCAACATTAGTAATGCTTCTATCAAGTCTCATCTTATCCTTCACTCACTTTAAGTGTACTCCCTCTATGGCAAGAACGTATTTCTTCAGATTACTGTTTTAGTATCCTAATCTGAGGAAATACATTATTGCCATAGAGGGAGTACAGAGAAGGTTCACCAGACTGATTCCTGGGATGTCAGGACTTTCAGATTCAGATTCAGATTCAATTTTAATTGTCATTGTCAGTGTACAGTACAGAGACAACAAAATTCATTTCATATGAAGAAAGATTGGATAGACTCGGCCTGTACTTGCTAAAATTTAGAAAATTGAGGGGGAACCTTATAGAAACGTACAAAATTCTTAAGGGGTTGGACAGGCTAGATGCAAGAAGATTGTTCCCGATGTTGGGGAAGTCCAGAACAAGGGGTCATTGTTTAAGGATAAGGGGGAAATCTTTTAGGACCGAGATGAGAAAAGTATTTTTCACACAGAGAGTGGTGAATCTCTGGAATTCTCTGCCACGGAAGGTAGTTGAGGCCAGTTCTTTGGCTATATTTAAGAGGGAGTTAGATGTGGCCCTTGTGGCTAAGGGGATCAGGGGGTATGGAGAGAAGGCAGGTACGGGACACTGAGTTGGATGATCAGCCATGATCATATTGAATGGTGGTGAAGGGCCGAATGGCCTACTCCTGCACCTATTTCTATGTTTCTATGTTTAAGGCTTCTACCTGAACCACTCTACCTTCTCCAGGTTCTACTCACGTATCCACATCCCTGGAACTCGACTAGTATTATTTTTTGCTTCCTCTCCAAGGTATTCATTCCCTCCTCTGCACTTCCAGCAAAAGGTAAACTCATTATATAGGTTGTGACCAAACCAATGTTCTATATGGGTTCTACTTAAATTTCACAGTTGTTGTATGTATAATTGAAATTTCAAATTAATGTATCTTCAACGTCCACCATGGGCTGCACATAGGTACACCTGACAGATTTGCGGCCTCAGAGCTCCAGCAATCTGCATTCAATTTATTTGCCGCATTTGGAATGGGAGCTCTCCTGGGTACTCGAGTTTCCTCCCACATCCCCAAGGCATGCAGATGAGTAGATTAATTGGCCACTGTAATTTGCCACAAGTGTAAAAGAGAGTGGTGGGGGGAGACTTTGAAGGAAGTAAGTGTTGCATGAAAATAACAAAATGAATATATATGAATTATTTTCAAAGGTAAAGCAGTTATTAAAAAGTTAAGATAACATATATAAAATAACACACAACTTTGGTTTGGACTCATTCAGAGTATGGGTGCAGTCAGGTCGCCCCTTCACAGGAAGGCTTTGGAGAGCATACAGAAGTGGTTTACAAGGATGTTGCCTCGAACAGAGGGTAGCTGCTATAAGGAGAAGTTGGATTAAAAAAAAGACACAAAGTGCTGGAGTAAATCAGTGGATCAGGCGGTATCTCTGGAGAACATGGATAGGTGACATTTCGGGTCGGGCTCTTCGTCTTGTGGGGAGAGGGGGAGGAAGAAAGAAGGAAGAGAGGAGGGTCAGGACAAAGCCTGGTAGATGGATATAGGTGAGGGATTTTAATGACAGGCAGATGGTTGGATAAAGGCCAGAGATGAAAAGACACGAGGTGTCAGACAAAACGATTGAAGAGTTATGAATTGCGAAGTTAGAAGAAGGAATTTAGGTAAAAGGGGAGAGGGAGAGGAAATGTATGTGCGAGTCCAGGTGGGGAAACAAGGGTGGGGGTGGGGGAGGGAGAAAGACAGGGATGCTGGGGATTTGTAGTTACGTAAAATTGTAGACTTCAATGTTCATACCGTTGGGTTTTAAGCACCCACGCAGAATATGAGATGCTATTCCTTCAGTTTGGGTGTGGTCTCACTCTGGCAATGGAGGAGACCCAGGAGAGCACTGGGAAGAGGAGATAAAATGGTAAAAAACCTGGAGACCCAGTAGACCTTGGTGGAGCGATCACATGTGTTCCATGAAATGGTCGCTGAGTTTATACTTTGTTTCACCAATGTACAGGAGGCCACTTCAGGTACACTAGATGCAGTGGATGAGGTTAGACAAGGAGCACTTGAACCACTTTCTCACCTGACAGGACTGCTGGGTTCCTTGGATGGAGTTGAGGGAGGAGATTTTGTGACAGGTTTCCTGTGATTGCAGGGGATAGTAGCCGGTGAAGGGTGGTTTAGGTGGGAAGGGATGTGAACCAAGGAGATACAGAGGGAGATGACGGAAGAAGAGCTTAACAGCGTGGTGGTCCTAGTACCTTTAGTGGTGTAAGCGTAAAGGCTACAAAGGGAAGGCCTCTGCTGAGGACTGATTTCTGCATCCGAAAGGGAGAGGTCGAAAGGGAGATAGTGAAAACCCGACATGGGTAAGGGCTGAGGTCAGACCCAGGGTGGAGGGAGACTTGGGGGAGGTACAGTGGGGAGGAAGATGGGAGCTCAGCGGGGAGGGAGTGTGATGGGTGATGTGGAGGTGGATGGTAGGATAAGTAGAATGGTTGGAATAGGGGGAAGGGCAGCACAACCCAAAGTTGGATTATTTTATTTTCCAGACCATCATGCTAAGGGGCAATTCAGAGTGAAGTTATAGTTATATGGACGGGAAAGGTATGGAGTGAAGTGTATAAAATTATAAGAGGCTTGGTTTGGGTAAACACTCAGACACTCATTTCCTCTCTTTATCGTACGGTGGAAATGTCAAACACTAGAAGGCATAGGTTTAAAGTGATTGGTTAGAAATTTAAAAGAGATATGTAGAACAAGCTTCTTTTCTGCAGAGAGTACCTACAATGTGCTGCCAATGGAGGTGGTGGGACTGTACCCGGTACCCAGTGGCACAGAAGGACGAGATGCCGAAGTGAAGAAGTGGAAGCCAAATAACCAAACGGAAATGACGGCGAAAAGCCAAATAACCGAAAGGGTGCAAGGCCGAAAAGCCAAATAACCGAACGGACGCAAGGCCGAAAAGCCAAATAATAGCTTTTGTTATAAAACCTACCATCAGTGGCGCTACAGATGCCACTGCCTGTGCGGATGATTCCTGGGGCTTTTTTTTGGGGGGAGATTAAAATGGGGGTTAGTATTGGCTGTCGGAGAGATATTTCCTTGGGCTGCTAGTTGATGAAGAAAAATCGTTTGGGCTTCCGTTCCCGGTGTATTTATTTTTTAATTGCTGGATGATTTTATCGCTGTATTGAAGTAAAAGGCGACTTCTATTGCCTCCAATGCCTTCAACATCACAGATCACAATATCAGGACAAAACAAAAAGTATGTTGTTTATTTAACATATTATCTTGCCGTTTGGTGTGGCATTATTCTAATCTTATGATGCAAAAATGTTATTTAGGCACCATAGGAATCGACCATGTCTTGCCTGCCGATAGTGGCTGATAATTTATGGCAATGGCAACATTACAATCAATCATATTCCAGAAACATCCACTCTCAAGATAATCAAATTCTTTTTTTTTTGCACAATCATGTCATAAGAACATCTAAATCATCTATATTTTGTGTTATTGTCAATCCATGATTAATATTTTCATACTAAATATCCACAACAGTTTTAGTCAGATGTATTGGGTAAAAAATAATGATTTTGATTATCTTGAGAGTGGATGTTTCTGGATTAATTCATGGGAATTAAACATAAAATTCCTTCCATTTGGCATATAAGTTAATGACAAAGTGAGATTTTAAAATCATGTTATATTGCGGATTCTTGTGTGAATGGGGTCAGTGTGTTATTTGTTATTTGGATACTTAGGCTAATTAAAATGTTTAGCCTTTTCTTAAGAAATGGATAGATGTTTAGATCTAGTAGTTGAATTAGATGAATTGATTAGGTGAATTAAATTAATTTGATGAAACTGATGAATATGAATTTTTTGTTGGGTATTTACTATTCATTTTAACATTTAACTATCACTTCCTTTATTTCCTAAAATTGCAAATAATAACTTGTTTCTGTTAATGCTGTTCAGTGTTTTTGTTTTCCTTAACATTTTAAATAGATGTCTCTGAAGAAGAAATGCAAAATTGTCAATACAAATGCCCAGCAAAAGAGACCGATCTAGACAGCATTTGCAGAGATTATCCGAATTTTGACTACTCCAAATACAATGATCCACAGGACATTCTTAATGGAAAATTAATGGGCAGAAAGGCATGTTATGCATGATTTGAAGAGCAAAAACTTGTAGATTACAATGCCAAAATTGAAAACTTGAGGAAAAACAAGTTGTACAGAGTTAGTAATTGGTTACAATCTGAGGAGTATGATGATGCTACTGATTATGATATGCCAATGTACCAGCTAGCAACTAATCTTCTCCATAAAGACTTGGTCTTTTGTTAGAAATTGTAATTTGTTTACCTGTCTGTTATGGACTTAGAGCATGTAATACAAGAAAAGTAAAGTTCTGATCTTGAGAATATCACATTTTTGAATTTTCAAGGCAGTCTGGGTCTTTATTACTATTTCCATCACAACGATCAATTTTTGTAATTAGCTACAATTAGGTAACAAACTAATTATATGCTTTAATTTAAGGTCATCCAAGTAATACGTTTCAAATTTGTTTCAGAATGCTTCAATCTAAAATAACTGAAAATTTAATTCAGTTCTCTTAATTTTTAAGAAAGTTATGGGCTTTTGACTGTCCTTGATCACAGCTTTTGTGTTAAGTCAATGGAAAAGCAATAGGGAACAAGATGCTAATTTCCGAGTATGAAAATGACCATAACTTTTTAAATACTGAAGATATGAAAGTGAATTAGATATCAAATTAAAGTTCTTTTTATGCTTTATCTGATGGGATAAATTGCAGGCTTGATTTTAAAAATCTCAAAATTTTGTAACATTCCTACGAATAACCGAATGGGCGCAATGCCGAAAAGCTAATTAGCCGAAAGGGCAAGACGCCTAAAAGCCAACTAACCGAACAAAAACAACGCGGAAAATCCAACACATCGAAAGGGTGGGTGCCAAAAAGCCAAATAACCAAAAGGGTGGGACACGTAAAAGCCAACTAACTGAACGGTCACATCGCCGAAAAGCCAAATAACGGATATGGCGTAGCCGGGAGGTGGGACTTGTCAGCGATTGGTCCAGACCCCCGTGTCCATCACATCACTGGCCAAGGGAGACGGGAGGGTGGGAGCCATTTTTAATTTTCCTTCACCGTCTTGGACTTTCCTGAAAATAAAATAAAACCCCGTGTGATTGGAACTTTCGGTTGATTTAACAAAATAATAATCCAAATTGTTTCCAGAGATATTTACACCAACTGTAACAATTATATTTTGACTACCACAATGCATTTACATACACTACCGCGCATCTCGTAAAGAAATGTATATGTTGTTCCTTGTTACATTTTAAATTAGTTATTTTGGTGTTCCGTGTTACATTTTAATTTAATTTAATTCTTATTCCTTATTACATTTTAAATTAGTTAAATTGTTACATCTTGTTACTGTTACATTTTAAATTAGATAATTGTTGTATCTTGTTACATTTTAAATTAGTTAAATAGTAAAAAATGTTGTGTATTCTTGCAGCAAATATAACTTTTTTTAAATGTGTCAGTGTTTCATACCGAATTATCATTGATGGTTCACGTGCATTCTGAACCAGATTGTTTTTTGACAAAATCTGGCGGGGAATGAACATGACAGCCAAAAGTCTCTGGCAATCGCAGCACCTTGTAGTCACTGCCATCATTTTACAAATGCAAGCTCAAGCTCCCCCTCCCTGTGGACCCCCAGCTGAGGCGGACGGCAGCCGTGGCCGGACAGCACTGACCCCGGGAAGAGAATGCAGGCTGTCCCGAAGGATGCGCTCCTTCGGCTGCTTACACCTTGGTGCTCGGGTTCAGAGTGCCCAGTCACCCTCCAGCCCCGGGCGGTCTTGTGTGGAACGTTTCGGGTAGAGACTCTTCTTCAGACAATCACAAGTACTCTCACCGACGAGATTTCAGTTCACTCTGAAGGGTCACGACCCAAATCTTCGTCACCCATTCTTTCTCTCCAGAGATGCTGCCTGTCCCGCTGGGTTAATCCAGCAATTTGCATCTACCTTTGGTGTAAACCAGCATCCGCAGTTTCTTTCTACACTGTTCTAGTAAATCTTGTCTATGCTCTCTGCCGTGCTTTCGCATTGTACAGTACAGTGCCCAATATCCCAGCCTTAATAAAACCAATGTTTCAACACAACCTCCTTGCTTTTGTACCCTACACCTTCAGTTACAAACTGTGCAAATGGTAGGCATTGTTGATACAGCATTTGTTTTACAATTTCCCCTATCACCCTGTGTGTATTTCCTATTTGAAAGCAGAATATAGCTGATGCGGTCGGTTAGATCAGACGAAAGCTGGTTCTGAAATTTGTTTAATTTCACCCAAGTGTGTTTGATAAAGGTTTTCTCTACAACTGACCCACTTTTCCAACTCAAAGGAAATTGCCGAGCACAGAACGAGCTGGGTTCAGCTGGAGGTCCACGGAAGTTGGAAGAATTCTGCTTACTGGGAATAAAGCCGCGAGGCAGCGCAGAGTGGACACTTCCCGTCTTTTGGGCGTGCATGCTAACATTAACTCATGCCGATTCACATTTACTCATATCACTGTACCGACTCAGGGAGCTAAGATATTCTTTAAAAAAGTCTTTTTTTTTCCCCATCTGGTTTCTCGATTCACACCCAAAAGGACCACTGGCCTGCGAGTCCAAGAGCGGCGAAGGAAAATTAAAAATGACCCCCACCCTCCCGTCTCCCCAGGCCAGTGATGTGATGGACACGGAGGTCTGGACGAATCGCTGACAAGTCCCGCCCCTCAGCGACATCATGTCCATTATTTGGCTTTTCGGCGATGCTTCTGTTCAGTTAGTTGGCTTTTAGGTGTCCTGCCCTATTGGTTATTTGGCTTTTTGGTGTCCCGTCCTTTCGGTGAGTTGGCTTTTCGGTGTCATTTTCGTTCAGTTAGATGGCTTTTAGGCGTCTCTCCCCTTTCGGCGTTATTTGTTATTTAGCTTTTCAGCCTTGCGCCTTGCTTTTCGGCCTTGCACCCTTTCGGTTATTTTGCTTTTTGGTGTAGTTTTCATTCAGTTATTTGGCTTCCAATTCTTCGCTTCGGCATCTTGTCCTTCGGCGCCACGTCCGCACACGAGTGGACAAGATATGCATGTGATGTTCAAGAGCCTTATAGAGATATCCATTTATATGCAGGGATTAGAGGGATATGAATCATGTGCAGGCAGTAGGGATTAGTTTAATTTGGCATCCTGTTCAGCAGAGTCAGTGATCCTGTATTATATTGTTTTGTGTTCAATGCTCTCAATATATTTAGACAAGAAGTGAAATCATGTTTTAATTAATGGAAATGAAAAAACAAAAGCTGATGAAAGGATAACAGTAAGATTAAACGAGCTTACCAGTTTGCAGTTTGATCTTTACTTTATGAGGAGTTACGATGAGGGATTACATGAAGACCCCGCCAGCACGCATGTGCGACATACTTCAAAGCAGCGGTGTGGAATCACAGAAACAACACATTAATTGAAATAAACATAGTAAAGATGAGGAGAACTAAGATACCAGTTGACATCCATAATTGAGGGTGGGAGCGGAGGGCACATAATCCCTCATCTGTAACGGGTATAGCTTGGACCCAATAGCAGCACAGAATCAGGCAGGTATAATTGGTAATGAACCTTATAACGATACTGTAACACAGAGTAGTAACACAGGAATGGGTACACCATACTCACCCAGAGGCTCAGCATTGAGCGAGGGTTCCGAAGAGGGGCAGGCAGGAGACGTAGTCGGGGTAGCGGAAGATCCGGTAACCAGGAGATCCATCACACGATGCAAGCAAACCAGCGAGGGACAGACGAAAGGAGAGTCGAAGTCAGACAGGTAGTCGAGGAGCCGTTGCAGGGATACACCAAACAGCCCAGGAGAGAGGCAGACAGGAGGTCAGGGAAAGAAGGCCGAGGTGCTATCCGGGAAGACAACAGGACGGAATGGTCAGGGGCAGGCAGGTTCGAATCCATGTAGTCAGTCGGGAAATCGCTGGAGAGTCTTGCATGAAAGCTGAGAACAATCTGGCACTGTGTGGACGGTGAGGAGAGTCTATATGCCGGGTTAATTGGTGATCAGAGGCAACTAAGTGCAGCAGGTGAGGAGAGTTGGGCTGATGAGAGGGGAGTGGCAGGCGAGGAGAAGGAGGGACCGGTGGAAAAGTACTGGGAGGTGAAGTGGATGAGAATGAGGAGAGGGCAGACTGTGACAGCATCGTAACTCCTCATAAAATAAAGATCAAACTTCAAACTGGTAAGTTCTCGTTTAATCTTACTATTTTACTTCGGAATCACGTGAGTGACTATGTGAAGATTTTAAAGCTCTGTGATTTCAAACTGTGTAACAGTTCATGCTTCACTCACTGCCAAAGTTATCCAAGGGAGGAAGTATATTATCGTAATCAAACATAAATCTGTTTATAAAACAATAATGGTATTTATTTTAAACAAAAACAAAGAAAATAATGCTCCCCCGGGCTTAAATTGTATATTTGCAGTGTCTAAAATTCTCTCTGCAAATGAAACGGGTTTTACTAATGGCTTGTTGTAGAATGTTTGGAAAGTTCTTTCCATCGACCACCCCGCTGTTGCCAGGATGTGGTCCAATGGCACGTCCATTCTGTTAGCCGTCGACGTGCATGCTGCCCTGGTGGAGTGAGACGTAAAAATATCAGTATCCACTCCAGCAGCTCCCAATACCTGTTTGAGCCATCTAGAGATGGTTTGACTCGACGCCTGGCCATGTGGCTTTTTGTGGCTGACCCATGGTGCCTTTTCTATCCCTCGGGAATCTTTGGTTGTGTTGATATATAGTGTAGGAGTGTCATGACACATAAACGGGGGTCAGGTGGGTACGCCCGGAATTCCATGAGTCCTGAAGTTCCTGGTCTGCTCTGTTTTACCAGCTCGTGAATGTTGAATGTTATTTGGTCTGATGTTATGACCATATTGTCCAGTCTGAGTAGGTAAAGGGACTGGACCCTTTGTGCTGAGACTAAAGCCATCAGCATAGCAATTTTCAGGGTTAGCTGATCCAGAGTGAGGGATCTGGCTGGTGGTCATCCCCTTAGGTATGTCAGGACAGCACTGACATTCCAGATCTTGGTGTACCTAGGTCTAGGGGGAATTAGAATTGAAGATCCCTCTCATTAATTTGACCACCAGCGGATGAGACCCTATGGCCTGTTGGCCTGGTATCTGCCTCAGATAAGCTGACAGTGCACTCCTAACACAATTGATAGTGCCATAGCTCAGACCTTCATCGTGGTGAAGGCTGGCCAGGAACTCCAGTACATTTGTTATGGTAGTTGATCTGTATGTTGTCCCTGTTCTTGAGCAGTATGTTTCCCATTTTCTGATACTGGAGGGATATTGTTTCTTGGTGGAAAGTCGGTGAGATGCTGTAATCGTGTCCATGGTCCTATTTGACAATCCCAGGTCCAGTAAAGGTCTTTTTAGAATCTGCAACCCAACAGGTTTATTCTGTCATGGCATGGGTGACTTTTGCCTGACAGGGTGGATCAGTAGATCTGATCCGCTGGGCATGGTCATGGGTGGTTCAACGACCCTGTCAAGGACCACTGGGAACCATGGCTGTGTAGGCCAGTCGGGTACTACCAAAATGCCTGAAGCAGAGTCCATCTGTATTTTGCCGAGTACCCGACTGATGAGTCAGAAGGGGGGAAAAGCATAGAAAAAATTGTTCCCCCAGTTCAGCGAGAATGCATCCATCGCCGCTGCCTCATGGTCTGGTTCCCAAGCAACGTATATTGGTACCTGGTGATTCAGTCGGGATGCAAAGAGATCGATATCTGGTGTTCACACAGTTTTTCACACAGAGAGTGGTGAATCTCTGGAACTCTCTGCCACAGAGGGTAGTTGAGGCCAGTTCATTGGCTATATTTAAGAGGGAGTTAGATGTGGCCCTTGTGGCTAAGGGGATCAGAGGGTATGGAGAGCAGGCAGGTAGGGGATACTGAGTTGGATGATCAGCCATGATCATACTGAATGGCGGTGCAGGCTCGAAGGGCCGAATGGCCTACTCCTGCACCTAATTTCTATGTTTCTATGTTTCTATGTTCCATATTGCTTTGTAATTTCAGCAAATGCTTTGGGGTTTAACATCCATTCGGTGTTATCATTGAATTTGCGGGACCTGGTGTCTGCCACTGTATTTAGCTTCCCTGGTAGGAAAGTTGCTGATAGCCAAATATGTTTGTCGACACACCATTGCCAGATTGTGTTGACCAAATTATCACAAGATATCGATTTTATCCTGCCCATATGGTTAATATAGGCCACCACTGTGGTATTGTCAATCTGCAAACGGACGTTCAAATGGTGCATATTTGAACAATATGCTGTTAAACCATAGAACGCACCCAACATTTCCAAATAGTTTATATCCAGTGTCTGTAGTAGTGATGATTCTAGATAACTCCATCTACCACCTGTGCTGGATATGGTATTAGTTGCTCCCCAGCCTTGAGCACCGGCATCTGTTTGTATTGTTAATGTTGGGTTATTGATAATGATGGGACTGGAACTATGCCAAATGTTCTCTTTCCACCATTGTAACTCTGATATTGCATGGTTCAGTCAAAGTGACCTGCATGTTGTTTTAACGCTTGCACCTTTGCTCTTTGTAAGTTTTGATAATGCAAAGGTCCAAACTGGGTAGCTGGAAATGCTGCTACTAATTTCCCAATTACTTTTGCCACTTGTCGAATGGTTGGTTGATTGTTAACCATTAATTTGTTACAGGTTTGTGTCAATTCTGCTGATTTTCCTTTTGGCAACTTTACAGACATGTGGACTGAGTTAATTGTGAATCCCAGACAGTCCATAGTTGTGGATGGCGTCAACTTAGATATACCTGGATGTATGACAAACCACAAGGTTTCAAATAACTGTTTAGTAGCTAATACTGCTGAATTAGCTAATTCCATGGTTTGGCCTATTATCAAAATATCACCAAGCTATGCCATGACAATATGTTTTTGTTTTCTTAATATTGCCAGGGCTGGTTTTAATATCTTGGTAAACAGTCTTGGGGCTGATGTTAGGCTATTAGGCAACGACTTGTACTGCCATTGTTGCCCCATCCAGTTAAATTTTAGGTATCTACGATGATCCTTATGAATGGGTACTGAATAGTATGCATCTTTTAAGTTGATGCTTGCCATAAAGTATCCTTTGGAACTCAATTGTTTGGCAATCACAAATGTTTCCATTCTAAAGTGTATATACCTAACAAAAGTATTCAATGTGGTTAAGTCAATGATGGTGCGACATCCACCATCTTTTTTGGTTTTAGTAAATATATTTGATACGAATTCCAAAGGTTCATGTTTAGATTTCTCTATGATTCCCTTTGTATGTAACCTCACCAGTTCTGCTTGTCCCTCACGTTTTTCTTTTAGTGAGAGGGTAAATCCCCTTTGGGGTGCATGCTGAACTGGTGGCATATTTTCTTAAATAAATTCTATTTTATATCCTTGAATACTTTTTAGTATATAATTGTCAAGTGTGATAGTCCTCCATGCTTCCAAAAACAGGTGTTGTCTCCCCACTGTTAGCACAATCCCCCGCACCTTTTATGTACTGGTAGGAACCAGACCCACCTACCTCCATAGTTATTGGTAGAGTGTTCACTTCTTGGGTTTCCGGTTCCATGTCTGTCGGGGTGGTGCTGTGGGGGGGTGGCGCATTTTCCATGGGGCCCGCTCTGGGCCCTATCCTACAAAAGACTTCCGGGGATGATATGCGGGCCCCGAGCTTTCACCAGTACCATGAAGTAGACGCCTACTGGTGGCTGCATAGCGGTACTGCCATCTGGGTTGTGTGGTTTTGCTCATTCCAGGGCCTGCCCTCGTGATACCGGATGCCTTGGATTCTACATCCAGATCTTTGACTTGCTTTGGTAAGTCTTTGTCAAATAGCAGAATCAATGGTTCTGAGGTCGGCGTTTACACAGTTCCATCTAATTTTGTGTAGAGGGCAGGTCTTATGGCCTCCTTCTAGAGGTTGTTGATCTCATACTGTGTGTTGCACAGTAGAGCCAGGGTGGCCTGTTGGTTTGTTGTCATGTCAACCCCGTCCACGGAAAGAGCATATGAAGTGGTGGCCGACGTCAGGAGCTTCAGTATTTTTTGCAATTTAAGTTCTTGGGTTCTGATACCCTGCCCAATGTACCCCCAGATTTGACTGTTAACGGCAGGCACAGCGAAATGAGCGAAATGCAATTTTCGGGAGGCGTGTAAAGATCCAATGCCTCATTGACTACCTGTTCTTGGTTTAAAGGACAGGTAGGCAATGCTGGCCGCCAGCTTGGGCTGTAACGGCCGTCCTGCTCACGGTGTTGCCGCGTAGCAGTTTACCACTCCCAGCATCTCTTCCTGATCCTGTAACCCCAGCATACTCCCGTGTTCTTCAGCCAGTGACCCCTGTTCTTGACCAGCCCAGTCCTGGTCGCCAACGCTCCCCTCTGCTGAGGGTGATGCGATGGCCAGTGCTTGGTGATGCGATGCCAGTGCTTGATAATGCACTGGAGCAGGAGTGCTTGTGCTCCCTTGGCGAGCTTGCCCCATCTCCTGGAGCAAGTCTCGCTGGAACATTTGCTCCATGAGCCTTTCCATACGGCCCAAACGGCCACCTCTGCCGCTCTCGGGCGGTGAGTCTGCCGCACTGGACTCATCCGAGTAAACCAGGCCGGTCCGACTTCCGTTTGGTCTTGCCTCCAGTCCGCTGTGGTTGTTCGAGCTGTGCTAGCGGCGCTGGGCTTGGCTCGGAAATGTTGTCTGTGACTGAGGACCGCAGCGTGTGCGGTCCAGGTGCCTCCGGTCGCCCCTCACTGCTGGGACCCTGCTGGTCCATTGCAGTCGGATGGGATACAACCTTCTTTGGGTATTTTCCCTTGTTCATGTTCCTTTTGAGGTAAAGCAGAGCAAGGGTTCCAGAAATACGACCTCAGAGTAAGTTTACTTACCTGGAGGTCCTGTTTTTAAACTTGTTGTGGGAGAGCTCGTACTCCCGTTCGTCGCTGTTGCACTGCGTGAGATGCTATGTCGCGCATGCGTGCTGACGGGGTCTTCACATAGTCACTCACGTGATTCCGAAGTAAAATTGGGGAAAATAGAGGGTTGAACAAAACTGTGAAATTTCCCTGATATTTTCCTGATCTCATTATCACTGCAGCAGAATCCAGAGATGTATATTTCTCTGGTCGAAAGCATTAAACTTATTGTACAATGACAGCCATGTATCATACTCTACCTCCAAGACTCAGAATTTGAGAAACAAAGTATAATGCATTGCCACTGCTGTTTAAGGTTTGCTACTGGCGATGAATTACTAGAAAGCTGAATTTACACCTTTCCTTTTGAATTTCCAATATGGTACCATAAAAAAATTGCAAAGGAGGCTCGGGGGAATTTCCAAGAAAATCAAGTGCAAGTTTTGCATATTTTATTACTCAATGTTCTGATGTTGGAAGAAAAAGAAGTAGTAACATTATTTTTCCAATTTTAACAGAATTGTTGTTTTGTTTTCTTCCATGCATTGATGGCATCCACTTAAACAAATTGTTTGACAAAGATTAGAACTGCTACCAAAAGCTTGGGCTGTTTTGTTTAAAACATGGAATCTTAACTGCCTCATTTATTTCGGGGCAACCTGTCATAGCAGTAAGTATTGATATTCCAGTGAAGGAATAAATCGGAAAAATCCAAGAAAATCTCCAGTGCACGTGAAATGGAATTTCAATTAGTGGGCTTATTTAAATGTTTTCTCTGAATGTTAAAATGAATTGTTGAAAAATAAATGGCTGGAACATAGAAATGAAAATCTTCAGCGTCAAGAAAGGTAACTGCCATTCGAACTGGAAGTTGGTTAATTAATGAAAAGTGTAATCTTAAATTGGATCTATAACTAATAATATGGTATGTAACTAAGACTAATTGATAGAATGCGTAGTGCTGGGCAGAAAAAAATATGAAAATGACCATTTCTAATATTTCACAGATGGTAGTTGTGATCAACACCAGTCTCTGATACAGAGCAGCAATATTTTGAATTAAATAAGTCCACTAATTGAAATTCCATTTCACATGCACTAGCGATTTTCATGTTTTTATCTATTTATTCCTTCATGAATGTGAGCCTCACTGGAATACCAATACTTACTGGCCATCACAAGTTATCCTGAAGTAAAGGAGGCAGTTAAGACTCCACGACATTGATGGTCTTGAAGTCAGATAGAGGCCAGGCTGAGTAAAGCAAGCAGATTTCCTTCCTCGATGAACAATACAGAACCAAAACACAAAGTGCTGGAGGAACACAGCTGGCTAAGCAGCATCTGCAGAGGGAATGGCCAGACGACTTTTCTGGTCAGGACACTTCTTCACAATACCGTACCATGCAGATTCTAGTTTAGTAGAAATATTTCATAGTTACCTTCACTGAGACTGGTTTGTTTTTAAGTCCAGATTTATTTAATTACTTGAAATTAAGTTCACCAGCTGTCATGGTGAACTCTCCAATAAAAGACTCTTAGCATTCAGTAATGGTATAATTGGTTGATTCACCTACAACAGCGTGCTGAGGTTATCATTGACTTGAAACTGAGCTGGATCAGAGGCTTAGTTCTGTCGCTACTGTAGATTGGTTATTGCATGTGAACCAATCATGGTAGAGTACCATCATTAACCCCACCTTACTGTATACTTTATATTAACACCCACTTCCTACATGAGGTAGTCCTACATTAGATCGTTCACCTCCAGCCAATCCGTTTGCTCCACCCCTGCTGTTTAAACCCTCTGCTGCTGCTGCTATCACTAGTCCCAGCGTGTCCCGTCCTTCGCCACAGTCGGCAACCCTGTCTAACAATAACACTACCTCTCCCGTATGTTCACCCTACCAGTCGCCTAAAGTGTCCCCAGCAGCTTTCTCTCTTCCGGGTTCATTGCCTCCCTCCCCAACTAACATTTCCGGTATGGAGGGAGAGGGGTTTGTCCATATGCGTTTGGGTCGTATTAGTAGACCGCCTGACAGATATGGTGAGTATGTTTAAATCCGCGTGTTTTACCTTTACACTTTACGGGGAAGGATGTAGATTGGTTATTGCATGTGAACCAATCATAGTAGAGTAGCATCATTGACCCCACCTTACTGCATACTTTATATTAACACCCACTCACTACATTAGGTAGTCTTGGAAGCGGCAATGATGAACTAACAACCTGCTGTACCACTATACTATGTGTTACAATTAAAGATGACTTAAACTCTAGACCTGTGTTACATTAATCATTTACAGCTACAAATTAAGTTGAAGGCTTGAAGCTTTTGCATCAAGGGCCTCAGTTTCTTATTTTTTTCAAACCTTTCCTGAATCCATAAGGAACAAGTTTGGATTGTAAAATTATGTTCCAAACTTAACTGGATGACGACAGCTCTAACCACTCTGAAGAATGTCCTGAACTTACTTAGTTGATGGCACCATTAACCACACAGTTAGAAATAACGGCTAACATGTTGTGACACCCATCAACATCAACCTACCATCGACAATATGGCTGCAGTGTCTGTCCGCTGTTAAATGATGTTGGATATTTGCCAAAGCTTCCTTGATTGCAACAGATAAACCCATAACCTCCATGACCTCAGAACAAGGGCAACCATTTCATGGACATGCCACCATGACATGCAAGTCCATCTCTAGTTGCGCACAGTACATAGAAATATTTTGATATTTTTAGATGTTGCTGGGCTGCACATCAAGGACTGGTCAGTTTATTGCACTGCGGGAGATCCTTGTCCATAAACACTGCAGAGGGAAAATAAGCCATCCTCTCAACACCTCCTCAAATTAAATTTTGAATGGTCAATAAATACTAACCTATCAACATTGCCCGCAGCTCTTGAAACAATAAGAATATAAAGGAATCAGACATCCGCAGTTCATGTTTTTTCTTCCCAATAACAGGATCGGTCTGAGTCAGCATGGATTTACGATGGGGAAATCATGTTTGAATAATCTTCTGGAATTTTTTGAGGATGTAACTAGAAAAATGAACAGTGGATGTAGTGTACCTGGACTTTCAGAAAGCCTTTGATAAGGTCCCACATAGGAGACTAGTGAACAAATTTAGAGCACATGGTATTGGGGGTAGGGCACTGACATGGATAGACAATTGGTTGGCAGACAGGAAACGATGAGTAGGGATTAATGGATCCCTTTCAGAATGGCAAGCAGTGACTAGTGGGCTACCACAAGGCTATTTACAATATACACTAATGATTTAGATGAAGGGATTAAAAGTAACATTAGCAAAATTGCAGATGGCACAAAGCTGTGTGACAGTATGAACTGTGAGGAGGATGCTATGAGGATGCAAGGTGACTTGGACAGGTTGGGTGAGTGGGCAGATGCATGGCAGATACATTTTAATGTGGATAAATGTGAAATTGTCCACTTTGGAGGCAAGAACAGGAAGGCAGATTATTCTCTGAATGGTGTCAAGTTAGGAAAAGGGGAAGTACAATGAGATCTGGGGATACTTGTCCATCAGTCACTGAAAGTAAGTGTGAAGGTACAGCAGGCAGTGAAGAAAGCTAATGGCATGTTGGCCTTCATAACAACAAGAGTTGAATATAGGAGCAAACAGGTCCTTCTGCAGTTGTTCAGGCCCCTAGTGAGACCACACTTGGAGTATTGTGTGCAATTTTGATCTCCAAATTTGAGGAAGCACATTCTTGCTATTGAGGGAGTGCAGCGTAGGTTCACGAGGTTAATTCCCGGGATTGCTGGACTGTCATGTGGTGAAAGAATGGAGCGACTGGGCTTGTATACACGGGAATTTAGAAGGATGATAGGGAATCTTATTGAAACATATAAGATTATTAAGGGCTTGGACATACTAGAGGAAGGAAATATGTTCCCGATCTTAGGGGAGTCCAGAACCAGGGGCCACAGTTTAAGAATAAGGGGTAGGCCATTTAGAACGGAAATGAGGCAAATCATTTTCCATTTGGCATCAATTTGTGAACACAACACCCAACCAAACCAAAGAGATTGAACATATTTATTAATTCAATTAAATGAAAATAACCACAATCTTCAACTATTTACCCTTCTGAATATCGTTGTGCACGCTTGCATGTCTGGAGGTTTACACTGTATTTTCTCAGCAGTTACATCGCATTTGGTGGAACTGGTTCTTCAGAGTGCAGTAGGCATAACATAACACTCACTAGGTGTGGTTTTGAAGCCTCAGGTTTGGGCTCCACTGCCTTACCTTGAGCACCAGAAAAGCAACTGGAAAGGCACTAGTACCAAGGCAACGATGGATCATAAATCATGTAATTGTGAGAGAGGATGGCTGATTCATGGTTTTTGTTGCTGCCGCTAACACCAGCCATTGCCGTCAGCATTCTTATTCAAAGCTAAGGGACATGCTGTAATAACAATAAAAATGAACACTGAAAGACTGAGCCAGGTTTGGTGGCAGTACTCTGGTCTTGCAGAACAGAAGAATGAGATTTCACATAAAAACGTGGATGGATTTTGCCTTGCTTCAATGGAAACAAAGATTCTGGCCAGCATGGCTGTGCCTCATGGGTTATGTGCCAATATTAACCTCAGATACTGTGGCAGCACAGTGTCCTCTCACCCACTATGTCAATAGCAGTGCCCAACATGAGTCTCCTGTTGTCAATAGCAGTTATATGTAAACCACCCTTGCAGAAGAGAGATAAATATATTAATGTCAGTGTTATAACATAAGTCAGCATCATACAACTATGATCCTTGACATAGTCTAAAGACTGAAGCAAACTTTTCAAAAGCTGCACATTGTTTCCCCGAGTGAAGCCGTGACTTCCACCACGGCCTATTTTATTTTCAGCTAATGCTAATGATTCCTGGAATCACATCCCATGAAAGAACGTAATAAGCTGCAATGGTGAAATCATTAAAATCATGTTAACAAAGTGTGCCGAAGAATTTCAGGTGCGATCTGCACTGGCTGCGGTTAGTCATGAATTTGCTGAAATGTGTTCCAGCAAATTTGAATTTTCAAGCCACTAATTTTGAATTCCTGGCAATTTTACAGGAAACAATCCTTTATCTTAATTGGAATAAACTGGACCTCATCGTAGCTTTGCTCACGGTCTAAGCCTGCAGCAAACAGCTGAGCCAACAGATTCCTTCCCAAGCAAGAATACCTATCTTCTCGAAGCAGTTGGAAAAAGCTATTATCAGGTAACAACTTCAAAATTAGTTTTTTTTTTAAACAGTGTTGATGAAATGACTCAAATTAATTAATGCTGCTGGCAGCTCAAATTTTAGGAAGTGTTTTATATATGTTTTCTATTCCTTCTCTCCAGAGATGCTGCTTGTCCCGCTGGGTTACTCCAGTCCAACAGTTTCCTACATCCTGTGGTAACGTCATATAACTGACACTTAAGAGATAATATAATCAAATCTAAAACCTGATGGCTGTAGTGAAATGACCTATTGGCAAGTGGAAATTGATTACTACTGGTGATTATGTCTTCAATCTGTCAGTGTCAGGAAAATCGAACCCAATGAATTAGAACACTATACACTCGTTTCTGGGACCTAGGAGAGAAACCAACTTGGGCTGTTTGGAGAGTCATTTTTTCCCCGACTGAATGCTGTTTAAAATGAAATTGATTGAACCAGTTTGACCCTGATGCCACCACTGTTTAAGGCAACATTTTCTACTATTCCACTCTGATCAATTTTACTCAAAGATGCTTTTAGAATTCTAACCATAGGAAACAGAAATAAGTTCTATTATTTTAGGACATGAGGCTGATATAAAGGTATTGCAAATGGGCTTTGATTGCAGATTATAAGCTGCATTGAATAACATAACACATATATTAGTTCTCCTCCACAATAGTTGTTACTTTAAGGCTATCACCCCTTTAAAGATTGCATCGCTTGTAACTAATTGCTCTCTGCATTGTAACACACATTTTATGAAGTGTTCCCAAGTCCATGAAGAGTTTTTGAATAAACACATATATTTTGTTTTAGTTCCTCGTGTCGCATGTATATAATAATGTCCACGTCTCCAAATACTCCCGCTACAGGTGCACTGTGAAAAGTCTCCTGACTGATTGCACTGTGGACTGGTATGGCAATTCCAACATGCAGCAACTTAAGAGGCTGTGGAGTGTGGTGGACTCACCACAGTCCATCACGGGCGCAGACCTTCCCATCATCGAAAACATCCACTGTCTCAAGAAGGTAACATCTGTCATCAAGGATTCCCACAATCCGGGGCAGATCCTCTTCTCACTGTAACCATCAGGCAAGAGGTACAGAAATCTGGAATCCCATACCAACAGGTTCAGGTACAGTTACTTTTCTACAACCATCAAGTTATTGAACTGACCTGCATAACCCTAATCTTACCTCAGAAACAAACAAGAGGTATAGGGAAGAGGTGTACATCCAGATTTGGGGACAATTTGTTCCCAGCTATTATCAAGCAACTAAACCATCTTACCACAAACTGGAGTGCAGTCCTGTTCTCCCATCTACCTCAATGGAGACCTTTGGACTATCTTTAATCAGACTTTACTGAACTTTATCTTATACCAAACATTATTCTCTTTATCCTGTATCTGTACACTGTGGACAGTTGATTGTAATCATGTGAAGTCTTCTCGCAGACTGGATAGCATGGAACAGAAAAAGGTTTTTCACTGTATCTCAGTACATTTGACAATAATAAACTAAACTAAACACTATGAACAACTTATGCACTATCATGAACTTGTTTTCTAATTGTGTTTTGGCACTCATTTTCTGCTGTTTGCAGTATTTTTTCTAATTTATATGTTTTTATTAAACCACGTGCAGACCTGTTGGGCCCATCTCCCAAGGGAATATTCAACTTATAGCCCCCAACTGAGCAGGCGTGGCTGATGGGTTCTCGTTGTGATGCCAGAGATCCCCGTTCTGACGCGAGTCACGGCAACCGTTCCACAACTGTTCCCACCCCTACCCTCCTCGATTCCCCCTCATACCTCAGCACTCCCTCCTCTTCTTCCTCCCCTCCCCACACCCTCCCTCATCTCTCCTCCCTCTCCTTTCCCCTACCCTCAGTTACTCTCTCAATAATCACTCTTCCATCCCTCCCTATCCCCCTCCTCTTCTTCTATCTCCCTGCTCCCCTATTCCTCACCTCTCCCACTCCCTTCCTCTCCCTCTATCCCACATCCCCTACCTCGCCCATTGCCCCCTCCGCCCCTCCCTCCCTCTATCCCCCCCTCCCCCCCCACTCCCCCTCATTATCTCCTCCACTTTCCCCTCCCACTCCCCCTCTCTACCCCCTCCTCTCCCTCTATCTGCATGCTCCCACTCCTCACCTCCCACCTATCACACACCCCACAATGAAAATCACATTTTTATAAATGTAACCTCCCTGCTACCCCCCCCCCCCCCCCCCCCCCCCCCCCCATCCAACCCCCCCCCCCCCCCACAATGAAAATTTGAATGTTTTTTTTTAAATGAAATTCTCAAAGAAAATCGCGTTCTACTCTAAACACAATGTTAGCTGTTAATGAAAACGGAAGAATTTGATTAAAACAGAATATTTTTGAAAATTGCAATTTGTTATGTAAATGAGATTTGGGATCCCATTATGATGTAATTGTGAGGTCGAATTGTGACGTTGAATGCAGCTGACGGGCAGGGCAACTGGAAATGTGGTTTGAAAAGTGATATATGTCAAGTTTAAATTGTCAATAACTTATAAAATATAATATTAATCCGAACGACACTTGTTTCATTTAAATCCCAGGTCAATGGTGAGTAAGGTGGACCAAAATTATAGCACTATCATGTACCGTTTCGGCAGCGTTTTGGGATCTCATGCACATGCACGCAAACAAACAAACAAGATGAGAGTTTTAGACCAAGTGCATTGCTCCCCCAATGCACCCATTTCCTATATGGCCCCCATGGGAGGCATTGTTTCTCGAGCCGTTCCCGAACATAAGATTCCGCACTCTCCTGCCGAACATAAGGCTTCATAAATAAATTCCAATTGCACTTGACGCATGTTGCAATAGCAATTTGCCCTCCCCCTCCTGTGAGATGAAAAGTTCAGAGTGTTCCTGTGTTGCAACATTGTACTAAAGTGTGTTGGAAGCTGGCAGGAATGATTTTACCAGTAAAAATCTTGTGAAAGGGCATTTTTAAAGCTTTAATCGTGAATAATGTCAAATATAGGATGAAATCTTCAGTGAAGCTGATCACTGCTAGCCGAGCAATTGTGATCTCATCAGTTGAATATAGTCATTTTAAATTCAAAGTCTTTTCATTCAGTCAAGTTTTTTAATCAGTAATGTCAAGAATAAATCATCAAAATAAAGCTTAAATGTTCAGTGAAGGTGATCTCGGCCTAGCAGGGAAAAATGTCAATCAGAATATGTAAAAATGTGATTGTTACCGTGTAGTGTTTTCGCGAAGATGTAAAAACAACCACATATACACACACACACACAAGATCAGACTTTTAATAGTATACTAGACCAAGTGCAGACCCAATGGGTCTGTTTCCCCAACGGCGTTTGTGGGGGGGTGGGTGCGGCATCACACTCACATTAACCACCCCCCCAAACACACCGGTGGGGGGAGGGAGGGAGGGGAGAGGAGAAGGAGGAAACGGGACAGATTTGGGAGGGAAAGGAGAGCGGGGCAGGGGGTGAGAGAGGGGATGATGGTGAGGTGAGAGGTGGGGGGGATGGGGAGGAGGGAGGGAGGTGGAGAGGGGTGGGGGAGAGAGAGGAGAAAGAGTGGGGAGGGAGAATGGAGGGGGAAGGGGGAGAGGTGGAAGTGAGGGGAGGGAGGAGGAGAGGGGTAGGGGTAGTGATGGAAGAGGGACAGAGGGGTAGGAAGAAGGGGGTGGGTGGAGAGAAGGAAGTGGGTGGCGTAGAGAGGGAAGGAGGGTGGGGGAGAGAGGGATGGGTGGGAGAGGGAGAGGGGTGAGGAGAGGGAAACATAGAAACATAGAAATTAAGTGCAGGAGTAGGCCATTCGGCCCTTCGAGCCTGCACCACCATTCAATATGATCATGACTGATCATCCAACTCAGTATCCTGTACCTGCCTTCTCTCCATACCCCCTGATCCCTTTAGCCACAAGGGCCACATCTAACTGCCTCTTAAATATAGCCAATGAACTGGCCTCAACTACCTTCTGTGGCAGAGAATTCCAGAGATTCACCACTCTCTGTGCGAAAAATGTTTTTCTCATCTCTGTCCTAAAGGATTTCCCCCTTATCTTTAAACTGTGACCCCTTGTTCTGGACTTCCCCAACATCTGGAACAATCTTCCTGCATCTAGCCTGTCCAACCCCTTAATAATTTTGTACGTTTCTATAAGATCCGCCCTCAATCTTCTAAATTCTAGCGTGTACAAGCCGAGTCTATCCAGTCTTTCTTCATATGAAAGTCCTGACATCCCAGGAATCAGTCTGGTGAACCTTCTCTGTACTCCCTCTATGGCAACAGTGTCTTTGAGCATTGGGCATTGTGACATCACACGATGGAACGTTCACCGGCTGCTGGTGCTCCTGCAAAGGCATATGTAAATGATTCAATTCCGATTGGGCATATGTGAACATTGGGCATTGTGACATCACACAATGGAATGTTCACCATGGGCTGGGGCTCCTGCAAAGGCATATGTAAATGAATCCATTCCGATTGGACATCTGTGAGCATCGGGCATTGTGACATCACACGATGGAACATTCACCAGGGGCTGGGGCTGGTGCTGCTTCTATGGGTTAGAAGCCAGTTTATTTTTGAAATATTGGGGGGTGGGGGGAGGATTTGATTAAAAACGTGTACTTAAACACGACGAAATGTAATGAGGAGCGGATACTTAGAAAGAAAAGTGAAATCTCTACCGAAATGGAAAAGATTTCGGCGATTCTGCGTCTGGTTTCGGAGTTGCAGGGAATCAAAGGAAGAAAGGCAGTCGACAGCCGTCCATGTAAATTGATCCATTCCGATTGGACATCTGCGAGCGTCGGGCATTGTGATTGGACAACTGCGAGCATTGGGCATTATGACATCACACGATGGAAACGAATCAAAAGGCAGAAAGGCAGCCGGACGGCAGTCGGTCGGATGGCACGAGAGTTTTATATATTAATAGATAGATGATATAGATAGATGTTGTCTGCATCCATGGGCCTGTGATATTGCTGCAAGCAAGGTTTTCATTGTACCTATGCTTTGCCATACTTGTGCATAGGACAATAAACTCGACTGAACTGGACTTGATTTGACTGTGCAAACTGCAATAAGCTATTGGAAATAAAGGGGCCGAAGAGACCAAGAAAACTCCTGTGGCTTATTGAATGTCAGAGTGTGCACAAGAGGCCAAGTGGGAACTTCTACTTCTCATGTTCTTGCTCAATAAACACACATAAGCTCCACAAAGAAACAGGAGTTTGAAACATAGAAACAAAGAAAATAGGTGCAGGAGTAGGCCATTCGGCCCTTCGAGCCTGCACCGCCATTCAATATGATCATGGCTGATCATCCAACTCAGTATCCTGTACCTGCCTTCTCTCCATACCCCCTGATCCTTTTAGCCACAAAGGCCACATCTGAATAGTCTGGACCTACATGGAGGTCAAACAGCATCTCGATAGAGTCCCAGTTTTATCTTATATTTAAAGCAGAGATTGATAGGTACTTGATTAGTTGGAGTGTCAAAGGTTACAGGGAGAAGGCAGGAGAATAGGGTTGAGAGGGAAAAATAGATCAGCCCTGATCGAATGGTGAAGCAAGCTTGATGGGCCATATGGCCTAATTCTGCTCCCTCATCTTATGATCTAACTATTCACTGTACCTCGGTACATGTGACAATAAACTTAACTAAACTAAAGGTAAACTAAAAATGTGTGTTTTATAAAGACAAATTTGTGGAGATCACGAGTAGGCACTGTACTGGTGCAGAATGAACGGGCAAACTGCCAGTGATTGAACATCAACACTGTTATGTTAGTACAGTAACAATGTAAACATTCAGCCACTGATGGTTTGAAAACGTTTGCATCTCTTCCTCCATCTTTTCTGATCGTCTTAACTTTAAATGGCTATCTGCTCTTGGTTAGTATCATCCCTCTAACTCCACCAAGTGAAATGGAACATTAAAATGAAGAGCTTTGAAGATTTTATTGACTCTCAATTATCCATATGAACTTTCTGATAAGAGTCTTGGTTTTTATAACTTGAACTTGTCCCATGCTTTGCTGCCCCAAACCACCACACCCGCCTGTTTTGTGACCTGCATTCTTTCCAATCATTGGAGATACATTCATCTGAATTAAGTTCCTTATGAGGAACTGGCTGATTGTGTGAGTTTATTCTTCCTAGAACAGGTCTATCTTAAATAATTTCATTCAAATCAGTTCGGGGAAATTAAAAACTTGTATATAATTAATCTAATTAAAACTTATTCCAAGTCGATCTGAAATTTTGGATGTTGTTATGGAAAATGTGTAATGAAACAGGCTAAGAATGGCTGTATAGTTTATATAGTATTGTATAATTGATAATTGTATTTCGACGTGTATTTATTGATAGATATTTATATTCACGGTTACATACTTTACACTTAAAGACTTCTTGATTTTAGAGATACATTATAGGAACAGGGTCTTCAGCCCACCAAGTCCACGCCGACCAGTGATCACACCATACACTGACAACTATCCTAGATAATAGGGGCAATTTATAATTCTTACCAAAACCAATTAACCAAAAAAACTTGTATGTCTTTGGAGTGCGGGAGGAAACCGGAGCACCCGGGGAAAACCCACATGGTCACGGGGAGAACGTATAAACTCCATGCAGACAGACAGGCCTATAGTCAGGATCGAACCCGGGTCTCTGGTGCTGTAAGGCAGCAACTCTACCGCTGCACCATGCCACCCCTGGGGTACATATTTTCATAATTCATTTTAAGGAAGTTGATGTACACATTCCCTTAACTAAAACAGAATGTCAAAAACGAATTTGTTGTTATGCTGATCACTTATTCTTCACACAACTGTGTAATAAAACCTATTCCCTAGTTTCCACTGCTAATGTATTATGCGCCAAGCAGTTTTCCCTCTGTATAAGGGTGCCCTTAGTACATTAAATTAAATAAACTGAACTCTGTCCTCTCAGATTACATTACTTCATATTGCAAATGTAAATTTTACTTTTATCCTGTTCCATATGGGGTTGCATAAGGCAAAACTGACAAGGTCACAAACGTATTTTGAACATAATTTTATCCTATCTTTCAAAGCTTGTCTAATAAGGCTTTCACCTTTTAAGGTCATTTAAGCAGCTTGCTTCAAACACACAAACCCTTTCTCCGAAATGAGTGAAGTAGAGATTTTACTCCCAACTGTGCAAAAAGCCTTGTAAGTCTTATTGAATTATAAATAAATGATGGTTCTGTTTTATTTCATAACATTAATGTAACCATGCCGCAATGCGAACGTCAATCACATACTCACACCATATCAAATTGCTCTGTTGTTGTTAATCAATAAAAACTAACTAATAAAAATGATGAGTGCCATGAAACTAATTGCTGTTTTGAAACAGGGTCTTAGAAATTGATTGTCCAATAATATTTTTTGGACATTGTTACTTAATGTCAATGTTTTTCCAATAACTTTGTTGTTTTATGTTTTACTTTTGTAATAGTTTCTGTTTGCATCATTTTGTTGTGTTAATTGAGTGGAGGAACTGAAGGAAATCTGCATTAGGCAGGAAATGGTGTTTGGTAGACTGATCGGACTGAAGGCTGATAAATCCCCAGGGCCTGATGGTCTGCATCCCAGGGTACATAAGGAAGTGGCTCAAGAAATCGTGGATGCATTTTCCAATGTTCTATAGACTCGGGATCAGTTCCTGTGGATTGGAGGGTAGCTAATGTCATCCCACTTTTTAAGAAAGGCAGGAGAGAGAAAACAGGGAATTATAGACCAGTTAGCCTGACATCGGTGGTGGGGAAGATGCTGGAGTCAATTATAAAAGATGACATAGCCGCACATTCGGATAGCAGTAACAGGATCGGTCCGAGTCAGCATGGATTTACGAAGGGGAAATCATGCTTGAATAATCTTGTGGAATTTTTTGAAGATATAACTAGGAAAATGGACAAGGGAGAGCCAGTGGATGTACTGTACCTGGACTTTCAGAAAGCATTTGATAAGGTCCCACATAGGAGATTAGTGGGCAAAGTTAAGGCACATGGTATTGGGGGTAGAGTGCTGACAAATGGATAGAAAATTGGTTGGCAGACAGGAAACACAGAGTAGGGATTAACGGGTCCCTTTCAGAATGGCAGGCAGTGACTAGTGGGGTACCGCAAGGCTCGGTGCTGGGACCGCAGCTATTTACAATATACATCAATGATTTGGATGAAGGGATTCAAAGTAACATTAGCAAATGTGCAGATGACACAACGCTGGGTGGCAGTGTGAACTGTGAGGAGGATGCTATGAGGATGCAGGGTGACTTGGGCAAGTTGGGTGAGTGGCAGATACATGGCAGATGCAGTTTAATATGGATAAATGTGAGGTTATCTACTTTGGTGGCAAAAACAGGAAGGCAGATTATTATCTAAATGGTGTCAAGTTGGGAAAAGGGGAAGTACAACGGGATCAGGGGGTCCTTGTTCATCAGTCACTGAAAGTAAGTATGCAGGTACAGCAGGCAGTGAAGAAAGTGAATGGCATGTTGGCCTTCATAACACGAGGTTGAATATAGGAGCAAAGAGGTCCTCCTGCAGTTGTACAAGGCCCTAGTGAGACCACACCTGGAGTATTGTGTTCAGTTTTGGTCTCCAAACCTGAGGAAGGAAATTCTTGCTATTGAGGGAGTGCAGCGTAGGTTCACGAGGTTAATTCCCGGGATGGCGGGACTGTCATATGTTGATAGATTGGAGCGGCTGGGCTTGTATTCTCTGGAATATAGAAGGATGAGAGGATTTCTTATTGAAACATATAAGATTATTAAGGGATTGGACACGCTAGAGGCAGGAAACATATACCCAACGTTGGGGGAGTCCAGAACCAGGGGCCATAGATTAAGAATAAGTGGTAAGCTATTTAGGATGGAGATGAGGAAAAATGTTTTCACACAGAGAGTTGTGAGTGCGTGGAATTCTCTGCCTCAGAGGGTGGTGGAGGCTGGTTCTCTGTAAGTTTTTAAGAGAGAGTTGGATAGAGCTCTTAAAGATAGTGGAGTCAGGGGATATGGGGAAAAGGCAGGAACGGGGTACTGATTGTGGATGATCAGCCATGATCAAAATGAATGGCGGCGCTGGCTCGAAAAGCTGAATGGCCTACTCCTGCACCTATTATCTATTGTCTATTGTCTATTAATTAAGAACTCATCACAATCACAATAATACTTTATTAGCAAAGTATGTTTTGCAACATACGAGGAATTTCATTTGCCTAGTCAGTCATACAAATAAAAAGCAACGGAACACACAAAACACATTTTAACATAAACATCCATCACAGTGACTCCTCCACAGTCCTCTCCGTGATGGAAGACGAAATAAAAGTTCAATTGCTTCCTTTTGTTCTTCTGCTAAACTGTGCCTTGCACCTGGCCTTGGTTTTTTGTGCCGACCAGCGATCCCCACACATTAACACAAGCCAATTAACCTACAAACTTGTACATCTTTAGAGTGTGGGAGGAAACCGAAGATCTCGGAGAAAACCCACGCAGTCATGGGGAGAACATACAAACTCCGTACAGACAGCATTCATAGTTGGGATTGAATCCGGGCCTCCGTCGCTGCACGTGCTGTAAGGCAGCAACGCAAATGCTGTGCCATTGTGCCACCCTAAATACCTCTGTATACCAGATTTCTTTGTAAATTGGGCACTGAACTCATGGGAGATTCTCAAGGATATACCAGAGACTATCCCTGTTTTCTCCCTCTACCTTCTCCAGCAAAGCTCTTTTGTCTTCAGGGTTTTTGCTGTTGTGGGTACATTGAACACCCAAGATCCATTTTTCTCCTCCACCTCAAACATCAAAGACAAGTCAGCTCAGAACTCAGCTGTCAATTTCCACAGAATGAGCTCGCCTTCATTTGAGTCACTAAAATACAAAAAATGTATGGGGCACTTTTAAAACCTGATTCTTGTCATTTCTACGTAGGTCACATGTTATCGTGGATTGGATTGGTGTGGCAAGCAGTAAATAGAAGTATAGAATGTGGGGCATAAGATCAGGGGCAAAGGAGGGAATCTCAAACTGGGATTATTAAATAGGCAAACAAGGGAGAGAGTCAGAAGTAAAAACAATGAACTGCAGATGCTGGTTTACAAAAAAGGCACAAATTTCTGGATAAACTTGCCAGGTCAGGCAGCATCGTTGGAGAACATGAAGAGGTGATGTTTCAGGTCAAGACCCTTCTTTGGACTGAAAGTCTAATGTTAGAAATTATGAAATAGGAGGTCTAGGAGGAAGTCAAGTAAAGTCAATAGAGCTTCCGAAGGAAATAAAAGGCAGGGAGCTGAGCGATAAGAGCATATGGAGAAAGGAGAAGAATAAATATTGGAAGCTGTTGAGAAGCACGTCACAAAATAACCGGCTAAGGATAGCTGTGGATGAAGAGATTGTAGACAATGCATCTTGACTGATAGCTCAGAGAGGTTTAGGAGTGTGTGGGACAGGAGACTGGTGACCCAACCTAACCAGTGAATTTTCTGCTGAGCAGCAAGTTTCATTATACTCCTTCTACAACTGTAGCCATTACCACTTCACCATCGCATGATTGCTGTGCAAATTCCCAGAATTGACTTGTCACAGACTGTTTAATTTAATTGTAATTTGAGAACTGTTATCAATTCTCATTGAGAATAGATGGGATAGTGAGGCTTCAATGAGCATGCAAGCAATGCAGAATGTATTTAATTGAAATGTTCCACATGTGGTGTTAATACCGTCTTTTCATGTACGGAGTGATTTTCTAATATTTGTGAATACATTTCTCAAAAGGATTTAGAAGAAAACTCTCGGAAAGATTTATTGATGCCAGTTACAATCATAATACTTGCCTTTGATGTCATTGTGAGGGCAAAACAAAATCATATTGCACCCTTTGACAGTTTTTGGATGTTGTTCATTGTATGCTGTTCCAGATGCTTCCATGTGTGGAATGGTTGAACAGTATGTGCTTCTGTGAGTGTGCAGATGGATATTTCTAAAGCAGAGATAGATAGATTCTTGATTAGAATGGGTGTCAGGGGTTATTGGGAGAAGGCAGAAGAAGGGGATTAGGACGGAGATAGATCAGCCATGAGCAAATGGCAGAGTAGATATGATATTCCGAATAGCCTAATTCTGCTCCTATCACTATCAATTTGAGAAATAGGGTGGGGAGCAATTGGCCAGGTCCTCCTGACACCAATACCTCAGTATGTACAATATTTGTGTCACACCTGGAGAAGTGTGCTGCCAGTTTCTTTTGGGGTAACTTCATCACTTAACTTAGTTTAGTTTAGTTTATTATTGTCACGTGTACCGAGGTACAGTGAAAAGCATTTGTTTGGGTGCTATCCAGTCAAAGAAAGGGCTAATCAAATAGACAATCAAGTTGTCCACGATGCACAGGTAAAGGATAAAGGGTACAACATTTAGTGCCAGCACATCTCCACCTTGCATCTTGCACCTTGTACATCTTCCTACATATTTTGAGGAGCTGGTTTACTATCAGTTGTTGTTCAGAAGATCTCTGGATATTTTCTCAGCTTCTCCAATCCATCCTTTTACCTCATGATTTGATCATTTGATCCTGCAAATACGAATGATAACAGCATGAGTTATTTGACAACATACATAAAAACTATACCCTACTACATTTCTTATAAAAAATTAACTGACCTACAATTTTCAGCTATAAATGCTTATTCCTCCTTGTACAAGGCTTGGTAGAAAGAAGTAACTGCAGATGCCGGTTTATGAAAACAGACACAAAGTGCTGCAGTAACTCAGCGGGTCAGGCAATATCTCATGGATATTTGATGTTTCGAATTGGAACCCTTCTTCAGATTAATTTGCTGAGATACTCCAGCACATTGTGTCTTTTTTTTCATTACTTGGTAATGGAATATTGTAGAATGGCTTGGCACCCTGCTAATTAAAACTCATTAGATGACTCAATGCCATCACAAATTTTGTAGAAAAGCAAATTCTCGAAATTGGGTTCATTTTGAACAGTGCCTAATTACCACCATTAGAAAGATTGGTCAGGCATTGAAAACTGAACACAATTTTGAATAGATCAGCACCGCAGGTGGTGGCTGTGTCCAGGCCAGCAACAATAAAAAATGTTGCAGTTCAACGTCAATGTATAATTCAAAGAGACTTTGCAAATATCAGCAGCAAAACATTCAACCCTGCTGGCTAAATCTGTGGTGTTCCATAGCATGCAGTGATGGGCTTTGAATTGTTTTGTAGGCCACATTTACTGGTTTATTCCAATTAACAGTTGTTTACATTTTATGAGGGGGCTGGAGTTACATTACTCTCAACATAGAACATTTCCAAAATTCAGGTTTACAGAGTTGCTGAGAGGTAATACTTGATGTTTATTACGTTACTTTAAGAAGGGTCAGAGGCCACCTGGGCAGCCTCCCAAATTCGTGTCTTGTGCAGCCGCATATCTGATTTCTAACTTGTTTTGTGTACAAATTGTGTAGTAGGAACTGCAGATGCTGGTTTACACTGAAGATAGACACAAAATGTTGGAGTAACTCAACGGGACAGGCAGCACCGCTGGAGAGAAGGGATGGGTGAATTTTTCAGTAAGACCTTGAATAATATAATTCAGACTGAAGTAGAGTCTCGACCCGAAACATCACCCATTTCTTCTCTCCAGAGATGGTGCCTGCCCCGCTAAGTTAATCCAGAATTTTGTGTCTGTCTTTTGTGTACAAATTGTTACTTTAACTTAGATATCCACATAAGGTTATTCAATCAATGTGTATAGCTGTAGAATGACAACCTAAATAATTTCACTGCATTTTACTGCAGTTAAACTATTTCGCAACAAATGAAGTTATCTATTCATTGGACAATCAAAGGAAATTGTATTATGGTGATTTTGTTCCTGCAAATGTCCAACCTAATGATCTGGAGCCACATCTCCCCAAAGAAGCCAGGGAATTTAAGTTCTGTTAAGTTCAGCAAATCTGGAACTAAGTAATTCCTGTAATGCTGATTGCATAAGAACTGAATTGTTAGTTCACTAATGCAATAATTGCATAATTCACTAATGCAATAATTCAACAAAGAAAATCTGTAATTGTTATCCTATTTGGCTTAAGTGTGACTCTTGCGACCAATGGGACCCGAGGGATAACTATTTCACTCAGAGGGTGGTGGGATATAGAACGAGCTGCTAGAGAAGGTAGTTGAGGCAGAAACTATTTCAAGGACACTTGAACAGGCACATAGATAGGGAAGGTTTGAAATGATATGGGCCCAATGCTGACAAATAGAACTATCTTTTTTTAGGAAGTAGATGAGGAGAAATTTATTTAGTCAGAGGGTAGTAAATCTGTGGAATTCTTTGCCACAGAAAGCTGTGGAGGCCATCAGGTTTTGGGGACAAGGCAGGAGAATGGGGTTAGGAGGGAGATATAGATTAGCCATGATTGAATGGTGGAGTAGACTTGATGGGCCAAATGTCCTAATTCTACTCCTATCCCTTATGGCTTATGACAGATATGGTATCTTGGTCATCATGGATGACTTGGACCATAGGGCCTGTTTCTTTACTGTATACGTCTATAACTCAAATGTATTTGACCCTTGTGACTAATATAATTGAGTAGGTTTTCCACCTCAGCTTCTACCTCATATTTCCACCATCACATATGTTGGTTTACAGCTAAGTCAAATCATTTCACTTGATTTTCAGAAATAACTGGATACGAGAGCACTTGATTCAGCAAAGTTAACAGTACTAGACAACTGAAAGCCTGCACAAAAAAACAAAGTTCTGGAGGAAGTTAGTGGGTCAGATAGCATCTGTAGAGGGTATGGGCAGATGATGCTTTGTTGGAACTCTTCTTATGACTCAGTTGGAAGCCCGTGCTCCAGTCATAGTCAAAAAGGTCAGAAACAGGCTCTTCACCTTCACCCCTTCATTGGCATGTCAATCATCAAGTACCTATTTATTCTAATCCCATTTACCAGCTCCAGGTCCACAACTATTTATGTTTTACCAATTAAAGTGCTGATCCAGATGCTTCTTAAATCCAGTGAGAGCATCTGCCTCCACCTCCCACTTAGGCAGTGCTTTACATATTCCAACTACACTCTCTCCAAAACCTGTTACTTATCACCTGAATCTATGGCTTCTAGTTTTAGATAGCTCTGTTAGGAATTGTTTCTATCGATCTACTCTACAAAACACCCTCCCCTATGTATACCACTATTACATCTCCTTCCAGCTTCTTCCAATCTAAATCAAACTTGCTATCTGCAAGTTGGCTTCTGCACCAATATCCAGTTTTAAACCCTCCCAAGTGGTACTAGCAAACCTGCCTACAGAATATGGCCAACCTCCAGTTCAGGTGCAACCCACACCTCTTGTATAGGTGAACTCTTAAAAGGTGTATATTGGTTACTTCTTATTAACCAATTGTAGTGCTTGTTAGTAGAAGCTCCGCCTACTATGTGGTTTATATTATCAGAAGTTTGCTTAAGTAATTTAGTGTGAGTAGCTGCTAGTTACTGAAACATCTTGCAGATGAATGCTGTAAGTGAACTTTAATAAACATGTGTTGTACCTTGACGTGTGCATGACTCGATTCATTAAAAAAAAGGATCCCAGTAGTCCTAAAATCTGAATCCATGGCCCTTGCAGCAACTCCTCAGCCACACATTAATCTGCCCTATATATTCCCACCCTCACTAGACATGCAACTGGGAGTAATTTGAAGATTACTGCCATAGAGGTCCTACTTTTTAACCTTTTGCTTAACTTCCCACATTCATTCTGCCTCATCCCATTTCCTTCCCATGTCATTGTGCCAATGTGCACAATAACTTCTGGCTGCTCATCCTTTCCCTTGAGAACGCTACCACACCGATACACCCTTGATCCTGGTACCCTCACACACACCAAGCAGTTCACCTGAACACTCAGCCACCCAACAGACCACTGAACTTTACCTTCACCTCTTCCTATTTGCCACAGTGCCTCTCAATGATCAAATCAAAAGACGCACTTTAAAATCTTCCCACCGCTAATCCGCTCAACTGAACCATCTGAATAAACACAGTGGACACACGAGAAGGTCAGAGGCTGGAAATTCTATCAATTGCCCAAGTCATTTGCTCACATCCAAAGTATTTCTACCATTTACAAAGTATAAAGATAAACTTCCCACTTACATGGATAACTGCAGCTCCTACATTCAAAGTTCAGCAGCATCCATCAAGACTGCAGTTTCCATCCTAAACATTCATAACCTGTCAATTCTGCTGTAAGTCAGCCACATCTGATATTAGCTCTGTTTTCTCCCTCTCCTATACCGCTCCCTCTCCCTTTCTCTTCATAGGTTCTGCTTACTTCCTAGTTCCTAGGATCTATTCCTTTCTAATTCCATCCTATTATATCTCAATTCTGCTTTGCTTCCATTCTTTTCACCCAAAGGGATAACAGTGAGCATAAAGAAGTATTTGCCTGATCTCCCACCAACAGATCCATAGCTCTCAGCAAACTAAAGCTAAAAGGAATTATTTAACTCAGTATTCCAGCCAACATCCCCCAGGTTGCATACAACACAAACTCAGAAACCTTTAAATAATCAAAGATAATCATTTTTTTAAAACAGTATACAGCTCTGAAAACTCATAATGTCAAGGGATGAATAACACCCTATTGATTTTGAGGAGGTGGATGATGACGGGGGCTGTGAAGAAGTACACTGAAAGATAAGCCTCACTGATGTTTCAGCACCTTTGAAACAGTAACCCAAAAGCAGTTAAGGGTTAGTTCACTGGAGATGCTAGCAAGTTTGGAATGTTCCAAACCAAGGAAATTGGTATTATCATGCTGATCTTTAAAATTCTACGGTATAAAGGCTACTGTATTGTAAGACGGCTTATAAATTGATGAATTATTAAATCACCAAATCCTTGAGGCATCAACATTGAAATGAATTGAAAGATACAGCGTGGAAACAGGCCCTTTGGCCACTGATTGCACACCGACTATTGCACATCCAATCACACTAGTTCTATGTTATCCCACTTCTGCATCCCTGTATAATAGGGGCAATTTGCAGAGGCCAATTAACCTGCAAACCAGCACATTCCTTCCTCCCTCGGAACATGGACCCGTTGTAGTTCGCATATCATCCGAACAGATCCACGAATGATGCGGTCTCCCAGGTCTTGCACACCGCTCTCTCCCATCTGGACAGCCAGAAGGGGGGGCTACGTGAGGATGCTGTTCATAGACTACAGTTCAGCCTTCAACACGATAGTCCCCACCAGACTGGCCGGGAAGCTAATGGAATTGGGGCTCAACACCTCCCTGTGTGCCTGGGTCCTGGACTTTCTCACCGCCAGGCCCCAGGTAGTCAAGATGTGAGGGAATACATCGGAGTCCGTCACCCTGAGCACAGGATCACCCCAGGGTTGCGTCCTCAGCCCCCTATTGTACTCCCTGTACACACATGACTGTGTGGCTAGGTTCAGCTCCAATTCAATAATTAAGTTTGCTGATGACACTGTGGTGGTTGGGCCTGATCTCAGACAACGATGAGAAGGCCTACCGGGAGGAGGTGGCTGATCTAGCACTCTGGTGCCAGGATAATAGCCTCCTCTTGAACATCAAAAAAACGAAGGAGCTGGTCCCAATGCAAAATGATATATGTCTATTCTCTCTGGCAGAAGAAGTGCAACACCTCTTGGGCTTCTCACTCATCTGTTCCATGGGCTACAGTACTTCCTGTCCCATCAGTGGTGGAGTCTGAAGGTCCCACACTAGTCTCATCAATCACCTTAAAACAACGGTGTAGAGAAGATTTACGAGGATGTTGCCAGGACTAGAGGGTCTGAGCTAAAGGGAGAAGTTGAGTAGGCTGGGACTCTATTCCCTGGAGCGCAGAAGAATGAGGGGTGATCTTATAGAGGTGTATAAACTCATGAGAGGAATAGATCAGGTAGATTCAGAGTCTCTTGCCCAGAGTAGGTGAATCGGGGACCAGATGACATAGGTTTAAGGTGAAGGAGAAAAATAGGACTTAGGGATAACTTTTTCATACAAAAGGTGGAGGGTGTATGGAACATGCTGCCAGTGAAGGTAGTTGAGGCTGAGACTATTCCAACGTTTAAGAAACAGTTAGACAGGTACATGTTTGGAAGAATATGGACTAAACGTAGGCAGGTGGGACTAGTGTAGATGGGACATGGTGGCCGGTGTGTGCAACTTTGGCCGAAGGGCCTATTTCCACACTCTATCACTCTATGACTCTATGGCTATTACCAGAATCATCCTTAATCTCAAGGCACCACCTAAGGAAAGATGTTTTTTAAATCTGAGGTTATTTAGACATACAGCAGGTGTGAGGGTTAGGGTTAAAAAAGATACCTACTTAGTCCAATTCCACAGTTCTATTTTATAGTATGAAGTATTTTTCAAGCTTAAGTATATATCCAATACCATTTTTAAAGCTACTAGTAATTCAGTTTCCACCATATGAATAGGCATCATATTCTGGAAAACTACCTGCATAAAGCAAATTACCTTCATCACCCCATTGACCCTTTCAGCAATTAAATTAAATCTGTAACCTTTAGCTACTGACCTTTCTGCCAATTGAAACACCACCTTAATACACAATCCATCATAACTATTCAAATAATTATATTTTCACTTTCTAACATTTCAACATTCCTCAAAAGGCCATCCAACTTGTGCCTTGTTAGAAACATTGGTTTGAACAGAAAATAATAGAACAATACTAAAGAGCAATGTGTTTTAATGTACATTGCAGAATATGTTCAGAGTTGAAGTTTACCCTGAGGCAGACTCAAAATTAACTATTAGATACTTCCACAACCTTCTGTTGACTCAACAAAGCATACAATGTGGCTACATTCGGCAGCACTACAGTGATTTATTTAGTTTATTCATTTGATGATTGAATATTGTGTGAAAATCATTGTAAATGCATGTGACAACATTTCAAAGATGCCGAGAGATCTGCACTAAGAAACCGTTGTCCCAGTCCATCATATAATATTAATGTTTGTCAAGCAGATGTTTAAATCAATTATAGTTATTGTAAACCTTTTAGAATGGTATCCATTTAATCTTGTTTTTAGAGAATGGAAGTATTCATTGTTTTGCATTTAAAATGCAAAGTTCAGTTCAGGCTTCATTTAAGAAGTAAGAAACAGTTTCAGGTCAATGGCCTTAATTAAAATGAGTAAACGTTAGAGATAAATTAATAGTTACCCAGGGAAAGATTTAGGGCTGAAATGAAGGAAATTAATTGGAAGCAATGCAGGTCTCCATTAAGTATAACAGAGGGAAATCCTCAGTTGCGGAAAAATGAAATCTAGTTTGACTGGCATGTATACAGTGGGCTAAATGTTTGTGTGATGCTTTTCCATTGTTGAATGCCTCTCTATCAAAGGCAATGGTATAGACGGTGGCATCATCAGAACTGCTGCAATGTAAATATATAGAAAGCAAGAGATTGAAAGGGATTCCTTATGGGGATGGGAAGATGTATAGTTAATGAACCATTGTAAAGAGAGGAAAAAACATTTTATGCTAAAATAATAGCAGAAATAAATTTGATAGTTTGTCATCCTTATTACTTTTTAATTAGTTTTTGATCTGTTACATGTTAGTCTAAATTGAAAATGGTCCTATATGCTAATCTCTCTTGAAAGAAAGCATTATAAGTTGGTTAAACTGGAGTTTATACAGTGTGCTTGACATATAGTATGCAATGTAACTTTGACATGTGAAATCAATCTCCATTCAAATCACTTATCATAATTAATGTATGACAAATGTGTCAAAAGGCTTCCAACACCCTAATTAACATATTTGTGGGTTTGTGCAAGTTTTGTAATTAGCATTTCCTCATTATCCCCTTAAAAATGTGGTGGACATAAAATAATGCAGTAATGAAGACCAAGAGCATCTTAAATAGATTGGTTCCATTATTAAATTTAAAGGGTGATGAGTGGCAGATATGAATAGAATAATGAATAGTAATACATTTAACATTTGGGGCACGATTTAAAAGAAAATGTGCCTTATAATAGATGTGCAGCCTGAAGTACCGATGTACAGCTTGCAGTCAGGAACTCTTGAAATCTGTCAAGACCCAGAAAAATTTCCCCTTCCCCCATTTTAAATGGAATTGGTACAATATGAACCCTGCTGTATAAAATGTAAATATTTTACAGCTGACAGCTGTAATGTATTTTCAGCAAGAAAAAAAAAATACAAATATAAATAAAAATCTGTCACAGAAAAAAATGTGAGGTTACTTCCTATTGGTTTATCAGAAACTCAATGGTAAGGAAACAGAAAAAAATTGTAACAGCAGGAATTCCAAATAATAAGAAATATTATGTAGCATGGTTGCATGACAGATTTGTCATAAATTTGTAATTGGCTGCTGCTAATAGATTTATGAATGTATAATTTGACTTAGGCTAAAGTTTGCTTTGATGTGGAACATTAATTATATCAGCAGTCTCCACACATTTAATTTAGCTCAAATGTTATTGGCTTCTAACCCCTTTGATAATAATAAGTACCTGGTATGTTATACGCACTTGTATATTTGAAAGTACATTTGGCTTTCAATTCAGTATGTCAAAGGTCAAGATATCCATTGAAAATGTGATTTTATTAGCATTTAACCTGTCACAGTTTTTACAAAATAGTAATTTGTGGAAAATATGACAATAGAACGAACACAAATCGGATTTCCATTAATACAATAGCATGTGATTTTGTAAGGTAGCAACAGGTAAATTACCGCATACTTTGCTTATCATTCATGAAATTATTTTTCAAAGGGTTTTGATAAACAAATTAAAAATTTGTTAATTTTTCATTGCTATTCCCCCCTTAATCTCAACACCGAATTAAAGATTTTGGGGTAAATATAGTCTAGGACAAAAAATACAAAGGTCTATTTGTATTATGTATTTAAATTAATGCAATAATTTGCAATTATTTAAATTTATCAAGATAAATAGCAAAGCGTGTGTTTTAACAGCAACTATAATATTAGATCATTAGAATTAAATAACAAAGTCAAGAATAGATTTAAAATTTAGAAAGCACCTAGTAGAAGCTAATTGAGTGAATGGAGTTGATTCTGTCATTCCAAGTCATTCATTAGTCTCTATCAAACTAAACTGTCAATAATAAATGAAATGGAGGAGCCATTATACAATTATAAAGTGGTTTTAAAAAAAAGGAAAATAAAAGAGATGCTGGAAACACAACAGATCGATAGGCACCTAAACAAATAAAAGATGGATTAAAAGTTCCACGTATGGAGTCTTCATCAAAAAGTCATGAAATGAGGAAAGGCATGCAATTGTGACAGTCCCTGGGGGTGAGGCCACTCCTTGGGTCATCCCCCTCGGCTATTGAGGGACAGGGGCGTTGGTCTGCCACGGGGTTTCCCGAGGTCCTTCTCGGGGGTGTGTGTGTTCTCGCTGTGTCATTAAAAACTACTGTTGAGCCTGCTTGACGTCTGGCCTTTTCCTGACCTCGTCCTGGCCACTACAACTGGTGACCCCGACGTGATTCTGATCTGTAGTCCGCATTGGTGATCCCGTAACACGCCCTGATGGTCCCCTGTCGTCCGTGGATGCGACTTTTGCGTGCATCCTGGCGGATTTTCCGGACATCCTCGAACCCCACTTCCGCTCCTCCACCCCCATGCATGGGGTGGAGCACCATATTCCTACTACCGGCCCGCCTGTGCACGCCTGGGCACCTCGTCTTGCGCCTCGCCTCGACTTGGGAGGAGTTCCGCCTGATGGAGGTCGATGGGCATCGTGCGCCCCTCCGATAGCCCATGGGCGTCACTGCTCCACATGGTCCTTAAAGCGAGAGGGGGCTGGCGCCCATGTGGGGATTACCGTTGCCTGAATGATGCGACTGTCGCTGACAGGTACCAGGTCCCGCACATTCAGGACTTCAATGCCCATCACGCCATAGCTTCAGTGTTCTCCAAGGTGGACCTCGTGCATGGGCACAACCAAATTCCGGTCCACCCCAATGATATCCCTAAGACAGCCATTATAATGCCATTTGGACTGTTTGAATTTGTACGGATGCCGTTTGGTTTGAAAAACGCTGCGCAGGCCTTTCAGCGTTTATGGACTGTGCGTGCCGTGGCCTGGACTTCGTATTTGTGTACTTGGATGACATACGCGTGGCCAGTCGCTTGTGGCATGAGCACTGCATTCACCTCCATCAGCTGTGTCAGCGCCTCAACGATTTTGGTTTGTCCATCAACTCGTCCAAGTGCCGTTTTGGGATGATGGCCATCGACTTCCTCGGCCACCCCGTAACTCCACAGGGGGTGGTGCCTCTGCCGGCCAGGGTGGCCGCTGTCTGCAGGTTCCCCCATCCAACCACAGTTAAGGGCCTACAGGAATTCATGGGGATGGTAGTCTTTTATCACCGTTTCTTGCCGGCAGCGGCCGCAATCATGCATCCCCTTTTCTACCTGATTGCTGGTCATCGCGGGGAGATTGAGTAGTCCAACGAAGCAACAACGGCATTCGCGAGTGCTAAGGAGGCACTGGTTGGGGCCATGATGCTCATCCACCCATGAGAGGATGCCCTGACCGCCCTGACGGTGGACGCTTCTGAGGTTGCGGTTGGGGCAGTGTTGGAGCAGCTCGTTGACGGATGCTGGTGGCCACTCGCCTTCTTCAGCAGGCATCTCAGTGGTGCTCAACGCTGTTACATCACTACTACCGGCCCTGTATCTCCTTGCCCTGTATCTCGCCATACGCCTCTTTTGCTACTTCCTGGATGGGAGGCCTTTTACTGCATTTATGGATTACAAGCCGTTAACCTTCGCGTTTGCCAAGGTTTCAGACCCATGGTCTGCCTGGCAGCAGATGCAGTTGGCGTTTGTATCCATGTACACCATCTCCATCCGTTTCGTTGAGGGCAAATACAACAGATGGCCGACGCCTTATCGCGACCTGCGGTTCACGCGGTTCTCCAATTTGCTGAGGGAATTAACTATTCCGCCTTGGCAGCCGCACAGCTGGTCGACGAGGAGATGGCTGCCTATCATACAGCAGTTTCGGGCCTGCAGTTGGAGGACATTGTCTGTGGTCCTGGGGGCGCAACACTGCTGTGCGATTGCTCCACTGGACTTCCGCAACCCATCGTCCCCGTCGCCTGGTGGCGCAGGGTGTTTGAGGTGCTCCATGGGCTTGCGCATCCCTCCATCCGGGCGACAACGGCCCTGGTAGCCTCCCGCTTCATGTGGCACAAGCTGCGGAAGGAGGTTGGACATTGGCCGTGCACCTGCATCCCATGCCAGACCACCAAGGTGCAACGACACGAGGACGCGACTTTGCAGGAGTTCACCATCCCTCGGCAGCGGTTCGACCACATTCACGTGGACATCGTGGGGCTGCTGCCGCGATCCCGGGACATGACATCTCTTCACCGTCGTGGATCGCTTCACGCGGTGGCCTGAAGCCATTCCGCTACCTGATTCTTCAATGCCCCCCCGGCATCAGTTTTAAATTTGTGTTTAATCATTCTGTTGTTGCAGAAATTCAGTGAAAGGCAACCATGTCTTGAGAAATTGAACTGCTTTTTCCGCCAAGTCAAGCCTAATGTTTTCTAAATGTAGTGTCTCGGACATATCAGTAATCCACATCTTCACTGTGGGAACTGTTGTCTTTTTCCAAAATTTTAGTATTCGTTTTTTCGCCGTTATTAGGCCGTAATTGAGGAAACGTCTTTGAAATATCGTTTGCTTCGAGCAGGCCTCTGACATGCCTAATGCCTAATTTTAAGTATTTTGGAGAAGATATCAAATGTTCCCCTCCAGAAGTTTTGTAACTTTATACAGGAAGCGAAGGGATGGGTTATAGTTGCTTCTTGGAGGTGACATTTATCACAAATATGAGAGACATTTGGGAAGATGTTGTTCAATTTGGTCTTTGAATAGTAGAATCTATGCAGTATTTTAAATTGTATCAGGGAGTGCCTGACATTGAGAGAGCAGTAATGTATGTATAGAAGGCCTTCCTCCCAGCTATCCTTTGAAATTAATAAATCCAATTCTTTTTCCCATGCTCACTTATACATCTCAGAAGACGGGATGTGTTCAATTAAGAGAGTGGTGTAAATGTAGGATATTAACTTGCTTGTTTCAGCCTGTCTATTCATACATTCATCTAGTATATCTGGACCCATAAAATGACAGTCTTGTGTACATGTTTTCACATAGTCTCAGATTTGAAGATATCTTAAAAAATTGCTTGATTTCAAATGATATTTCTCCTGTAGTTCATGAAACGAGAGGAAAATCCCCTTCACGTAAAGATCTCCCACCGTTTTAATTCCTGAGTTTTTCCATTGTGCAAACGCCTTATCTAAAGTAGACAGTTTAAACGAGGAATTGTTAGCAATTGGTAAAAGAAGAGAGAAATTTCTCAGGTTGTGTATTAATTTCAACTGTTTCCTATCGGGTTTTGCTCATACATTGATTTATTCATAGAAACATAGAAAATAGGTGCAGGAGTAGGCCATTTGTCCCTTCGAGCCTGCACCACCATTCAATATGATAAGGCTGATCATCCAACTCAGTTTCATGTACCTGCCTTCTCTCCATACCCCCTGATCCCTTTAGCCACAAGGGCCACATCTAACTCCCTCTTAAATATAGCCAATGAACTGGCCTCAACTACCTTCTGTGGCCAGTTCATTCCAGAATTCCAGAGATTCACCACTCTGTGTGTGAAAAATGTTCCCTCCCTCTCCCTGTCCTTCTCATCCACCCCCACCACTCCCCCAAAACATCCCAGAACTTCCTCTAACTGACTCTCACTTGCACTAACTTTCTATAACACTACTTCACTCCCTCTTCCTCCATCTCTCTCTCAACCTCTCTCTCTCTCTACAATTCTGCCCCTACCCCGCCCCCTCTCTGCCTTGCTCCCTCTCTCTCTGTCATACTGTCTCTCAGGTTCTCTGTTTGAAGTATTAACCGACTGTGTCAGCAATCTTATAACAGCATATTAAATAGAAACACAGTATAAATGTATACAATATAAATTAATTATAAACCCGGTATAAACCCTAACCCTTTTTATAACCACTGTATAAGTGGATACAGTTGGAATGACTTAAAGACACAGTCTAAATTCAGTGTAAATACAATATGGTCCTCTTAATTGGCATCATGAGATAAACTCAATAAGACAGTTACTTATCTTTGAGGGAATCCGCAGTATCTTGGGCAAACTTGAATGCCTTATCTGGATCGGTAAAGAGGTGCTCCTTTGCTTTATATGTAACTCTCAGTTTGGCTGGATACAGTAGACCGTATCTGAGATTTGGTATATCCCTCAGAATGACTCTCGACTTGGTAAAGAGTGCTCTTTTCTTGACGATTTCGGCTGGATAATCTCTGAAGATTCCTTTGTTATCCCCTTTAAAGATCAGATTTCTGTTGTTGGCAACTTTCTTCATGATGTCTTCAAAAACGTAGGAATGACGCATCTTCAAAATCAGCTGCCTTGGTTGAGCTGTGGGTCCTGGCCAGGCTCTCAGAGCTCTGTGCGCCCGATCCGATGTGGGTTTTTCATCCAGGTTAAGTACTTCTTGGAGTAATTGGGTCACAACATCATGAGGGTTTTTACCCTGTTCTTTTCCTTCTTTCACCCCACAATCCTTGAATTCTGGCGTTTAGAACTCCCTTCCATATTTTTCAGTCACCTTGGCAAGTTGCCCAGAAATACGCTCCAATTCAGCCATCAGTCCGCGTGTTGTCTGAGCATTTTTGGTACTAGCAGCTTCCAATTCTCGAATGGCTTCGCTATGTTAGAAACATAGAAACATAGAAATTAGGTGCAGGAGTAGGCCATTCGGCCCTTCGAGCCTGCACCGCCATTCAATATGATCATGGCTGATCATCCAACTCAGTATCCCGTACCTGCCTTCTCTCCATACCCCCTGATCCCCTTAGCCACAAGGGCCACATCTAACTCCCTCTTAAATATAGCCAATGAACTGGCCTCAACTACCCTATGTGGCAGAGAGTTCCAGAGATTCACCACTCGCTGTGTGAAAAAAGTTCTTCTCATCTCGGTTTTAAAGGATTTCCCCCTTATCCTTAAGCTGTGACCCCTTGTCCTGGACTTCCCTAACATCGGGAACAATCTTCCTGCATCTAGCCTGTCCAACCCCTTAAGAATTTTGTAAGTTTCTATAAGATCCCCTCTCAATCTTCTAAATTCTAGAGAGTATAAACCAAGTCTATACAGTCTTTCTTCATAAGACAGTCCTGACATCCCAGGAATCAGTCTGGTGAACCGTCTCTGCACTCCCTCTATGGCAATAATGTCCTTCCTCAGATTTGGAGACCAAAACTGTACGCAATACTCCAGGTGTGGTCTCACCAAGACCCTGTACAACTGCAGTAGAACCTCCCTGCTCCTATACTCAAATCCTTTTGCAATGAAAGCTAACATACCATTCGCTTTCTTTACTGCCTGCTGCACCTGCATGCCTACCTTCAATGACTGGTGTACCATGACACCCAGGTCTCGCTGCATCTCCGCCTTTCCCAATCGGCCACCATTTAGATAATAGTCTGCTTTCCCGTTTTTGCCACCAAAATGGATAACCTCACATTTATCCACATTATACTGCATCTGCCAAACATTTGCCCACTCACCCAGCCTATCCAAGTCACCTTGCAGTCTCCTAGCATCCTCCTCACAGCTAACACTGCCCCCCAGCTTAGTGTCATCCGCAAACTTGGAGATATTGCCTTCAATTCCCTCATCCAGGTCATTAATAGATATTGTAAATAGCTGGGGTCCCAGCACTGAGCCTTGCGGTACCCCACCAGTCACTGCCTGCCATTGTGAAAAGGACCCGTTTACTCCTACTCTAATCAGTCACGATGTTGTTTAGAAGTAACGAGAATGGGTTCCAACTTACAGCTGATATCAATTTCGAGCCTTTTAATTTCGCCCTTCAGAGAGAAATTCACCTCCTCTATGCGGACATCTATCTTATCAATCTTATCACTGATTTCTGCTCTCCCGGCAGTGATGTCCGTCTTTACAACCGCAAGTTGCTCACCCAATAAAGTTTTGATTTCTTCCACCAAAGGTTGTCTAGCTGCTTCCATACTTGAAGTCGAGGCTTCTTCTTCAGAGGCTTCCTCACTTTCCACAGTTTCCACAGGGCGTCTCTTCCGTGGTGATTTAGACCCTTTAGGAACTATAGGAAGTCTTCTGGGGTATCGTCTACCGGTCATTTAAAATACCGGAGTCGATTTCTGATGACGTCACTTACGCGAAAACAAGTGTCTGCTGGTAAGCAGTTTTCTACTGTCCGTATTATATATTTTGGCCATTTTCGCGACTTTAGCGGCTAAATGCCGCACGTCTTAGGTCGCCATATTGCCACCGGAAGTCTATCTTCAGTGTAAACCAGCATCTGCAGTCTGCAGGGGAGTCTGCAGCCTGTGGGCATGAACATTGAATTCTCCCAATTTTGTTAGCCCTTGCATCTCCTCCCCTTCCTTAGCCCTCGGGCTCCTCCTCCTCCTTTTTCCTTCCTTCTCCCCGCCACCCTCTATCAGTCTGAAGAAGGGTTTCGGCCCGGAACGTTGGCTATTTCCTTCGCTCCATAGATGCTGCTGCACCCGCTGAGTTTCTCCAACTTTTTCGTGTACCTTCTGCAGTTCTCTCTCTTTTTCTCTCCCTCTCTCCCTCCCCCTCTCTCTCCCTCCCTTTCTCCCTCCCCATCTCTCTATCTCCCTCTCACAGTCACTCACTCACCATATGTGTGTGTGTGTGTATGCGTATGTGTGTGTGTGTGTATGTAAGGCAGAAAAGCTATACATATATAACTGTATATCTTTCCAGCATCCACAACCTGTGATTTAGTATTCATGTGTTGTAGTGGCTGTGCTGCATTATCAAAAAAAATCTGCTTTGCAATACAATTCCTTGAATTGTCTGATTCAATGCATCTTTTTGCACCCGTGATGATTTAATTGTTTCACAGTAAAATTAGTCAATTGTAAAATGTTTGTTGAAAGTGTTGGATTATTGCGGCATATTATATCCAATCCTCTCTTTTCTAAGAAGAAGTATAAAATATTTTTCATTCTTATCAAGGAAGTTCAGATTCCCTGGCGATTTAAGAGCAGGACTGCATTTGAATTCTTTTCAGGTGCAACCAGCCTAATTAGCCTAGGGAGATTTGTATCCAGTCATCAGTGATGTATTGGCATCTGTCCTGATTGCTCTTTACATTATGGAGAAGATGCACCCATAGATGTTAATAGATGAGCTTATTTACTTCTTAAGTGAGGAAGATTTTCAGGCTAATCAGTCACGATGAAGAGCAAGTTTCTGCTTTACTTTGATGTGACCTGTAATTCCACAGAAAGCTATTCTGCATAGAATAGATTATGTCTCCTTTAATAAAACAAAAGTGGAGGAACTGTTTTTATATAGTGCCCTTGATACTTCCTAAAGTTCTTGTTTCAATGCTGAAACATGTGCCACATCCTATGATATTCTTTAGACACAAAATACTGGAGTAACTCAGTGGGACAGGCTGCATCTCTAGAGAGAAGGAATGGATGACGTTTCAGGTCGAGATCCTTCAGACAGAAAGTTATGGGAAAGGTGAGGCGATGGCTCCGGCCCGTTGGTGGGTGGTGGAGAAACAAGGGTTGGCGGAGTCGTTGGTGGAGGACTGCAGGGCTGGAGTAAAGATACATGTCGGCGGTAGCAGCATCAGTTCTCCCAGGGAGACAGTCCCTTTCCCATGACTTTCAATCTGAAGAAGGGTCTTGACCCGAAATGTCACCCGTTCCTTCTCTCCAGAGATGTTGTCTGTCCTGCTGCGTTACTCCAGCATTTTGTGTCTATCTTTGGCTTAAACCAGCATCTGCAGTTCCTTCCAACACACTATGATATTCTTTGTTGGACATCAACAATCTTCCAGCATTTCTGTTCATTCAATTCTTCTTCTGAATGGGTCAAAGTAGGGCAACACAGTGGCACAGCAGTAGGGTTGCTGCCTTATAGAGCCAGGGACCACCTGGCGGGTTACCTCACACATTCCAACGAAACTAAACTAAATTAAAATCTGTTGCTATTTTTAGGACAATTATTGTCAAGTCTTAACCTGGTTTCACTATTCCAATGTACACAAGGTCAATCCATCACAAATTAACATCAAAATTAAACATCTTTCCTTTTCTCAACCTTTCCTTTTCCTAATGTCTGGAGTAATAAACATAAGAACGTAAGAGTAAAGAACAGAAGTAGGACAGTCATTCTCACAAGTATGCTCTGCCATTCAATAAAAATATAACTAATCAAATCCTTCCGTGCTATTTTCACACCCGTTTATTCCCTTGTAATTCAGTCTCCACCCCGACTAATTCAATTATTCCATCGCAACAACTGGGGTGGGAGATTGCAACCTTCACGTGGTCCGCCCTGTTTCAACAAATGCAATCAACCCGGCGTGCACAATCAAATAAGATCAAATAGAACAAGTTGCCCAACAACTTTAGGCTGTGTGCGCCATAGGCAAGAAGAAGAAAAACCCAACAACTCTCAGGAATTGAACATGAACAGATCTCTGGGCCCACAATGTCTGCGCTGAATATGATGCCGAATATGATGCCAAATTAAACTAATTACTTCTACCTCCACATTCTCCACATTCTCCATATTTTTCCATTCCCTGCATATCCATGCGCCTATTTCAAAAGCCTCTTTAACCTCACACCTCAGAGCCAAGACAAAAATACGTAAAGTTCTCATCAGTGGCATGTTGTTTGTCGATGATGCAGCAGTTGTGTCCCACACCCAGCATGAACTACAGACACTGATCAACCGCTTCTATCGGCCTTGCAAGGACTTCTGGCTGACCATCAGCCTGAAGAAGACTAAAGTCCTCAGGCAGGATACAGAGGCACCGCCTGTCATCACCATCGACGACTACGAACTCATTGTGATCCATCAGTTCATATACCTTGGTTCCACCATCACCGACAACCTCTCCTTTGACACAAAGATTGACAAGAGGATCAGGAAGGCAGTTACAACACTCGCTCGCCTCACAACTCAAGTGTGGACCAACCCAAAGCTGATAGTGAAGGCAAAGATAGCAGTCTACGCCTGTGTCAACAGCATGCTCCTGTACGGCAGTGAGACCTGGACTACAAAGGCCAGTCTGGAGAGAAGACTCAACACCTTCCATCTTAGAAGCATCTGCCGTATCCTGGGCATATCCTGGCAAGTCAAAGTGTCCAACGCCAAGATCCTGTTTCGCTCTGGCCTTCCCAGTATGTACACTCTACTCAGGCAGAGCAGATTGCAGAGGCTGGGCCATGTTCACCGCATGGAGGATGGCCGTATTCCAAAAACATCCTCTATGGAGAGCTGATATCTGGGAGGAGAACCATCGACCGCCCCCAGCTACGTTACAAGGATGTCTGCAAGAGAGATATGAAGGGGCATTCTTGTAGATTGCAACAGATGCATCCGTTATATCTGCAGCAAATTCTTTCCAATCAGGCCACTAGGACCAGTTGACTTGTTGGTGCCTGGTCCCATTGATTTGCTATGTATTTTTTCTCTCATTGGAGAGATTGCTTTATTCCCCCAGGCTTGTTACCCATTCATTATGTATCATTAATAGGATTTGTTTTAATTTTCTACCATGAAGCACAAATCAAAATAATTATCTAGAATCTCTGCCACTTCTCAAATTTCTATTATTAATTCCTAAATGAATTGTGATGTCCCAATGAACATGTAGCTAGTTAATGCCGAGCATACATCAAGTTCGCACACTGATCGACTATAATTATGGCATAAAACCTGTGGTAATTCCAAAACAAAGCACAGTGCTCCTCCAACCATGTTGTAATATCAATCAATTTCCCTTTGTTGGGATTAAATTAAATATACGTGACAAAATTCCAATGAGTTTTCTGCCAGTTCAACAGAGAGAAATGGGACATTATAGTGACCAGAATGCAGTCTACGCACCAGAAGAACACTTTTTGTAATATTTAATGGACTAGAGATATTTGAAGAACAAATGAATGAATATTTTGAAGGTCTGAACTGAGCTTGAACTTTAAATAATCAGTGTTGAAGTGCACCTTTAGAAGTGCTTTATTAGTTCCTTTCCTGCTTCACCACTGTTAATCTTAAAGACATTCTTGGATGCTACACTAAATGGGGACCAGCAATAATTTGATGGTGGAAGAAAAGGAATGACATGCATTGACATACAGTAACACCCTAGAACGTCAACAGGCCAATACTGTTGAAGTGCTGTCACTGTTACAATGCTGCAATTCTTTCTGAGTTCATTACCTGGGACCTTTATGACTCCAGATAATTTATAGCTTTTAGTTTAGAAGGTTTAATGGTTTAATTATCTGCAAACTTCCATAAAAGCCTGGGTAATAATTTGAATTAGCACAGGGAGCTGTTAGTTCAGTCATTTTCAAGAACTGAATTGAACAGCTGTTCTTACTAAGTCATTTCAAAACTAAGTACCATTTTGTAGAATATTTCATGCAACTCTTCCTCACAAATCTGAGAACACTTTGAACAGTCGGTGAATAGCCTTTCTCATAGGTTCTCAGACAAAGTTTCTGAAGGCATTAGTTACCTCTGACTAGGAGTTACAACTGTTTGTGTCCATGCATTGAAGGTCAGATTGAATGCCACATTGAATGCCAATTTTACTTCGGAGTCACGTGAGTGACTACGTGAAGAAGCCCGCCAGGACGCATGCGTGTCATATCGCTACACGCATTGCGAAACGTCAGACGCGGTGGAATGACGTTCCCCCGCAGCGGCAGTTTTAAAAGCCGCAACGTGCAGGTAAGAGTTTACTCTGCGGTCTTTTTTGTTTCCATTTCCAACTACAGGTGGGAACATGGACAAAACAAAGAAGACAAGGGCTGCGACAAAGCTGGTGAGGGAGGGCCGCGGACCAGCGGGCAGCCAGCGGCAGGCAGCGGCACTCGGATCACCGATAGTGGGATCAGCTTTGCCCGATGTCGCCTCCGCACCGGCCAAATCCACGCGGCCGGGCGGTAAGGCTAGACACAAAACAAACAAGGTCGTGGACTCAGAGGAGTCTGACTTTGAACAACCGCGGGTGGCCAGCGACCGAGAGCGCTGGAGCCGGATGGAGCGGTGTGTGGAGCATTTGCTCCAACATGACAGACTCCGGGAGATGGAGTCGGGTCACTGTGGGCCCTATGATAAACCCACAGCAGTACCTCTTGAAGGGCTGCACAGTTCTTCTACCTCATCAGAGGGGAGCACTGCGGGTCAGTTCAGGGCTGACCTGGAAGAGGGGTCCGCAGAAGGAAAGACAAGTGTGCAAGGGGTGCAGGAACGAGAGAACCTACTGGACATGGTGCCCAATTTCATAGTCAGACCAGACTGGTCAAAATCTGGAGCCAAAGCTTGCTGCCAATACAGACTACATGTCTCTAAACCAGTTACAAGAACAGGCTGTACTGGACACCACATCAAGACACCTGGCACCGGACAACTGCATATCCCTGAATGTTCGAATAGTAAACAAATGTATATGGAAACACATTGGAACAGGAGTCAGAAGTATGGACGTCAAATTACAAAAAGTACTGAAACTCCTAACAGCAGGGATAACAGCATTTGCCCACACAATGGATGACAAGGACATGTCACAGGACCAACAAGATGCACTGGCACTACTCTGCAACACTCAACATGAAATAAACAACATCAGGAAGAGTGCCATTCAACCCACACTAAACCCAAAATTCGCAGGACTGTGCAAACCTGGGACCACAAAACCACCAATACTATTGTTTGCAGGCAACCTATCGAAGCAAGTCAAGGAGCTCGATGAGGAAGCAAAAACCCTGGGACGAATAAAAGGGACGCCAACAAAAACCCAAGACAGCCAAAGACAGCACCCCTACGCACCCACCAGCAGAACTGGTGAAAGCTCGAAGGCCCAGTACTCAAAACATGAGTCTTTTTTAGGCCATGGCCCAGGCCGGCCTTCTTGGAAGATGCGGGGACCTCCAACGCCAACCAAACCGAAAATCCAGACACCAGCGCAACACAGCAGCGAAGAACCTACAAAAAGAAGTAAACCTGCCACTGGTAACTATGGAGGTAGGTGGGTCTGGTTCCCTACAAAATACAGGGAGCATGGAAGTTGGGGGCATCTTTTCTGAATGCATGGAGCATGTTAACAACCGATACTTACATCTTAAGCAGTATCCAGGGATATACAATAGAGTTTATACACAAGTACAGCCCTCCAGTTCAACATATAATGAACTGAATGTTTGTGCTTTCTGATAAAGAAAAATCAGAAGCGCAAGCTTGAACTGGAGCGGCTTTACGTAAAAGGTGTAATTGAGAAAACTCAACACGAACCATTAGAATTTGTGTCCAATATATTTACCAAACTCAAAAAAGATGGTGGTTGTCGCATCATCATAGATCTGACGAAATTGAATACATTTGTACAATATATTCACTTCAAAATCAAAATCTTTGTCACTGCTAAACAATTAATTTCCAAAGGTTACTTCATGGCCAGCATTGATTTAAAAGATGCTTACTATTCAGTGCCTATACGAGGTGACCACAGATGTTACTTAAAATTGGATGGGACAACACTGACAGTATAAAGCACTGCCAAATGGTTTATCATCAGCCCCCAGGCTATTCACAAAAATTTTGAAACCAGCCCTAGCGTTTCTGCAGAAACGTAAACACATGGTCATGGCATATTTAGATGACATACTCATTGTGGGCAAAACTTTGGAATTGGCCAAACAAACTGTAACAGCCACAAAACAGTTATTGAAAAACTGGGATTTATTATCCATCCAGTTAAATCTAAACTAACGCCTTCCACTACTATGGACTATTTGGGGTTCACCATTGACTCAGTTCACATGTCGGTGACTCTGCCTAAGGGAAAGGCTAGAGATTTAATAGAGGCTTGCAATAACCTCATTGGCATCAGCAAACCATCCATCAGATTGGTAGCAAAAGTAATTGGCAAAATGGTGGCTGCCTTTCCAGCCACACAATTTGGACCTCTACATTACCAAAACCTACAGAGAGCAAAAATACAAGCACTCAAAATTAATGCAGGTCACTTTGACAGACCTATGAAACTACCAATCAAAGCTAAAATGGAACTAAAATGGTGGATAGATAACATCTGGCTTTGTTCCAATCCAATCATTGTCAGTAACCCTTCCATGGTACTACAAACTGATGCCAGTGCACTTGGGTGGGGAGCCACCAATACCATCACCAGCTGTGGAGGTAGATGGACTGCTCAGGAGGCATCATTATTACTCACACTGGGCATAAACTACCTGGAAATGTTGGGTGCATTCCGTGGCCTAAAGTCATATTGTACTGGGTCATATCACCAGCATGTTAGACTACAAATAGACAATACCACCGTGGTAGCATACATTAACCACATGGGTGGAAACAAATCGACATCATGTGACAATCTGGCTAATACAATTTGGCAATGGTGTATCCAGAGAGATATTTGGATATCAGCCACTTACCTACCAGGAAGACTAAATTTAGTGGCAGACACCAGGTCACGCAAATTTAATGAAAACACCGAATGGATGTTGAATAAAAAGGTATTTGCTAATATTACAGCAAAATATGGAACACCAGATATCGATCTATTCACATCCAGACTTAACCACCAGTTATCAAATTATGTTTCATGGGATCCAGACCCTGGGGCAGTGGCGACAGATGCATTTTCGCTGCATTGGGGGAAATTGTTTATTTACGCATTCCCTCCTTTCTGCCTCATCAGTTGGGTATTAAAGAAAATACAACAAGACTCTGCGTCTGGTATTTTGGTAGTACCTGATTGGCCTACTCAACCATGGTTCCCAGTGGTACTAAACATGGTATTAGAACCATGTAACACCATCCCACATAGACCAGATTTATTACTACATCCCATAACAAGGGATAGCCATCCATATAACAACCATATAACCATATAACAATTACAGCACGGAAACAGGCCATCTCGGCCCTACAAATCCGTGCCGAACAACTTTTTTCCCTTAGTCCCACCTGTCTGCACTCATACCATAACCCTCCAATCCCTTCTCATCCATATGCCTATCCAATTTATTTTTAAATGATACCAATGAACCTTCCGACACCACTTCCACTGGAAGCTCATTCCACACCGCTACCACTCTCTGAGTAAAGAAGTTCCCCCTCATGTTACCCCTAAACGTCTGTCCCTTAATTCTGAAGTCATGTCCTCTTGTTTGAATCTTCCCTATTCTCAAAGGGAAAAGCTTGCCCACATCAACTCTGTCTATCCCTCTCATCATTTTAAAGACCTCTATCAAGTCCCCCCTTAACCTTCTGTGCTCCAGAGAATAAAGACCTAAAGACCTAACCCATGCCATAAACATTTGAACTTATTAATTTGTAGAGTTTAAAAACACCTCTACTACAACTGGGACTGACGGACCAAACAGTGAACATGATCTCGGCAGCCCAAAGACAATCAACCAAAAAAAAAAAAACAGTATCTGGTCTATATCAGGAAGTGGGAGATGTACTGCCATAAAAACAACATCACCTAGAGAGACATGAACATCCCGTCTGTTCTGGAATATCTGGCAGGCCTCCACTATGATGAGGGGCTCAGTTACAGTGCCATCAACTGCACCAGATGTGCCCTATCGACTTACCTATGGCAGGGGACAGAGCGTTACTCTGTTGGGACTCACCCACTGGTAACAAAACTTATGAGGGGAATTTTTAATACTAATCCCCCAAGAACCAGGTACTCCCAAATATGGGATGTAAGTATTGTCCTGAAGATGCTCAGGAATTGGTCTCCAGCAACAGCTCTGTCCCTACACAGACTGACATTAAAAACAGTCATGCTAACGGCATTGGTCATGGAACAGAGGGTACGGTCACTGCATAAACTAAGACTGGACAACATGACTTCCTCAAAATATTACGTTTCATATCTATGAGTTAGTAAAGCAGAACAGACAGGGATCAGCAGACCTCAATATACAATTTAGGTCATACCCAACAGATGACCGTCTCTGTATAGTAAGATATCTGCCGTTATACATGGAGAAAACAAAAATCCTAAGAGACAATGAGAAGGCACTTTTGGTCAGCCACAAGCAACCACACAAAAGAGTGATGTCCCAGACCATCTCAAGATGGCTGAAACAGGTGCTAACACAGACTGGGGTGGATACTAATATTTTTAAATCTCATTCCACCAGAGCTGCAGCTACATCGGCAGCGATACAGTTGGATGTACCAATGGACCAAATCCTCAAGGCAGCAGGATGGTCAGGGAAAATAACATTCCAATTATTTTACAACAAACCAGTAATGAAACCTGGAACGTTTGCAGAAACAATTTTAAGTTCTGTAAATTAATTTAAACCCATAAAAAGGGGTTATAATTTTGTGTTAATAAATTTTATGATTTCAATGTCGAATTCATGTCCAAATTATGTTAACACAATTCCTCCTACAGTCATCAAGGCAGACGTGATGCATGGACTCGTTTCCACGGCAAGAAATCACAGAGCTTTAAAATCTTCATGTAGTCACTCACGTGACTCCGAAGTAAAATAGTAAGATTAAACGAGAACTTACCAGTTTAAAGTTTGATCTGTATTTTATGAGGAGTTACGATGAGGGATTACGTGCCCTCCGCTCCCACCCTTGATCATATACTTAACTGGTATCTCTTCTCTAATCTTACTATGTTTAGTCATCACAGTTATCTGTGATTTCACACCGCTGCTTTGAAGAATGACACGCATGCGTCCTGGCGGGCTTCTTCACGTAATCCCTCATCGTAACTCCTCATAAAATACAGATCAAACTTCAAACTGGTAAGTTCTCGTTTAATCTTACCATTTCTGGCTAAAAGCATATTATATACAACAAGAATACCAAAATAATTCTTGTATAGCACAAGTAGTTACTGCCTCTGCATATAATATTAAGCCTTACAACAATCTGAAGCCGATAATGAAGAACTTTATACATGGACCTAATGACTTGTACAATAATGTTGATGAAAATGGTTTCAATCTTTGACTGCCTCTTCCTTGACAATAGTCACCTTAAGCCAAAAGACCTCTGTGGAACTTTACCAACTATTCATTCTGCATCTCAATCTGGAAGCATCTCAAAACAGTAGTACGTTTGAAAGTTAACCTTAAAATTTGTTGACACTAAGGAGAGACAAATATTAAGATGAATACACAAAAGATTGCAGATGCAGCCCATGTGGAGGAAAAGGGACAGTGATATTTTGGTTTGAGAATGCTCCATCAGGGCTGAAAGACAAAACATAGAACAATACCACCCTTTGGCCCATATTGCCTGTACTGAACATGATGCCAAAACCAATCCTTATCTGTCTCGATATAACCCATACCCCTCCATTTGTCCCACATGTCTCCTTAAAATTGTGCCCATCTCACCTTAATGTTTATCCATCTTGTATTAAATATTTCCATCATGGGAAAAATATTCTGGCTGTCTACCCTACCTATGCTTCTGTCTAAGATCTATGATCTTTGTATGATCAGTCTAAAGAAGTGTCTTGACACAAAATGTCACCCATTCCTTCTCTCCAGAGATGCTGCCTGTCCCGCTGAGTTACTCCAGCGTTTTGTGTCTAATTTTGGTTTAATCCAATATCTGCAGTTCCTTCCTACACACTGTGCCCCTCATAATTTTATAGATCTCCCCACAATCTCCGGTGTTCCAGAGATAACAATAGAATAACACTCTCTATAATACCCCTTAGTCCAAGCACTATTCTGGGTCTCGACCCAAAAATTCACCTACAGGTATTCCTTTTCTCCAGAGATGCTGCCTGACCCCGCTGAATTACTCCTGCTTTTAGTGTCTGTCATCATTCAGGTAAACCTCCTTTGCACCATTTCCAAAGCCTCCATTTACTTCCTGTATTAGGGTAACCAGAACTGCAGGTAATACTCTAAATGCGGATTAACCCACGTCTAATGATGTTGCATTGTTGCATCATTGCTTTCTGATTCCTATACTCCATGCTCCAACTAACAAAACCAAGCAAACCATATACCTTTTTTAACTACATTTTGCTATCACTTTCAGGGACATCAATGTGGTTAAGTGTCTTGCCATTGATTGTATATTTTCCCTTTACAATAGTGAGGGGAATAACTACATAAAGTGGTGAGGCAGAGGTGGCAGGTAGATTAAGTACAATTATTTTTTTCAGGGATATAATCAGATACATGTTGGATAAAATCAGGTGGATGAGGGATGATCTTACAGAGGTGCATAAAGTCATGAGGAATACATCAGGTAGATGCACAGAGTCTCCTGCCCAGAGTAGGGGGAATCGAGAACCAGAGGACATAGTTTTAAGTTGAAGGGCAAAAGATTTACTAGGAATCTGAAGGGTGACTTTTTTACACAAATGGTGGTGGGTGTATGGAACGAGCTGCCAGAGGAGGTAGTTGAGACAGAGACAATCACAGTGTTTTAAAAACAATTAGACAGGTACTTGGATAGAATATGTTTAGACGGATATAGGCCAAACGTAGGCCAGTGGGACTAGCTCAGTTTGGCAACTGGTTGGCAAAGACGAGTTGTTCTGAAGGCATTTTATGTGCTGTGTAACTTTATGACATGTGTAAACTATGACATGTTTATTCATTGCATTTAAAAATAATGTTCACATAATATCAACTGCACGCCCTAAAATAGTATTCCGCCAGTAAATCACAATGAGTCTTTATTTTATGGTTAAATGCAAATATATTAAAACATTATTAAATAATGATCTAAAAAACAATTTTAGTGGTATATTTGATATAGAATATTCAAAACTCAATTAATCTTTGGTGCTCTATTAGTATAATTTTTTTTTTTAATTTTGCAACAATACATATAAAAAACAGAAGCAATATTAAAACTAAGTAACTTCTGCAAAAAATTGACAAATACATTTGTCCCGATATATAGTTTGGTTTATTTGCCAAATTTTCATTAACACACTCCAAGATTAGAAAATCATTATTCATGGGAGTGATTTTATCTTACAAAACAAACACTGAAGGAGGGACTTGTTATCAAATTCCCCTGTGCCAATTTGCATAATTTCATGGTTGGGTGTTGTTGGGACAAGTAATTCTATCACGATAATAATCATCTTTCTTGCCATAAGGGACAAAACAAAGAGTGACCAATTGATGTTATTCACTGTATTTGGGAGCTTTTGCTTGCTGATCCTAGAAGTGCACATCAGACACATTGATTTTAATTGAAACAAAGGGGTCGCCTTGGTCCACCTTCAGTTTTTTTCTTTGTGTCTTCCATGTCTATGTGTATGGATTCATAGAGTCATACAGTGCCCACGCCGACTAACATGCCCCATCTACATGTCCCATCCCAACCTATGTTATCCATGTACCTTTCAGAATGTTTCTTAAATGCCAGGATAGTATCTGCCTCAACTACCTCCTCCAGCAGCTCGTTTCATAAACTCACCACCCTTTGAGTTTAAAGGTTAACCCTCAGGTTCCTATGAATTAATTTCCCCTTCTTACCTTAAACCCATGTCCTCTGGTTATCAATTCACCTACTCTGGGTACAAGACTGTGGATTTACCCAATCTAGTCCTCTCATGATTTTGTACACCTCTATGAGATCACCCCTCATCCTCCTGTGCTCCAAGGAATAAAGTCCTAGTCTGCTCAACCTATCCCTTTATCTCAGGCTCTTGATTCCTGGCAAAATCTCCCTATATTTTGCTATATATCTTAGATTTATATCTTCTCTGAACCCTTTCCAACATGACAACATATTTCCTATGACATGGTGACCAAAACTGAACACAATATTCTAAATGTGGCCTCAACAATGTATTATATAACTGTAAGATGACCTCCCAACTTCTATACTCAATACTCAGACTGACAAAGGGTAATATGCTGAAAACCTTTTTGATCACCCTCATTACATTTCCTTGTGTTTCAGGGAAGGGGAAAGTCTGAGTGGGAAGGGATTAGTGAACCATGGAGAAGCAGATGAAATGATCTCAATGGAAAGTGGAAAGGTATGGAGATGGGAAATGCTGGTGTGATCACATTGAAATATCAGAGTGATGTGTTGGATATAGAGACTGATTGAGTGAAAGGTTAGGACCAAAGGAACTCTATTTTATTTCCATCGAGGGGGAGTGAGAGTGGGAGCGAGAGCAGAGCTAGCAGGATAGAGGTGATATGCTGAGGGATCTATACACATGAACACGGGAATTATGATTACTACAAATAAAGGACAACTTTGACCTCCGAGAGTGAAAAGCCTTGTCTTGGAAGCAGATGCAATGGAGACAGAGAAATTGAGAGTTGGGGATGGCAACCTTACAAGAGACAGTGAGAGGAGGTGACTACTAGTTAATATGGAAGTCAGTGTGTTTATATTAGATGTCAGTTGATAGTGTGTCCCTTGTGATGGACTGGGCTGGGCTTTTGAGCAAAGCTGTGTTAAACCAAGTTGCAATATATCCTCATAGGATGTTTTCTATCATGTCTTTTCTGTCTGAGCTGTGAATCAACTGACACACTGAATGTTTCCTGAACTGTGAGTGTGGTGTTTTGTGTGGTTTTATGGTGATTTTATGGCGGTTTCAACCTGCTTGAAATGGTATGAAACAGCATTTGAGTGTGGTGGCCTTGCACCCTGCTTGAAATGGTATGAAACTGCATTTGAATTTGGTGGCCTTGCACCATGCTTATAGTGGTATGAAACTGCACTTGAATTCAGCAGCCTTGTACTGTACCTGAAGTGGTCGGAAACTGCACTTGAATTCGGTGGCCTTGCACCCGGCTTGAAGTGGTAGGAAACTACACTTGAATTTGGTGGACTTGCCCCCTGCTTGAAGTGGTCGGAAACTGCACCTGAATTTGGTGGCCTTGCACCCGGCTTGAAATGGTAGGAAAATGGATTTGAATTTGGTGGCCTTGCACTCTGCTTGAAATGGAATTTGAAGGAATAGCTGAGAGTCAACTGCGAGCCCACCAGCCATGAGTGAGCTGCCAGCACATCATGCTTGAGGGACTGAGCTGCCACCCCAAGAATCCATTTGGCCACCAAAGTCCATACTAGCCCTCTGGAGACCAGTCCCTTCAGCCCACAACACCCATACCAGCACTCCAGAAAGCCCCCCCCCCCCCCCCCCCCCCCCCCCCCCCCCCCCCCCCCCCCCCCCCCCCCCCCCACTAGCCATCAATCTTGTAATTGGCGGAGAGGTGGAATATTGCATTGGGGGACCAGCCCTCCCGTGTGAACATGGGACCCAATGGGTCCCACTTAGTCTAGTATATATATTTTATTTAATTGGAAATGTATTATTTGGACAAATTTAACAATATTCCTTCAATGCAATATTCCAGTATTTCATCTGACAATTCAATGGTGCAGATTGTTACAGAAACAAGTCTAGTTAAAATTCAATGGTTCTATGCATGAGGATTATTATTAATAAAATATATACCTTTATTATTTTCTGTGCTTGGCTTATGTGCATTGAATATGAAGAAACATAGACAATAGACAATAGGTGCAGGAGTGGGCCATTCGGCCCTTCGAGCCAGCACTTCCATTCAATGTGATCATGGCTGATCATCCCCAATCAGTACCCCGTTCCTGCCTTCTCCCCATATCCCCTGACTCCACTGTTTTTTAAGAGCCCTATCTAGCTCTCTCTTGAAAGCATCTAGAGAACCTGCCTCCACCACCCTCTGAGGCAGAGAATTCCACAGACTCACCACTCACTGTGAGAAAAAGTTCTCTGTTCTAAATGGGTCCTTATTCTTAGACAAATTTACCAGTCAGCACATGCCCTGATTTACAACCTGAGGGTGCTTAGAATTTCTAAGCTCAATATTTCACCTTCATGCAGAGAAAGGGATTTGTTGAACTGTTCCATTATAACAATGGGTTGCTTGCACATTGTTTTCTGTACAAAAAATCTTGTGCAACAAAATGTTTCTTCATAAATTGTTATTGCTTCACTTCTAATCTAAAAAAATACACTAATAACTAAATATTTTACTGTTTCAGGCTCAGCTCACCTATAAATGGGTATAAAGTAAATTAAATGGAAGTTAGCATCATATGAATATGAAAATGGAATTTTACACAGCATAATCTAATAACAAAATAGGTGATGCTCCGTTTTCATGTGATCATGTATGATTATCACATGCAAGTTAGATGTCTGCTTGAAAACACTGATGAAGGAATTCACTTCTAGCTAGTAAAGCTAATTGCATGATTATTCTGACCGACTTTCTTTTCCATTGAAGTCAATGGAATATTTTGCTGCATTAAAAAGTCCCACATGAAAGGAGATTGTTGTTGTAAGTGCACCCTCAGCACTAGTTAACCCCTCTGGGAGGACATCAGCTCCAGCTCTATTTAAATACAATGTATGCACCTTGATATATTCTATCATGTCCCAGGTGTCAGGGGTTATGGAGAGAAGGCAGGAGAATGTGGTTAGGAGGGAGAGAATAATCACCCATGATTGAATGCGGAGTAGACTTGATGGGCCAAATGGTATATTCTGCTCCTATCACATATGATCATATGAATGCAGAATGCCCAGAATTGTGGTGACTTTGTCGTTAAATTGTTGAACTATAATCGAGAGACCTGAGTTAACTACACTGAGACAAATGGTAATTGTGGAAGTTAAATTCAGTAAATAAAATGGAAAGACTCTGTTGTCATTAGCCAATCTTCCCTACACTCCATGTTATCTATACTATTACTTAAACTCTCAGGTTGACCACATCCAGCCTGCGTTGTTTTTAAATTTGCGCAAAAACGGTACCATAAGATTTTCTGCCACCTTACTCACCGTTCTCCTATGCCCCAAATGCACCAAGTTTTGTTCCGATCAGTAGAATATTAGAAAAGTTATGAAGGTTTAAAAAATCGTGAGATCACAAGATTGGCCTTCTCGCCTGTCAGTCATCATTAAGTTAACGCACCTTTTAGCACCGGGGTGAGAAGAATAAAGCCCCGGAGGCCGGGCGGGTTCCGTGAGCCAGGGTGAGCTCCGAAGCCGTGGAGCAAGTGCGGCCGGGAGCGAGTGTGTGGCCGGCAGCCAGTGCGGCCAGGAGCCGTGGCGTGGGTGTGGCTGGGAACCGTGGCGTGTGTACGGCCGAGCCCCGTGGCCAGGAAGCACTGAGTGAAGCCATAGACCCCCTTCCCGTCCACACAGCCCCTCCCACACACACCCCTCTGCCCCACACCCCTCCCACCACACCTTCCACCCACACCCCTCCTCCCCTCCCAACCCATCCCACCCATACCCCCCTCCCCCACACCCCCCCATCCCCCCCCCCCCCCCCCCACACCCCCCCCCACCAAGCCCCCCTCCCACCCCCCCCCCTCCCCCCATACAAGCCCCTCCTCCCCTCCTCCCCACACCCCTCCTCCCCTCCCCCTCCTCCCAGCCCCCCTTCTCCCCACACCCCTTCTCCTCTCCCTCCACTCCCCCTCACCTCTTCCCCCCCCACCACCTCCCCTTCCCTCCCACACACACCTCCCCCCCCACATCCCTCTCCCACACACACTCCCCTCCCCCCACATCGCCTCCACTTCACCCACACGTACCTCCCTCCACTGACATGTATCACCCTCCCCCCTCACAATGCAATCCCCGTGAATGAGTCCAGAAAGCCGTGAGTGATCCAGAAACCTCCGAAAGCCGTGAGTCAGCTGCGCCTGCACAGTTTGGGGCTATGGGTGAGTAGCGGAATATTGCGTTGGGGGACCAGGCCTCCCGTGTGGGAATGGGGCCCAACGGGTCCCACTTAGTCTAGTTGACACCTAATGGCAACTCCCTATTTTCAACAGAATACTTCAGGATTGCAGTAAATAGGGACTTAGTCCTTCTTCCAGACTATTTCTCCATTCTATTTCACTATTCTCTTTCGTAAAACTGATATTTTTCCATTCCTTTCAAAACACCAGATATTCTGTGTGAAGATCTTCAACCTGCCTTCACATGTCATTGTTTCCCCCACAATGTCATGACTTCCACTTTCCCCTCTCTCTCAAATATGCTGCTGACTCTGAGTAAAGTTAATTAGAAAAGGAGGTCACCATATGACCAAGAAAACTTCAGTTTGCAAGATGCTTTTATTCTGTAGTTTACCTTGAAAAAAGAAAGTACGTTGTGTTATTAAACAATCGATGCGGCACAAAGATTATTTGGTCAAATGTATTTGCACATTTTTTTCTGAGCCAAAATATTCCTCTACAATTCAGCTATGTATAAGATTCACAACAAAAAGCGGGGACATCTAAAGCTGGGTTATCTCAATCCAAAGAAAGCAGCTGCATATCCCCGCAGAGATCATTACACTCTCATTCTTCTGAGGGATTTTTCACTAAAGTTCAAAACACAAAATCTGCAGACAGATAAACGTGTAAATGCTATAAAACCTTTTTGTTTTGCCACAATGGTTTTCCATTCTGTTTGCTGGATTTTATTCTATTTCATGTGTCAAATAAAAATTCTGGTCAATTACTGTATTTGAGGTATTGATTGAATTGTGCTTACAACTATTGTGCCCCATCGAACATTCCTTTTCTGAGAAGTGCACAGCCTTGATTTTCAGTTGCCGACCTTCCAAACAAACTATTCAACAGTCAACCAGTCCTACAAGACGTTGCACTTTAACTATTCCCTGTATTGAAAGGATAACAGGTAGACAAAAATGCTGGAGAAACTCAGCAGGTGAGGCAGCATCCATGGCTATCTAAGGATAACATCTAAGGATAACAAACCTCTTGGATGAAATTGTATGCTGTGTCATCTTAAATAGATATTTTTAATTAATTCAATTGGATTAGTAAAAAAAACCAAACCCAAATATTCTGGTCTGAAGAAGGGTCTCGACCCGAAACGTCACCCATTCCTTCTCTCCAGAGATGCTGCCTGTCCCGCTGAGCTACTCCAGCATTTTGTGTCTACCTTCGATTGCTTTCCTACACCAAATATTTAAACTTATAACCAGGCTAAATAAAATGCAGTTTTAAGTTCCAGACTTGGAATAACTGAGCCTATACTGTGTCTGTTTTCCAAACAAGGTTTGATATGGTGATGAATAGACCTTTATAATGAGAGAGAGAGAGAGAGAGAGAGAGAGAGAGAGAGAGAGAGAGAGAGGGAGAGAGAGAGAGAGAGTTAGAATCAAAAGATCAGATGCAAGGACATTTCTGCATCTTTATAGGCTTGAAATAACTCCCTATATATAGCACACAATGTAAATATTTAATAAAGATATATAGAAACATTTTGCTTATTGACTATTGGGTTAACGTACCAATAATCAAGAAGATAGATTGACCTTAAATCACATTGACTTTTCATATAAAAGCATAACGTGTTGTCGCAGCAAAGAAGGAGTGCATTTGAACTGTTAAGTCAATTTACTCGGGGAAATAGCTTAGAGTGGATTGTTGAAGGTATCAGAAGAAAATATTGGCAGAATATGAAATACAATGCAGGCACTACAAAGAATTCCACCAAGATCCTCCACTGGTTTGTTTTTTGCTCAAGATTCTAGCATCAGCAGTCTCTTGTGTCAGCATTAAAGAGAAAGTACCCATCTTCCTTAGAGCAAAGACTTGCAAGCAGATCTATTACAAATAGATTCAAACAAGGGGACATGACATGAGAATTAAGGGACTGAAGTTTAGGGGTAACATGAGGGGGAACTTCTTTACTCAGAGAGTGGTAGCTGTGTGGAATGAGCTTCCAGTGAAGGTGGTGGAGGCAGGTTTGTTTTTATCATTTAAAAATAAATTGGATAGTTATATGGATGGGAAGGGAATGGAGAGTTATGGTCTGAGCGCAGATATATGGGACTAGGGGAGATTATGTGTTCGGCACGGACTAGAAGGGTCGAGATGGCCTGTTTCCGTGCTGTAATTGTTATATGGTTTATATGGTTAAATACATTTTCAATTTGCCATTGGTAAGGACATTAGGGATTCTGCTAATTTTGTGCTAATAGGTTGACAGAATATAATTTAACCTGGGATTTCTCAGATGAAGGGACCACTCATTGTGGTTATTTCCCATTCCACAGGAAACAAATGAGGAAACATCAATTTCAGGAACTGATAAGAGGCAGTACATTTTATCCATCAGAGACGAGCTGTTGTATTTTCCCAGTGAAGTATGAGCCACAGCCTTCTGTTGCTGACTGCTGGAGAGATGTGAGACCCAATGTTCATGTGTTCCTATCTGAGCAAAGGATGACTGATGGATTGGTCTCTGTGAACTGTGGCCTTATAACCAATGATAGCTAGCATCCTGCCTCTACTCTGCCACATCTGACAGGGTGCCTTCAGCACCAAATGTTTGTCAGCCTTTGAAATTCTGCACCCTGGGGATTCACACAAATTGGCAGAATTCATTGGCATCACCCTCTGCTGTGGTGTGTGATTGTGTGTCTGATGCAAAGTGGATGAACTTTACAGTCATGCTGAGAGAGAGACATTTCTTCTTTCGTGTCCTTATACTATATAGTGGCTCGCCACTGCTGTAAACATTGTTGCATTATTGGAGTGTTAAGTGCAAGATCTGCAGTAGTTCATGGATTATCCAGCAATGGGCAGTAGGTGTTGCATTATCTGGATCTGTGTGCCACAGTTACAGGTTGTTGTACCCTCGATGTAGCCCCATTTGTGCATTGTCACCCTTGACTGCCCGACCCCGGTTCACAGTTGGTTGAGACATCTCCAGTTCAGCCAGTGTTCATCAGCACCTGCTGGTAAGCGCTCTGCTGCTGATATGCCCATCTTGGTGGAAATAGGGACAGTGGCTAGTCTGTTCTTCCACATCTGGAGGCGAGCTTCAGTTGGTGTTGTTTCCAATGGAGTGACGCTGGTTACGAAGCCTTTACAGGATTTTAACCGCTTAGGAGGGGGAACATGGTTGTGTAATGGGTGTCTACGGTCTGTCAGTTGTTTCAGACTCTCTGAAGACATTGATTACACTCTGAAGACAGGGATAAGGGAAACAAGAGATATAGATGGTGATGTGGAGAGATAAAGAACAATGAATGAAAGATATACAAAAAAGTAACGATGATAAAGGAATCAGACAATTGTAAGCTGTTTGTAGGGTGAAAATGAGAAGCTCGTGTGCCTTGAGTGGGGGAGAGATAGAGAGAGAGGGAATGCCAGGTTTATCTGAAGTGAGAGAAATCAATATTCATACCACTGGGCTGTAAGCTGCCTAAGCGAAATATGAGATGCTGTTCCTCCAATTTGCATTTAGCCTCACTCTGACAATGGAGAAGACTGAGGACAGAAAGGTCTGTGGAGGAATGGGAAGGAGAATTAAAGTGTCCAGCAACTGAGAGATCAGGTTGGTTTAGGCAGGCTAGTTAGGGTGTTCCAGTATGAATAACTGGACTGTTTTGGGAAAAAAAGCTATGCAGTAACTAGTGTGCGGAGGGCTTTAAGACCTTTCTGGTGGGGGATGGAGGTGTAGATTGACTGAACGTCCATTGTAAAGATGAGGAAGTGAGGGCTGACAAAGCGGAAATCATTAAAGAGATGAAGGGCATGTGAGGTATCTTGGACATGTTGGGAGGGATTAGACAATAGGTACAGGAGTAGGCCATTCGGCCCTTCAAAATTGGACCAGGTCTGTCTTAATTGAATAGACAGTGCTTTCTTGGCTGCTGAGTCAATTAGCTTATCTTAGCTTCTCCTGGCAGCGACCAAATACCCATTGCCATACCTTTGAGCATATGCATAACAGGAGCAGATCTACTAGCAGTTATTTTATTAGTTAAAGGTAGACAAAAATGCTGGAGAAACTCAGCTGATGAGGCAGCATCTAAGAGAGAAGGAATAGGCGATGTTTCGGGTCGAGACACTTCTTCAGACCGATGTCGGGGGGGACGGGAAAAATAAATGAAGAGGCGGAGACAGTAGGCTTGTGGGAGAGCTGGGAAGGGGAAGGGGAAGGGGAAGGAAGGAGAAAGCAAGGACTATCTGAAATTGGAGAAGTCAATGTTCATACTGCTGGGGTGTAAACTACCCAAGCGAAATATGAGGTGCTGTTCCTCCAATTTGTGCTGGCCATCAATCTGGCAATGGATGAGGCCCAGGACAGAAAGGTCGGATTTGGAATGGGAGGGGGAGTTGAAGTTCTGAGCCGCCGTGAGATCAGGTTGGTTAGCGCGAATTAAGCGGAGGTGTTGGGTGAAGCAATCGCCAAGCCGTTCTTTTTCTCGCCGATGTAGAGAAGTTGATACTTGGAACAACAGATGCAATAGATGAGGTTGGAGGAGGTGCAGGTGAACCTGGATGGAGTCGAAGGTGGAGGTAAAACAACAAGTGTAGCATTTCCTGCAGTTTATTATAGTTCAGTTTAGAGATACAGCGCTTAAACAGAGCCTTCAGCCCACTGTTTAAGAAGGAACTGCAGGTGCTGGAAACATTGCCTATTTCCTTCGCTCCATAGATGCTGCTGCACCCGCTGAATTTCTCCAGCATTTTTGTGTGCCTTCAGCCCATTGGATCTTCACCAACCAGCGATCCTCGTACACTAGCACTATCCTACACATGAGGAACAATTTACAATCTTTACAGAAGCCAATTAACCTATAAACATGTACATCTTTGGAGTGTTGGAGGAAACCGTGGCACCCAGGAAAACCCACATGGTCATGGGGGGTAAGTAAGTAAGTAAGTAAGTTTTATTTATATAGCACGTTTTAAGTCAACTCGCATTGACACCAAAGTGCTTTACATAAAATAGATAATAAGTTTCCATACCATAGAAAAAGGTTAAAAAACTAAAGAAAATGGACACAACACATTATAGAGTTCAACACAAACGTCCCCCCACAGCAGAATCTAAATTTTCCACTGTGGGGAAAGGCACCAGAAAGTTAAGTCCTCTTCCTCTGAAACACCCGAGGTCGGGGCCCATTTGTGGTCTTGCAGCCAGTCCGATGATTTTCAGGGCCCTCTTGCCGTGAAGATGGAACTCTGGCGTCAGGTGAAACAATTCCTCAAGCGGCTTGGAAAGTCTGGAGCTGCTGCCTCCTCCCCGGAGACCGGACACCGGGGTATTCGGAGCCCTCAGGCCGCGCCGGTTGGAGCTCCGACCCCGGCGAACTCGATTCCAGGCTCCGCGGCGGTACAAATCCAGCGGCGCCCGCGGCCGGATGCCCGCAGCCCCAGCTCCGCGATGTTGGGAGTCGGCGGCCACAGCGCTCTGGAGCTTACCGCACGGCGACCCGGTAAGGCATCGCCCGCTCCCTGTTGGTATCCCAGTGCTGCACCGCCGCCGAAGCTGTAGTCCCGGCCGGTCACGACAGGGAGAATGTACAAACTCCGTACCGACAGCACCTGTAGTCAGGATCAAACTCGGGTCTCTGGCATTATAATGCAGAAAATCTACATCTGCACCACCTGTCATTGTAAGGGTAACAACAATTACATATTAAGAAATAGTTACAAAGATTATATGCAATTGTTAACTGAAGTATACAAGAAATTATAAATGACCAGAAACGCGCCACCCTTCCTCTCCGTGGAAACAAATGCAGTTAGTGGATCAGGTCTATTTAGGTTCCTCAAAGCACAATATAACTTGTGTGGAATTGCAAATGATGTGCTCATCCAGGACTGATACTTTTGCTGATAACTTTATGACATTTATGCTATTATCCTTAAATCTCCCTCGTTCATCCTCCTAAGATCCAGGCCAATATGAGATACGTTACTTCCCAATACTATTGGCCAAAAAACTCCAGCTTCCTAAATATTCTTCCTTTCAACCATCATAAAAATGGTATTCTTATAAGTGAATGAATATGTATCCATAAAACTTTAACTTACTATTCTTCAAATTGCCTTATGAATCGAGGACACTTAGTAAAGTTGGGAACTCATTCTAATATCATTGAAAATGTCTGTTTTTATGTGGATAGCAAAACTGAAATATATTGCCATGTCAACATGAGTTACTACATGGAAGACCTTTTGGTGCAGTTTTATACCTGCAGTTTTTTTCTAAAAATGTGAGTAACATTTCTCCATTTTAACAAAGAAAAGCTAGTTCTAGCTAGCAATCCATTTCTGTGGTTAAGTGCTATACTATATTACCAAAAATATGTTGTACACAAGTAAAATATTAGAAATTTAAAGTAATGTTATCAGTTTTGACAGGCTGTTTCCCATGACATGACATTTCTGCAGCATCAGCAATTCAGAAGAGGTGGTGCTCTATTAATTATTTGGATATTTTTCACTTCCAGTTGTTTTTATAGCCATCATCCACATGGAATTGAGACTACATTTAAGTGGTTATTTTGTTTGTTTCAGCATTGTACTGTTGATTCTAAAGTTCCATGACATTCAATGTTAGATTAGCTATAATTGTTTTGATAGTTTTCTAGTCCCGGTCCTTCTCCTTTCTATTTAAATATCCTTCTCTAACATGCTGCATTGGATTTCCTCATGATCCTTCTATGCGTATAGATTACAACTCCTGAATGTATAGGCATATAACTGGCAGAGCACCTGGTTGAGAGGAAATTAAAAACATTATTTGGTCTTTAATGAGATTACAATACAATATGATACGATGCAATAGAACTTTATATATCCCAGGAGGGAAATTGATCTTCTAAGTCATAAAAACAAAAAATACACGAAATATGAAATTAAAGTGATGAATGGAAAGGATTGGAGATGTGCATAGATCGGGGAGGGTAATGGGGTGGGAGGGGGGGAGGGGAGTCAGTCTCAGGCTACCCCACGACAGAAGGGGGAAGGAGTTGTACAGTTTGATAGCCGCACCAAAATTTAGTAAGGACTCATGTATTGTTAGGCCATTTTGGTCAAGTCTGATGTGCTCTGAAGAAATAAGACAAGCTTCTGAATGGTGACAGTAATGGGTAGTTTACACGGGGCGACTTGACGCAAGATGTAGCCAGAGTGGAGTGGTCGTGGTCTAGCACGATATCACACGATATAACGGGGGGGTAGACCAAGAGTTCCCACGGTACTCGGCTTTTCTGTTATTTGAGCGAGTGACTTGTCCGTCTGCCGAGCTTTCCCGTTAAATCTTGAATGAACTGCAAGTGTAATAAAATCATCACGTGGCACAAATGATGTCACTTTTTTTCACACACTATAAATATCCTCCCTTGGTTGAATTGGCTCAGTTGGAAACATGCCTATACTAACTAGATTCGAGTACAGAATGGTGGTTTTTTTCATTGACGCGCTGTATGCAGCAGCCCACTATGTGCATCGAGGACGCTTGCGTGAAGCCAGAAGGATTAAAAAGAGAATCAAGAGGAAGTCTCACTGGGTGAAGCCCCTCTTTCAACGGAGACCTCAATTTGGACAATATGATCAGCTGCTTAATGTTCTATTTGAAGAGGATAAAAGTGCATTCACAAACTTTGTCAGAATTTCACCCGAGCTCTTTAATGAGCTGAAGCATAATTTGGGACCTCTGCTGAAGAAGACAGACACTGTAATGAGAAAGGCACTGGAACCAGGGTTACGCATAGCAATCACCCTGCGCTACTTGGCCTCAGGCGATTCTTATAAAAGTTTGTCTTACAACTTTCTTGTCGCCACCAGCACCATCTGTGGTATTGTCCGAGAAACCTGTGAGGCGATCATCGAATTTTATTCAGCTGAAGTGATGGAATGCCCCAGTACACCAGATGCGTGGAAGAGAGTTGCACTGGGGTTTGAAAACAGGTGGAACTTTGCTCACACATGTGGGGCTTTGGATGGCAAGCATGTGGCAATTCGTAAACCACCCGGAGGTGGCTCAAATTATTTCAATTACAAGAAATTCCACTCAATTGTACTCTTGGCGGTGGTTGATTATAACTACAACTTCCTGTATGTGGATGTGGGCACACCTGGAAGTGTTGGTGATGGCCGGATTTGGAAAGAAACATGGCTTGGAAAGAGAATGGAAGGTGGAACAGCAGGTATGCCTGATCCAGAACCTCTGCCAGGGGAAGACAGCCCGGACATCCCATTTGAGATGGTTGCTGACGAAGCCTTTGCACTACGGCCGTGGATTATGAAGCCATATCCACAGAGGAATCTAACTAGGCAACAGAGGATCTTCAATTACAGGCTGTCAAGGGCCAGGAGGGTTGTAGAAAATGCTTTTGGCATCTTGGCAAACAGAATTAGATGCTTGCTCAAGAAAATGGAGCAGAAGCCCAAGAATGTGGAGAGTATAGTATATGCAGCATGTGTTCTGCACAACCTGATCCGAATGAGAGGTGCAGCTGCAGGATCAGAAACATCCACCCAGGACGGTGACGTGATGGACAGAGAAACAGGGGGAATAACATTAGGTTCATGTAGAAGTGGTGCAAACATTGCGGAAATGGTGCCACTGCAGCGTTTCAAAGGTAACTGGGGAACATACAGTGTGAAAGAGCAAAGAGACCATCTCTGCGCTTACTACAATTCACAATTGGGGAGTGTGCCGTGGCAGGACAGCCACATTGATGGGTAGCCGACCACAGGAACACTACTGCGTGTTAGCAGAAATGCATAGCGATTAAGCTTACTTTCTAGTGTTGTCCTCTGAAAAGTGCATCCTATACGATGTTCTACCGCAAAACCTGCCATTTAGCATATTGCATTCTCACTTTTAATGCCTGAGTTTGGGTTGTTGCGGAGGTTAATGAATATAATGTGTTTAAAATAATGTAGCCTGCCTCATTTGTTGATTTTCGTGTTTGCGAGGCCCTTTTATAGACAAATGTTTGGTGTGATGCACCTTCTCAAAATATGTGAAAGAAGTCGTCTTTTTATATTGTAAAATTGCAATAAAGACTTTGTGTCACGTTTACCGTGCTGATTGGCTTATTTTATTCCCTACGGAGAGGTGAAGCTTTCAAACGTTTTAAATAGCTCATCAATTGATGGACCTGAACACTCACAAATGGAAATAAATGAGAATGTGATTATATCACCTAACTTCAACTATTTCGTTTCTCAGCATGAGAGGGATTCTAACATTAGAGACATTCATATTGTAGTGATGTGTTGATGAAGAATTGCAGACAGCAAGCTGATAGTGAAAAATATATTTATTTAACAATGAGGTCAACAAACACTGAAAATCAAACAACTGAGGTAAAAGCTTTTTCACACTTCAGGCTATCATAAAATGCGGAGCCGCCAACAGAATCAAAGTAATGCCCAAGAGTAAAATACACACATATAAACATACAGACATTTATAAAGGACTCTAGAAGTCACACAAAATTCTGCTGCATGGCAAAAACATTTCTGGCATGCTTTACCCCCTTTTTCTGAGCTTTTCTAGGAGCCATCTCTGCGTGTTCCTGTTAAAAAGATTCACCAACATTGACAATGAGGTGGGACGTCCTCGATGGACACGTGTTCAATTAACAACATTGAGAACACCTTTTTTACTCACCTCCCCTCCCCTCTATCCAACTTCCGGGTTCACCGTCCGCAGGAGTTCCCACGGTCACCGCAAGAGTTATTAAGGATTACGCACGGGGCACTTCATTCATACAATGTTGCAATGCTCAACCACAAGTGCACAAGACACTCTTGGACAAATTCAAACATGTTTGAATTTTCTCCCGAGTACACAAGGTACACGATTACATGCCGTTAGCGCCACGGTGGTCCACGAATGCCGTATTGTTACCGCACGATGTTCCCACGATGTCAAACTCGGGGTACCTCTTGCGTCAAGTCGCACCGTGAAAAGGGGGTTTAAGTCTGGGGCCAGATCAATGTTGCAATTTCAATTGACAGAATTAATGGGATTTCTGCAGAGGGCCTCCAAGGAAGTGTAAAATGCATGAGGTTGATTGGAGTAATGCAAACTAAGTGTACATATTGTAAATAATGTTGCTAGACAGTTACCCTGGCAGGTTTGTTTGGATTCCAGGGTAAATGTTGCATTATTCAAGTTAATATGTTTGATTGGATTATAATGATACCACCGCTCTTTAGTTCGGCCCCTCAAGGTTCGGGGTCCTATAAAAGGCAGCCCCCACGAGATCATTTGTCGATCTTCTGGAAGAGCGCTTGGAACTGCGTGATCTTTTGGAGTGTCTCTGCTTGCACGAAGCTGAAGGGCTTGGCCAGGCAGATACAAGGATCAAACCCGTGGTATCGTATAGAGTAATTTGTTGTCCTATCTAAAAATAAAGATTAGTTGTTCCAGTGCTTGAATCAGTGTTTTATTGACTGAACTAGACTGGGGGAAGCTTGGAACAGCTTACTTACATGACCATCTCCCATGGATGGAGTCGAGCTCTGGAAGAGTTTGTTAATCATTGTTAACCAATTTGTGATACATAATTGGATAAACTGCTGTAGAATTATGGGCTTTGAAATTCCTCAAAGTGCTTTTTAAATGATTAAACTTAAAGGTCATAGAGTCACACAGCACAGAAGCAGGCCCTTTCACCAACCATGTACATGCTGAACTATCTGTACTAATCCCATTTGTCAGCACTTGTTCCATAGCTTGCTATGCCTCAGATATGATAAGAGAACTCGAGGTAAAGGAACCGCTTGGAGGTAGTGATCATAAAATGATTAGTTTTAATCTGCAATTTGAGAAGGAGAAGGTTAAATCGGAAGTGATTGCAGTGAGAGGGGAGCTAGCCAAGGTAGACTGGAAATGGATCCTAGCAGGAATAACGGTGGAACAGCAATGGCAGTAATTTCTGGGCATAATCCGGAAGACACAGGCCTATTTTATTCCAAAAAGAAAAAAAGATTCTAAGTAGAGTAGGAGGCAACCGTGGCTGACAAGAGAAGTTAGGGATAGAATAAAACTAAAATAAAAGATGTATAACACAGCAAAGAGTAGCCGGAAGTCAGAGGATTAGGAAACTTTCATAGGACAACAGAAGGAAACAAAATGGGCAATACGGGCTGAAAAGATGAAGTACGAAGGGAAGCAGGCCAGGAATATAAAGGACAGTAAAAGCCTCTTTAGATATGTTAAGGGAAAAAGAGTAGCAAAGTCAAATGTGGGTTCCTTGAAGTCAGACACGGGAGAAATTATTATGGGCAACAAGGAAATGGCAGAAGAGTTGAATAGGTACTTCGGATCTGTCTTCACTAAGGAAGGAAACAATCTCCCAGATGTACTGGAGGACAAAGCATCTAAGGGGGTAGAGGAACTGAAAGAAATTTTCATTAGAAATAGTATTGGGTAGGCTAATGGGACTGAAGGATGATAAATCCCCTGTTCCTGATGGTCTGCATCCCAGGGCCCTCAGGGAGGTGGCTCTAGAAATAGTGGACGCATTGGTGATCATTTTCCAATGTTCAATAGATTCAGGATCAGTTCCTGTGGATTGTAGGATAGCTAAGGTTATCCCACTTTTCAAGAAAGGAGCGAGAGAGAAAACGGGGATTTACAGACCAGTTAGCCTGATTTCGGTGGTGGGAAATATGCTTGAGTCAATTATTGAAGAGGTAATAATGGAGCATTTGGATAGCAGTAAAATGATTAGTCCAAATCAACATAGACTTAAAAAATCGGAAATCATTCTTGACTAATCTTCTGGAATTTTTTGAGGATGTGACAAGTAAAATGGATGAAGGGGTGCCAGTAGATGTAGTGTATCTAGACCTTCAGAAAGCCTTTGAAAAGGTCCCGCACGGGAGACTGGTGACTAAAATGAGAGCACATGGTATTGGTGGTAGGGTGTTGACATGGATAGAAAATTGGTTGGCAGACCGGAAGCAAAGAGTAGGAGTGAACGGGTCCTTTTCAGAATGGCAGGCAGTGGCGAGTGGAATGCCGCAAGGCTCGGTGTTGGGGCCGCAACTGTTTACCATATATTAATGATATGGAAGAGGGAATTAGGAGCAACACTAGCAAGTTTGCGAATGACACAAAGCTGGGTGGCAGCATGAACTGTGAAGAGGATGTTATGAGATTGCAGGGTGACCTGGACAGGTTGAGTGAGTGGACAGATACGTGGCAGATGCAGTATAATATAGGTACATGTGAGGTTATCCACTTTGGTGGCAAAAACAAGGGGCAGATTATTATCTCAATGGGGTTAGGTTAGGTAAGGGGGAGGTGCAGTGAGATCTGGGCGTCCTTATACACTGGTCACTGAAAGATGGCTTACAGGTACAGCAGGCAGTGAAGAAAGCTAATGGAATTAGCGAGGAACATAACATCCTCATAACACGAGGATTTCAGTATAGGAGTAAAGAGGTTCTTCTGCAGTTTTATGGGGCTCTGGTGAGACCACATCTGGAGTATTGTCTACAGATTTGGTCTCCTAATTTGAGGAAGGACATCATTGTGATTGAGGCAGTGCAGCGTAGGTTCACGAGATTGATCCCTGGGATGGCGGAACTGTCATATGAGGAAAGATTTAAAAGACTAGGCTTGTATTCACTGGAGTTTAGAAGGATGAGGGGGAATCTTATAGAAACATATAAATTTATAAAAGGACTGGACAAGCTTGATGCAGGAAAAATGTTTCCAATGTTGTGCGTGTCCAGACCAGGGGCCACAGTCTTATAATAAAGGGGAGGTCATTTAAGACTGACGAGAGAAAAAACATTTTCACCCAGAGAGTTGTGAATTTATGGAATTCCCTGCCACAGAGGGCATGTGGAGGCCAAGTCACTGGATGGATTTAAGCGAGAGTTAGATAGAGCTCTAGGGGGGCTAGTGGAGTCAAGGGATATGGGGAGAAGGCAGGCACGGGTTATTGATAGGGGACAATCAGCCATGATCACAATAAATGGCGGTGCTGGCTCAAAGGGCCGAATGGCCTCCTCCTGCACCTATTTTCTATGTTTCTATGTTTCTAAATTCCATATCTTGCTATGCCTCAGAGATTCAAATGCTTATAGAAACATAGGAAATAGGTGTAGGAGTAGGCCATTCGGCCCTTCGAGCTAGCATGGCCATTCAATATCATTCATCCAGAATCTGAACCCCATTCGTGCTTTTTCCCCATATCCCTTGATTCCATTAGCATCCATTATTCTGATGCTTCTTAAATATTATGAGAGTACATGCATAATGCACAGAACATTCAAATCCATTGATGATTTCTTAACCTCCACTTACTGCACTCTTTAGGAATTGAAAATTATTCAAAATATTTCAGATGTTCTCCTTGCTCTCATCTAAGAACATGGGCATGTGATGAAAGTTGAAAATATGTTAAGTTTAGCCTTTTTCAGTTACTTCCAAATAAGCAGCATGAATAACATTCCCCAGGAAAAATACTCATCTTTCAAAGTAACTCTGGCAGTATATACATGCAAAACAACGTGGACTTCTCGTGAGAATTCCCTTCCAACCCTTTACAAGGCAAATGACAACCACCAGAGAGGATTTGGGATCAAGTTCTCTGTAAAGTTGCAGGCACTTAATCTGTTTGAGAAGCTGATACATCGGTTTATGTAGGTTCAGAAATCAGCATCAGGTCAGATATATCTGGCATCTTCCTCTCCCCGTAGGCGCGAGGCTGATTTAAAAGGTGTTCCTCATCCCTCTTCTGAAAATTGTCTGCTGAGTTTGGAACCTAATGTAAAAACCATATCTAACATATCATTGAACTGCTATAAATTCCAAATGTGAATTTTTTTTCACATTGCGCACAGGAATATTATATTTTAGAAAGCATAGGACTGTCATTTACTTAATTCCCCTTCAATGGATGAATTTATCTGTCTCTATAATATTAATCACATTATGATAAGCTAATTTAAATGCAAAGCACTGCACACTTAATCTTCAATAGGCAGGGGCAGCTGCCTGCTGTCAGATTACATTAACTCTTTGTCTTACTCTGCAAATCGTCAACAAGGAATCAGAAAATCCAGGGAATTGATACAGAGACGATGCCAACATCGCAGTAAAATGGAAATTATGCAAATGTAGGACTAATGTATAAGAAAAGGAGAGGCAGGTAACAAAAGATTGTTTTGGTTTCAAAAATCGCAGCAGAATTCATCGTCCCTTACAAGAAGAATTTAATTTCCAGCACAATTAAGGTCGATATAAACTGCATTCCTTCTGAAAGCAAAATTATTATTACTCTTTCCTGAGGAAGAAAAACAAATATTTAATCATCAAGATTATTTTTTTCTTGGCTATATTAATTTAAACTAACTGGAAACAAATGTATTCCCAGAGAAATCCAACAGAAAAAAAGAATTCCATTCCTCAAAGCTTCTCCAGAAAATTGAAAATATTCCGGTGACTAAACTAGAGGAGAAATGATGATATGGTTTCATTAAATTAAAGTTCCAAACCACGGGCCTGTTTATGCTGCAAGAATAATTGCAGAATATTGGACCACAATAAAGTCCAAGATAGGAAGAAATGGACAAATCATCTAGCACTTTTATGCAGCCGGGATGCTGAACTGGAACATTAAAATCCAGGTCTCAATATTTACATCTATAATTTAACATTCTCAACGGAGCAATCAGTTTTGTGGATAACCTAAAGTGTTACAATTTTGGTATAATTACCTGGAATTCAATTGACGAGAGCTATGTGGATAACTTCAAATTGGTTCAAGTTCTGTTTGGCCATGATAATTTGGCATTGCATTTTATATTTATATTGTAGGATTAACTTTAATACACAGCAGTTGAGATTTATGACGCAGTTGTTTTGTGTTCTTCCTGGAGGTTGGCTCGAACAATATTTAAGTAAAATAAGTGTGAGCTGAGTGATAAGTACAACCTTCTCAACCTTATGTTGCAGAGTAGGAGTAAACGGGTCCTTTTCGCAATGGCAGGCAGTGACTAGTGGGGTACCCCAAGGCTCAGTACTGGGACCCCAGCTATTTACAATATATATTAATGATCTGGATGAGGGAATTGAAGGCAATATCTCCAAGTATGCGGATGACACTAAGCTGGGGGGCAGTGTTAGCTGTGACGAGGATGCTAGGAGACTGCAGGGTGACTTGGATAGGCTGGGTGAGTGGGCAACTGTTTGGCAGATGCAGTATAATGTGGATAAATGTGAGGTTATCCATTTTGGTGGCAAAAACAGGAAAGCAGACGATTATCTAAATGGTGGGCCGATTGGGAAAGGGGGAGATGCAGCGAGACCTGGGTGTCATGGTACACCAGTCATTGAAGGTAGGCATGCAGGTGCAGCAGGCAGTAAAGAAAGCGAATGGTATGTTAGCTTTCATTGCAAAAGGATTTGAGTATAGGAGCAGAGAGGTTCTACTGCAGTTGTACAGGGTCTTGATGAGACCACACCTGGAGTATTGCGTACAGTTTTGGTCTCCAAATCTGAGGAAGGACATTATTGCCATAGAGGGAGTGCAGAGACGGTTCACCAGACTGATTCCTGGGATGTCAGGACTGTCTTATGAAGAAAGACTGGATAGACTTGGTTTATACTCTCTAGAATTTAGGAGATTGAGAGGGGATCTTATAGAAACTTATAAAATTCTTAAGGGGTTGGACAGGCTAGATGCAGGAAGATTGTTCCCGATGTTAGGGAAGTCCAGGACAAGGGGTCACAGCTTAAGGGTAAAGGGGAAATCCTTTAAAACCGAGATGAGAAGAACTTTTTTCACACAGAGAGTGGTGAATCTCTGGAACTCTCTGCCACAGAGGGTAGTTGAGGCCAGTTCATTGGCTATATTTAAGAGGGAGTTAGATGTGGCCCTTGTGGCTAAGGGGATCAGGGAGTATGGAGAGAAGGCAGGTACGGGATACTGAGTTGGATGATCAGCCATGATCATATTGAATGGCGGTACAGGCTCGAAGGGCCGAATGGCCTACTCCTGCGCCTAATTTCTATGTTTCTATGTTTCTATGTGTTATTCCATAGGAATTATATGAGGCCATTGATTTTAAAATATATCAATGATTTGTGCTTAGGCTGAATTTTTTTAGCTATGATGTTGTGGTGGGCCGAGCCACTTTGGTCTCGGACCTTCATTCATCGAGCTCGAGCACACGCGAGGCCTGCCGTGATCTGGGCCGACCTATCAATGCCGACCTGGGTGGACAGCTGGCGGGGTGCAGCGGATGACGGAGCTAGTCTTCACTTCACAGTCAACACGTTAACACACCTTGCCCTTTTGTACTAATTGTTGAGCTGTATCGGTTAAATATTAAAATGAGTATTTAAATATTAATATTAAAGGTTTCTTATACAACACAAGAACCTCTTCAGTGGTGACCACGATGAACCAAAACGGCCTCTTTTGGATTTTATCGTGCCTGGAGGAGACAACCCAGATCAGTAGAACGCAGCTTCAAACAAACTGCCCACCTTCTGGACATCACAGCTCCAAGTGTGGTTTGAACACATCACAGCCCCAAGTGTGGTAATTGTTATATGGTTATATGGAACAAGCCGAAGCCCAATCCCACATACGCCAGATAACTATTGACGTCACCAAGTACAACTACGTGGTCAGTGTGCTGGACCAGGAAACCACCGGACTCCTCATCGATTACCTTCGCCAGCCACCAGCCGACAACAAGTACAAAGCGATCAAGACACTCCACAAGGACACATTTGGTCTCAGCCGCCGTGACAGGGCGGCAAAACACCTGCATATGGATATGGATGGCCTAGGTGACCGCAAACCTTCCATGCTTATGAATGAAATGCTCTCCCTGATGGATGGACACAAGACCTGCCTACTTTTCGAACAGGTCTTCCTCGAGCAGATGCCTGAGACCATCCGCCTGCTCCTCGCAAATGACAATTTCACCGACCCCCAAAGGCTGGCAGCCCGTGCGGCTGTGCCACGGCAGGTCATACGGCCGGTCCCAGCCTCCACGGAAGGAGCGGCAGTGACATTGCCCATGAACGGCATCAGTGAGTGGTGCAACTATCACCAAAGGTGGAACTCCGAGTCCCGCCGATGCCGACCACCTGCACGCATCCGGGAAAACTTCGGCCGGCTGGCGGTAGTGGCAACTGCAGCCGCCCAAAGACATCGCCTCCTCGGCACCTGGGATTGTCATTCAGGGCATTGTTTTTTTCATTGACATGGGAGCGGAGGTCTGTGCTTTGCCTCCCTCGGGCACCGACACTTGTTCTGGAAAGAACAGGCCTCCCCAGCCCGCCGCCAACAGCAGCAACATCAGAATATACGGTATCCGCTTGATCCCGCTCAACTTCAACGCTTGTTGTTTCAAGTGGACCTTTACCATCACCAACATTTCACAACCGCTGCTGGATGCCGACTTCCTCCAGGTGGACTCCCTGCTGGTCGATGTGAAAGGACAACGTATGGTTAATTCTGAGACGTTCGAGTCGATCGCCTTGCGCCATGCCAAATTGACTGCCCCCCACCTCGACTCGGTGACAAGTACGCCAGGATCTTGGCCGATTACCCTGACATCATAACTGCTCAGTTCACAGCAGCCAGTCCCAAGCATGGGGTGAAGCACCATATCCCCACCACCGGCCCGCCACACCATGCACGCGCACGTTGGCTGCCCTCCACCAAGCTCTAACTGGCCAAATACGGGTTCCGCAAGATGGACGAAATAGGCATAGTGCGCCACTCAGACAGTCCATGGGCATCCCCGCTTCACATGGTCCCCAAAGCTTCTGGGGGCTGGAGACCCTGTGGGGATTACTGCCATCTCAACGAGGTCACAACCAGTTCCCTATCCCTCACATCCAGGTCTTCATGGCAAACCTGGACAGTGACAAGGTATTTACCAAGATCGACCTGGTACGCAGCTACCATCAGATTCCAGTCCACCCAGACGACATCCCCAAGATGGCCCTCATCACCCCGTTCGGGCTCTTTGAGTTCCTGTGCATGTCTTTCAACATCAAGGACGTCGCCCAAGCTTTCCAACAACTCATGGTCACGGTGGGCCGTAGGCAGGACTTTGTGTTCACCTACCTCGAAGACACATCCTCGTCGACAGCCGCTCTTGCCAGGAACACCGCACAAACCTCCGGCAGCTCTGCCAGTGGCACAACGAGCATGGCCTGACAAACAACCTTGCCAAGTATCAGTTTGGCCTCACTTCCATCAACTTCCTCAGCCACCACATTAACCTGCAAGTAGCGATCCCACTCTCGACCAATTGCTATTCAAGGCCCTGACCAACAAGCTGAAAGATCTTGTTTGGGAAGACATGGCCATGACCGGGTTCGACAAAGCCAGGGAGGGGCTAGCAAAGGCAATAATACTGTTACATCCACGGAATTATGCACCAAAAGCTCGCACGGTCGACGCATCTGGTACAGCCGTGGGTGGAGTGCTGTAACAACTAATCGATGGTAGCTGGCAGCCCCTCGCCTTTTTCAATCTTGGCCATTCTAAATGGTGTCATGTTGGGAAAAGGTGAAGTACAACGGGACCTGGGGGGTCCTTGTACATCAGTCTATGAAAGTAAGCATGCAGGTACAGCAGGCAGTGAAGAAAGCGAATGGCATGTTGGCCTTTATAACACGAGGAATCGAATATATGAGCAAAGAGGTCCTTCTGCAGTTGTACAGAGCCCTAGTGAGACCACACCTGGAGTATTGTGTGCAGTTCTGGTCCCCTAATTTGAGGAAGGACATTCTTACTATTGAGGGAGTGCAGGATAGGATTACAAGGTTAATTCCCGGGATGGTGGGACTGTCATATGCTGAGAGAATGGAGCAGCTGGGTTTGTACACTCTGGTGTTTAGAAGGATGAGAGGGTATCTCATTGAAACATGCAAGATTGTTTAGGGCTTGGACACACTGGAGGCTGGAAACATGTTCCCGATGTTGGGGAAGTCCAAAACAGGGGCCACAGTTTAAGAATAAGGAGTGAGCCATTTAGAACGGAGACGAAGAAACACTTTTTCTCACAGAGAGTGGTGTCTGTGGAATTCTCTGCCTCAGAGGATGGTGGAGGCAGGTTCTCTGGATGCTTTCAAGAGAGAGCTAGATAGGGTTCTTAAAAATAGCGGAGTTAGGGGATATGGGGAGAAGGCAGGAACGGGGTACTGATTGGGGATGATCAGCCATGATCACATTGAATGTGCTAGCTCGAAGGGCCAAATGGCCTGCACCTGCACCTATTGTCTATTGTCTATTGTCTATTGTCTATTGTCTATTGTCAATCGTCACCTGAGACCCTCCTCCGAGCAGAAATACAGCGCTTTCGATCGTGAGCTCCTTGCTATCTACGTGGCCAACCAGTGTTTCCACTACTTCCTCGAGGGCAGGGATTTCACAGCTTTCACCGACCATGTTTGCCTTTGCCAAAGTATAAGGAATAAAGTGGACGAGCTTGAGGTTCAGTTAGAAACTGGCAAGTATGATGTTGTGGGAATTACTGAGACATGGCAGCAAGAGGGCCAGGGCTGGGAACTGAATATTCAAGCGTATACTTATTATCGAAAAGACAGACAGGTGGGCAGAGGGGGTGGGGTTGCCCTGTTGGTGAGGAATGAAATTCAGTCCCTTGCAAGGGGTGACATTGAAACAGGAGATGTGGAGTCAGTATGGATAGAACTAAGGAATTGTAAGGGTAAAATGACCCTAATGGGACTAATCTACAGGTCCCCAAACAGTAGCCTGGACATAGAGCGCAAATTGAATCAGGAGTTAAAATTGGCATGTAGCAAAAGTAATGCTGTGGTTGTTATGGGAGATTTCAACATGCAGGTAGACTGGGAAAATCAGGTTGGTACTGGACCTCAAGAAAGGGACTTCGTGATGGACTCTTAGAACAGCTTGTATTGGAGCCTACCAGGGAGAAGACAATTCTGGATTTAGTGTTATGTTATGAACCGGATTTGAAAAAGGACCTTGAGGTTAAGGAGCCATTAGGAGGCAGTGACCATAACATCGTCAGGTTTAATCTACAATTGGAGATGGAGAATGGGAGATCGGAGGTGTCAGTGTTGCAGTTGAATAAAGGGGACTATAGGGCCATGAGGGAGGAGCTGGCCAAAGTTGACTGGAAAGATACACTAGCAGGGATGACAGTGGAAAAATGGCAGGTGTTTCTAGGAATAATAGAGAAGGTGCAGGATTAGTTCATTCCTAGGAGGAAGATTCCAAGGGGAGAAAGGGACAACCATGGCTGACAAGGGACATCAGGGACAGTATAAAAATTAAAGCGAAGAAGTACAACGTAGCAAAGATGAGTGGGAAGCAAGAGGAATGGGTAATGTTTAAAAAACAACCGAAGATAACCAAAAAGACAATACGGGAAGAAAAGATGAGGTACGAAGGTAAGCTAGCCAAGAATATAAAGCAGGATAGTAAAAGCTTTTTTAGGTATGTGAAGAGGAAAAAATTAGACCAAAGTTGGACCCTTGAAGACCGAAAAAGGTGAATTTATTATGGGGAACAAGGAAATGGCAGACGAGTTGAACTGGTACTTTGGATCTGTCTTCACTAGGGAGGACACAAACAATCTTCCTGATATCGTAGTGGCCAGAGGATTTGGGTTGACAGAGGAACTGAAGGAAATCCACATTAGGCAGGAAATTATGTTGGATAGACTGATGGGACTAACGGGTGATAAATCCCCAGGGCCTGATGGTCTGCATCCCAGGTTACTTAAAGAAGTGGCTCTAGAAATCGTGGATGCATTAGTGATGATTTTCCAATGTTCTGTAGACTCAGGATCAATTCCTGTGGATTGGAGGGTAGCTAATGTTATCCCACTTTTTAAGAAAGGTGGGAGAGAGAAAACAGGGAATTATGGATCAGTTAGCCTGACATCGGTGGTGGGGAAGATGCTGGAGTCAATTATAAAAGATGAGATAGCTGAACATTTGGATAGCAGTAACAGGATCGGTCCGAGTCAGCATGGATTTACAAAGGGGAAATCATGCTTGACTAATCTTGTGGGATTTTTTTGAAGATGCAACTAGGAAAATGGACAAGGGAGAGCCAGTGGATGTAGTGTACCTGGACTTTCAGAAAGCATTTGATAAGGTCCCACATAGGAGATTAGTGGGCAAAATTAGGGCACATGGTATTGGGGGTAGAGTGCTGACATGGATAGAGAAGTGGTTGGCAGACAGGAAACAAAGTGTAGGGATTAACAGGTCCCTTTCAGAATGGCAGGCAGTGACTAGTGGGGTACCGCAAGGCTCGGTGCTGGGACTGCAGCTATTTACAATATACATCAAGGATTTGGATGAAGGGATTCAAAGTAACATTAGCAAATTTGCAGATGACACAAAGCTGGGTGGCAGTGTGAACTGTGAGGAGGATGCTATAAAAATGCAGGGTGACTTGGACAAGTTGGGGGAGTGGGCAGTTGCATGGCAGATGAAGTTTAATGCGGATAAATGTGAGGTTATCCACTTTGGTAGCAAAAACAGGAAAGCAGATTACTATCTAAATGGCGTCAAGTTGGGAAAAGGGGAAGTACAACGGGATCTGGGGGTCCTTGTACATCAGTCTATGAAAGTAGGCATGCAGGTACAGCAGGCAGTGAAGAAAGTGAATGGCATGTTGGCCTTTATAACAAGAGGAATTGAATATAGGAACAAAGAGGTCCTTCTGCAGTTGTACAAGGCCCTAGTGAGGCCACACCTGGAGTAGAGGATGAAGAGATGCTCGCCTACCGCACCGCCATCTCAGGCCTGCTGTTGGAGGATGTGCGATTCGGGCCCGTTGACACCACACTCTTCACGGCCTGTCCACTGGACAGCCAAGACCCAACATCCACACTGCCCTGCGCAGCCAGATGGTCGACATGGTTCATGGTTTGCCTCAACCTTCAATCCAGACAACAAAGGCACTGATGGCAGCCAAGTTCATGTGACACGGTTTGCGCAAACAGGTCGGAAACTGTGCCAGAGCGTGCATCCCCTGTCAAACCGCTAACATTCAGCGACACATCAAGGCACCGCTGCAGAACTTCGCCCTGACACACCGACGTTTCAACCACATCCACATCAACATCGTTGAACCACTGCCCCCTTCCAGAGGTGTCACCCACCTCGTCACCATCGTGGACAGATTTACGAGATGGTCGGAAGCCATCCCACTCTCGAATACCTCCACTGCGACCTGTGCACGTGCCCTCACCGCCCACTGGATTGTCTGCTTTGGCGTGCCAGCGGACATCTCCCCCGACCGAGATGCGCAGTTCAATTCGGAACTGTAGTCAGCAATGGCCCGGCTGCTTGGCACTAAGCTGCACCACACAATGGCCTACCACCCGCAAGCAAACCGCCAATTGGAACATTTTCACCAGCACATGAAGGCCTCCCTCAAGGCACGGCTCACTGGCCCAGACTGGATGGATGATTTGCCATGGGTCATACTAAGTATACGCAATGCCCCAAAGGAGCACCTGGTAACTTTCTCGACCGAGCTAACGTACGGCGTCCCGCTTACGGTCTCAGGGGACTTCATCCCAGCGGAGCGTGGACCTCAAGAACAGCCCATGACCATGCTGACGTGCCTCTGTGAGCAGTCCCAACAACCACGTATATCCCACCCGACCTCCAGGACTGCCGGTGGCGGGCCGAGCCACTTTGGTCTCGAACAGTCGCTCGTCGAGCTCGAGTACTTGCATGGACCATGTGATCTGGGCTGAACGATCAATGCCGACAGCTGGCGGGGTGCAGCGGTCAATGGAGCTAGCTTCACTTCACAGTCAGCACGTTAACACACCTTGCCCTTTTGTACTAATTGTTGAGATGTATTGTTTAAATATTAAACTGAGTATATTAAACATGTGAACCTTTTCAATTTATTAAATTTATCCATGAAAGCTAATAAATCATACTTGTTCAAGAAGGAAATGCAGATGCTGGAAGATCGAAGGTACACAAAATTGCTGGAGAAACTCAGCGGGTGCAGCAGCATCTATGGAGCGAAGGAAATAGGCGATGTTTCAAGCCGAAACCCTTCTTCAGTCTGAAGAAGGGTTTCGGCCCGAAACGTCGCCTATTTCCTTCGCTCCATAGATGCTGCTGCACCCGCTGAGTTTCTCCAGCAATTTTGTGTACCTTCAATAAATCATACTTCTCTTCTTGTTATAACCTGAAAGAGTGGAAATCAGTATTGTGGTTGGCATTTATCTATAGCATTCATAAACAATTTATTTTAGCCTTGAGAAAATCAGAGGTCTTGCTCACAATGTCACAAGTTAATATATCCAACCTGATAACTTGATTCAGCACAGAGTGTTCTCATCTTACTTGCGATCATTCACAAAGAGCCTTTCTGGTGTCAATAAGAAATAGTTTGTGAAAGAGTTCCTGCATATCTCCTTTCTTTGTGCTTTCATATTCCGTTATGGCATAGAAGAAGTCCATTCAGCCCATCATCTATGCCAGCATGTGTTGTTTCCGGATCTAATGCTATCCCCTTAGTCTGGTTCAGCCAATCACCGAGTCAACCACTGGTTTCCGAACTCTTTCTTTATTTGTATACAACTGCAGGGATGGTCTCAGATCTACTCACTCTAGCCCTCAGTAGCCTCGCGCAAACAGAACAGAAAGAAACAATCAACATGGCCAAACAAATTACTTACACTTTTATACCCCTAAACGGAAGCGCGAAAATACAATTGGATGGTCATCCCTACATGTCAATCACTTTTTACAGATAAGAGATCACATTGAGGGGCACTTAGTTTGCCTACTTGCAAACAATGTCAAGTTGCTGGCAGTCGCCTGAAAAACCGGCAACTGGAACGGCGACTGTCAGAGTTTCACTCACACACACACACACACACACGCACACACACACACGCACACACACACGCGCGCGCGCGCACACACACACACACACACACACACACACACACACATCGCTTCTGTCACCAGCCCGTTACGCAGGTGGAGGGAGCGCTGTCTGAAATTCACACGGTGCAAAACCAAGGTGATACAGACACACACTGCGATGAACAGGAAGGTTGGCGCTGTAATTAAGACGGCTAAAGCACAGTGTATAGTAAGTCCTTTAAAAGAGGGGAGAGAGGGGGGAGAAGGCTGGAGAAGGAGGAAGAAGGAGTGGAGACAACTTTTAAGAAGCTAGAGATACACTTTGTGAAGCTCGGTGGACATTTAGCATTACCGGTCGGTAACTACTGCTTACGTTTTATTTCCCAATGAGCCAATGAAATTCACCGGTAAGCACCGGCTTCAACCTATGAGAACCTTAGAGAACCTTCAACCTCCTGGCAACCCACTAGGACCTCCTGGCAACCCCCCACTGCACTGGAATTCTCGCTACTCTCCATGGCGGCTTTATTCAGGTCGGCGCTAATTTTTCAACACGTTGAAAAATTCACGGCGACCATAATGAGGCCGTGACTATTTCCCAGAATGCAGGAAAGCTTCACGACCATGAAGACGATTCCCCGGTAACCATCCGCAAACATGAGGTGACCATGTGGCATAGTGTCCTGCAGTCGCCTAAAAAGTCGCCTATGTGGGACAGGCCCATCACTCTGCTTACTTCCAAACAATGTATACAAGAAACCACTTAACTCACATACTATGTATAAACACAAATCCTCTACCCAATCACAGGCCTGGGTTTAGCATCTGTTTAACATTACCCCAGACTCAGTGGCTCCTAAGGCTTCCTTGGAACTGAAAACAGTTGAGAGCATCTTTACAAATCTAGACTTGATGGCAACATTTAATTACATGGGCCTCTTTGCACCTGGTGTCCCTTTGTCACCTCAGCAGATCTTGACCTTTTTCACAGAAGCCTGCCATTTTCAAGGGTACCCAAATCCCTATATTTACACTTTCAGTGCAATTCCATCAACCCTGTGACCCACGTATTTCTCTGGCTATATGGATCTTGCAGAGACAGCTTTGTTGGTATCTATCCATCATTATCCAGTGTTTGTTGTATGTATTCCATGGATCACAAGAGCAGGGATGAGGACTGCCCAGTAGACTATGTGCCTGGCCCAGGGTTAATGACTTGATCTTCAAATACTTTTCTGTCAGAAGACCAAAGCTTGTTCTGGCTCACTGAGCATCATCAGTGAACCTCATCTGGTTAACTACATGATCAATATCCATCTTTGTTACCAGTTGTCTCTGGATATAGGTTTTCACAGACTTGTCATGGAACTTCATTGTCTATGCGTGTCATATTTTCACAGTGGTTGCATGGGTGGGGATCTTTGTTTTACAGATGGTACACAAAAAAGCTGGAGAAACTCAGCGGGTGCAGCAGCATCTATGGAGCGGAGGAAATAGGCAACGTTTCGGGCCGAAACCCTTCTTCAGACGTTTTACAGATGTTTTACAAATGTTTAGAGCAAAACCCATTATTTTGTTTGCTTCAGTGAATGAGTCACCCATGACTGACTTGGAATGTGTATTTTGCAAGTACTACCTGCATATTTCACCGTGATCATTTAAGTTGGAAATACCTTGGCTTTGAATAGAGATTATGTATTTCCCTGTTTGCCTTAATTAACTCAAATCCAGCAGGAATTTTAATAGAGATGAGGGGCACCAATGTGGTAAGAAAGATTGGGTAAGTATTAGGGCAATAATACAGCCTTGCTTGACATCAATTTGCACTGATAAGTCAACATTACAGTGTGCAAGATATGTAGCCGAGATACAATACAATGCAGTTGAATTACTCATAGTAGCTAAATTTCAAAAGGTTGTTCCAAAGTCACTTTTGATTAACAGTCAAAGAATCTTATTGAGAAAAAAACAGAGGATAATAATAGTTGAAACTGATACCCGTGCAGGAAGGAACTTGTGCAGGTTTAAACCGAAGATAGACACACAAAGCTGGAGTAACTCAGTGGGACAGGCAGCATCTCTGGAGAGAAAGAATGGGTGATGTTTCAGGTTAAGATCCTGCTTCAGACTATTTAGGGAAACTTGTCAAACTAGCCTTTCAGTGAGAGTGCTGTTCGCAACACTATCGAATTCCTCAGAGTTGCCAGAATCACCTGCCGTATACATTGTATGTGTATTGATTACGTTCATGGGCCTCCCCAAGCTATCTACCCTCTCCTGATTACCTTTCCTCTCCCTGTCATTGATAATTTCTCCACATCCCCAGTCCCAAATAAATTACCTGAGGATCAGTAAAATATTGCCAGGCTTTCAAAGTCACATCCTTTTTCTAAGCAAGTCGGTCTGAAGTCCAGGGCTTGTTAGTTTAATCATAATGATGCCCAAAGCTCAAGATTAGGAACATATCGAATCTCGCTGCCTATGCACAGGGATTGTACCCTTCAGCACTCTTTCAGATGTTTACTTCTTACAAGGTTATTCTTGCTATTGAGGGAGTGCAGCGTAGGTTTACAAGGTTCATTCACAGGATGGCGGGACTGTCATATGCTGAAAGAATGGAGCAGCTGGGCTTGTACACTCTGGAGTTTAGAAGGATGAGAGGGCATCTCATTGAAACATATAAGATTTTTAAGGGTTTGGACACGCTAGGGGCAGGAAACATGTTGGGGGGAGTCCAGAACCAGGGGCCACAGTTTAAGAATAAGGAGTAAGCCATTTAGAACGGAGACAAGGAAACATTTTTCTCACAGAGAGTGGTGAGTCTGTGGAATTCTCTGCCTCAGAGGGCGGTGGAGGCAGGTTCTCTGGATGCTTTCAAGAGAGAGCTAGATAGGGCTCTTAAAAATAGCAGAGTCACGGGATATGGGGAGAAGGCAGGAACGAGGTACTGATTGGGGATGATCAGCCATGATCACATTGAATGACAGTGCTGGCTCAAAGGGACAAATGGCCTACTCCTGCACCTATTGTCTATTGTGATCATATGGTATCAATGGTTCGAATATTTTATTCTCCAAGGTACAATGAAATGCTTTGTTTTGCATACAGCAGACCTCGCCTAGGTAGTACACAAGAGTCGCCACGTTTCTGAACCTGACAAAGTTAGAGAAAGTTAATCGTAGGAATAGTTTAACAAAAAATCTTAAAATAAAATATAATGTTAAAAAATCTTAAACTTGCAAAAGACTGGTAAGGGTCTATTCTTTCTGAGACTTTTTCAAAATCTTAAACAACATTTAATCTGCAGGGTGCTATCTATAAACATTTTACGCATTTGTTCCTAGAGTACGGTGTGGGGGTTTTAATCTGCCACATTAAAGTAAAAATAAAATAGATTTCATAAAATCGCATTAAGTGTTCATGTTCCCACAGTGAATTTTAAGGCCTAATTGGTTATCAGAAGCTCTAACTTTACAATATACAAGTTAAACTGAGTTAAGCCATTTCTCTGCCAATTATTTGTGTGAAAGCAGCTTGCTGGTTCCTGAGGATAAAAGCAAATTCATTCACTAATATGCAAGCTGTATAGTTTCCATGGAAACAATTAGACTTCCAATCATGCATGTGGCAGGAAAGGAGATCTAGAAGAAAGCATTGATAACCTTGGACATTTGGGTCAATACCTTTGATAACAATGGAAAATTAAATGTGAACTCTTTCAGATTTTATGAGATCCTCCTCATTTATCAGCAAACACTTAGCAGATTGTCATATATTCTTGCCTTTTTAAGCTAGATTCATCGTTTCAATTTTAAAGATGACTCTTTTTGGCACTAGAAGCACTTTGCAATCAATTTTCTTTTATACACTCTCATGCTTATTGCCAAAGGCAAAATCTGACCTCCACAGTAAAGAATCATGCATAACCTAATGTGCAATTTCAATGTACACTTCTTAAAATATGTTAATTGATTGATATTTAAAGGTCCTGCTGCTGGCTAGAAGCTTATTCCAAAAGTATTAACTTTTCAAATGCTTCTTCATATCCTCAGCTTTCATTTTAGCAGTATCTTCCATTAAATGAAAGTGGCTGATCCATTATTCACATGCAATGGTTTTATCGACCAGAGCCAATGTTCAATCTGCTTTTGGAATGTTATTTAATTGATGTTTAACAGTAACAGCAAAATCAACACTTAGAAGGAGTGCATCTTCATGAAAAAGTGCTTTAGAAATCTCTTTGGCTTCGCAAGGAAGAAGAAACTAAACAAATTGGTGCCAATTTTGTAGTTCTGACATGACATTGCAACAGAAATAATGATACATTTGATAGCAACTTATTTCATTCTCAATCTGGTCTCAATCCAAAATGTTGATTATCCTTTTGCCTCCACAGATGCTGCTTGACCTATTGACTTTCTCCAACAGTTTTTTAGCTCCAGATTCCAGCATCAGTAGTCTCTTGTGCCTTATCTTTATTTAATTCCATCACATATTAGTAAATAGTCTGGAAAAAAAATTCATGCTTAGCACCATAGAAAATTTCCATTCCATTTTACATGATTCTTTTTTACATTTGTTATGAACCTCTGCTTTGTTTACTTGTTCAAACAGGAACTGCAGATGCTGGTTGACAAAAAAAGATGCAGAGTGCTAGAGTAACTCAACAAGTCAGGCAGCATCTCTGGAGAACTGACATGAAAAATCACTCTTCCATGTTCTCCAACATATTTATTAGTTGTTTTTTCAACCGTGGACTTTGTAACTGGCATAGCACTTAATATATGTCCAATCTAGTTATAGTCAAAGAGTCATAGAGCTACAAGGCATGAAACATGCCCTTTAGCCTACCTTGTCGAGTCCAACTATGTTGGCATTCTGTGCTTGTCCCAACTACCCATATTTGGCCAATATTCCTCTAACCCTTTCTATCCACATTTATCTGTTCAAATGTAATTTGAAAGTTGTAGTTGTAGCCATTTCTATATCTTCCTCGGGTAGCTCATTCAAGATGTGGGCATTGCTCTGAGCGAACAAGTTGCCACTGAGGTTCTTAAATCTATCCCTATCACTTAACCTTACACAGTGTGTGTTCACTTTATTCATGCCCCCTCGTGTTTGTGTACATCTCAATAAGGTCATCCCTCAGCCTCCTACTCTCCAAAGGAAAATGTCCAAACCCACCCAACATTATCCTATAACTCAAACCCACAAGTCCGGATAACATCCTGTTGAATCTTTTCTGCACTCGTTCTAACATAATGACATATTTCCTATAGCTGTGTGAGCAGAACTGCACACAGTACTCCAAGTGTGGTCTCAACAGCAACTTGTACAGCTGCATCATGCTATCACAGTGTTTGTAGCCAATACTCTTGTATTGTAGCCAATACTCTTCTAAATGCAGGCAAACATGCCAAATATGTTCTTTACCACCTTGCCCACCTAACTTTCCACTTTCAGGAAACTATGCACCTGCACTCCTGACAGTGCTCTACCATGTACCGTGCAAGTCCTGCCCTGGTTTGACATATCAAAGTGCAACACCTCATATTTGTCAGAACAAAATTCCATTTGCCATACCTTGGCCCACCTTCCCAGCTGATCTTGATGTTGTAAACTTACATAACCTTCCCTACTATGCCACCTATCTTGATGTCATCTGCAAATTTCCAAACAATGTTACAAACAACTGCATTGTCATCCAAATTGTTGATATATAACAAACCATTGTGGACCCAGCAACAACCCTTGTGGCACTCATAGGAATCCCATCAGAAAAACACCCCTTCACAACTTCCCTTTGACTCTTTCCACCAAACCAATTTTGAATCAAATTGCCTAGTCACACCTTGTGATCTTCCTTCCAGACTAACCTACCATGCAGGATCTGCTCAAACGCCTGCTAATGTCCATTGCCCTACCGTCTCCAAACTCTATCAGATTTGCGAGGCATGAGTTCCTATGCACGCCATGCTGATGATCACTAATCAGTATGGGCTTATCCAATTGCTATTGATGCTATTAATGTGTAGATCCTGTCCCTAAGAGGCCCCTTCAACAACTTTCACATCACTGGAGTCAAACTCAATGGCCTGTAGATTGTCCTGGCTAGTCCTGGTTACCCTTCTTGAATAACAGTACAACATTAACCATTCTCCAGTTTTGCAAAACGTCACCTGTGGCAAATAATGATGCAAGTATCTCTGCAAAGTCCTCTGCAATCTCTTCCAGAAGAAAGACAATGTCCTATGTTAGGGCCTGGGGGTTAATCCACCTTAGTGTGCCTTAAAACTCAGTACCTCCTCTTTAATATTTCATATATGATCTAAGACATCGTGACCCACATGCCTCAATGCCATAGTTTCCACAATCTTTCCCACTCTAAACACTGATGAGAAATATTCATTTAATATTTTCCCTGTTTCTTATGGCTCTACACAAAAACAGTCATGTTGGTCTTTCAGCCGACCTATTCTTTCCCTAGCCATCATTTTACGCTTAATATGCTTGTAGAAGCTTTAAAGATTTTATTTTGCCTTGCCTGAAAGATTCATTTCATCTCATCTTTCCGTACCAGAAAAAAAGCTGTAGTAACTCAGCGGGTCAGATAGCATCTCTGGAAAAAAGGAATAGGTGACATTTTGGGTTGAGACACTTCTTCCGACCCTCTTTCCGTACCCCTGATTGCTTTCCACAGTGTATTTCATCACTTCTTAAATGTGTGGAGGACTTTGCTTGACCTCGACTTACACTATGGGAGACCCAGTCAATACTAGGGAACACTAGTACCACCCTATATTTTATAGCTACAGGTATCTCCAACTTCCCTACATATATACTCCTCGAATTCCCACTGCTGTGGGGAGGCAGGCTATTATTATTATACAATCCCATCAAAGTGATCATTACCTCCCTGGTTTATCCCCACTGGACAATCCCCAATTAATTTCCTCTCTAAACACTGTAGTTATGCCCTCCATGATCAGAAAGATAACCCAAATCCCCTTCTCTCGTACCTGTATCTCTATTACTGCAGAATCACATCCTGAAACATTCAGCTGTCAGTCCAGTCTTTCTCTCAGCTAAATTTCTTACATGGCTATAATATCCCAGTCTCCAGAGCTAATCCATGCTATGAAAGCATCTCCTTTACCTATTAGGCTATGAGCATTGAAATAAATACAGTTTAAATGATTGGTCTTTCTATTCTCTGTCATGCACCTGCCTATTCTGTTTTCAAATCTTGCTGTCTTTAAGTAGAGTATTTGCCCCAATTTATCACCTTCCTCCTTTCTGCTTTGGGTTCAAACGGGAGGGCTGGTCACCAATGCAATATTCCACCTCTCCACCAATTCCAATATTGCTCATCAGTGGAGGGGCTGTCTGTTGCGCTAGTATGGGTGTTGCGGGCCGAAGGTACTGGTTTCCAGAGGGCTAGTACAGACATTGTGGGCCGAATGGATTCTTGGGCTGGCATCCAACTGATGCAATGATTTTAAAAGCCAAACCAAGGCAAACAATTGGGCTGCAGCCACCTGACAATCAAAATTCATTTTGTGAACACAAACATATTAAAAAAGGCGAGGCAAACAATTGGGTTGCAGCCACCTGACAATCAAAATTCCTTTTGTGAACACAAACTTGTTAAAAAGGCGAGGCAAACAATTGGGTTGCAGCCACCTGACAACCCAAATTCATTTTGTGAACACAAACTTGTTAAAAAGATGAGGCAAACAATTGGGCTGCAGCCACTTTACAGCCACATCGAGGGGACTCACCGTGGAGTAGGTGTGCGTTCAGTGTTATTCACCATTCAGAGAGCCCTGACCCTCTCACTTCCTGGGTTTGGCGGAGACTGAGTGAGGGACTACACTTCCTGGTTTTATAGTCCCTCCCCCGTGCCGCCAGCGGGGGCAGCAGAGAGAATAGCAATTTAAAAAAAAACATTAATATCTCTCTGATTTTTCATCGCTGGGAAAAATCCTCTGGTCCTGGAAGGGGGAGGGGGGCTCTGAGTGGGCTGGCCAAAAATGACGGCCTTAGGTGGCGGCGTTCTCTGCGGAATCGCAGCACAGTGAGCCAAAAGCGGTCAAGATCAGACTTTTAGTAATATACTAGACCAAGTGCAGACTAGTTGGGTCTGTTCCCCCAACGTGCAGTTGTGGGGGGGGGGGGGGGAGGCGGCAGGCGGCGGCAGGCGGGGGCAGGCAGCGTCACACACTACCTACCCCCCCCCCCCCCCCCGCACTCACGCTAATGGAGGGGAGGCGGAGAGAGAGAGAGAGAAAGAGAGGGGGGGGGGGGAGGAGAGAGGGGGCGGTGATCACGCTAATTACCCTCTTGATAATATATAAATATTATTAATTTGCTACTTTAACCCAATAACCACCCTATCTACTGACGCATAGCCCCCAACTTGCAGGCACATCTAACGAGGGGCGGGGGACGGGGGGTAGAGAGTGAGGGCAGAGAGAGAAGGGGCAGAGTGGAGGAGAGGGGGGAGAGGGGGAGTGTAGAGGGGGGAGGAGAGAGGGGGGCGAGGAGAGGGGGGAGAGGAGAGGGGGAGAGAGGAGAGGAGGGGGGGGAGAGGAGAGGGGAGGAGGAGGAGAGGGGGAGGGGGAGAGGGGGGAGAGGAGAGAGGGGGGAGTGGAGAGGGGGGAGAGGGAGGGGGGGGAGGAGGAGAGGGAGGAGAGGAGAGTGGGGGGGGGGGGGGGGGGGGGGGGAGAGGAGAGGGGAAGGAGAACCTAAAAAACATTTTAGAACCAAAAAAACATTCTGCAAGCATTGTAGAACCAAAAGAGACACTTTTTGCAAACATTTTAGAACCAATAAACACTTTTTGCAAACATTTTAGAACCAATAGACACGTTCTGCAAGCGTTTTAGAACCACTAAGGACACTTACATTTGAGTAGACATGTGTTCAGTGTTATTCACAGCTCAGAGAAACGTGACCCTCTGCCTTCCTCCAGCTTGCAGACACTGATTGAGGCACACCACTTCCTGGTTTTATAGTCCCTTTCCCGTTCCGCCAGCAGGGGCAGCAGAGAGAATGGGGAATTTTGTAAAATCATTAATATCTCTCATTTTTCATCGACGGGAATAATCCTCGACACACATACGGCGGAGGGGGGCTCTGAGCCAGGTGGCCAAAAATGACGGCCGTATGTGGCGGCGTTCTCTCAGAAATCGCAGCACAGATGGCCAAAACCGGTCAAGAACAGAGTTTTAGTAATATAGATAGATGTTCCGAGTAGTATTCACAACTTTCACTCCCAGGGTATTGGTCCTCCTCGAGTCCAGGTTCAACCCATCCCTCTAGTACAGGTCACCTCTCCCCCAGAAGAGATCTCAATGATCCATAAACCTGAACCCCAAACCCTTGCACTAGCTCCCCAGCCACGCATTCATCTAGCCCATCCTTCTATTTTTGCCTTCACTCTTACATGGCAATGGGAATAACCCAGAGATTACTATCATCTTGGTCTTGCTTGTTAATCTCTTTCTTAACTCTCTACATTTAATCCGCAGGGCCACATTTCTTACCCTACCTATGTTGTTGGTATAAATGTGCACAACGACATCTGGTTGTTCAGCCTCCTTCTTGAGATGTTCTACAGCCACTTCAAGATAACCTTTACCCTGGTTCCAGGGCGGCAACATGCAATCCCGAAGCCCCATTTGTGGTCACAGAATCTCCTATCTCCCTAATTATCAAGTATCCTAGTTTAGTTCAGTTTATGTTATTGTCACGTGTACCAAGGTACAGTGAAAAGTTTCATGGTAAGAGTCTCCAATCACTGTAGCCTCATGGTGATATTTTTGTTGTATTACTAATTTATAAAAGACTATAACATTATTTTGTAGCATCATTAATACATATCTAAACATTAATGGCACCTCATATGACTAGTTTAAAAATATAAATTCGCACAGTTTAATAACATTACTGCTAAATCTATGTAATACTAAAAGTCTCATCTTGTTTGTCTGTCAGTGAGATCAAGGAACTACATCAAAATGGTAGACAATAGCGCAATTTATATTTGCAGAATCTTACTCAGCTTTTCCCCGTGGTCGTTAGTATTAAGTTTCTACACATTTGATGTTATTTTTCACTATTGATATTTATAGTTTTAAAAAAGCCAACTTTGTAAATAATAACTGCCTGTGGGAGTGAGACTTTTCTAGCAGCTTCCAGTGATGATGTCACAATGCCATCTCGCAGTCATCCAATCACAATGGGATCTCATTTACACAAGCTGCCATGAAGAATCCGAAAACCAAAAATGACATCACAATGGAATCTCTGGCACATGCTGCAGTGAACATTCCAAAAACCGAAAATGGCATCACAATGTGATCTCTGCTGCTTTCTGCTGCTGATCTCTGTTGTAAGGGGAGGGACATATTGGGGGAGATTTAAAAGTTTTCAAGTGACATTTAAAAGTTGGATTTCGTCAAATCTGCACTGGCAACTAGGCCCTACCAGCTACAATGTTACTATCCCAGAACTCTGAGCCATTCACAGCAAATGTCCTTCAGAGAAAGAATCTGCCAGCCAAACCCAGCACAACAAAGTTTCATGATTAGATTTGGATAACAAAGGTGAATAATTTGCCAGCCTAACCCAGCCCAGCAAAGTTTAATGACTAGATTGGGATAACAAAAGATGGCCTTGTCGGTGGCACCTACATCACATTAAATCTTAGTGCAATTGCATTTATTTTAAAGTTTAAAATGACTTGCACAGTTGGGGGCTATGAGTGAGTGGTGGAATATTGCATTGTGGGAACGGGTTGCATTGAGGGAATGGGTGAGTGATGGAATCTTACATTGGGGAATGGGTTGCGTTAGGGGACCAGGCCTCCCCTGTGACAGGGACCCAATTGGTGAGTAGTGGATTATTGCGTTGGGGGAACGGGTTACGTTGGGGGAATAGGTGAGTGGTGGAAATGGGTTGCGTTTGGGGAACGGGAGAGTGGTGGATTATTGCATTGGGGGATGGGGCCCAACAGGTCCGACTTGGTCTAGTTAGCTATAAATGTCTTGATTGTTTTTCTTTTGATATTTATGTCAATATTTTGATTGTAGCAAATTGCTTCCATCCAGCATAGGACAGTGCAGGACAGGACAGGCCTTTTGACACATTTTAATAAGCATCCTATTTTGATCCCAAAATATATGTTTGAAAAGCAAAACCCTACAAAACTGTTGTCAACCATCTTCCAATCCAACCAATACTGACGGCTTCAAAAATTAACAATAATGTTGATCATTAAATCCAATATTGCATCTTACTTTAGTAGTTTTCTTTTGAAAAACAAATATAACCATATAACCATATAACAATTACAGCACGGAAACAGGCCATCTCGGCCCTACAAGTCCGTGCCGAACAAAAAAATGTTTCCCCTTAGTCTCACCTGCCTCCACTCATACCATAACCCTCCATTCCCTTCTCATCCATATGCCTATCCAATTTATTTTTAAATGATACCAATGAACCTGCCTCCACCACTTCCACTGGAAGTTCATTCCACACCGCTACCACTCTCTGAGTAAAGAAGTTCCCCCTCATATTACCCCTAAACTTCTGTCCCTTAATTCTGAAGTCATGTCCTCTTGTTTGAATCTTCCCTATTCTCAAAGGGAAAAGCCTGTCCACATCAACTCTGTCTATCCCTCTCATCATTTTAAAGACCTCTATCAAGTTCCCCCTTAACCTTCTGCGCTCCAGAGAATAAAGACCTAACTTATTCAACCTATCTCTGTATCTTAGTTGTTGAAACCCAGGCAACATTCTAGTAAATCTCCTCTGTACTCTCTCTATTTTGTTGACTTAATATGCATTGACAAATATAGTTATTTTGAATATGAAACATCATTACATTTACTCAAAATCCTCTGGTTAATATGTCAACATTAATGAAATTATACCAATGATGTTGCTTAAATATTATTTTTGTGAATTAGAGCAATTACACATTTCTATTGCTAAAGCAATATAAAATGTTTGAAATCTGAACTAGAACATGGGTCTCAATCTTCAGCATCACAAAGATAACATAGTTACTCTTTCTTCAACAACAAAAAACCCTGAGCCTTGAAATCTTGAGCTAGAGAAGAGCATGAATCAATGATTACGGCCTTTCAGAGACATTATTTTTTGGTGATGGAAATAGATGCCATCTATAGAAATGGTAAAGAAAAGGTCTGTGGAAGATTAGGATAAATTAAAGAAATCCCTGCCTTCTGTAGGCATATGAAAATGCCAGACTTAATATAGGAAGACAATATTTTGCCTTCCAATCCCTATGGGGAATATACATGCACCATTATTTAACTAGCCATGCTTTCCCAGTAGTTACACACCATGACAATATTATTATATTTTAATGATACACTGTTTGCTTTTGGAGATATGCTACCATGCATTTGATTTCACTGCAGTTGCTGGCAAATTCCCCTTCCTATTACAATCTGCAAGGCTGCCTAAAATCATGGACAACCCATAATAAACATTTTACTTCAATACCATGGAGAAAAGATTTAATAGGAAGATGAAGGGCAATTTTTATTTTTGCACAAATGGGTAGTAGGTATATGGAACAACCTGCCAGAGGAGGTAGTTGAGTCAGGTACTATCACAATGTTTAAGAAACATTTAGACAAGTACGTGGATAGAATAGGTTTAGCGGGATAGGGGCCAAACGCAGGCAGGTGGGACTAGTGGAGCATATTGGTCGGTGTGGGCAAGTTAGGCCAAGGGGCCTGTTTACACGTTGTATTACTTCATGACAATCTTTGAGAAATTATATAAGGTTAGAAATGGTCATCATTCAATATTACATATTTTTATATAGTATATAAGTGTCCCGTGAGTAATTCGTACATGAAATGCTGACTTTGCATGTCAAATTAACATCACTTAGGCACAGTGAGCCTTATTGTTAAGATTCAAAATTCAAGACGGCTTATTTGTAACATGCAGGAACTGACTTGGGTAATTCATTGTAGGTTAATAGACCTTTCAGTACTCTTCATTAATGCAGTTCCTGACATTAATCAGCATACAATGCATTCGGAAAGTATTCAGATCCCTTCACTTTTTCCAAACTTTGTTACATTACAGCCTTATTTTAAAATGGATTAAATTAATTTGTTTTATTATCAATCTACACTACAATCTACCGCTGAACGCAGAAGCGAAAACAGGTGTGTCGAAATTTTTGCAACGTAATTAAAAAGGAATAACTGAAATATCTCATTTATATAAGTATTCAGACCCATTGCTATGACACTCAAAACTGAGCTTAGGTTCATCCTGTTTCCATTGATTATCGTTGAGATGTTTTTACTAAGTGATTGGAGTCCACCAGTGGTAAATTAAATTGATCGGACATGTTTTGGAAAGGCACACACCTGTCAATATAAGGTCTCACAGTTGAACCAAGCCATGAAGACAAAGGAATTGTCCATAGACCTCCGAGACAGGATTGTGTTGAGACACAGATCTGGGGAATGGTATGAAACAATTACTGCAGCATTGCAGGTCCTGAAGAGCACAATGGCCTCTGTCGTTCTTAAATGGAAGAACTTTGGAACCACCAGGACTCTTTATAGATCTGGCCACCCAGCCAAACTGAGCAATCGGGGGAGAAGGGCCTTAGTCAGGGAGGTGACCAAGAACCCGATGGTCACTCTGACAGAGCTCAAGAGTTCCTCTGTGGAGATTGGAGAACCTTCCAGAAGGAAAACCATATTTGCAACACTCCACCAATCAGGCCTTTATGGTAGAGTGGCCAGACGGAAGCTCTACCAAAAGCACATGCCAGCCCACTTGGAGTTTGCCAAAAAGCATGAGAAACAAAATTCTCTGGTCTGATGGAACCAAGATTGAACTCTTTGGCCTGAATGCCAAGCGTTACATCTGGAGGAAACCAGCGCACCACTCATCACCTGGCCAATACCATACCTACGGTGAAGCATGGTGGTGGCAGCATCATGCTGTGGGGATGTTTTTCAGCAGCAGGAACTGGGAGACTAGTCAGGATCGAGGGAAAGATGAACGGAGAGATCCTTGATGATAACCTGCATCAGAGTTTAATCTGAATCTGAATCAGAGCGTGGATTCAGACTGGGGTGGAGGTTCTCCTTTCAACAGGACAACGGCCCTAAGCACACAGTCAAAATGCAGGAGTGGCTTTGTGACAAGTCTGTGAACATCCTTGAGTGGCCCAGCCAGAGCCCAGACTTGAACCCAATCGAACATCTCTGGAAGGACCTGAAAATAGCTGTGCATCGATGCTCCCCAACCAACCTGACAGAGCTTGAGAGGATCTGCAGAGAAGAATGAGAGAAATTACCCAAATACAGGTATGCCATGCTTGTAGCATCATACCCAAAAAGACTTGAGGCTGTAATCGCTGCCAAAGGTGCCTCAACAAAGTATTGAGTAAAGGGTCTGAATACTTACGTAAATGTGATATTTCAGGTTTTCTTTATTACTTTGCAAAAATCTCTAAACACCCATTTTCGCTTTGTTTATTATGGGGTATTGTGTGTAGATTAATGATTAACAAAATGAATTTAATCAATTTTATAATAAGGCTGTTACTTAAAAAAATGTGGAAAAAGTGAAACGGTCTGAATACTTTCTGAATGCACTGTAGGTACATCTTCCCACTTCCTTCAGAATCCGTGCCTTTCTCCTTTATGATCTGAACCTCTCCTGTTTTGCATTCTTTCCACAGTTACTCGGCATAATGCTTGAATATTGTGCAACTTATTTTCTCCTTTATTCTTCACTATCTACCAGGTCAGAATAAATTCCACAATAGCAACAATTGCAGCAGCAACAATGCACCTGTGCTGGGGCACGCAGCCAATGTGCAGCCACAATGCATGCATGTTGAGTCATACAGCCAATGCGCAGCCACAATGCAGTGTACTGAGGCATGCAGCCAATGAGCAGCCACAATGCATCCAAGCTGAAATTTGCAGCAAATGAGCAGCAAGGGTAGCCATGTCAGATCAGGATTCTAGCCATATGCACAAGAACAGCGAGGCACAGGCACAATAAAAATCACAGGCACACAGACTCGGATAACACAAAAAAATAGACTAATCATAAACTGGATCTAAATTATACATGACATTGAAAATTTATAGATTGTAAAAACAAGCCCTGCAAAGTCATTCAAAAACAAACTTAAATAAACAATTAAAAATTATAACAAAAATAACAAAAAAACGAAAATGCCTCAAACAAGTAGAAATTATTTTAAGAACTTTTAATAGCTAATGCAAAAAGAAGTTTTAAAATGTTTTGTCTTCTTTAGTTTAGTTTAGTTTAGTTTAGTTTAGAGATACAGCACAGAACCAGGAATTTCGGCCCACTGAGTCCACACCGACCAGTGATGCCCACACATTAACACTATTCTACACGCACTATGGACAATTTACACTTGTACCAAGTCAATTAAACTATAAACCTGTACGTCATTGGAGTGTGGGAGAAAACCAATGATCTTGGAGAAAATCCATGTAGTCACGTACAAACTCCATATAGACAGCACCTGTTGTCGGGATCAAACCTCGGTCTTTAGCACTGCAAGCGCTGTAAGACAGCAACTCCACCGCTGCACCACCATGCCGTCCTAAATGCCTCTGTATTTAGGGTTTTCTTGTGAATTGGGCACTGAATTCATGTGAGATTCTCATGGATCACTTGGCCAGAGAATATCTCTGCTTTCTCCCTCTACCTTCTCTGGGAAAACTCTTTTGTATCGTTTTTTGCATTTTTGCATGAAGATGTAAAATCTCAATTAAAGGGATGGGGATTTGCAGATATTCAATCATGTCTATAAAGGAACAGCAGATGCTGGTTTAAACCAAAGATGGGCATACAAATCTGGAGTAACTCTGCAGGACAGGCAGCAACTCTGAAGAGAAGGAATGGGTGATGTTTCGGGTCAAGACCCTTCTTCAGACGGAAAATTGCGGGAAAGCGAAAAGAGAGATATAGACGATGAAGTAGAGAGATAGAGAACAATGAATGAAAGACATGCATAAAAGTAACGATGATAAAGGACACAATCCGGTAGGCGGCGCGACTCTGGTCAGCAGCGGCCTCTGCAGCCTGTCCGCGTTTTTATTATTTTTTGTCTGTGTTTTTATGTAGTTTTTGTTATTTTGAATCTCTCCCTGCACTGGAGACCCGACCTTTTCTCGTCGGGTCTCAGTTGTCGGGGCCGCAACGAGGAGCGGCCTCCAACAGGAAGAAGCCGGGGACTCTGGTGCTACGACTCACCGTCGCCGTCGCGGAGCTGGCCGAGACCGGAGCGGGTGGAGCGGTGGAGGAGCGCTGCTGCCGCTGCCGCTGCTGCTGCTGCTGCTGCTGCTGCCGATGCCGCTGCTGCTGCTGATGCGAAGGCTGCTACTGCGGGTCTGCGGACGGCGGCACCGGGAGCCCGCGGGTCCCTGGAGGGAGACCGCTTTTCGGGGCTCCTGCAACGGCGACTTCTCCCGCCCGAGTTGCGGGGTTGAAGAGCTCCTGGAGCGGGGCCTAACATCACCGCCCCGCGCGGCTTGGAATGGCCGCGGGACTCTGCGAGCGCACGCCGGGGGCTCTAACACCAAGACTCGGTGTGCGACCTCGCACCACCCGGCGTGGCTTTAATGGCCGCGGGACAATCGCCATCGCCAGCCGGGGGCTTTGACTTTGACTCTGACATCGGGGGGGGGAGAGTGCAGTGGAGAGATAAGTTTTTTGGCCTTCCATCACAGCTATGTGATGGATGTTTATGTAAAATGTAATTATGTTGTGTCTGGGGTCTATTTGTGTGTAATGTATGGCTGCAGAAACGGCATTTCATTTGGACCTCCAGGGGTCCAAATGACAATTAAATAGACTATTGACTATTGAGGCCATTGTTAGCTGTTTGTTGGGTGAGAACGAGAAGCTGATGCGACATAGGTTGGAGAGGGATGGAGAGAGAGGGAATGCTGGGGTTACTTGAAGTTGGAGAAATCAAAATTTATACCACTGCGTTGTAAGCTGCCCAAGCGAAATAAGAAATGCTGTTCCTCCAATTTGTGTTTAGCTTCACTCTGACAATGGAGGAGGCCTAGGACATAAAGGTCAGTGTGGCAGGTACACAAAAATGCTGGCGACGTTTCGGGCCGAAACCCTACTTCAGACTGATGGGGGATGGGGGGGGGGAGAAGGAAGGAAAAAGGGAGGAGGAGGAGCCCGACGGCGGGGGGATGGGAGGAGACAGCTCAAGGGTTAATGAAGAGGAGGAGACAGCAAGGGCTAGCAAAACTGGGAGAATTCAATTTTCATGCCAACTGGACGCAAGCAACCCAGGCGGAATATGAGGTGCTGTTCCTCCAATTTCCGGTGTTGCTCACTCTGGCAATGGAGGAGACCCAGCACATAGAGGTCGGATTGGGAATGGGAGGGGGAATTGAAGTGCTGAGCCACCGGGAGTTCAGGTAGGTTATTGCAGACTGAGCGGAGGTGTTCGGCGAAATGATCACCCAACCTCCGCTTAGTCTCACCGGTGTAAATCAGCTGACATCTAGAGCAGCAGATGCAGTAGATGAGGTTGGAGGAGATACAGGTGAACCTTTGTCGCACCTGGAACGACTGCTTGGGTTCTTGAATGGAGTCGAGGGGGGAGGTGAAGGGACAGGTGTTTCATTTCTTGCGGTTGCAACGGAAAGTGCCTGGGGAGCGGGTGGTACGGGAGGGAAGGGAAGAATTGACAAGGGAGTTGCGGAGGGAGCGGTCTTTGCGGAAGGCAGGCATGGGGGGAGATGGGAAGATGTGGCGAGTGGTGGGGTCACATTGGAAGTGGCAGAAATGGCGGAGGATTATTTGTTGTATTTGCCGGCTGGTGGGGTGAAAGGTGAGGACTAGGGGGACTCTGCCCTTGTTGCGAGTGCGGGGATGGGGAGAGAGAGCAGTGTTGCGGGGTATGGAAGAGACCCTGGTGCGAGCCTCATCTATGGTGGAGATGGGGAATCCCCGTTCCCTGAAGAGCGAGGACATTTCCGATGCCCTGGTGTGGCAAGTGTGATCAGTGTGGCAATGGGAAGGACAGCTAAAGTATTTAGCAGCCGGGAAATTGGGTAGGTCCAGGTGGAATGTGCGGACATGTCTAACCTGGCTCAGGATCTGGTGGCAGGTTCCCCAATGTTGGGAATCCCAGTCAGCTTATGCCTCCAGCTTTTTTTTTAAATTTACTTACTTTATTAATTTATTGATAAAATGTTAAAAAATGTTAAAAAAATGCAAACACAAATAAACTTGTGAGCAATAAAAAATAAAATAAAACACAAAGGAAAAAAAACAAATAAGTAACTCAAATAATACAAATAATATCGTTCATGTTCAAAAGGGGTAAGAAGAAGTTCGAAAACTTTTCTGGTCCTACCCCCTCTTATTTTCCATACATTTTCATGGAAAAACAAAATAATGGGAACAAATGGATCCAAAATCTGTTGAACAGTCCACAAACAAGAAATAACCAAACAGAAAAGAAAATCACTGGTCCAGCTCACTCCATGCACAGTCCACAGGCAGACATTCTCGGAGTTTCACCAGCTGCGGTCTGCCAGGATGTTTAGGAATTTCATGTTTGGTGTGTGCATCCACAAAGCCCCAAACTTGCAACTACTTAGGGAAGATCATGATGCCAATCTGTCACAGAACTGCCGCATTTACTTGCAGGATGCATCCTAGCATTTCAGTATAAGGACCTTTCACCAATTCACAGAGGAAGCATCAGCGGCAGTACCCCTTTTAAAATCAAACTATAAAAATAAATATGATCACGTTAAATATTCTTATTTCTTCTTCCAATCTGTCCTTGATATTTATGTGCCTAACTTAGTGAAAATAGCTTGCAGGAATGATTATGTTTGACAGTGTGTGTGGGAGCTAAATGAACATGCTCAGTTGAAGTGACAAGCATATACTTCTGAAAATATAATAAAAGGAGTGACGTTCTTTAAACTGCTCCAGGTCAATAAATATATAGTTTGAGTTGACAGTACAACATTCTGCCAGACTTAGTCATTCCATTCTCCCAGTGGCACCAATGGTGTCATCAGCACTTGTTTTTAAATATCTAAATAAGATTAGCAGGTTTCTTGAACCTATTTTCACTAAAATGCTGATTCTACCAGCATTACTGATAGTTATTACTGTAAACTATCCCCTCTGACCAGATACTGCACCACCGCCTCCAAATCTGGAACCGTGAACTAGTCTTCAGTATGAAAAATACACTGACCTCCGCCCACAAAGTATTGGCAAAACAACACCTTTCTGGCACCAAAATTAAAAAAAAAAAACTATTCTTGCAGGGTATATGAAATAAGAACAGGAAATCCTACAAAAACTCAACAAATCAGGCATTAGAGAAACTGTCAATATTTAGGGTCTGTGACTATTCATCTCATTGTGACATCTTTCTGCTCAATTCCTTAAAGAGGCTGCCATCTCCCAAGCCTTTGTTGATAGAAATTCATGTTTGAATTTCTCCACCTGCCCTCGCCTACCATAACCAACCTTCACTTTCCATCTCTGCACCTCCATAGTCTTCAATAATCTATTGTCATCCCCATTTCCATCTCAAGCAAAAAACAAGAGCTGGAGGAATACAACAGATCAGACTGCAACTGAAGAGGGAAATGGGAAAACACTATATGGAGTCAGGACCCTTCTTCCATCTGAAGAAAGCCAGTCTGAAGAAGAGTCCTGATCCCAAATGTTTTTGTCCATTTCCCTTTACGGGTGTTGGCTGACCATTGAGTTCCTTCAGCAATTTGTTTTTTGCTCAAGATTCCACCTTTTGTAGTCTCTTGTTGGCCCCAGGTCTGTCTCATCCATATACCACTACTTATTGAAGGTAGGTGTTACACGTAGACTAGAAATGCTCATCTCCACTCACCATCACTCTCAGGGTGTCTGTGGTGTTTAACAAGCAGTCCTGAATGAAATTGATACAATGTTTGCCTGCAGTATTTACTGTGTAGAAAGAGCAAGATTCCATTGATCAGAACTTCTCCATTTTCCAAATTACTATGTGTTGCTGTTCAATCGACAATATAAAATTAAACTGCAATACAAATTAAGGACATCTATATATTTTGGTTAATTTATTCACTGACTTTCTGAACTCCTTCATCACAAGACACTATTTGTAGTTGGATTTTAAACCTGTTGTGCAGAACTCAAAATGGAGTCGCGGATCTAGTTAAAAAAGAAAGGACAGCACTATCCAGAAAATCCTAGGTACTTTTCAGCTAGCACGCTCCTAAATCCTACTGCTAAACTGAAAGCAAAAGGGATTCAAGAAAAAAAATGATTTGGTAAAATTATATTAATTAAACCTAGTGTATTTATAAATACATAAAGACAAAGAGGACGAAAGGAAAATATCAACCCTACAAGAAACATAAATTATTATGCAAGTGTGGAGTTGGATGTAGTTAAATGGAATACTCTGCATCTGTCTTCACGGAAGAAGTAATTAAAACAGAATATCAACATGGAAGTATGGTAATCCTTAAATTTGATAAACAATGACAGAGGGTAATTCAAGGGTTCAGAGTCTAATGAGAAACAGTGGAGAAAAGAGCAGACGCTCTGATTCTCTTTTTGATTTCCTCATTGTCTAAAGATTTGTTGCCAGAAGGTTGCTATTATTGGAACTACACTAAAGGGCCTGTCCCACTTAAGCGATTTTTCGGCGGACTGTCGGCGACCGTCAAGTTCGCGGCACTCGCCTGAAAAACCGGGAACTGGAACGGTGACTGTCAGAGTGGAACACACACACACACAAGCACATCACAAAGGTGGGGGCCAGTGAAAGCGGGGGAGAGCTGTCTGATATTCACACGGTGCAAAGCCAAGGTGATACAGACACACACCCCGATGAACAGGAAGGTTAAGACGGCTAGCACAGTGTACGGTAATTCCTTTAAAGAGGGGGAGGGGGTAAGGGGGAGAAGGGGGGAGAAGGGGGGGGGGGGGGGGGGGGGGAGGGGGGGGGGGGAAGAAGGGGGGAGGAGAAGGGGGGGAGAAGGAGTGGAGACACTCTTAAGAAGCCAGACAACTATTAATAAACCAGAGATACACAGCTGTGACGTTTGGCGGGCATTTAACATTACCAGTCGGTTATTGTTGGTTCTGAAAACTCGTGCTTACGTTTTTTTTCACCAATGAGCTAATGAAAATGCCCGGTCAGCAAAGGTGATTAACTAAAATTACCTACGACTACCTCGACTACCCATAACTGCATAGCGACCCCACTACAACTGCACCTACGACTACAAGATTATCGATTTTCTCCATGGCGACCAATTTTTGGTTGCAGAAAAATGTTCAACATGTTGAAAAATTTGCAGCATCCAACTGAGGCCACAATTAGTTCCCAGAATGCGGGAACTCCTCGCGACCATGAAGGGGACTCACCAGAGACCACCAGCGAACATGTGCCGACCATGTGGCGATCATGAGGCGATTGCAGAGTCTTCTGCACTCGCCTAAATAATCGCCTAAGTGGGACAGGCCCTTAAAATGGGGAGAAATTAGTTAAATTCTGGGTGATACTGGTTGATCCACAATTTGCACGGATTTATTAAAGCAAAGTTGTACCTGATTGATGTAATTTTTTGTTGGCATATAAAGGAGAGGTGATGAGTCTATTATATTTGGTGAAGTCCGCGTGGACTTTGGCAAAATGTTCAAGGCAAGCCGACGTGGCAGTCGAATCAGGAAAAATAAAGCCCCCAAGGCAAATTGACAAATTGGATTAGAGATTGTCTAATTATAACAAAACAAAAGGTAATGAATAATTGAAAAGTTTGGAGCTGAAAACCTACCAGCGTGCAGTCTTGGGCTGAGTGTTAATCTTATTGAGTTTTGCCGCATATAGCAATGATTTAGGCATTGATGTTAGAGGAGTGATTAAGAAGCTTGTAATAGATCAAAATTGGCAGTGTGGTTGATAATGAGGAAACATTTTATACATTGTAGAAAGATTTCAGGGGACTGATTAGATGAGCACAGAAGAAGCAAATGGAATTCAATCTGGAGAAGTGTGAGATCATGAATTTGGAGGTCAAATAAGGCAAAGGAATAGATAGTAAATGGTTAGATCCTCAGAAACATTGTGAAATAGACGACGGCTACAGGTAGTGCAAAAGTTTATTAGCTTGATTTTGTTTTGTTTTTGTGAGACAATACTTGGATTTTAAAATGTCATGCTTGAACTGCATAAAACACTCCTCAGGCCACTTTGTAGGGTACTGTCCCGACACTACAAGACCAAATAGCATTGGGGAAATGCATGAGGACCTACACAAACGTTTCAAAGATCTTGAATGTCACTGTGGTGCAGTGGTAGAGTTGCTGCCTTACAACACAAAAGACCCAGTTTTGATCCTGACTACGCGTGCAGCCTTTACAGAGTTTGTACATTCTCCCATGACCTGTTAGGGTTTTCTCCAGGATCACCAGTTTTCTCCCACACTCCAAAGATGTACAGGTTTGTAGGCTAATTGGTTCAGTAAAATTGTAAATCGTCCCTAGTGTGTGTGGGACAGTGTTAGTTTGTGGTGATTGCTGGTCACCGTGGATTCAGTGAGCCGAAGGGCCTGTTTCCGCGCTGTATCTCTCAACTAAAAAAACAAACAAAATCTAAGATTTCCCCTTTGATACCCCTGTGAATTTATTTCCAAAACTTTCTTTGATTAGGGTTGTGATCAAAATGCAGATCTGGATTCAGGGTTGACGATCATTGCAATCAAATTTTGATTTTCAAAATAACATAGAGAAATAAAATGCAGGTGAAATAATAACCCCTTTTCACTTACTGTGACGTATTATTCTACAGACACCTGCATGCTCGACAGATAGAACTAAGTGGTTGAACGGTTTTCTATTTCAACAGGATTGAGCCCATTAGGGATTTGGTAAATCATCTGCAGGTATTCATTGATTGAGGGGTTATTTAAAGTAAGTCTGACATAAATTCTTCATTTAAAGTTATAGATCATGTAATCAACACTGGTAGCTGTGGGAGAGTAGTGATGCTAGAACTGATGGTCAGGTGTGCTGATAATATGTGACTCATGTTACAGGGCAGAAGGACGTCATCTTCTTGTGGGTATTTTTAAAGTAGAAAGTCACAGGTTCTTGACTAATAAGGGTGGCAAAGGTTACGGGGTGAAGGCAGGAGAATGGAGTCGAGAGGGAAAGAATCAACAGCCACGATTGAATGGCGTAGACTCGATGAGCCGAATGGTCTAATTCTGCTCCTATGACTTATGAACTTATGAAATGACTATTGACAGGAGCAAAAAAGACACAAAGTGCTTGAGTATCTCAGGGGGTCAGACAGAATATATCTCAGGGGGTCAGACAGAATATTATGCTTTGTCCTGCCCCTCCTCTCTTCTAGCAACCCCCCCCCCCCCCCCCCAACCCCCCCCCTAAATGGCGTTGGAGATTTGTGCTGGTGTTCAGTGGATGGGCTGGTGATTCTCACTATGAGGCAAAGAACAGGACCCAGTAGTGGTTGTTCTTCTAATGGTGTAACCTTTTGCTATGTTAATCAACTGCTGCTGGGTCTGAAGGCGGTACCTCAAAGTCCAAAATGTCAAAGAGTGCAACAGCAGACAATCCCCTCATTATTACTCATGGTGTGAAATGAGAATGTCACAGCTAAAATATAGAAAGCACTAAAGATGTTCCACAGCCAATGGTGTTGGGTAAAGGTCTGTTGAGGTGTAAAATTAAAACCCAAACCAACCATGGCCAAGCCAAACCCAATCCCAGCCTCAGGCCTTGATATTTATCAGCATAAAGCAAATATAATAATTGCATTTGACTCATGGGTTATGGATATTGCTGTCACTTGCTGTCCATGCTAAATTATCCTAAACTGAACAGACAGGTAAGAGTAAACCATATTAATGGGTCGAGAGTCACACAGAGACCAGATCGGGGAAAGATCACTTTCCTTCCCTGAAGAGCACTGGTGAATCAGATGGATTTTTACAGACTTCCTTCCAGATTAATGTAAATACTTGAATTTATTTTTTCCATCTGCCATGGTGAGATTCATATTAATTTATCTAGAACAATGAGCCAGAACTCTAGCTGCTCGTCCACTGACTTAATCACAAAGCTACATAACCTGTACAATTGGGTCTGGTTAGGCTCGTGTCAGGCGACCAGCCTTTCTTTGCTGCAAGTGTTGCCAATTAAACAAAACAAGCTCTTCATCTGTGAAATGCTACAGTTGCTCTCTTCCTGCTTTCATTTTCCACCTACCTACCTTTTACAAATACAATTAAATATTTATAATTTAAATACCTGATTCCAATGCACAGCATGCTACATTACCTTGTTACTCTGTTTCATTATTAGTAGATTGCAACACATTTGCAAAGTAGAAAGCAATTCAACACTCCAACTATTAAGCAAGCATTAATTTGTTCCAGAAATAAATATTGAAGCTTATGCCAGAATAGATGACTGTCATAAAATTATGGTCAGAACGTATTGAAGTCACTCTGTTGAAGTGACTGCAACAGACCATGGGATTCAGATCCAGTTACTTTTCCTATACAATTCCAAAAATCAAGAGTGTTTAATTGTCAAATGTGCTGGTACCGGAACAATTAAATACTTACTTGCAGCAGCTTTAATGGGCATGTCCCACGAAGGCGACTTTTTAGGCGACTGCAGGAGACCATGCAGTTGCCACATGGCCGCCACATGTTCGCAGGTGGTTGCCGGGGCTTCGCCTTCATGGTCGTGAGGAGTTCCCACATATCGGGAACTAGTCGCGGCCTCATTATGGTCACCGAGTATTTTCAACATTGAAAGATTAGCAGCGACTAGAATGAAACTGCCATGGAGTGTAGCGAGAATTCTCGAGACGTAGGAGGGTTGCAAGGAGGTCCTAGTGGATTGCCAGGAGGTCGAAGATTCTCTTAGATTCTTGTAGGTTGTAGCCGGTGCTGACTGGTGAATTTCATTGGCTCATTGGGAAAAAAAAGGTAAGCAATTGTTTTCAGAACAAAGGATAACCGACCGGTAATGTTAAATATTCGCCACCGTGTATCTCTGGCTTCTTAAAAGTTGGCTGGCTTCTTAAAAGTTGTCTCCACTGCTTCTCCCCCCTTCTCCGCCCTTTTCCGTCCTTCTCCCCCCTTCTCCCCCTCTTTTAAAGGACTTACCGTACACCAGGCACGTGCCATGAGTAATTACTCAGGGTAGGCACTAGGCAGGCAGTCGACTTTTAAAATTTGTAAAAATCTGCGCATGTGCAGAAAACCGTGAAAACCGCACATGCGCAGATTGGTCCTATAGGCGATCAGTCGACTTTATAGGCGGTCAGTCGACTATGTTCAACTCATGTGCAGCGTCCACGGCACATGAGTTGAACATAGTTACGCGTATTACGCATACTACGGATGAAAGGCACGGGAGAATTATGCCTACCTAAGATCGATTATTAAACTAATAACCATTTAATAATAAATACTGAATTTAGTAAATGAATTGGAAATCTTTACTATTTATATTTATGAATTGCCTTTTTAAATTTTAGTCGGGGAAGGCACTGCCTACACTGCCTATCCTGATGGCACGTGCTCAACCGCGATGAACAGGAAGGTTGACACTGTAATTAAGATGGCTAGCACAGTGTATGGCAGGCACATGCCATCAGGGTAGGCATGATAGGCAGTGCCTACCTTGACTAAAATTTAAAAAGGCAATTCATAAATATAAATAGTAAAGATTTCCAATTCATTTATTAAATTCGGTATTTATTATTAAATGGTTATTAGTTTAATTCCTCCCCTTCCTTTCTTCTCCCCGCTCCCCCCCCCCCCAACCCTACATCAGTCTGACGAAGGGTTTCAGCTCAAAACGTTGCCTATTTCCTTCGATCCATAGGTGCTGCTGCACCCGCTGAGCTTCTCCAGCACTTTTGTCCACCTTAGTACAAGGAATGAATCAGATAATAAATTCTAGTCAACAGAGCAGGGTAAATTGGCTAAAGAGGAGAAAGCTGAAGAAGGGATTAAACTTTGTGACCAATAGATGAGGAATAACACTCAATGCCATTAGTAGAAACTGGGTTGAACCACAGGTAAATAGGATGAGCCAGAGATGGGCAGAATTAGCATTTGAGCCAATGGCAAGATATTAGAAACAATAGAGGTGCAGTGAAATTCTGCATTAGATGAATGTAGGGGCAGTGATATCGGAGTCAACCATCAAAGGCATTTATTTGTGCTTCCTCCCAGCTCACGAGTGCTGAGAAAAACCTTAGATACTGCATCTACCTCACTACCCAGCATGAAGTCAAATGACAGCTATATTTTTTTATTTATTAAGAGTGCGCCCAATACAGGGTGAGCTTTATCCTGAAGGGGAGGTTGTCAAATGGTCGGAGACCCTGGGTCCATTGCATCTGTGAGCCCATTTGTTAATCAATCTCTGGCCTCTTGGCTAGTATATGACCAGAAGATACTGGAATTTGTAGGGGCTCTGTTCCTGCTCTACTTTGTTGAATTTTAATTTCGGACCCATTACAAGTCATTAGTCTTTGAAAGTAACCATTCTCTCCATATAGGTTAGCAATCAGTCCTTAACTTCACAAACCAATTTGAGTAATAGGTCAGAATAAATTAACATTCCAGCTTAGTTCGATATAATACTGTAAATCTTCACATCAACAGCTAACTGCTTCTAACAGCTTCCTGGCTTTCTGAAATGTTATTGATAATGCTTGGCTAATGACCTTGTGTTCAATATCATTTCCAGCTTCCATCTATTTTCCTTCAATCTTCATTGACAACTATACTTTGACTCTCTATTTAATTAGGTGCTTGTGCTGTGAAGTTCCAAAGCAACTACATTTTCTGATGACTGCATGAAGAAACAAGGCTCAAACTCGTTAGACTTTTAAACTTTAGAGATACTGTGTGGAAACAGGGCCTTCAGCCCACTGAGTCCACACCAACCAGCAATCACCCCATACACAAGCACTTTCCTGCACACATTAGGGTCAATTTACAATTTTACAGAAGCCAATTAACATACAAATGTCTATGTTGGAGGAAACCGGAGCTCCTGGAGAAAACCCACAAAGTCACAGGGAGAACGTACAAACTACGTACCGACAGCACCCATAGTCACGATTGAACATGGATCTCTGCCATAGTAAGGCACCAACTTTGCCGCTGCACCAACTGCTTGCAACCAGTAGACAGAAAATTATATACTGAAGCCATTATGCCCCACAATTTTATTAAACACTAGACCAAGTGGGACCCGTTGGGTCCCAGCTTCACACGGGAGGACTGGTCCCCCAACGCAATATTCCACCTCTCCACCAATTCCAATATACACACACAGACTCACACACACACAGACTCACACTCACATACTCTCACACGCTCACACACCCTCCACCTCACACACACACACACATACACTCACATACATACATACACTCACTCACACACATACTCACTCACACACACACACACACACATACACTCACACTCACACATACATGCACACACACTCACTAACTCACTCACACACTCATTCACACACAGACTTACACACTCACACACACACACTTGCACATACACTCACACATTCCAACATACAATCACACACTCACACACTCACACATACATTCACACACACTCACGAGCAC